>NW_027421930.1:0-650550 GCF_037893015.1 Macrotis lagotis
AATGGTAACGCAAGGCAAGGCACGGTCAGGAAATGCAAGGCTAATGCACGACAACGGAAGGCTAGGCAATGCACGGCAAGGCAAGGAAAGAGTAACGGAATGTAAGGAATGCAAGAGAAAGCAAGGCAAGGCAAGTGTAACGGAAGGAACGGCACGGCAAGGGGAAACAAGGCTAAGGCACGACAACGCAAGGCTAGGAAAAGCACGGCAAGGCAAGGAAAGGGTAACGCAAGGCAAGGCACGGTGAGGCATGGCAAGGCTAATGCACGACAACGCACGGCTAGGCAAAGCAAGGCAAGGGAAGGAGAGGGTAGCGCAAGGCCAGGCACGGTCACTCGAGGGAAGGCTAATGCACGACATCGCAAGGCTTAGCAGTGCACGGCTAGGCAAGGAAAGCGTAACAGAAGGAAAGGAAGGCAAGGTAAAGCAATGCAAGGCAAGTGAAACAAAAGGCACGGCACGGCAAGGGGAAACAAGGCTAAGGCACGACAACGCAAGCTAGGCAATGCACGGCAAGGCAAGGAAAGGGTAACGCAAGGCAAGGCAGGGTCAGGCGAGACAAGGCTAAGGCACGACAACGCAAGGCTAGGCAATGCACGGCAAGGCAAGGAAAGGGTAACGCAAGGGAAGGCACGGTGAGGAAAGGCAAGGCTAATGGACAACAACGCACGTCTAGGCAATGCACGGCAAGGCAAGGAAAGGGTAACGCAAGGGAAGTCACGGTCAGGCGAGGCAAGGCTAAGGCACGACAACGCAAGGCTAGGCAATGCACGGCAAGGCAAGGAAAGAGTAACGGAATGTAAGGAATGCAAGGGAAAGCAAGGCAAGGGAAGAGTAACAGAAGGAACGGCACGGCAAGGGGAAACAAGGCTAAGGCACGACAACGCAAGCTAGGCAATGCACGGCAAGGCAAGGAAAGGGTAACGCAAGGCAAGGCACGGTCAGAGAAGGCAAGGCTAATGCACGACAACGCAAGCCTAGGCAATGCACGGTAAGACAAGGAAAGAGTAACGGAAGGCAAGGAAGGCAAGGGAAAGCAAGGCAAGGCAAGGGTAAGGGAAGGAACGGCACGGCAAGGGGAAACAAGGCTAAGGCACGACAACGCAAGCTAGGCAATGCACGGCAAGGCACGGAAAAGGGTAACGCAAGGCAAGGCACGGTCAGTCGAGGCAAGGCTAATGCACGACAACGCAAGGCTTGGCAGTGCAAGGCTAGGCAAGGAAAGAGTAACAGAAGGAAAGGAAGGCAAGGCAAAGCAATGCAAGGCAAGTGAAACAAAAGGCACGGCACGGCAAGGAGAAACAAGGGTAAGGCACGACAACGCAAGCTAGGCAATGCACGGCAAGGCAAGTAAAGGGTAACGTAAGGCAAGGCACGGTGAGGCAAGGCAAGGCTAATGCACAACAACGCACGGCTAGGCAATGGACGGCAAGGCAAGGAAACGGTAACTCAAGGGAAGTCACGGTCAGACGAGGCAAGGCTACGGCACGACACCTCAAGGCTAGGCAATGCACGGATGGTAAGCAAAGAGTAACGGAAGGCAAGGAAGGCAAGGGAAAGCAAGGCAAGTCAAGAGAAAGGGAAGGAACGGCACGGCAAGGGGAAACAAGGCTAAGGCACGACAACGCAAGCTGGGCAAAGCACGGCAAGGCAAGGAAAGGGTAACGCAAGGCAAGGCACGGTCAGGCAAGGCAAGGCTAATGCACGACAACGCAAGGCTAGGCAATGCACGGCAAGGCAAGGAAAGGGTAACGCAAGGGAAGGCACGGTCAGAGAAGGCAAGGCGAATGCACGACAACGCAAGGCTAGGCAATGCACGGTAAGGCAAGGAAAGAGTAACGGAAGGCAAGGAAGGCAAGGGAAAGCAAGGCAAGGCAAGGGTAAGGGAAGGAACGGCCCGGCAAGGGGAAACAAGGCTAAGGCACGACAACGCAAGCTAGGCAATGCACGGCAAGGCAAGGAAAGGGTAACGCAAGGCAAGGCACGATCAGGCGAGGCAAGGCTAATGCACGACCACGCAAGGCTAGGCAGTGCACGGCTAGGCAAGGAAAGAGTAACGGAAGGATAGGAAGGCAAGGCAAAGCAAGGCAAGGGAAGTGTAACAAACGGCACGGCACGGCAAGGGGAAACAAGGTAAGGCACGACAACGCAAGCTAGGCAATGCACGGCAAGGCAAGGAAAGGGTAACGCAAGGCAAGGCACGGTCAGTCGAGGCAAGGCTAATGCACGACAACGCAAGGCTTGGCAGTGCAAGGCTAGGCAAGGAAAGAGTAACAGAAGGAAAGGAAGGCAAGGCAAAGCAATGCAAGGCAAGTGAAACAAAAGGCACGGCACGGCAAGGAGAAACAAGGGTAAGGCACGACAACGCAAGCTAGGCAATGCACGGCAAGGCAAGGAAAGGGTAACGTAAGGCAAGGCACGGTGAGGCAAGGCAAGGCTAATGCACAACAACGCACGGCTAGGCAATGGACGGTAAGGCAAGGAAAGGGTAACGCAAGGGAAGTCACGGTCAGGCGAGGCAAGGCTACGGCACGACAACTCAAGGCTAGGCAATGCACGGATGGTAAGCAAAGAGTAACGGAAGGCAAGGAAGGCAAGGGAAAGCAAGGCAAGTCAAGAGTAAGGGAAGTAACGGCACGGCAAGGGGAAACAATGCTAAGGCACGACAAGGCAAGCTGGGCAAAGCACGGGAAGGCAAGGAAAGGGTAACGCAAGGCAAGGCACGGTCAGGCAAGGCAAGGCTAAGGCACGACAACGCAAGGCTAGGCAGTGCACGGCAAGGCAAGGAAAGGGTAAGTAACGGAAGGAATGGAAGGCAAGGCAAAGCAAGGCAAGACAGGTGTAACAAAAGGCACGGCACGGCAAGGGGAAACAAGGCTAAGGCACGACAACGCAAGCTAGGCAATGCACGGCAAGGCAAGGAAAGGGTAACGCAAGGCAAGGCAGGGTCAGGCGAGACAAGGCTAAGGCACGACAACGCAAGGCTAGGCAATGCACGGCAAGGCAAGGAAAGGGTAACGCAAGGGAAGGCACGTTGAGGAAAGGCAAGGCTAATGCACAACAACGCACGTCTAGGCAATGCACGGCAAGGCAAGGAAAGAGTAAAGGAATGTAAGGAATGCAAGGGAAAGCAAGGCAAGGCAAGAGTAACAGAAGGAACGGCACGGCAAGGGGAAACAAGGCTATGGCACGACAACGCAAGCTAGGCAATGCACGGCAAGGCAAGGAAAGGGTAACGCAAGGCAAGGCACTGTCAGGAAATGCAAGGCTAATGCACGACAACGGAAGGCTAGGCAATGCACGGCAAGGCAAGGAAAGAGTAACGGAATGTAAGGAATGCAAGAGAAAGCAAGGCAAGGCAAGAGTAACGGAAGGAACGGCACGGCAAGGGGAAACAAGGCTAAGGCACGACAACGCAAGGCTAGGCAAAGCACGGCAAGGCAAGGAAAGGGTAACTCAAGGCAAGGCACGGTGAGGCATGGCAAGGCTAATGCACGACACCGCACGGCTAGGCAAAGCAAGGCAAGGGAAGGAGAGGGTAACGCAAGGCCAGGCACGGTCAGTCGAGGGAAGGCTAATGCACGACAACGCAAGGCTTAGCAGTGCACGGCTAGGCAAGGAAAGCGTAACAGAAGGAAAGGAAGGCAAGGCAAAGCAATGCAAGGCAAGTGAAACAAAAGGCACGGCACGGCAAGGGGAAACAAGGCTAAGGCACGCCAACGCAAGCTAGGCAATGCACGGCAAGGCAAGGAAAGGGTAACGCAAGGGAAGGCATGGTGAGGAAAGGCAAGGCTAATGCACAACAACGCACTTCTAGGCAATGCACGGCAAGGCAAGGAAAGGGTAACGCAAGGGAAGTCACGGTCAGGCGAGGCAAGGCTAAGGCACGACAACGCAAGGCTAGGCAATGAACGGCAAGGCAAGGAAAGAGTAACGGAATGTAGGAATGCAAGGGAAAGCAAGGCAAGGCAAGAGTAACAGAAGGAACGGCACGGCAAGGGGAAACAAGGCTAAGGCACGACAACGCAAGCAAGGCAATGCACGGCAAGGCAAGGAAAGGGTAACGCAAGGCAAGGCACGGTCAGAGAAGGCAATGCTAATGCACGACAACGCAAGGCTAGGCAATGCACGGAAGGCAAGCAAAGAGTAACGGAAGGCAAGGAAGGCAAGGGAAAGCAAGGCAAGGCAAGTGTAAGGGAAGGAACGGCACGGCAAGGGGAAACAAGGCTAAGGCACGACAACGCAAGCTAGGCAATGCACGGCAAGGCAAGGAAAGCGTAACGCAATGCAAGGCACGATCAGGCGAGGCAAGGCTAATGCACGACAACGCAAGGCTAGGCAGTGCACGGCTAGGCAAGGAAAGAGTAACGGAAGGATAGGAAGGCAAGGCAAAGCAAGGCAAGGCAAGTGTAACAAACGGCACGGCACGGCAAGGGGAAACAAGGCTAAGCCACGACAACGCAAGCTAGGCAATGCACGGCAAGGCAAGGAAAGGGTAACGCAAGGCAAGGCACGGTCAGTCGAGGCAAGGCTAATGCACGACAACGCAAGGCTTGGGAGTGCAAGGCTAGGCAAGGAAAGAGTAACAGAAGGAAAGGAAGGCAAAGCAAAGCAATGCAAGGCAAGTAAAACAAAAGGCACGGCACGGCAAGGAGAAACAAGGGTAAGGCACGACAACGCAAGCTAGGGAATGCACGGCAAGGCAAGGAAAGGGTAACGTAAGGCAAGGCACGGTGAGGCAAGGCAAGGCTAATGCACATCAACGCACGGCTAGGCAATGGACGGCAAGGCAAGGAAAGGGTAACGCAAGGGAAGTCACGGTCAGGCGAAGCAAGGCTACGGCACGACAACGCAAGGCTGGGCAATGCACGGATGGTAAGCAAAGAGTAACGGAAGGCAAGGAAGGCAAGGGAAAGCAAGGCAAGGCAAGAGTAAGGGAAGGAACGGCACGGCAAGGGGAAACAAGGCTAAGGCACGACAACGCAAGCTGGGCAAAGCACGGCAAGGCAAGGAAAGGGTAACGCAAGGCAAGGCACGGTCAGGCAAGGCAAGGCTAATGCACGACAACGCAAGGCTAGGCAGTGCACGGCTAGGCAAGGAACGAGTAACGGAAGGAATGGAAGGCAAGGCAAAGCAAGGCAAGGCAAGTGTAACAAAAGGCACGGCACGGCAAGGGGAAACAAGGCTAAGGCACGACAACGCAAGCTAGGCAATGCACGGCAAGGCAAGGAAAGGGTAACGCAAGGCAAGGCAGGGTCAGGCGAGACAAGGCTAAGGCACGACAACGCAAGGCTAGGCAATGCACGGCAAGGCAAGGAAAGGGTAAAGCAAGGGAAGGCACGTTGAGGAAAGGCAAGGCTAATGCACAACAACGCACGTCTAGGCAATGCACGGCAAGGCAAGGAAAGGGTAACGCAAGGGAAGTCACGGTCAGGCGAGGCAAGGCTAAGGCACGACAACGCAAGGCTAGGCAATGCACGGCAAGGCAAGGAAAGAGTAACGGAATGTAAGGAATGCAAGGGAAAGCAAGGCAAGGCAAGAGTAACAGAAGGAACGGCACGGCAAGGGGAAAAAAGGCTAAGGCACGACAACGCAAGCTAGGCAATGCACGGCAAGGCAAGGAAAGGGTAACGCAAGGCAAGGCACGGTGAGGCAAGGCAAGGCTAATGCACAACAACGCACGGCTAGGCGATGCACGGCAAGGCAAGGAAAGGTAACGCAAGTGAAGTCACGGTCAGGCGAGGCAAGGCTAAGGCACGACAAAGCAAGGCTAGGCAATGCAGGTAAGGCAAGCAAGGAGTAACGGAAGGGAAGGAAGGCAAAGGAAAGTAAGGCAAGGCAAGGTTAACGGAAGGAACGGCTCGGCAAGGGGAAACAAGGCTAAGGCACGGCTACGCACGGCTAGGCAATGCACGGCCAGGCAAGGAAAGGGTAACGCAAGGCAAGGCACGGTGAGGCAAGTCAAGGCTAAGGCACGAAAACGCAAGGCTAGGCCGTGCACGGAAGGCAAGCAAAGAGTAACGGAAAGCAAGGAAGGCAAGGGAAAGCAAGGCAAGTTAAGGGTAAGGGAAGGAACGGCACGGCAAGGGGAAACAGGGCTAAGGCATGACAACGCAAGCTAGGCAATGCACGGCAAGGCAAGGAAAGGGCAACGCAAGGCAAGGCACGGTCAGGCAAGGCAAGGCTAATGCACGACAACGCAAGGCTAGGCAATGCACGGGAAGGCAAGGAAAGAGTAACGGAAGGCAAGGAATGCAAGGGAAAGCAAGGCAAGGCAAGAGTAACGGAAGGAACGGCACGGCAAGGGAAAGCAAGGCTAAGGCACGACAACGCAAGGCTAGGCAATGCACGGCAAGGCAAGGAAAGGGTAACGCCACGAAATGCTCTGTCAGGCGAGGCAAGGCTAAGGCACGACAACGCAAGGCTAGGCAATGCACGGAAGGTAAGCAAAGAGTAACGGAAGGCAAGGAAGGCAAGGGAAAGCAAGGCAAGTTAAGGGTAAGGTAAGGAACGGCACGGCAAGAGGAAACAAGGCTAAGGCACGACAACGCAAGCAAGGCAATGCACGGCAAGGCAAGGAAAGGGTAACGCAAGGCAAGGCACGGTCAGGAAATGCAAGGCTAATGCACGACAACGGAAGGCTAGGCAATGCACGGCAAGGCAAGGAAAGAGTAACGGAATGTAAGGAATACAAGGGAAAGCAAGGCAAGGCAAGAGTAACGGAAGGAAAGGCACGGCAAGGGGAAACAAGGCTAAGGCACGGCAACGCAAGGCTAGGCAAAGCACGGCAAGGCAAGGAAAGGGTAACGCAAGGCAAGGCACGGTGAGGCAAGGCAAGGCTAATGCACGACAACGCACGGCTAGGCAAAGCAAGGCAAGGGAAGGACAGGGTAACGCAAGGCCAGGCACGGTCAGTCGAGAGAAGGCTAATGCACGACAACGCAAGGCTTGGCAGTGCACGGCTAGGCAAGGAAAGCGTAACAGAAGGAAAGGAAGGCAAGGCAAAGCAATGCAAGGCAAGTGAAACAAAAAGCACGGCACGGCAAGGGGAAACAAGGCTAAGGCACGACAACGCAAGCTAGGGAATGCACGGCAAGGCAAGGAAAGGGTAACGTCAGGCAAGGCACAGTGAGGCAAGGCAAGGCTAATGCACGACAACGCACGGCTAGGCAATGGACGGCAAGGCAAGGAAAGGGTAACGCAAGGGAAGTCACGGTCAGGCGAGGCAAGGCTGCGGCACGACAACGCAAGGCTTGGCAGTGCACGGCTAGGCAAGGAAAGCGTAACAGAAGGAAAGGAAGGCAAGGCAAAGCAATGCAAGGCAAGTGAAACAAAAGGCACGGCACGGTAAGGGGAAAAAAGGGTAAGGCACGACAACGCAAGCTAGGCAATGCACGGCAAGGCAAGGAAAGAGTAACGGAAGGCAAGGAATGCAAGGTAAACAAGGCAAGGCAAGAGGAACGGAAGGAACGGCACGGCAAGGGGAAGCAAGGCTAAGGCACGACAACGCAAGGCTAGGCAATGCACGGCAAGGCAAGAAAGGGTAACGCAAGGCAAGGCACGGTGAGGCAAGGCAAGGCTAAGGTACGAAAACGCAAGGCTAGGCAATGCACGGAAGGCAAGCAAAGAGTAACGGAAGGCAAGGAAGGCAAGGGAAAGCAAGGCATGGCAAGGGTAACGGAAGGAACGGCACGAATAGGGGAAACAAGGCTAAGGCACGACAACGCAAGGCTAGGCAATGCACGGATGGTAAGCAAAGAGTAACGGAAGGCAAGGAAGGCAAGGGAAAGCAAGGCAAGTCAAGAGTAAGGGAAGGAACGGCAGGGCAAGGGGAAACAAGGCTAGGGCACGACAACGCAAGCTGGGCAAAGCACGGCAAGGCAAGGAAAGGGTAACGCAAGGCAAGGCACGGTCAGGCAAGGCAAGTCTAATGCACGACAACGCAAGGCTAGGCAGTGCACGGCTAGGCAAGGAACGAGTAACGGAAGGAATGGAAGGCAAGGCAAAGCAAGGCAAGGCAAGTGTAACAAAAGGCACGGCACGGCAAGGGGAAACAAGGCTAAGGCACGACAACGCAAGCTAGGCAATGCACGGCAAGGCAAGGAAAGGGTAACGCAAGGCAAGGCAGGGTCAGGCGAGACAAGGCTAAGGCACGACAACGCAAGGCTAGGCAATGCACGGCAAGGCAAGGAAAGGGTAACGCAAGGGAAGGCACGTTGAGGAAAGGCAAGGCTAATGCACAACAACGCACGTCTAGGCAATGCACGGCAAGGCAAGGAAAGGGTAACGCAAGGGAAGTCACGGTCAGGCGAGGCAAGGCTAAGGCACGACAACGCAAGGCTAGGCAATGCACGGCAAGGCAAGGAAAGAGTAACGGAATGTAAGGAATGCAAGGGAAAGCAAGGCAAGGCAAGAGTAACAGAAGGAACGGCACGGCAAGGGGAAACAAGGCTAAGGCACGACAACGCAAGCTAGGCAATGCACGGCAAGGCAAGGAAATGGTAACGCAAGGCAAGGCACGGTCAGGAAATGCAAGGCTAATGCACGACAACGGAAGGCTAGGCAATGCACGGCAAGGTAAGGAAAGAGTAACGTAATGTAAGGAATGCAAGAGAAAGCAAGGCAAGGCAAGTGTAACGGAAGGAACGGCACGGCAAGGGGAAACAAGGCTAAGGCACGACAACGCAAGGCTAGGCAAAGCACGGCAAGGCAAGGAAAGGGTAACGCAAGGCAAGGCACGGTGAGGCATGGCAAGGCTAATGCACGACAACGCACGGCTAGGCAAAGCAAGGCAAGGGAAGGAGAGGGTAGCGCAAGGCCAGGCACGGTCACTCGAGGGAAGGCTAATGCACGACATCGTAAGGCTTAGCAGTGCACGGCTAGGCAAGGAAAGCGTAACAGAAGGAAAGGAAGGCAAGGCAAAGCAATGCAAGGCAAGTGAAACAAAAGGCACGGCACGGCAAGGGGAAACAAGGCTAAGGCACGACAACGCAAGCAAGGCAATGCACGGCAAGGCAAGGAAAGGGTAACGCAAGGCAAGGCAGGGTCAGGCGAGACAAGGCTAAGACACGACAACGCAAGGCTAGGCAATGCACGGCAAGGCAAGGAAAGGGTAACGCAAGGGAAGGCACGGTGAGGAAAGGCAAGGCTAATGCACAACAACGCACGTCTAGGCAATGCACGGCAAGGCAAGGAAAGGGTAACGCAAGGGAAGTCACGGTCAGGCGAGGCAAGGCTAAGGCACGACAACGCAAGGCTAGGCAATGCACGGCAAGGCAAGGAAAGAGTAACGGAATGTAAGGAATGCAAGGGAAAGCAAGGCAAGGGAAGAGTAACAGAAGGAACGGCACGGCAAGGGGAAACAAGGCTAAGGCACGACAACGCAAGCTAGGCAATGCACGGCAAGGCAAGGAAAGGGTAACGCAAGGCAAGGCACGGTCAGAGAAGGCAAGGCTAATGCACGACAACGCAAGCCTAGGCAATGCACGGTAAGACAAGGAAAGAGTAACGGAAGGCAAGGAAGGCAAGGGAAAGCAAGGCAAGGCAAGGGTAAGGGAAGGAACGGCACGGCAAGCGGAAACAAGGCTAAGGCACGACAACGCAAGCTAGGCAATGCACGGCAAGGCACGGAAAGGGTAACGCAAGGCAAGGCACGGTCAGTCGAGGCAAGGCTAATGCACGACAACGCAAGGCTTGGCAGTGCAAGGCTAGGCAAGGAAAGAGTAACAGAAGGAAAGGAAGGCAAGGCTAAGCAATGCAAGGCAAGTGAAACAAAAGGCACGGCACGGCAAGGAGAAACAAGGGTAAGGCACGACAACGCAAGCTAGGCAATGCACGGCAAGGCAAGTAAAGGGTAACGTAAGGCAAGGCACGGTGAGGCAAGGCAAGGCTAATGCACAACAACGCACGGCTAGGCAATGGACGGCAAGGCAAAGAAACGGTAACTCAAGGGAAGTCACGGTCAGACGAGGCAAGGCTACGGCACGATACCTCAACGCTAGGCAATGCACGGATGGTAAGCAAAGAGTAACGGAAGTCAAGGAAGGCAAGGGAAAGCAAGGCAAGTCAAGAGTAAGGGAAGGAACGGCACGGCAAGGGGAAACAAGGCTAAGGCACGACAACGCAAGCTGGGCAAAGCACGGCAAGGCAAGGAAAGGGTAACGCAAGGCAAGGCACGGTCAGGCAAGGCAAGGCTAATGCACGACAACGCAAGTATAGGCAATGCACGGCAAGGCAAGGAAAGGGAAACGCAAGGCAAGGCACGGTCAGAGAAGGCAAGGCTAATGCACGACAACGCAAGGCTAGGCAATGCACGGTAAGGCAAGGAAAGAGTAACGGAAGGCAAGGAAGGCAAGGGAAAGCAAGGCAAGGCAAGGGTAAGGGAAGGAACGGCACGGCAAGGGGAAGCAAGGCTAAGGCACGACAACGCAAGCTAGGCAATGCACGGCAAGGCAAGGAAAGGGTAACGCAAGGCAAGGCACGATCAGGCGAGGCAAGGCTAATGCACGACAACGCAAGGCTAGGCAGTGCACGGCTAGGCAAGGAAAGAGTAACGGAAGGATAGGAAGGCAAGGCAAAGCAAGGCAAGGGAAGTGTAACAAACGGCACGGCACGGCAAGGGGAAACAAGGTAAGGCACGACAACGCAAGCTAGGCAATGCACGGCAAGGCAAGGAAAGGGTAACGAAGGCACGAGGCAACGGTGAGGAAGGCAAGGCTAATGCACAACAACGCACGCTAGGCAATGACGGCAAGGCAAGGAAAGGGTAACGCAAGGGAAGTCACGGTCAGGCGAGGCAAGGCTAGGCACGACAACCAAGGCTAGGCAATGCACGGAGGTAAGCAAAGAGTAACGGAAGGCAAGGAAGCAAGGGAAAGCAAGGCAAGTCAAGAGTAAGGGAAGGAACGGCACGGCAAGGGGAAACAAGGCTAAGGCACGACAAGGCAAGCTGGGCAAAGCACGGGAAGGCAAGGAAAGGGTAACGCAAGGCAAGGCACGGTCAGGCAAGGCAAGGCTAATGCACGACAACGCAAGGCTAGGCAGTGCACGGCTAGGCAAGGAACGAGTAACGGAAGGAAAGGAAGGCAAGGCAAAGCAAGGCAAGGCAAGTGTAACAAAAGGCACGGCACGGCAAGGGGAAAGAAGGCTAAGGCACGACAACGCAAGCTAGGCAATGCACGGCAAGGCAAGGAAAGGGTAACGCAAGGCAAGGCAGGGTCAGGCGAGACAAGGCTAAGGCACGACAACGCAAGGCTAGGCAATGCACGGCAAGGCAAGGAAAGGGTAACGCAAGGGAAGGCACGTTGAGGAAAGGCAAGGCTAATGCACAACAACGCACGTCTAGGCAATGCACGGCAAGGCAAGGAAAGGGTAACGCAAGGGAAGTCACGGTCAGGCGAGGCAAGGCTAAGGCACGACAACGCAAGGCTAGGCAATGCACGGCAAGGCAAGGAAAGAGTAACGGAATGTAAGGAATGCAAGGGAAAGCAAGGCAAGGCAAGAGTAACAGAAGGAACGGCACGGCAAGGGGAAACAAGGCTAAGGCACGACAACGCAAGCTAAGCAATGCACGGCAAGGCAAGGAAATGGTAACGCAAGGCAAGGCACGGTCAGGAAATGCAAGGCTAATGCACGACAACGGAAGGCTAGGCAATGCACGGCAAGGCAAGGAAAGAGTAACGGAATGTAAGGAATGCAAGAGAAAGCAAGGCAAGGCAAGTGTAACGGAAGGAACGGCACGGCAAGGGGAAACAAGGCTAAGGCACGACAACGCAAGGCTAGGCAAAGCACGGCAAGGCAAGGAAAGGGTAACGCAAGGCAAGGCACGGTGAGGCATGGCAAGGCTAATGCACGACAACGCACGGCTAGGCAAAGCAAGGCAAGGGAAGGAGAGGGTAGCGCAAGGCCAGGCACGGTCACTCGAGGGAAGGCTAATGCACGACATCGCAAGGCTTAGCAGTGCACGGCTAGGCAAGGAAAGCGTAACAGAAGGAAAGGAAGCCAAGGTAAAGCAATGCAAGGCAAGTGAAACAAAAGGCACCGCACGGCAAGGGGAAACAAGGCTAAGGCACGACAACGCAAGCTAGGCAATGCACGGCAAGGCAAGGAAAGGGTAACGCAAGGCAAGGCAGGGTCAGGCGAGACAAGGCTAAGGCACGACAACGCAAGGCTAGGCAATGCACGGCAAGGCAAGGAAAGGGTAACGCAAGGGAAGGCACGGTGAGGAAAGGCAAGGCTAATGCACAACAACGCACGTCTAGGCAATGCACGGCAAGGCAAGGAAAGGGTAACGCAAGGGAAGTCACGGTCAGGCGAGGCAAGGCTAAGGCACGACAACGCAAGGCTAGGCAATGCACGGCAAGGCAAGGAATGAGTAACGGAATGTAAGGAATGCAAGGGAAAGCAAGGCAAGGCAAGAGTAACAGAAGGAACGGCACGGCAAGGGGAAACAAGGCTAAGGCACGACAACGCAAGCTAGGCAATGCACGGCAAGGCAAGGAAAGGGTAACGCAAGGCAAGGCACGGTCAGAGAAGGCAAGGCTAATGCACGACAACGCAAGGCTAGGCAATGCACGGTAAGACAAGGAAAGAGTAACGGAAGGCAAGGAAGGCAAGGGAAAGCAAGGCAAGGCAAGGGTAAGGGAAGGAACGGCACGGCAAGGGGAAACAAGGCTAAGGCACGACAACGCAAGCTAGGCAATGCACGGCAAGGCAAGGAAAGGGTAACGCAAGGCAAGGCACGATCAGGCGTGGCAAGGCTAATGCACGACAACGCAAGGCTAGGCAGTGCACGGCTAGGCAAGGAAAGAGTAACGGAAGGATAGGAAGGCAAGGCAAAGCAAGGCAAGGGAAGTGTAACAAACGGCACGGCACGGCAAGGGGAAACAAGGTAAGGCACGACAACGCAAGCTAGGCAATGCACGGCAAGGCAAGGAAAGGGTAACGCAAGGCAAGGCACGGTCAGTCGAGGCAAGGCTAATGCACGACAACGCAAGGCTTGGCAGTGCAAGGCTAGGCAAGGAAAGAGTAACAGAAGGAAAGGAAGGCAAGGCAAAGCAATGCAAGGCAAGTGAAACAAAAGGCACGGCACGGCAAGGAGAAACAAGGGTAAGGCACGACAACGCAAGCTAGGCAATGCACGGCAAGGCAAGTAAAGGGTAACGTAAGGCAAGGCACGGTGAGGCAAGGCAAGGCTAATGCACAACAACGCACGGCTAGGCAATGGACGGCAAGGCAAGGAAACGGTAACTCAAGGGAAGTCACAGTCAGACGAGGCAAGGCTACGGCACGACACCTCAAGGCTAGGCAATGCACGGATGGTAAGCAAAGAGTAACGGAAGGCAAGGAAGGCAAGGGAAAGCAAGGCAAGTCAAGAGAAAGGGAAGGAACGGCACGGCAAGGGGAAACAAGGCTAAGGCACGACAACGCAAGCTGGGCAAAGCACGGCAAGGCAAGGAAAGGGTAACGCAAGGCAAGGCACGGTCAGGCAAGGCAAGGCTAATGCACGACAACGCAAGGCTAGGCAATGCACGGCAAGGCAAGGAAAGGGTAACGCAAGGCAAGGCACGGTCAGAGAAGGCAAGGCGAATGCACGACAACGCAAGGCTAGGCAATGCACGGTAAGGCAAGGAAAGAGTAACGGAAGGCAAGGAAGGCAAGGGAAAGCAAGGCAAGGCAAGGGTAAGGGAAGGAACGGCCCGGCAAGGGGAAACAAGGCTAAGGCACGACAACGCAAGCTAGGCAATGCACGGCAAGGCAAGGAAAGGGTAACGCAAGGCAAGGCACGATCAGGCGAGGCAAGGCTAATGCACGACCACGCAAGCCTAGGCAGTGCACGGCTAGGCAAGGAAAGAGTAACGGAAGGATAGGAAGGCAAGGCAAAGCAAGGCAAGGGAAGTGTAACAAACGGCACGGCACGACAAGGGGAAACAAGGTAAGGCACGACAACGCAAGCTAGGCAATGCACGGCAAGGCAAGGAAAGGGTAACGCAAGGCAAGGCAGGGTCAGGCGAGACAAGGCTAAGGCACGACAACGCAAGGCTAGGCAATGCACGGCAAGGCAAGTAAAGGGTAACGCAAGGGAAGGCACGTTGAGGAAAGGCAAGGCTAATGCACAACAACGCACGTCTAGGCAATGCACGGCAAGGCAAGGAAAGGGTAACGCAAGGGAAGTCACGGTCAGGCGAGGCAAGGCTAAGGCACGACAACGCAAGGCTAGGCAATGCACGGCAAGGCAAGGAAAGAGTAACGGAATGTAAGGAATGCAAGGGAAAGCAAGGCAAGGCAAGAGTAACAGAAGGAACGGCACGGCAAGGGGAAACAAGGCTAAGGCACGACAACGCAAGCTAGGCAATGCGCGGCAAGGCAAGGAAATGGTAACGCAAGGCAAGGCACGGTCAGGAAATGCAAGTCTAATGCACGACAACGGAAGGCTAGGCAATGCACGGCAAGGTAAGGAAAGAGTAACGTAATGTAAGGAATGCAAGAGAAAGCAAGGCAAGGCAAGAGTAACAGAAGGAACGGCACGGCAAGGGGAAACAAGGCCAAGGCACGACATCGCAAGCTAGGCAATGCACGGCAAGGCAAGGAAAGGGTAACGCAAGGCAAGGCACGGTCAGAGAAGGCAAGGCTAATGCACGACAACGCAAGCCTAGGCAATGCACGGTAAGACAAGGAAAGAGTAACGGAAGGCAAGGAAGGCAAGGGAAAGCAAGGCAAGGCAAGGGTAAGGGAAGGAACGGCACGGCAAGGGGAAACAAGGCTAAGGCACGACAACGCAAGCTAGGCAATGCACGGCAAGGCAAGGAAAGGGTAACGCAAGGCAAGGCACGGTCAGTCGAGGCAAGGCTAATGCACGACAACGCAAGGCTTGGCAGTGCAAGGCTAGGCAAGGAAAGAGTAACAGAAGGAAAGGAAGGCAAGGCTAAGCAATGCAAGGCAAGTGAAACAAAAGGCACGGCACGGCAAGGAGAAACAAGGGTAAGGCACGACAACGCAAGCTAGGCAATGCACGGCAAGGCAAGTAAAGGGTAACGTAAGGCAAGGCACGGTGAGGCAAGGCAAGGCTAATGCACAACAACGCACGGCTAGGCAATGGACGGCAAGGCAAAGAAACGGTAACTCAAGGGAAGTCACGGTCAGACGAGGCAAGGCTACGGCACGATACCTCAACGCTAGGCAATGCACGGATGGTAAGCAAAGAGTAACGGAAGTCAAGGAAGGCAAGGGAAAGCAAGGCAAGTCAAGAGTAAGGGAAGGAACGGCACGGCAAGGGGAAACAAGGCTAAGGCACGACAACGCAAGCTGGGCAAAGCACGGCAAGGCAAGGAAAGGGTAACGCAAGGCAAGGCACGGTCAGGCAAGGCAAGGCTAATGCACGACAACGCAAGGATAGGCAATGCACGGCAAGGCAAGGAAAGGGAAACGCAAGGCAAGGCACGGTCAGAGAAGGCAAGGCTAATGCACGACAACGCAAGGCTAGGCAATGCACGGTAAGGCAAGGAAAGAGTAACGGAAGGCAAGGAAGGCAAGGGAAAGCAAGGCAAGGCAAGGGTAAGGGAAGGAACGGCACGGCAAGGGGAAGCAAGGCTAAGGCACGACAACGCAAACTAGGCAATGCACGGCAAGGCAAGGAAAGGGTAACGCAAGGCAAGGCACGATCAGGCGAGGCAAGGCTAATGCACGACAACGCAAGGCTAGGCAGTGCACGGCTAGGCAAGGAAAGAGTAACGGAAGGATAGGAAGGCAAGGCAAAGCAAGGCAAGGGAAGTGTAACAAACGGCACGGCACGGCAAGGGGAAACAAGATAAGGCACGACAACGCAAGCTAGGCAATGCACGGCAAGGCAAGGAAAGGGTAACGCAAGGCAAGGCACGGTCAGTCAAGGCAAGGCTAATGCACGACAACGCAAGGCTTGGCAGTGCAAGGCTAGGCAAGGAAAGAGTAACAGAAGGAAAGGAAGGCAAGGCAAAGCAATGCAAGGCAAGTGAAACAAAAGGCACGGCACGGCAAGGAGAAACAACGGTAAGGCACGACAACGCAAGCTAGGCAATGCACGGCAAGGCAAGGAAAGGGTAACGCAAGGCAAGGCAGGGTCAGGCGAGACAAGGCTAAGGCACGACAACGCAAGGCTAGGCAATGCACGGCAAGGCAAGGAAAGGGTAACGCAAGGGAAGGCACGTTGAGGAAAGGCAAGGCTAATGCACAACAACGCACGTCTAGGCAATGCACGGCAAGGCAAGGAAAGGGTAACGCAAGGGAAGTCACGGTCAGGCGAGGCAAGGCTAAGGCACGACAACGCAAGGCTAGGCAATGCACGGCAAGGCAAGGAAAGAGTAACGGAATGTAAGGAATGCAAGGGAAAGCAAGGCAAGGCAAGAGTAACAGAAGGAACGGCACGGCAAGGGGAAACAAGGCTAAGGCACGACAACGCAAGCTAGGCAATGCACGGCAAGGCAAGGAAATGGTAACGCAAGGCAAGGCACGGTCAGGAAATGCAAGGCTAATGCACGACAACGGAAGGCTAGGCAATGCACGGCAAGGCAAGGAAAGAGTAACGGAATGTAAGGAATGCAAGAGAAAGCAAGGTAAGGCAAGTGTAACGGAAGGAACGGCACGGCAAGGGGAAACAAGGCTAAGGCACGACAACGCAAGGCTAGGCAAAGCACGGCAAGGCAAGGAAAGGGTAACGCAAGGCAAGGCACGGTGAGGCATGGCAAGGCTAATGCACGACAACGCACGGCTAGGCAAAGCAAGGCAAGGGAAGGAGAGGGTAGCGCAAGGCCAGGCACGGTCACTCGAGGGAAGGCTAATGCACGACATCGCAAGGCTTAGCAGTGCACGGCTAGGCAAGGAAAGCGTAACAGAAGGAAAGGAAGGCAAGGTAAAGCAATGCAAGGCAAGTGAAACAAAAGGCACGGCACGGCAAGGGGAAACAAGGCTAAGGCACGACAACGCAAGCTAGGCAATGCACGGCAAGGCAAGGAAAGGGTAACGCAAGGCAAGGCAGGGTCAGGCGAGACAAGGCTAAGGCACGACAACGCAAGGCTAGGCAATGCACGGCAAGGCAAGGAAAGGGTAACGCAAGGGAAGGCACGGTGAGGAAAGGCAAGGCTAATGCACAACAACGCACGTCTAGGCAATGCACGGCAAGGCAAGGAAAGGGTAACGCAAGGGAAGTCACGGTCAGGCGAGGCAAGGCTAAGGCACGACAACGCAAGGCTAGGCAGTGCACGGCTAGGCAAGGAAAGCGTAACAGAAGGAAAGGAAGGCAAGGCAAAGCAATGCAAGGCAAGTGAAACAAAAGGCACGGCACGGTAAGGGGAAAAAAGGGTAAGGCACGACAACGCAAGCTAGGCAATGCACGGCAAGGCAAGGAAAGAGTAACGGAAGGCAAGGAATGCAAGGTAAACAAGGCAAGGCAAGAGGAACGGAAGGAACGGCACGGCAAGGGGAAGCAAGGCTAAGGCACGACAACGCAAGGCTAGGCAATGCACGGCAAGGCAAGAAAGGGTAACGCAAGGCAAGGCACGGTGAGGCAAGGCAAGGCTAAGGTACGAAAACGCAAGGCTAGGCAATGCACGGAAGGCAAGCAAAGAGTAACGGAAGGCAAGGAAGGCAAGGGAAAGCAAGGCATGGCAAGGGTAACGGAAGGAACGGCACGAATAGGGGAAACAAGGCTAAGGCACGACAACGCAAGGCTAGGCAATGCACGGATGGTAAGGAAATGGTAACGCAAGGCAAGGCACGGTCAGGAAATGCAAGGCTAATGCACGACAACGGAAGGCTAGGCAATGCACGGCAAGGCAAGGAAAGAGTAACGGAATGTAAGGAATGCAAGAGAAAGCAAGGCAAGGCAAGTGTAACGGAAGGAACGGCACGGCAAGGGGAAACAAGGCTAAGGCACGACAACGCAAGGCTAGGAAAAGCACGGCAAGGCAAGGAAAGGGTAACGCAAGGCAAGGCACGGTGAGGCATGGCAAGGCTAATGCACGACAACGCACGGCTAGGCAAAGCAAGGCAAGGGAAGGAGAGGGTAGCGCAAGGCCAGGCACGGTCACTCGAGGGAAGGCTAATGCACGACATCGCAAGGCTTAGTAGTGCACGGCTAGGCAAGGAAAGCGTAACAGAAGGAAAGGAAGGCAAGGTAAAGCAATGCAAGGCAAGTGAAACAAAAGGCACGGCACGGCAAGGGGAAACAAGGCTAAGGCACGACAACGCAAGCTAGGCAATGCACGGCAAGGCAAGGAAAGGGTAACGCAAGGCAAGGCAGGGTCAGGCGAGACAAGGCTAAGGCACGACAACGCAAGGCTAGGCAATGCACGGCAAGGCAAGGAAAGGGTAACGCAAGGGAAGGCAAGGTGAGGAAAGGCAAGGCTAATGCACAACAACGCACGTCTAGGCAATGCACGGCAAGGCAAGGAAAGGGTAACGCAAGGGAAGTCACGGTCAGGCGAGGCAAGGCTAAGGCACGACAACGCAAGGCTAGGCAATGCACGGCAAGGCAAGGAATGAGTAACGGAATGTAAGGAATGCAAGGGAAAGCAAGGCAAGGCAAGAGTAACAGAAGGAACGGCACGGCAAGGGGAAACAAGGCTAAGGCACGACAACGCAAGCTAGGCAATGCACGGCAAGGCAAGGAAAGGGTAACGCAAGGCAAGGCACGGTCAGAGAAGGCAAGGCTAATGCACGACAACGCAAGGCTAGGCAATGCACGGTAAGACAAGGAAAGAGTAACGGAAGGCAAGGAAGGCAAGGGAAAGCAAGGCAAGGCAAGGGTAAGGGAAGGAACGGCACGGCAAGGGGAAACAAGGCTAAGGCACGACAACGCAAGCTAGGCAATGCACGGCAAGGCAAGGAAAGGGTAACGCAAGGCAAGGCACGATCAGGCGTGGCAAGGCTAATGCACGACAACGCAAGGCTAGGCAGTGCACGGCTAGGCAAGGAAAGAGTAACGGAAGGATAGGAAGGCAAGGCAAAGCAAGGCAAGGGAAGTGTAACAAACGGCACGGCACGGCAAGGGGAAACAAGGTAAGGCACGACAACGCAAGCTAGGCAATGCACGGCAAGGCAAGTAAAGGGTAACGTAAGGCAAGGCACGGTGAGGCAAGGCAAGGCTAATGCACAACAACGCACGGCTAGGCAATGGACGGCAAGGCAAGGAAACGGTAACTCAAGGGAAGTCACGGTCAGACGAGGCAAGGCTACGGCACGACACCTCAAGGCTAGGCAATGCACGGATGGTAAGCAAAGAGTAACGGAAGGCAAGGAAGGCAAGGGAAAGCAAGGCAAGTCAAGAGAAAGGGAAGGAACGGCACGGCAAGGGGAAACAAGGCTAAGGCACGACAACGCAAGCTGGGCAAAGCACGGCAAGGCAAGGAAAGGGTAACGCAAGGCAAGGCACGGTCAGGCAAGGCAAGGCTAATGCACGACAACGCAAGGCTAGGCAATGCACGGCAAGGCAAGGAAAGGGTAACGCAAGGGAAGGCACGGTCAGAGAAGGCAAGGCGAATGCACGACAACGCAAGGCTAGGCAATGCACGGTAAGGCAAGGAAAGAGTAACGGAAGGCAAGGAAGGCAAGGGAAAGCAAGGCAAGGCAAGGGTAAGGGAAGGAACGGCCCGGCAAGGGGAAACAAGGCTAAGGCACGACAACGCAAGCTAGGCAATGCACGGCAAGGCAAGGAAAGGGTAACGCAAGGCAAGGCACGATCAGGCGAGGCAAGGCTAATGCACGACCACGCAAGGCTAGGCAGTGCACGGCTAGGCAAGGAAAGAGTAACGGAAGGATAGGAAGGCAAGGCAAAGCAAGGCAAGGGAAGTGTAACAAACGGCACGGCACGGCAAGGGGAAACAAGGTAAGGCACGACAACGCAAGCTAGGCAATGCACGGCAAGGCAAGGAAAGGGTAACGCAAGGCAAGGCACGGTCAGTCGAGGCAAGGCTAATGCACGACAACGCAAGGCTTGGCAGTGCAAGGCTAGGCAAGGAAAGAGTAACAGAAGGAAAGGAAGGCAAGGCAAAGCAATGCAAGGCAAGTGAAACAAAAGGCACGGCACGGCAAGGAGAAACAAGGGTAAGGCACGACAACGCAAGCTAGGCAATGCACGGCAAGGCAAGGAAAGGGTAACGCAAGGCAAGGCACTGTCAGGAAATGCAAGGCTAATGCACGACAACGGAAGGCTAGGCAATGCACGGCAAGGCAAGGAAAGAGTAACGGAATGTAAGGAATGCAAGGGAAAGCAAGGCAAGGCAAGAGTAACGGAAGGAACGGCACGGCAAGGGGAAACAAGGCTAAGGCACGACAACGCAAGGCTAGGCAAAGCACGGCAAGGCAAGGAAAGGGTAACTCAAGGCAAGGCACGGTGAGGCATGGCAAGGCTAATGCACGACACCGCACGGCTAGGCAAAGCAAGGCAAGGGAAGGAGAGGGTAACGCAAGGCCAGGCACGGTCAGTCGAGGGAAGGCTAATGCACGACAACGCAAGGCTTAGCAGTGCACGGCTAGGCAAGGAAAGCGTAACAGAAGGAAAGGAAGGCAAGGCAAAGCAATGCAAGGCAAGTGAAACAAAAGGCACGGCACGGCAAGGGGAAACAAGGCTAAGGCACGCCAACGCAAGCTAGGCAATGCACGGCAAGGCAAGGAAAGGGTAACGCAAGGGAAGGCATGGTGAGGAAAGGCAAGGCCAATGCACAACAACGCACTTCTAGGCAATGCACGGCAAGGCAAGGAAAGGGTAACGCAAGGGAAGTCACGGTCAGGCGAGGCAAGGCTAAGGCACGACAACGCAAGGCTAGGCAATGAACGGCAAGGCAAGGAAAGAGTAACGGAATGTAGGAATGCAAGGGAAAGCAAGGCAAGGCAAGAGTAACAGAAGGAACGGCACGGCAAGGGGAAACAAGGCTAAGGCACGACAACGCAAGCTAGGCAATGCACGGCAAGGCAAGGAAATGGTAACGCAAGGCAAGGCACGGTCAGGAAATGCAAGGCTAATGCACGACAACGGAAGGCTAGGCAATGCACGGCAAGGTAAGGAAAGAGTAACGTAATGTAAGGAATGCAAGAGAAAGCAAGGCAAGGCAAGTGTAACGGAAGGAACGGCACGGCAAGGGGAAACAAGGCTAAGGCACGACAACGCAAGGCTAGGCAAAGCACGGCAAGGCAAGGAAAGGGTAACGCAAGGCAAGGCACGGTGAGGCATGGCAAGGCTAATGCACGACAACGCACGGCTAGGCAAAGCAAGGCAAGGGAAGGAGAGGGTAGCGCAAGGCCAGGCACGGTCACTCGAGGGAAGGCTAATGCACGACATCGTAAGGCTTAGCAGTGCACGGCTAGGCAAGGAAAGCGTAACAGAAGGAAAGGAAGGCAAGGCAAAGCAATGCAAGGCAAGTGAAACAAAAGGCACGGCACGGCAAGGGGAAACAAGGCTAAGGCACGACAACGCAAGCAAGGCAATGCACGGCAAGGCAAGGAAAGGGTAACGCAAGGCAAGGCAGGGTCAGGCGAGACAAGGCTAAGACACGACAACGCAAGGCTAGGCAATGCACGGCAAGGCAAGGAAAGGGTAACGCAAGGGAAGGCACGGTGAGGAAAGGCAAGGCTAATGCACAACAACGCACGTCTAGGCAATGCACGGCAAGGCAAGGAAAGGGTAACGCAAGGGAAGTCACGGTCAGGCGAGGCAAGGCTAAGGCACGACAACGCAAGGCTAGGCAATGCACGGCAAGGCAAGGAAAGAGTAACGGAATGTAAGGAATGCAAGGGAAAGCAAGGCAAGGGAAGAGTAACAGAAGGAACGGCACGGCAAGGGGAAACAAGGCTAAGGCACGACAACGCAAGCTAGGCAATGCACGGCAAGGCAAGGAAAGGGTAACGCAAGGCAAGGCACGGTCAGAGAAGGCAAGGCTAATGCACGACAACGCAAGCCTAGGCAATGCACGGTAAGACAAGGAAAGAGTAACGGAAGGCAAGGAAGGCAAGGGAAAGCAAGGCAAGGCAAGGGTAAGGGAAGGAACGGCACGGCAAGGGGAAACAAGGCTAAGGCACGACAACGCAAGCTAGGCAATGCACGGCAAGGCAAGGAAAGGGTAACGCAAGGCAAGGCACGGTCAGTCGAGGCAAGGCTAATGCACGACAACGCAAGGCTTGGCAGTGCAAGGCTAGGCAAGGAAAGAGTAACAGAAGGAAAGGAAGGCAAGGCTAAGCAATGCAAGGCAAGTGAAACAAAAGGCACGGCACGGCAAGGAGAAACAAGGGTAAGGCACGACAACGCAAGCTAGGCAATGCACGGCAAGGCAAGTAAAGGGTAACGTAAGGCAAGGCACGGTGAGGCAAGGCAAGGCTAATGCACAAAAACGCACGGCTAGGCAATGGACGGCAAGGCAAAGAAACGGTAACTCAAGGGAAGTCACGGTCAGACGAGGCAAGGCTACGGCACGATACCTCAACGCTAGGCAATGCACGGATGGTAAACAAAGAGTAACGGAAGTCAAGGAAGGCAAGGGAAAGCAAGGCAAGTCAAGAGTAAGGGAAGGAACGGCACGGCAAGGGGAAACAAGGCTAAGGCACGACAACGCAAGCTGGGCAAAGCACGGCAAGGCAAGGAAAGGGTAACGCAAGGCAAGGCAGGGTCAGGCAAGGCAAGGCTAATGCACGACAACGCAAGGATAGGCAATGCACGGCAAGGCAAGGAAAGGGTAACGCAAGGCAAGGCACGGTCAGAGAAGGCAAGGCTAATGCACGACAACGCAAGGCTAGGCAATGCACGGTAAGGCAAGGAAAGAGTAACGGAAGGCAAGGAAGGCAAGGGAAAGCAAGGCAAGGCAAGGGTAAGGGAAGGAACGGCACGGCAAGGGGAAGCAAGGCTAAGGCACGACAACGCAAGCTAGGCAATGCACGGCAAGGCAAGGAAAGGGTAACGCAAGGCAAGGCACGATCAGGCGAGGCAAGGCTAATGCACGACAACGCAAGGCTAGGCAGTGCACGGCTAGGCAAGGAAAGAGTAACGGAAGGATAGGAAGGCAAGGCAAAGCAAGGCAAGGGAAGTGTAACAAACGGCACGGCACGGCAAGGGGAAACAAGGTAAGGCACGACAACGCAAGCTAGGCAATGCACGGCAAGGCAAGGAAAGGGTAACGCAAGGCAAGGCACGGTCAGTCGAGGCAAGGCTAATGCACGACAACGCAAGGCTTGGCAGTGCAAGGCTAGGCAAGGAAAGAGTAACAGAAGGAAAGGAAGGCAAGGCAAAGCAATGCAAGGCAAGTGAAACAAAAGGCACGGCACGGCAAGGAGAAACAACGGTAAGGCACGACAACGCAAGCTAGGCAATGCACGGCAAGGCAAGGAAAGGGTAACGTAAGGCAAGGCACGGTGAGGCAAGGCAAGGCTAATGCACAACAACGCACGGCTAGGCAATGGACGGCAAGGCAAGGAAAGGGTAACGCAAGGGAAGTCACGGTCAGGCGAGGCAAGGCTACGGCACGACAACTCAAGGCTAGGCAATGCACGGATGGTAAGCAAAGAGTAACGGAAGGCAAGGAAGGCAAGGGAAAGCAAGGCAAGTCAAGAGTAAGGGAAGGAACGGCACGGCAAGGGGAAACAAGGCTAAGGCACGACAAGGAAAGCTGGGCAAAGCACGGGAAGGCAAGGAAAGGGTAACGCAAGGCAAGGCACGATCAGGCGAGGCAAGGCTAATGCACGACAACGCAAGGCTAGGCAGTGCACGGCTAGGCAAGGAACGAGTAACGGAAGGAATGGAAGGCAAGGCAAAGCAAGGCAAGGCAAGTGTAACAAAAGGCACGGCACGGCAAGGGGAAACAAGGCTAAGGCACGACAACGCAAACTAGGCAATGCACGGCAAGGCAAGGAAAGGGTAACGCAAGGCAAGGCAGGGTCAGGCGAGACAAGGCTAAGGCACGACAACGCAAGGCTAGGCAATGCACGGCAAGGCAAGGAAAGGGTAACGCAAGGGAAGGCACGTTGAGGAAAGGCAAGGCTAATGCACAACAACGCACGTCTAGGCAATGCACGGCAAGGCAAGGAAAGGGTAACGCAAGGGAAGTCACGGTCAGGCGAGGCAAGGCTAAGGCACGACAACGCAAGGCTAGGCAATGCACGGCAAGGCAAGGAAAGAGTAACGGAATGTAAGGAATGCAAGGGAAAGCAAGGCAAGGCAAGAGTAACAGAAGGAACGGCACGGCAAGGGGAAACAAGGCTAAGGCACGACAACGCAAGCTAAGCAATGCACGGCAAGGCAAGGAAATGGTAACGCAAGGCAAGGCACGGTCAGGACAGGCAAGGCTAATGCACGACAACGGAAGGCTAGGCAATGCACGGCAAGGCAAGGAAAGAGTAACGGAATGTAAGGAATGCAAGAGAAAGCAAGGCAAGGCAAGTGTAACGGAAGGAACGGCACGGCAAGGGGAAACAAGGCTAAGGCACGACAACGCAAGGCTAGGCAAAGCACGGCAAGGCAAGGAAAGGGTAACGCAAGGCAAGGCACGGTGAGGCATGGCAAGGCTAATGCACGACAACGCACGGCTAGGCAAAGCAAGGCAAGGGAAGGAGAGGGTAGCGCAAGGACAGGCACGGTCACTCGAGGGAAGGCTAATGCACGACATCGCAAGGCTTAGAAGTGCACGGCTAGGCAAGGAAAGCGTAACAGAAGGAAAGGAAGCCAAGGTAAAGCAATGCAAGGCAAGTGAAACAAAAGGCACGGCACGGCAAGGGGAAACAAGGCTAAGGCACGACAACGCAAGCTAGGCAATGCACGGCAAGGCAAGGAAAGGGTAACGCAAGGCAAGGCAGGGTCAGGCGAGACAAGGCTAAGGCACGACAACGCAAGGCTAGGCAATGCACGGCAAGGCAAGGAAAGGGTAACGCAAGGGAAGGCACGGTGAGGAAAGGCAAGGCTAATGCACAACAACGCACGTCTAGGCAATGCACGGCAAGGCAAGGAAAGGGTAACGCAAGGGAAGTCACGGTCAGGCGAGGCAAGGCTAAGGCACGACAACGCAAGGCTAGGCAATGCACTGCAAGGCAAGGAATGAGTAACGGAATGTAAGGAATGCAAGGGAAAGCAAGGCAAGGCAAGAGTAACAGAAGGAACGGCACGGCAAGGGGAAACAAGGCTAAGGCACGACAACGCAAGCTAGGCAATGCACGACAAGGCAAGGAAAGGGTAACGCAAGGCAAGGCACGGTCAGAGAAGGCAAGGCTAATGCACGACAACGCAAGGCTAGGCAATGCACGGCTAGGCAAGGAAAGAGTAACGGAAGGCAAGGAAGGCAAGGGAAAGCAAGGTAAGGCAAGGGTAAGGGAAGGAACGGCACGGCAAGGGGAAACAAGGCGAAGGCACGACAACGCAAGCTAGGCAATGCACGGCAAGGCAAGGAAAGGGTAACGCAAGGCAAGGCACGATCAGGCGTGGCAAGGCTAATGCACGACAACGCAAGGCTAGGCAGTGCACGGCTAGGCAAGGAAAGAGTAACGGAAGGATAGGAAGGCAAGGCAAAGCAAGGCAAGGGAAGTGTAACAAACGGCACGGCACGGCAATGGGAAACAAGGTAAGGCACGACAACGCAAGCTAGGCAATGCACGGCAAGGCAAGGAAAGGGTAACGCAAGGCAAGGCACGGTCAGTCGAGGCAAGGCTAATGCACGACAACGCAAGGCTTGGCAGTGCAAGGCTAGGCAAGGAAAGAGTAACAGAAGGAAAGGAAGGCAAGGCAAAGCAATGCAAGGCAAGTGAAACAAAAGGCACGGCACGGCAAGGAGAAACAAGGGTAAGGCACGACAACGCAAGCTAGGCAATGCACGGCAAGGCAAGTAAAGGGTAACGTAAGGCAAGGCACGGTGAGGCAAGGCAAGGCTAATGCACAACAACGCACGGCTAGGCAATGGACGGCAAGGCAAAGAAACGGTAACTCAAGGGAAGTCACGGTCAGACGAGGCAAGGCTACGGCACGACACCTCAAGGCTAGGCAATGCACGGATGGTAAGCAAAGAGTAACGGAAGGCAAGGAAGGCAAGGGAAAGCAAGGCAAGTCAAGAGAAAGGGAAGGAACGGCACGGCAAGGGGAAACAAGGCTAAGGCACGACAACGCAAGCTGGGCAAAGCACGGCAAGGCAAGGAAAGGGTACCGCAAGGCAAGGCACGGTCAGGCAAGGCAAGGCTAATGCACGACAACGCAAGGCTAGGCAATGCACGGCAAGGCAAGGAAAGGGTAACGCAAGGCAAGGCACGGTCAGAGAAGGCAAGGCGAATGCACGACAACGCAAGGCTAGGCAATGCACGGTAAGGCAAGGAAAGAGTAACGGAAGGCAAGGAAGGCAAGGGAAAGCAAGGCAAGGCAAGGGTAAGGGAAGGAACGGCCCGGCAAGGGGAAACAAGGCTAAGGCACGACAACGCAAGCTAGGCAATGCACGGCAAGGCAAGGAAAGGGTAACGCAAGGCAAGGCACGATCAGGCGAGGCAAGGCTAATGCACGACCACGCAAGCCTAGGCAGTGCACGGCTAGGCAAGGAAAGAGTAACGGAAGGATAGGAAGGCAAGGCAAAGCAAGGCAAGGGAAGTGTAACAAACGGCACGGCACGGCAAGGGGAAACAAGGTAAGGCACGACAACGCAAGCTAGGCAATGCACGGCAAGGCAAGGAAAGGGTAACGCAAGGCAAGGCACGGTCAGTCGAGGCAAGGCTAATGCACGACAACGCAAGGCTTGGCAGTGCAAGGCTAGGCAAGGAAAGAGTAACAGAAGGAAAGGAAGGCAAGGCAAAGCAATGCAAGGCAAGTGAAACAAAAGGCACGGCACGGCAAGGAGAAACAAGGGTAAGGCACGACAACGCAAGCTAGGCAATGCACGGCAAGGCAAGGAAAGGGTAACGTAAGGCAAGGCACGGTGAGGCAAGGCAAGGCTAATGCACAACAACGCACGGCTAGGCAATGGACGGTAAGGCAAGGAAAGGGTAACGCAAGGGAAGTCACGGTCAGGCGAGGCAAGGCTACGGCACGACAACTCAAGGCTAGGCAATGCACGGATGGTAAGCAAAGAGTAACGGAAGGCAAGGAAGGCAAGGGAAAGCAAGGCAAGTCAAGAGTAAGGGAAGTAAGGGCACGGCAAGGGGAAAGAATGCTAAGGCACGACAACGCAAGCTGGGCAAAGCACGGGAAGGCAAGGAAAGGGTAACGCAAGGCAAGGCACGGTCAGGCAAGGCAAGGCTAATGCACGACAACGCAAGGCTAGGCAGTGCACGGCTAGGCAAGGATCGAGTAACGGAAGGAATGGAAGGCAAGGCAAAGCAAGGCAAGGCAAGTGTAACAAAAGGCACGGCACGGCAAGGGGAAACAAGGCTAAGGCACGACAACGCAAGCTAGGCAATGCACGGCAAGGCAAGGAAAGGGTAACGCAAGGCAAGGCAGGGTCAGGCGAGACAAGGCTAAGGCACGACAACGCAAGGCTAGGCAATGCACGGCAAGGCAAGGAAAGGGTAACGCAAGGGAAGGCACGGTGAGGAAAGGCAAGGCTAATGCACAACAACGCACGTCTAGGCAATGCACGGCAAGGCAAGGAAAGGGTAACGCAAGGGAAGTCACGGTCAGGCGAGGCAAGGCTAAGGCACGACAACGCAAGGCTAGGCAATGCACGGCAAGGCAAGGAAAGAGTAAAGGAATGTAAGGAATGCAAGGGAAAGCAAGGCAAGGCAAGAGTAACAGAAGGAACGGCACGGCAAGGGGAAACAAGGCTATGGCACGACAACGCAAGCTAGGCAATGCACGGCAAGGCAAGGAAAGGGTAACGCAAGGCAAGGCACTGTCAGGAAATGCAAGGCTAATGCACGACAACGGAAGGCTAGGCAATGCACGGCAAGGCAAGGAAAGAGTAACGGAATGTAAGGAATGCAAGGGAAAGCAAGGCAAGGCAAGAGTAACGGAAGGAACGGCACGGCAAGGGGAAACAAGGCTAAGGCACGACAACGCAAGGCTAGGCAAAGCACGGCAAGGCAAGGAAAGGGTAACTCAAGGCAAGGCACGGTGAGGCATGGCAAGGCTAATGCACGACAACGCACGGCTAGGCAAAGCAAGGCAAGGGAAGGAGAGGGTAACGCAAGGCCAGGCACGGTCAGTCGAGGGAAGGCTAATGCACGACAACGCAAGGCTTAGCAGTGCACGGCTAGGCAAGGAAAGCGTAACAGAAGGAAAGGAAGGCAAGGCAAAGCAATGCAAGGCAAGTGAAACAAAAGGCACGGCACGGCAAGGGGAAACAAGGCTAAGGCACGCCAACGCAAGCTAGGCCATGCACGGCAAGGCAAGGAAAGGGTAACGCAAGGGAAGGCATGGTGAGGAAAGGCAAGGCTAATGCACAACAACGCACTTCTAGGCAATGCACGGCAAGGCAAGGAAAGGGTAACGCAAGGGAAGTCACGGTCAGGCGAGGCAAGGCTAAGGCACGACAACGCAAGGCTAGGCAATGAACGGCAAGGCAAGGAAAGAGTAACGGAATGTAGGAATGCAAGGGAAAGCAAGGCAAGGCAAGAGTAACAGAAGGAACGGCACGGCAAGGGGAAACAAGGCTAAGGCACGACAACGCAAGCAAGGCAATGCACGGCAAGGCAAGGAAAGGGTAACGCAAGGCAAGGCACGGTCAGAGAAGGCAATGCTAATGCACGACAACGCAAGGCTAGGCAATGCACGGTAAGACAAGGAAAGAGTAACGGAAGGCACGGAAGGCAAGGGAAAGCAAGGCAAGGCAAGGGTAAGGGAAGGAACGGCACGGCAAGGGGAAACAAGGCTAAGGCACGACAACGCAAGCTAGGCAATGCACGGCAAGGAAAGGAAAGGGTAACGCAAGGCAAGGCACGATCAGGCGTGGCAAGGCTAATGCACGACAACGCAAGGCTAGGCAGTGCACGGCTAGGCAAGGAAAGAGTAACGGAAGGATAGGAAGGCAAGGCAAAGCAAGGCAAGGGAAGTGTAACAAACGGCACGGCACGGCAAGGGGAAACAAGGTAAGGCACGACAACGCAAGCTAGGCAATGCACGGCAAGGCAAGGAAAGGGTAACGCAAGGCAAGGCACGGTCAGTCGAGGCAAGGCTAATGCACGACAACGCAAGGCTTGGCAGTGCAAGGCTAGGCAAGGAAAGAGTAAAAGAAGGAAAGGAAGGCAAGGCAAAGCAATGCAAGGCAAGTGAAACAAAAGGCACGGCACGGCAAGGAGAAACAAGGGTAAGGCACGACAACGCAAGCTAGGCAATGCACGGCAAGGCAAGTAAAGGGTAACGTAAGGCAAGGCACGGTGAGGCAAGGCAAGGCTAATGCACAACAACGCACGGCTAGGCAATGGACGGCAAGGCAAGGAAACGGTAACTCAAGGGAAGTCACGGTCAGACGAGGCAAGGCTACGGCACGACACCTCAAGGCTAGGCAATGCACGGATGGTAAGCAAAGAGTAACAGAAGGCAAGGAAGGCAAGGGAAAGCAAGGCAAGTCAAGAGTAAGGGAAGGAACGGCACGGCAAGGGGAAACAAGGCTAAGGCACGACAACGCAAGCTGGGCAAAGCACGGCAAGGCAAGAAAAGGGTAACGCAAGGCAAGGCACGGTCAGGCAAGGCAAGGCTAATGCACGACAACGCAAGGCTAGGCAGTGCACGGCTAGGCAAGGAACGAGTAACGGAAGGAATGGAAGGCAAGGCAAAGCAAGGCAAGGCAAGTGTAACAAAAGGCACGGCACGGCAAGGGGAAACAAGGCTAAGGCACGACAACGCAAGCTAGGCAATGCACGGCAAGGCAAGGAAAGGGTAACGCAAGGCAAGGCAGGGTCAGGCGAGACAAGGCTAAGGCACGACAACGCAAGGCTAGGCAATGCACGGCAAGGCAAGGAAAGGGTAACGCAAGGGAAGGCACGGTGAGGAAAGGCAAGGCTAATGCACAACAACGCACGTCTAGGCAATGCACGGCAAGGCAAGGAAAGGGTAACACAAGGGAAGTCACGGTCAGGCGAGGCAAGGCTAAGGCACGACAACGCAAGGCTAGGCAATGCACGGCAAGGCAAGGAAAGAGTAACGGAATGTAAGGAATGCAAGGGAAAGCAAGGCAAGGCAAGAGTAACAGAAGGAACGGCACGGCAAGAGGAAACAAGGCTAAGGCACGACAACGCAAGCTAGGCAATGCACGGCAAGGCAAGGAAAGGGTAACGCAAGGCAAGGCACTGTCAGGAAATGCAAGGCTAATGCACGACAACGGAAGGCTAGGCAATGCACGGCAAGGCAAGGAAAGAGTAACGGAATGTAAGGAATGCAAGGGAAAGCAAGGCAAGGCAAGAGTAACGGAAGGAACGGCACGGCAAGGGGAAACAAGGCTAAGGCACGACAACGCAAGGCTAGGCAAAGCACGGCAAGGCAAGGAAAGGGTAACTCAAGGCAAGGCACGGTGAGGCATGGCAAGGCTAATGCACGACAACGCACGGCTAGGCAAAGCAAGGCAAGGGAAGGAGAGGGTAACGCAAGGCCAGGCACGGTCAGTCGAGGGAAGGCTAATGCACGACAACGCAAGGCTTAGCAGTGCACGGCTAGGCAAGGAAAGCGTAACAGAAGGAAAGGAAGGCACGGCAAAGCAATGCAAGGCAAGTGAAACAAAAGGCACGGCACGGCAAGGGGAAACAAGGCTAAGGCACGACAACGCAAGTTAGGCAATGCACGGCAAGGCAAGGAAAGGGTAACGTAAGGGAAGGCACGGTGAGGCAAGGCAAGGCTAATGCACAACAACGCACGGCTAGGCAATGGGCGGCAAGGCAAGGAAAGGGTAACGCAAGGGAAGTCACGGTCAGGCGTGGCATGGCTACGGCACGACAACGCAAGGCTAGGCAATGCACGGATGGTAAGCAAAGAGTAACGGAAGGCAAGGAAGGCAAGGCAAAGCAAGGCAAGTCAAGAGTAAGGGAAGGAACGGCAGGGCAAGGGGAAACTAGGCTAAGGCACGACAATTCAAGCTGGGCAAAGCACGGCAAGGCAAGGAAAGGGTAACGCAAGGCAAGGCACGGTCAGGCAAGGCAAGGCTAATGCACGACAACGCAAGGCTAGGCAGTGCACGGCTAGGCAAGGAACGAGTAACGGAAGGCAAGGAAGGCAAGGGAAAGCAAGGCAAGGCAAGGGTAAGGGAAGGAACGGCACGGCAAGGGGAAACAAGGCTAAGGCACGACAACGCAAGCTAGGCAATGCACGGCAAGGCAAGGAAAGGGTAACGCAAGGCAAGGCACGATCAGGCGTGGCAAGGCTAATGCACGACAACGCAAGGCTAGGCAGTGCACGGCTAGGCAAGGAAAGAGTAACGGAAGGATAGGAAGGCAAGGCAAAGCAAGGCAAGGGAAGTGTAACAAACGGCACGGCACGGCAAGGGGAAACAAGGTAAGGCACGACAACGCAAGCTAGGCAATGCACGGCAAGGCAAGGAAAGGGTAACGCAAGGCAAGGCACGGTCAGTCGAGGCAAGGCTAATGCACGACAACGCAAGGCTTGGCAGTGCAAGGCTAGGCAAGGAAAGAGTAACAGAAGGAAAGGAAGGCAAGGCAAAGCAATGCAAGGCAAGTGAAACAAAAGGCACGGCACGGCAAGGAGAAACAAGGGTAAGGCACGACAACGCAAGCTAGGCAATGCACGGCAAGGCAAGTAAAGGGTAACGTAAGGCAAGGCACGGTGAGGCAAGGCAAGGCTAATGCACAACAACGCACGGCTAGGCAATGGACGGCAAGGCAAGGAAACGGTAACTCAAGGGAAGTCACGGTCAGACGAGGCAAGGCTACGGCACGACACCTCAAGGCTAGGCAATGCACGGATGGTAAGCAAAGAGTAACGGAAGGCAAGGAAGGCAAGGGAAAGCAAGGCAAGTCAAGAGAAAGGGAAGGAACGGCACGGCAAGGGGAAACAAGGCTAAGGCACGACAACGCAAGCTGGGCAAAGCACGGCAAGGCAAGGAAAGGGTAACGCAAGGCAAGGCACGGTCAGGCAAGGCAAGGCTAATGCACGACAACGCAAGGCTAGGCAATGCACGGCAAGGCAAGGAAAGGGTAACGTAAGGCAAGGCACGGTGAGGCAAGGCAAGGCTAATGCACAACAACGCACGGCTAGGCAATGGACGGTAAGGCAAGGAAAGGGTAACGCAAGGGAAGTCACGGTCAGGCGAGGCAAGGCTACGGCACGACAACTCAAGGCTAGGCAATGCACGGATGGTAAGCAAAGAGTAACGGAAGGCAAGGAAGGCAAGGGAAAGCAAGGCAAGTCAAGAGTAAGGGAAGTAACGGCACGGCAAGGGGAAACAATGTTAAGGCACGACAACGCAAGCTGGGCAAAGCACGGGAAGGCAAGGAAAGGGTAACGCAAGGCAAGGCACGGTCAGGCAAGGCAAGGCTAATGCACGACAACGCAAGGCTAGGCAGTGCACGGCTAGGCAAGGAACGAGTAACGGAAGGAATGGAAGGCAAGGCAAAGCAAGGCAAGGCAAGTGTAACAAAAGGCACGGCACGGCAAGGGGAAACAAGGCTAAGGCACGACAACGCAAGCTAGGCAATGCACGGCAAGGCAAGGAAAGGGTAACGCAAGGCAAGGCAGGGTCAGGCGAGACAAGGCTAAGGCACGACAACGCAAGGCTAGGCAATGCACGGCAAGGCAAGGAAAGGGTAACGCAAGGGAAGGCACGGTGAGGAAAGGCAAGGCTAATGCACAACAACGCACGTCTAGGCGATGCACGGCAAGGCAAGGAAAGGGTAACACAAGGGAAGTCACGGTCAGGCGAGGCAAGGCTAAGGCACGACAACGCAAGGCTAGGCAATGCACGGCAAGGCAAGGAAAGAGTAAAGGAATGTAAGGAATGCAAGGGAAAGCAAGGCAAGGCAAGAGTAACAGAAGGAACGGCACGGCAAGGGGAAACAAGGCTATGGCACGACAACGCAAGCTAGGCAATGCACGGCAAGGCAAGGAAAGGGTAACGCAAGGCAAGGCACTGTCAGGAAATGCAAGGCTAATGCACGACAACGGAAGGCTAGGCAATGCACGGCAAGGCAAGGAAAGAGTAACGGAATGTAAGGAATGCAAGGGAAAGCAAGGCAAGGCAAGAGTAACGGAAGGAACGGCACGGCAAGGGGAAACAAGGCTAAGGCACGACAACGCAAGGCTAGGCAAAGCACGGCAAGGCAAGGAAAGGGTAACTCAAGGCAAGGCACGGTGAGGCATGGCAAGGCTAATGCACGACACCGCACGGCTAGGCAAAGCAAGGCAAGGGAAGGAGAGGGTAACGCAAGGCCAGGCACGGTCAGTCGAGGGAAGGCTAATGCACGACAACGCAAGGCTTAGCAGTGCACGGCTAGGCAAGGAAAGCGTAACAGAAGGAAAGGAAGGCAAGGCAAAGCAATGCAAGGCAAGTGAAACAAAAGGCACGGCACGGCAAGGGGAAACAAGGCTAAGGCACGCCAACGCAAGCTAGGCAATGCACGGCAAGGCAAGGAAAGGGTAACGCAAGGGAAGGCATGGTGAGGAAAGGCAAGGCTAATGCACAACAACGCACTTCTAGGCAATGCACGGCAAGGCAAGGAAAGGGTAACGCAAGGGAAGTCACGGTCAGGCGAGGCAAGGCTAAGGCACGACAACGCAAGGCTAGGCAATGAACGGCAAGGCAAGGAAAGAGTAACGGAATGTAGGAATGCAAGGGAAAGCAAGGCAAGGCAAGAGTAACAGAAGGAACGGCACGGCAAGGGGAAACAAGGCTAAGGCACGACAACGCAAGCAAGGCAATGCACGGCAAGGCAAGGAAAGGGTAACGCAAGGCAAGGCACGGTCAGAGAAGGCAATGCTAATGCACGACAACGCAAGGCTAGGCAATGCACGGAAGGCAAGCAAAGAGTAACGGAAGGCAAGGAAGGCAAGGGAAAGCAAGGCAAGGCAAGTGTAAGGGAAGGAACGGCACGGCAAGGGGAAACAAGGCTAAGGCACGACAACGCAAGCTAGGCAATGCACGGCAAGGCAAGGAAAGGGTAACGCAATGCAAGGCACGATCAGGCGAGGCAAGGCTAATGCACGACAACGCAAGGCTAGGCAGTGCACGGCTAGGCAAGGAAAGAGTAACGGAAGGATAGGAAGGCAAGGCAAAGCAAGGCAAGGCAAGTGTAACAAACGGCACGGCACGGCAAGGGGAAACAAGGCTAAGCCACGACAACGCAAGCTAGGCAATGCACGGCAAGGCAAGGAAAGGGTAACGCAAGGCAAGGCACGGTCAGTCGAGGCAAGGCTAATGCACGACAACGCAAGGCTTGGGAGTGCAAGGCTAGGCAAGGAAAGAGTAACAGAAGGAAAGGAAGGCAAAGCAAAGCAATGCAAGGCAAGTAAAACAAAAGGCACGGCACGGCAAGGAGAAACAAGGGTAAGGCACGACAACGCAAGCTAGGGAATGCACGGCAAGGCAAGGAAAGGGTAACGTAAGGCAAGGCACGGTGAGGCAAGGCAAGGCTAATGCACATCAACGCACGGCTAGGCAATGGACGGCAAGGCAAGGAAAGGGTAACGCAAGGGAAGTCACGGTCAGGCGAAGCAAGGCTACGGCACGACAACGCAAGGCTGGGCAATGCACGGATGGTAAGCAAAGAGTAACGGAAGGCAAGGAAGGCAAGGGAAAGCAAGGCAAGGCAAGAGTAAGGGAAGGAACGGCACGGCAAGGGGAAACAAGGCTAAGGCACGACAACGCAAGCTGGGCAAAGCACGGCAAGGCAAGGAAAGGGTAACGCAAGGCAAGGCACGGTCAGGCAAGGCAAGGCTAATGCACGACAACGCAAGGCTAGGCAGTGCACGGCTAGGCAAGGAACGAGTAACGGAAGGAATGGAAGGCAAGGCAAAGCAAGGCAAGGCAAGTGTAACAAAAGGCACGGCACGGCAAGGGGAAACAAGGCTAAGGCACGACAACGCAAGCTAGGCAATGCACGGCAAGGCAAGGAAAGGGTAACGCAAGGCAAGGCAGGGTCAGGCGAGACAAGGCTAAGGCACGACAACGCAAGGCTAGGCAATGCACGGCAAGGCAAGGAAAGGGTAAAGCAAGGGAAGGCACGTTGAGGAAAGGCAAGGCTAATGCACAACAACGCACGTCTAGGCAATGCACGGCAAGGCAAGGAAAGGGTAACGCAAGGGAAGTCACGGTCAGGCGAGGCAAGGCTAAGGCACGACAACGCAAGGCTAGGCAATGCACGGCAAGGCAAGGAAAGAGTAACGGAATGTAAGGAATGCAAGGGAAAGCAAGGCAAGGCAAGAGTAACAGAAGGAACGGCACGGCAAGGGGAAAAAAGGCTAAGGCACGACAACGCAAGCTAGGCAATGCACGGCAAGGCAAGGAAAGGGTAACGCAAGGCAAGGCACGGTGAGGCAAGGCAAGGCTAATGCACAACAACGCACGGCTAGGCGATGCACGGCAAGGCAAGGAAAGGTAACGCAAGTGAAGTCACGGTCAGGCGAGGCAAGGCTAAGGCACGACAAAGCAAGGCTAGGCAATGCAGGTAAGGCAAGCAAGGAGTAACGGAAGGGAAGGAAGGCAAAGGAAAGTAAGGCAAGGCAAGGTTAACGGAAGGAACGGCTCGGCAAGGGGAAACAAGGCTAAGGCACTGCTACGCACGGCTAGGCAATGCACGGCCAGGCAAGGAAAGGGTAACGCAAGGCAAGGCACGGTGAGGCAAGTCAAGGCTAAGGCACGAAAACGCAAGGCTAGGCCGTGCACGGAAGGCAAGCAAAGAGTAACGGAAAGCAAGGAAGGCAAGGGAAAGCAAGGCAAGTTAAGGGTAAGGGAAGGAACGGCACGGCAAGGGGAAACAGGGCTAAGGCATGACAACGCAAGCTAGGCAATGCACGGCAAGGCAAGGAAAGGGCAACGCAAGGCAAGGCACGGTCAGGCAAGGCAAGGCTAATGCACGACAACGCAAGGCTAGGCAATGCACGGCAAGGCAAGGAAAGAGTAACGGAAGGCAAGGAATGCAAGGGAAAGCAAGGCAAGGCAAGAGTAACGGAAGGAACGGCACGGCAAGGGAAAGCAAGGCTAAGGCACGACAACGCAAGGCTAGGCAATGCACGGCAAGGCAAGGAAAGGGTAACGCCACGAAATGCTCTGTCAGGCGAGGCAAGGCTAAGGCACGACAACGCAAGGCTAGGCAATGCACGGAAGGTAAGCAAAGAGTAACGGAAGGCAAGGAAGGCAAGGGAAAGCAAGGCAAGTTAAGGGTAAGGTAAGGAACGGCACGGCAAGGGAAACAAGGCTAAGGCACGACAACGCAAGCAAGGCAATGCACGGCAAGGCAAGGAAAGGGTAACGCAAGGCAAGGCACGGTCAGGAAATGCAAGGCTAATGCACGACAACGGAAGGCTAGGCAATGCACGGCAAGGCAAGGAAAGAGTAACGGAATGTAAGGAATGCAAGGGAAAGCAAGGCAAGGCAAGGTAACAAGGCACGGCAAGGGGAAACAAGGCTAAGGCACGCAACGCAAGGCTAGGCAAAGCACGGCAAGGCAAGGAAAGGGTAACGCAAGGCAAGGCACGGTGAAGGCAAGGCTAATGCACGACAACGCACGGCTAGGCAAAGCAAGGCAAGGGAAGGACAGGGTAACGCAAGGCCAGGCACGGTCAGTCGAGAGAAGGCTAATGCACGACAACGCAAGGCTTGGCAGTGCACGGCTAGGCAAGGAAAGCGTAACAGAAGGAAAGGAAGGCAAGGCAAAGCAATGCAAGGCAAGTGAAACAAAAAGCACGGCACGGCAAGGGGAAACAAGGCTAAGGCACGACAACGCAAGCTAGGGAATGCACGGCAAGGCAAGGAAAGGGTAACGTCAGGCAAGGCACAGTGAGGCAAGGCAAGGCTAATGCACAACAACGCACGGCTAGGCAATGGACGGCAAGGCAAGGAAAGGGTAACGCAAGGGAAGTCACGGTCAGGCGAGGCAAGGCTGGCACGACAACGCAAGGCTTGGCAGTGCACGGCTAGGCAAGGAAAGCGTAACAGAAGGAAAGGAAGGCAAGGCAAAGCAATGCAAGGCAAGTGAAACAAAAGGCACGGCACAAGAAAAAAGGGTAAGGCACGACAACGCAAGCTAGGCAATGCACGGCAAGGCAAGGAAAGGTAACGGAAGGCAAGGAATGCAAGGTAAACAAGGCAAGGCAAGAGGAACGGAAGGAACGGCACGGCAAGGGGAAGCAAGGCTAAGGCACGACAACGCAAGGCTAGGCAATGCACGGCAAGGCAAGAAAGGGTAACGCAAGGCAAGGCACGGTCAGGCAAGGCAAGGCTAAGGCACGACAACGCAAGGCTAGGCAATGCACGGAAGGCAAGCAAAGAGTAACGGAAGGCAAGGAAGGCAAGGGAAAGCAAGGCATGGCAAGGGTAACGGAAGGAACGGCACGGAAAGGGGAAACAAGGCTAAGGCACGACAACGCAAGGCTAGGCAATGCGACAAGGCAAGGAAAGGGAAAGCAAGGGCAGGTGAGGCAGGCAAGGGCACGACAACGCAAGCTAGGCAAAGCACGGCAAGGCAAGGAAAGGGTAACGCAAGGCAAGGCACGGTCAGGCAAGGCAAGGCTAATGCACGACAACGCAAGGCTAGGCAGTGCACGGCTAGGCAAGGAAAGAGTAACGGAAGGAAAGGAAGGCAAGGCAAAGCAAGGCAAGGCAAGTGTAACAAAAGGCACGGCACGGCAAGGGGAAACAAGGCTAAGGCACGACAACGCAAGCTAGGCAATGCACGGCAAGGCAAGGAAAGGGTAACGCAAGGCAAGGCAGGGTCAGGCGAGACAAGGCTAAGGCACGACAACGCAAGGCTAGGCAATGCACGGCAAGGCAAGGAAAGGGTAACGCAAGGGAAGGCACGTTGAGGAAAGGCAAGGCTAATGCACAACAACGCACGTCTAGGCAATGCACGGCAAGGCAAGGAAAGGGTAACGCAAGGGAAGTCACGGTCAGGCGAGGCAAGGCTAAGGCACGACAACGCAAGGCTAGGCAATGCACGGCAAGGCAAGGAAAGAGTAACGGAATGTAAGGAATGCAAGGGAAAGCAAGGCAAGGCAAGTGTAACAAAAGGCACGGCACGGCAAGGGGAAACAAGGCTAAGGCACGACAACGCAAGCTAGGCAATGCACGGCAAGGCAAGGAAAGTGTAACGCAAAGCAAGGCAGGGTCAGGCGAGACAAGGCTAAGGCACGACAACGCAAGGCTAGGCAATGCACGGCAAGGCAAGGAAAGGGTAACGCAAGGGAAGGCACGTTGAGGAAAGGCAAGGCTAATGCACAACAACGCACGTCTAGGCAATGCACGGCAAGGCAAGGAAAGGGTAACGCAAGGGAAGTCACGGTCAGACGAGGCAAGGCTACGGCACGACACCTCAAGGCTAGGCAATGCACGGATGGTAAGCAAAGAGTAACGGAAGGCAAGGAAGGCAAGGGAAAGCAAGGCAAGTCAAGAGAAAGGGAAGGAACGGCACGGCAAGGGGAAACAAGGCTAAGGCACGACAACGCAAGCTGGGCAAAGCACGGCAAGGCAAGGAAAGGGTAACGCAAGGCAAGGCACGGTCAGGCAAGGCAAGGCTAATGCACGACAACGCAAGGCTAGGCAATGCACGGCAAGGCAAGGAAAGGGTAACGTAAGGCAAGGCACGGTGAGGCAAGGCAAGGCTAATGCACAACAACGCACGGCTAGGCAATGGACGGTAAGGCAAGGAAAGGGTAACGCAAGGGAAGTCACGGTCAGGCGAGGCAAGGCTACGGCACGACAACTCAAGGCTAGGCAATGCACGGATGGTAAGCAAAGAGTAACGGAAGGCAAGGAAGGCAAGGGAAAGCAAGGCAAGTCAAGAGTAAGGGAAGTAACGGCACGGCAAGGGGAAACAATGTTAAGGCACGACAACGCAAGCTGGGCAAAGCACGGGAAGGCAAGGAAAGGGTAACGCAAGGCAAGGCACGGTCAGGCGAGGCAAGGCTAATGCACGACAACGCAAGGCTAGGCAGTGCACGGCTAGGCAAGGAACGAGTAACGGAAGGAATGGAAGGCAAGGCAAAGCAAGGCAAGGCAAGTGTAACAAAAGGCACGGCACGGCAAGGGGAAACAAGGCTAAGGCACGACAACGCAAGCTAGGCAATGCACGGCAAGGCAAGGAAAGGGTAACGCAAGGCAAGGCAGGGTCAGGCGAGACAAGGCTAAGGCACGACAACGCAAGGCTAGGCAATGCACGGCAAGGCAAGGAAAGGGTAACGCAAGGGAAGGCACGGTGAGGAAAGGCAAGGCTAATGCACAACAACGCACGTCTAGGCAATGCACGGCAAGGCAAGGAAAGGGTAACACAAGGGAAGTCACGGTCAGGCGAGGCAAGGCTAAGGCACGACAACGCAAGGCTAGGCAATGCACGGCAAGGCAAGGAAAGAGTAAAGGAATGTAAGGAATGCAAGGGAAAGCAAGGCAAGGCAAGAGTAACAGAAGGAACGGCACGGCAAGGGGAAACAAGGCTATGGCACGACAACGCAAGCTAGGCAATGCACGGCAAGGCAAGGAAAGGGTAACGCAAGGCAAGGCACTGTCAGGAAATGCAAGGCTAATGCACGACAACGGAAGGCTAGGCAATGCACGGCAAGGCAAGGAAAGAGTAACGGAATGTAAGGAATGCAAGGGAAAGCAAGGCAAGGCAAGAGTAACGGAAGGAACGGCACGGCAAGGGGAAACAAGGCTAAGGCACGACAACGCAAGGCTAGGCAAAGCACGGCAAGGCAAGGAAAGGGTAACTCAAGGCAAGGCACGGTGAGGCATGGCAAGGCTAATGCACGACACCGCACGGCTAGGCAAAGCAAGGCAAGGGAAGGAGAGGGTAACGCAAGGCCAGGCACGGTCAGTCGAGGGAAGGCTAATGCACGACAACGCAAGGCTTAGCAGTGCACGGCTAGGCAAGGAAAGCGTAACAGAAGGAAAGGAAGGCAAGGCAAAGCAATGCAAGGCAAGTGAAACAAAAGGCACGGCACGGCAAGGGGAAACAAGGCTAAGGCACGCCAACGCAAGCTAGGCAATGCACGGCAAGGCAAGGAAAGGGTAACGCAAGGGAAGGCATGGTGAGGAAAGGCAAGGCTAATGCACAACAACGCACTTCTAGGCAATGCACGGCAAGGCAAGGAAAGGGTAACGCAAGGGAAGTCACGGTCAGGCGAGGCAAGGCTAAGGCACGACAACGCAAGGCTAGGCAATGAACGGCAAGGCAAGGAAAGAGTAACGGAATGTAGGAATGCAAGGGAAAGCAAGGCAAGGCAAGAGTAACAGAAGGAACGGCACGGCAAGGGGAAACAAGGCTAAGGCACGACAACGCAAGCAAGGCAATGCACGGCAAGGCAAGGAAAGGGTAACGCAAGGCAAGGCACGGTCAGAGAAGGCAATGCTAATGCACGACAACGCAAGGCTAGGCAATGCACGGAAGGCAAGCAAAGAGTAACGGAAGGCAAGGAAGGCAAGGGAAAGCAAGGCAAGGCAAGTGTAAGGGAAGGAACGGCACGGCAAGGGGAAACAAGGCTAAGGCACGACAACGCAAGCTAGGCAATGCACGGCAAGGCAAGGAAAGGGTAACGCAATGCAAGGCACGATCAGGCGAGGCAAGGCTAATGCACGACAACGCAAGGCTAGGCAGTGCACGGCTAGGCAAGGAAAGAGTAACGGAAGGATAGGAAGGCAAGGCAAAGCAAGGCAAGGCAAGTGTAACAAACGGCACGGCACGGCAAGGGGAAACAAGGCTAAGCCACGACAACGCAAGCTAGGCAATGCACGGCAAGGCAAGGAAAGGGTAACGCAAGGCAAGGCACGGTCAGTCGAGGCAAGGCTAATGCACGACAACGCAAGGCTTGGGAGTGCAAGGCTAGGCAAGGAAAGAGTAACAGAAGGAAAGGAAGGCAAAGCAAAGCAATGCAAGGCAAGTAAAACAAAAGGCACGGCACGGCAAGGAGAAACAAGGGTAAGGCACGACAACGCAAGCTAGGGAATGCACGGCAAGGCAAGGAAAGGGTAACGTAAGGCAAGGCACGGTGAGGCAAGGCAAGGCTAATGCACATCAACGCACGGCTAGGCAATGGACGGCAAGGCAAGGAAAGGGTAACGCAAGGGAAGTCACGGTCAGGCGAAGCAAGGCTACGGCACGACAACGCAAGGCTGGGCAATGCACGGATGGTAAGCAAAGAGTAACGGAAGGCAAGGAAGGCAAGGGAAAGCAAGGCAAGGCAAGAGTAAGGGAAGGAACGGCACGGCAAGGGGAAACAAGGCTAAGGCACGACAACGCAAGCTGGGCAAAGCACGGCAAGGCAAGGAAAGGGTAACGCAAGGCAAGGCACGGTCAGGCAAGGCAAGGCTAATGCACGACAACGCAAGGCTAGGCAGTGCACGGCTAGGCAAGGAACGAGTAACGGAAGGAATGGAAGGCAAGGCAAAGCAAGGCAAGGCAAGTGTAACAAAAGGCACGGCACGGCAAGGGGAAACAAGGCTAAGGCACGACAACGCAAGCTAGGCAATGCACGGCAAGGCAAGGAAAGGGTAACGCAAGGCAAGGCAGGGTCAGGCGAGACAAGGCTAAGGCACGACAACGCAAGGCTAGGCAATGCACGGCAAGGCAAGGAAAGGGTAAAGCAAGGGAAGGCACGTTGAGGAAAGGCAAGGCTAATGCACAACAACGCACGTCTAGGCAATGCACGGCAAGGCAAGGAAAGGGTAACGCAAGGGAAGTCACGGTCAGGCGAGGCAAGGCTAAGGCACGACAACGCAAGGCTAGGCAATGCACGGCAAGGCAAGGAAAGAGTAACGGAATGTAAGGAATGCAAGGGAAAGCAAGGCAAGGCAAGAGTAACAGAAGGAACGGCACGGCAAGGGGAAAAAAGGCTAAGGCACGACAACGCAAGCTAGGCAATGCACGGCAAGGCAAGGAAAGGGTAACGCAAGGCAAGGCACGGTGAGGCAAGGCAAGGCTAATGCACAACAACGCACGGCTAGGCGATGCACGGCAAGGCAAGGAAAGGTAACGCAAGTGAAGTCACGGTCAGGCGAGGCAAGGCTAAGGCACGACAAAGCAAGGCTAGGCAATGCAGGTAAGGCAAGCAAGGAGTAACGGAAGGGAAGGAAGGCAAAGGAAAGTAAGGCAAGGCAAGGTTAACGGAAGGAACGGCTCGGCAAGGGGAAACAAGGCTAAGGCACGGCTACGCACGGCTAGGCAATGCACGGCCAGGCAAGGAAAGGGTAACGCAAGGCAAGGCACGGTGAGGCAAGTCAAGGCTAAGGCACGAAAACGCAAGGCTAGGCCGTGCACGGAAGGCAAGCAAAGAGTAACGGAAAGCAAGGAAGGCAAGGGAAAGCAAGGCAAGTTAAGGGTAAGGGAAGGAACGGCACGGCAAGGGGAAACAGGGCTAAGGCATGACAACGCAAGCTAGGCAATGCACGGCAAGGCAAGGAAAGGGCAACGCAAGGCAAGGCACGGTCAGGCAAGGCAAGGCTAATGCACGACAACGCAAGGCTAGGCAATGCACGGCAAGGCAAGGAAAGAGTAACGGAAGGCAAGGAATGCAAGGGAAAGCAAGGCAAGGCAAGAGTAACGGAAGGAACGGCACGGCAAGGGAAAGCAAGGCTAAGGCACGACAACGCAAGGCTAGGCAATGCACGGCAAGGCAAGGAAAGGGTAACGCCACGAAATGCTCTGTCAGGCGAGGCAAGGCTAAGGCACGACAACGCAAGGCTAGGCAATGCACGGAAGGTAAGCAAAGAGTAACGGAAGGCAAGGAAGGCAAGGGAAAGCAAGGCAAGTTAAGGGTAAGGTAAGGAACGGCACGGCAAGAGGAAACAAGGCTAAGGCACGACAACGCAAGCAAGGCAATGCACGGCAAGGCAAGGAAAGGGTAACGCAAGGCAAGGCACGGTCAGGAAATGCAAGGCTAATGCACGACAACGGAAGGCTAGGCAATGCACGGCAAGGCAAGGAAAGAGTAACGGAATGTAAGGAATACAAGGGAAAGCAAGGCAAGGCAAGAGTAACGGAAGGAAAGGCACGGCAAGGGGAAACAAGGCTAAGGCACGGCAACGCAAGGCTAGGCAAAGCACGGCAAGGCAAGGAAAGGGTAACGCAAGGCAAGGCACGGTGAGGCAAGGCAAGGCTAATGCACGACAACGCACGGCTAGGCAAAGCAAGGCAAGGGAAGGACAGGGTAACGCAAGGCCAGGCACGGTCAGTCGAGAGAAGGCTAATGCACGACAACGCAAGGCTTGGCAGTGCACGGCTAGGCAAGGAAAGCGTAACAGAAGGAAAGGAAGGCAAGGCAAAGCAATGCAAGGCAAGTGAAACAAAAAGCACGGCACGGCAAGGGGAAACAAGGCTAAGGCACGACAACGCAAGCTAGGGAATGCACGGCAAGGCAAGGAAAGGGTAACGTCAGGCAAGGCACAGTGAGGCAAGGCAAGGCTAATGCACAACAACGCACGGCTAGGCAATGGACGGCAAGGCAAGGAAAGGGTAACGCAAGGGAAGTCACGGTCAGGCGAGGCAAGGCTGCGGCACGACAACGCAAGGCTTGGCAGTGCACGGCTAGGCAAGGAAAGCGTAACAGAAGGAAAGGAAGGCAAGGCAAAGCAATGCAAGGCAAGTGAAACAAAAGGCACGGCACGGTAAGGGGAAAAAAGGGTAAGGCACGACAACGCAAGCTAGGCAATGCACGGCAAGGCAAGGAAAGAGTAACGGAAGGCAAGGAATGCAAGGTAAACAAGGCAAGGCAAGAGGAACGGAAGGAACGGCACGGCAAGGGGAAGCAAGGCTAAGGCACGACAACGCAAGGCTAGGCAATGCACGGCAAGGCAAGAAAGGGTAACGCAAGGCAAGGCACGGTGAGGCAAGGCAAGGCTAAGGTACGAAAACGCAAGGCTAGGCAATGCACGGAAGGCAAGCAAAGAGTAACGGAAGGCAAGGAAGGCAAGGGAAAGCAAGGCATGGCAAGGGTAACGGAAGGAACGGCACGAATAGGGGAAACAAGGCTAAGGCACGACAACGCAAGGCTAGGCAATGCACGGATGGTAAGCAAAGAGTAACGGAAGGCAAGGAAGGCAAGGGAAAGCAAGGCAAGTCAAGAGTAAGGGAAGGAACGGCAGGGCAAGGGGAAACAAGGCTAGGGCACGACAACGCAAGCTGGGCAAAGCACGGCAAGGCAAGGAAAGGGTAACGCAAGGCAAGGCACGGTCAGGCAAGGCAAGTCTAATGCACGACAACGCAAGGCTAGGCAGTGCACGGCTAGGCAAGGAACGAGTAACGGAAGGAATGGAAGGCAAGGCAAAGCAAGGCAAGGCAAGTGTAACAAAAGGCACGGCACGGCAAGGGGAAACAAGGCTAAGGCACGACAACGCAAGCTAGGCAATGCACGGCAAGGCAAGGAAAGGGTAACGCAAGGCAAGGCAGGGTCAGGCGAGACAAGGCTAAGGCACGACAACGCAAGGCTAGGCAATGCACGGCAAGGCAAGGAAAGGGTAACGCAAGGGAAGGCACGTTGAGGAAAGGCAAGGCTAATGCACAACAACGCACGTCTAGGCAATGCACGGCAAGGCAAGGAAAGGGTAACGCAAGGGAAGTCACGGTCAGGCGAGGCAAGGCTAAGGCACGACAACGCAAGGCTAGGCAATGCACGGCAAGGCAAGGAAAGAGTAACGGAATGTAAGGAATGCAAGGGAAAGCAAGGCAAGGCAAGAGTAACAGAAGGAACGGCACGGCAAGGGGAAACAAGGCTAAGGCACGACAACGCAAGCTAGGCAATGCACGGCAAGGCAAGGAAATGGTAACGCAAGGCAAGGCACGGTCAGGAAATGCAAGGCTAATGCACGACAACGGAAGGCTAGGCAATGCACGGCAAGGTAAGGAAAGAGTAACGTAATGTAAGGAATGCAAGAGAAAGCAAGGCAAGGCAAGTGTAACGGAAGGAACGGCACGGCAAGGGGAAACAAGGCTAAGGCACGACAACGCAAGGCTAGGCAAAGCACGGCAAGGCAAGGAAAGGGTAACGCAAGGCAAGGCACGGTGAGGCATGGCAAGGCTAATGCACGACAACGCACGGCTAGGCAAAGCAAGGCAAGGGAAGGAGAGGGTAGCGCAAGGCCAGGCACGGTCACTCGAGGGAAGGCTAATGCACGACATCGTAAGGCTTAGCAGTGCACGGCTAGGCAAGGAAAGCGTAACAGAAGGAAAGGAAGGCAAGGCAAAGCAATGCAAGGCAAGTGAAACAAAAGGCACGGCACGGCAAGGGGAAACAAGGCTAAGGCACGACAACGCAAGCTAGGCAATGCACGGCAAGGCAAGGAAAGGGTAACGCAAGGCAAGGCAGGGTCAGGCGAGACAAGGCTAAGACACGACAACGCAAGGCTAGGCAATGCACGGCAAGGCAAGGAAAGGGTAACGCAAGGGAAGGCACGGTGAGGAAAGGCAAGGCTAATGCACAACAACGCACGTCTAGGCAATGCACGGCAAGGCAAGGAAAGGGTAACGCAAGGGAAGTCACGGTCAGGCGAGGCAAGGCTAAGGCACGACAACGAAAGGCTAGGCAATGCACGGCAAGGCAAGGAAAGAGTAACGGAATGTAAGGAATGCAAGGGAAAGCAAGGCAAGGGAAGAGTAACAGAAGGAACGGCACGGCAAGGGGAAACAAGGCTAAGGCACGACAACGCAAGCTAGGCAATGCACGGCAAGGCAAGGAAAGGGTAACGCAAGGCAAGGCACGGTCAGAGAAGGCAAGGCTAATGCACGACAACGCAAGCCTAGGCAATGCACGGTAAGACAAGGAAAGAGTAACGGAAGGCAAGGAAGGCAAGGGAAAGCAAGGCAAGGCAAGGGTAAGGGAAGGAACGGCACGGCAAGGGGAAACAAGGCTAAGGCACGACAACGCAAGCTAGGCAATGCACGGCAAGGCAAGGAAAGGGTAACGCAAGGCAAGGCACGGTCAGTCGAGGCAAGGCTAATGCACGACAACGCAAGGCTTGGCAGTGCAAGGCTAGGCAAGGAAAGAGTAACAGAAGGAAAGGAAGGCAAGGCTAAGCAATGCAAGGCAAGTGAAACAAAAGGCACGGCACGGCAAGGAGAAACAAGGGTAAGGCACGACAACGCAAGCTAGGCAATGCACGGCAAGGCAAGTAAAGGGTAACGTAAGGCAAGGCACGGTGAGGCAAGGCAAGGCTAATGCACAAAAACGCACGGCTAGGCAATGGACGGCAAGGCAAAGAAACGGTAACTCAAGGGAAGTCACGGTCAGACGAGGCAAGGCTACGGCACGATACCTCAACGCTAGGCAATGCACGGATGGTAAGCAAAGAGTAACGGAAGTCAAGGAAGGCAAGGGAAAGCAAGGCAAGTCAAGAGTAAGGGAAGGAACGGCACGGCAAGGGGAAACAAGGCTAAGGCACGACAACGCAAGCTGGGCAAAGCACGGCAAGGCAAGGAAAGGGTAACGCAAGGCAAGGCAGGGTCAGGCAAGGCAAGGCTAATGCACGACAACGCAAGGATAGGCAATGCACGGCAAGGCAAGGAAAGGGTAACGCAAGGCAAGGCACGGTCAGAGAAGGCAAGGCTAATGCACGACAACGCAAGGCTAGGCAATGCACGGTAAGGCAAGGAAAGAGTAACGGAAGGCAAGGAAGGCAAGGGAAAGCAAGGCAAGGCAAGGGTAAGGGAAGGAACGGCACGGCAAGGGGAAGCAAGGCTAAGGCACGACAACGCAAGCTAGGCAATGCACGGCAAGGCAAGGAAAGGGTAACGCAAGGCAAGGCACGATCAGGCGAGGCAAGGCTAATGCACGACAACGCAAGGCTAGGCAGTGCACGGCTAGGCAAGGAAAGAGTAACGGAAGGATAGGAAGGCAAGGCAAAGCAAGGCAAGGGAAGTGTAACAAACGGCACGGCACGGCAAGGGGAAACAAGGTAAGGCACGACAACGCAAGCTAGGCAATGCACGGCAAGGCAAGGAAAGGGTAACGCAAGGCAAGGCACGGTCAGTCGAGGCAAGGCTAATGCACGACAACGCAAGGCTTGGCAGTGCAAGGCTAGGCAAAGAAAGAGTAACAGAAGGAAAGGAAGGCAAGGCAAAGCAATGCAAGGCAAGTGAAACAAAAGGCACGGCACGGCAAGGAGAAACAACGGTAAGGCACGACAACGCAAGCTAGGCAATGCACGGCAAGGCAAGGAAAGGGTAACGTAAGGCAAGGCACGGTGAGGCAAGGCAAGGCTAATGCACAACAACGCACGGCTAGGCAATGGACGGCAAGGCAAGGAAAGGGTAACGCAAGGGAAGTCACGGTCAGGCGAGGCAAGGCTACGGCACGACAACTCAAGGCTAGGCAATGCACGGATGGTAAGCAAAGAGTAACGGAAGGCAAGGAAGGCAAGGGAAAGCAAGGCAAGTCAAGAGTAAGGGAAGGAACGGCACGGCAAGGGGAAACAAGGCTAAGGCACGACAAGGCAAGCTGGGCAAAGCACGGGAAGGCAAGGAAAGGGTAACGCAAGGCAAGGCACGGTCAGGCAAGGCAAGGCTAATGCACGACAACGCAAGGCTAGGCAGTGCACGGCTAGGCAAGGAACGAGTAACGGAAGGAATGGAAGGCAAGGCAAAGCAAGGCAAGGCAAGTGTAACAAAAGGCACGGCACGGCAAGGGGAAAGAAGGCTAAGGCACGACAACGCAAGCTAGGCAATGCACGGCAAGGCAAGGAAAGGGTAACGCAAGGCAAGGCAGGGTCAGGCGAGACAAGGCTAAGGCACGACAACGCAAGGCTAGGCAATGCACGGCAAGGCAAGGAAAGGGTAACGCAAGGGAAGGCACGTTGAGGAAAGGCAAGGCTAATGCACAACAACGCACGTCTAGGCAATGCACGGCAAGGCAAGGAAAGGGTAACGCAAGGGAAGTCACGGTCAGGCGAGGCAAGGCTAAGGCACGACAACGCAAGGCTAGGCAATGCACGGCAAGGCAAGGAAAGAGTAACGGAATGTAAGGAATGCAAGGGAAAGCAAGGCAAGGCAAGAGTAACAGAAGGAACGGCACGGCAAGGGGAAACAAGGCTAAGGCACGACAACGCAAGCTAGGCAATGCACGGCAAGGCAAGGAAATGGTAACGCAAGGCAAGGCACGGTCAGGAAATGCAAGGCTAATGCACGACAACGGAAGGCTAGGCAATGCACGGCAAGGCAAGGAAAGAGTAACGGAATGTAAGGAATGCAAGAGAAAGCAAGGCAAGGCAAGTGTAACGGAAGGAACGGCACGGCAAGGGGAAACAAGGCTAAGGCACGACAACGCAAGGCTAGGCAAAGCACGGCAAGGCAAGGAAAGGGTAACGCAAGGCAAGGCACGGTGAGGCATGGCAAGGCTAATGCACGACAACGCACGGCTAGGCAAAGCAAGGCAAGGGAAGGAGAGGGTAGCGCAAGGCCAGGCACGGTCACTCGAGGGAAGGCTAATGCACGACATCGCAAGGCTTAGCAGTGCACGGCTAGGCAAGGAAAGCGTAACAGAAGGAAAGGAAGGCAAGGTAAAGCAATGCAAGGCAAGTGAAACAAAAGGCACGGCACGGCAAGGGGAAACAAGGCTAAGGCACGACAACGCAAGCTAGGCAATGCACGGCAAGGCAAGGAAAGGGTAACGCAAGGCAAGGCAGGGTCAGGCGAGACAAGGCTAAGGCACGACAACGCAAGGCTAGGCAATGCACGGCAAGGCAAGGAAAGGGTAACGCAAGGGAAGGCACGGTGAGGAAAGGCAAGGCTAATGCACAACAACGCACGTCTAGGCAATGCACGGCAAGGCAAGGAAAGGGTAACGCAAGGGAAGTCACGGTCAGGCGAGGCAAGGCTAAGGCACGACAACGCAAGGCTAGGCAATGCACGGCAAGGCAAGGAATGAGTAACGGAATGTAAGGAATGCAAGGGAAAGCAAGGCAAGGCAAGAGTAACAGAAGGAACGGCACGGCAAGGGGAAACAAGGCTAAGGCACGACAACGCAAGCTAGGCAATGCACGGCAAGGCAAGGAAAGGGTAACGCAAGGCAAGGCACGGTCAGAGAAGGCAAGGCTAATGCACGACAACGCAAGGCTAGGCAATGCACGGTAAGACAAGGAAAGAGTAACGGAAGGCAAGGAAGGCAAGGGAAAGCAAGGCAAGGCAAGGGTAAGGGAAGGAACGGCACGGCAAGGGGAAACAAGGCTAAGGCACGACAACGCAAGCTAGGCAATGCACGGCAAGGCAAGGAAAGGGTAACGCAAGGCAAGGCACGATCAGGCGTGGCAAGGCTAATGCACGACAACGCAAGGCTAGGCAGTGCACGGCTAGGCAAGGAAAGAGTAACGGAAGGATAGGAAGGCAAGGCAAAGCAAGGCAAGGGAAGTGTAACAAACGGCACGGCACGGCAAGGGGAAACAAGGTAAGGCACGACAACGCAAGCTAGGCAATGCACGGCAAGGCAAGGAAAGGGTAACGCAAGGCAAGGCACGGTCAGTCGAGGCAAGGCTAATGCACGACAACGCAAGGCTTGGCAGTGCAAGGCTAGGCAAGGAAAGAGTAACAGAAGGAAAGGAAGGCAAGGCAAAGCAATGCAAGGCAAGTGAAACAAAAGGCACGGCACGGCAAGGAGAAACAAGGGTAAGGCACGACAACGCAAGCTAGGCAATGCACGGCAAGGCAAGTAAAGGGTAACGTAAGGCAAGGCACGGTGAGGCAAGGCAAGGCTAATGCACAACAACGCACGGCTAGGCAATGGACGGCAAGGCAAGGAAACGGTAACTCAAGGGAAGTCACGGTCAGACGAGGCAAGGCTACGGCACGACACCTCAAGGCTAGGCAATGCACGGATGGTAAGCAAAGAGTAACGGAAGGCAAGGAAGGCAAGGGAAAGCAAGGCAAGTCAAGAGAAAGGGAAGGAACGGCACGGCAAGGGAAACAAGGCTAAGGCACGACAACGCAAGCTGGGCAAAGCACGGCAAGGCAAGGAAAGGGTAACGCAAGGCAAGGCACGGTCAGGCAAGGCAAGGCTAATGCACGACAACGCAAGGCTAGGCAATGCACGGCAAGGCAAGGAAAGGGTAACGCAAGGCAAGGCACGGTCAGAGAAGGCAAGGCGAATGCACGACAACGCAAGGCTAGGCAATGCACGGTAAGGCAAGGAAAGAGTAACGGAAGGCAAGGAAGGCAAGGGAAAGCAAGGCAAGGCAAGGGTAAGGGAAGGAACGGCCCGGCAAGGGGAAACAAGGCTAAGGCACGACAACGCAAGCTAGGCAATGCACGGCAAGGCAAGGAAAGGGTAACGCAAGGCAAGGCACGATCAGGCGAGGCAAGGCTAATGCACGACCACGCAAGCCTAGGCAGTGCACGGCTAGGCAAGGAAAGAGTAACGGAAGGATAGGAAGGCAAGGCAAAGCAAGGCAAGGGAAGTGTAACAAACGGCACGGCACGGCAAGGGGAAACAAGGTAAGGCACGACAACGCAAGCTAGGCAATGCACGGCAAGGCAAGGAAAGGGTAACGCAAGGCAAGGCACGGTCAGTCGAGGCAAGGCTAATGCACGACAACGCAAGGCTTGGCAGTGCAAGGCTAGGCAAGGAAAGAGTAACAGAAGGAAAGGAAGGCAAGGCAAAGCAATGCAAGGCAAGTGAAACAAAAGGCACGGCACGGCAAGGAGAAACAAGGGTAAGGCACGACAACGCAAGCTAGGCAATGCACGGCAAGGCAAGTAAAGGGTAACGTAAGGCAAGGCACGGTGAGGCAAGGCAAGGCTAATGCACAACAACGCACGGCTAGGCAATGGACGGCAAGGCAAGGAAACGGTAACTCAAGGGAAGTCACGGTCAGACGAGGCAAGGCTACGGCACGACACCTCAAGGCTAGGCAATGCACGGATGGTAAGCAAAGAGTAACGGAAGGCAAGGAAGGCAAGGGAAAGCAAGGCAAGTCAAGAGAAAGGGAAGGAACGGCACGGCAAGGGGAAACAAGGCTAAGGCACGACAACGCAAGCTGGGCAAAGCACGGCAAGGCAAGGAAAGGGTAACGCAAGGCAAGGCACGGTCAGGCAAGGCAAGGCTAATGCACGACAACGCAAGGCTAGGCAATGCACGGCAAGGCAAGGAAAGGGTAACGCAAGGCAAGGCACGGTCAGAGAAGGCAAGGCGAATGCACGACAACGCAAGGCTAGGCAATGCACGGTAAGGCAAGGAAAGAGTAACGGAAGGCAAGGAAGGCAAGGGAAAGCAAGGCAAGGCAAGGGTAAGGGAAGGAACGGCCCGGCAAGGGGAAACAAGGCTAAGGCACGACAACGCAAGCTAGGCAATGCACGGCAAGGCAAGGAAAGGGTAACGCAAGGCAAGGCACGATCAGGCGAGGCAAGGCTAATGCACGACCACGCAAGGCTAGGCAGTGCACGGCTAGGCAAGGAAAGAGTAACGGAAGGATAGGAAGGCAAGGCAAAGCAAGGCAAGGGAAGTGTAACAAACGGCACGGCACGGCAAGGGGAAACAAGGTAAGGCACGACAACGCAAGCTAGGCAATGCACGGCAAGGCAAGGAAAGGGTAACGCAAGGCAAGGCACGGTCAGTCGAGGCAAGGCTAATGCACGACAACGCAAGGCTTGGCAGTGCAAGGCTAGGCAAGGAAAGAGTAACAGAAGGAAAGGAAGGCAAGGCAAAGCAATGCAAGGCAAGTGAAACAAAAGGCACGGCACGGCAAGGAGAAACAAGGGTAAGGACGACAACGCAAGCTAGGCAATGCACGGCAAGGCAAGGAAAGGGTAACGTAAGGCAAGGCACGGTGAGGCAAGGCAAGGCTAATGCACAACAACGCACGGCTAGGCAATGGACGGTAAGGCAAGGAAAGGGTAACGCAAGGGAAGTCACGGTCAGGCGAGGCAAGGCTACGGCACGACAACTCAAGGCTAGGCAATGCACGGATGGTAAGCAAAGAGTAACGGAAGGCAAGGAAGGCAAGGGAAAGCAAGGCAAGTCAAGAGTAAGGGAAGTAACGGCACGGCAAGGGGAAACAATGCTAAGGCACGACAACGCAAGCTGGGCAAAGCACGGGAAGGCAAGGAAAGGGTAACGCAAGGCAAGGCACGGTCAGGCAAGGCAAGGCTAATGCACGACAACGCAAGGCTAGGCAGTGCACGGCTAGGCAAGGAACGAGTAACGGAAGGAATGGAAGGCAAGGCAAAGCAAGGCAAGGCAAGTGTAACAAAAGGCACGGCACGGCAAGGGGAAACAAGGCTAAGGCACGACAACGCAAGCTAGGCAATGCACGGCAAGGCAAGGAAAGGGTAACGCAAGGCAAGGCAGGGTCAGGCGAGACAAGGCTAAGGCACGACAACGCAAGGCTAGGCAATGCACGGCAAGGCAAGGAAAGGGTAACGCAAGGGAAGGCACGGTGAGGAAAGGCAAGGCTAATGCACAACAACGCACGTCTAGGCAATGCACGGCAAGGCAAGGAAAGGGTAACGCAAGGGAAGTCACGGTCAGGCGAGGCAAGGCTAAGGCACGACAACGCAAGGCTAGGCAATGCACGGCAAGGCAAGGAAAGAGTAAAGGAATGTAAGGAATGCAAGGGAAAGCAAGGCAAGGCAAGAGTAACAGAAGGAACGGCACGGCAAGGGGAAACAAGGCTATGGCACGACAACGCAAGCTAGGCAATGCACGGCAAGGCAAGGAAAGGGTAACGCAAGGCAAGGCACTGTCAGGAAATGCAAGGCTAATGCACGACAACGGAAGGCTAGGCAATGCACGGCAAGGCAAGGAAAGAGTAACGGAATGTAAGGAATGCAAGGGAAAGCAAGGCAAGGCAAGAGTAACGGAAGGAACGGCACGGCAAGGGGAAACAAGGCTAAGGCACGACAACGCAAGGCTAGGCAAAGCACGGCAAGGCAAGGAAAGGGTAACTCAAGGCAAGGCACGGTGAGGCATGGCAAGGCTAATGCACGACAACGCACGGCTAGGCAAAGCAAGGCAAGGGAAGGAGAGGGTAACGCAAGGCCAGGCACGGTCAGTCGAGGGAAGGCTAATGCACGACAACGCAAGGCTTAGCAGTGCACGGCTAGGCAAGGAAAGCGTAACAGAAGGAAAGGAAGGCAAGGCAAAGCAATGCAAGGCAAGTGAAACAAAAGGCACGGCACGGCAAGGGGAAACAAGGCTAAGGCACGCCAACGCAAGCTAGGCAATGCACGGCAAGGCAAGGAAAGGGTAACGCAAGGGAAGGCATGGTGAGGAAAGGCAAGGCTAATGCACAACAACGCACTTCTAGGCAATGCACGGCAAGGCAAGGAAAGGGTAACGCAAGGGAAGTCACGGTCAGGCGAGGCAAGGCTAAGGCACGACAACGCAAGGCTAGGCAATGAACGGCAAGGCAAGGAAAGAGTAACGGAATGTAGGAATGCAAGGGAAAGCAAGGCAAGGCAAGAGTAACAGAAGGAACGGCACGGCAAGGGGAAACAAGGCTAAGGCACGACAACGCAAGCAAGGCAATGCACGGCAAGGCAAGGAAAGGGTAACGCAAGGCAAGGCACGGTCAGAGAAGGCAATGCTAATGCACGACAACGCAAGGCTAGGCAATGCACGGTAAGACAAGGAAAGAGTAACGGAAGGCACGGAAGGCAAGGGAAAGCAAGGCAAGGCAAGGGTAAGGGAAGGAACGGCACGGCAAGGGGAAACAAGGCTAAGGCACGACAACGCAAGCTAGGCAATGCACGGCAAGGCAAGGAAAGGGTAACGCAAGGCAAGGCACGATCAGGCGTGGCAAGGCTAATGCACGACAACGCAAGGCTAGGCAGTGCACGGCTAGGCAAGGAAAGAGTAACGGAAGGATAGGAAGGCAAGGCAAAGCAAGGCAAGGGAAGTGTAACAAACGGCACGGCACGGCAAGGGGAAACAAGGTAAGGCACGACAACGCAAGCTAGGCAATGCACGGCAAGGCAAGGAAAGGGTAACGCAAGGCAAGGCACGGTCAGTCGAGGCAAGGCTAATGCACGACAACGCAAGGCTTGGCAGTGCAAGGCTAGGCAAGGAAAGAGTAAAAGAAGGAAAGGAAGGCAAGGCAAAGCAATGCAAGGCAAGTGAAACAAAAGGCACGGCACGGCAAGGAGAAACAAGTGTAAGGCACGACAACGCAAGCTAGGCAATGCACGGCAAGGCAAGTAAAGGGTAACGTAAGGCAAGGCACGGTGAGGCAAGGCAAGGCTAATGCACAACAACGCACGGCTAGGCAATGGACGGCAAGGCAAGGAAACGGTAACTCAAGGGAAGTCACGGTCAGACGAGGCAAGGCTACGGCACGACACCTCAAGGCTAGGCAATGCACGGATGGTAAGCAAAGAGTAACAGAAGGCAAGGAAGGCAAGGGAAAGCAAGGCAAGTCAAGAGTAAGGGAAGGAACGGCACGGCAAGGGGAAACAAGGCTAAGGCACGACAACGCAAGCTGGGCAAAGCACGACAAGGCAAGAAAAGGGTAACGCAAGGCAAGGCACGGTCAGGCAAGGCAAGGCTAATGCACGACAACGCAAGGCTAGGCAGTGCACGGCTAGGCAAGGAACGAGTAACGGAAGGAATGGAAGGCAAGGCAAAGCAAGGCAAGGCAAGTGTAACAAAAGGCACGGCACGGCAAGGGGAAACAAGGCTAAGGCACGACAACGCAAGCTAGGCAATGCACGGCAAGGCAAGGAAAGGGTAACGCAAGGCAAGGCAGGGTCAGGCGAGACAAGGCTAAGGCACGACAACGCAAGGCTAGGCAATGCACGGCAAGGCAAGGAAAGGGTAACGCAAGGGAAGGCACGGTCAGGCAAGGCAAGGGTAATGCACGACAACGCAAGGCTAGGCAGTGCACGGCTAGGCAAGGAACGAGTAACGGAAGGAATGGAAGGCAAGGCAAAGCAAGGCAAGGCAAGTTTAACAAAAGGCACGGCACGACAAGGGGAAAGAAGGCTAAGGCACGACAACGCAAGCTAGGCAATGCACGGCAAGGCAAGGAAAGGGTAACGCAAGGCAAGGCAGGGTCAGGCGAGACAAGGCTAAGGCACGACAACGCAAGGCTAGGCAATGCACGGCAAGGCAAGGAAAGGGTAACGCAAGGGAAGGCACGTTGAGGAAAGGCAAGGCTAATGCACAACAACGCACGTCTAGGCAATGCACGGCAAGGCAAGGAAAGGGTAACGCAAGGGAAGTCACGGTCAGGCGAGGCAAGGCTAAGGCACGACAACGCAAGGCTAGGCAATGCACGGCAAGGCAAGGAAAGAGTAACGGAATGTAAGGAATGCAAGGGAAAGCAAGGCAAGGCAAGAGTAACAGAAGGAACGGCACGGCAAGGGGAAACAAGGCTAAGGCACGACAACGCAAGCTAGGCAATGCACGGCAAGGCAAGGAAAGGGTAACGCAAGGCAAGGCACGGTCAGGAAATGCAAGGCTAATGCACGACAACGGAAGGCTAGGCAATGCACGGCAAGGCAAGGAAAGAGTAACGGAATGTAAGGAATGCAAGGGAAAGCAAGGCAAGGCAAGTGTAACGGAAGGAACGGCACGGCAAGGGGAAACAAGGCTAAGGCACGACAACGCAAGGCTAGGCAAAGCACGGCAAGGCAAGGAAAGGGTAACGCAAGGCAAGGCACGGTGAGGCATGGCAAGGCTAATGCACGACAACGCACGGCTAGGCAAAGCAAGGCAAGGGAAGGAGAGGGTAGCGCAAGGCCAGGCACGGTCACTCGAGGGAAGGCTAATGCACGACATCGCAAGGCTTAGCAGTGCACGGCTAGGCAAGGAAAGCGTAACAGAAGGAAAGGAAGGCAAGGCAAAGCAATGCAAGGCAAGTGAAACAAAAGGCACAGCACGGCAAGGGGAAACAAGGCTAAGGCACGACAACGCAAGCTAGGCAATGCACGGCAAGGCAAGGAAAGGGTAACGCAAGGCAAGGCAGGGTCAGGCGAGACAAGGCTAAGGCACGACAACGCAAGGCTAGGCAATGCACGGCAAGGCAAGGAAAGGGTAACGCAAGGGAAGGCACGGTGAGGAAAGGCAAGGCTAATGCACAACAACGCACGTCTAGGCAATGCACGGCAAGGCAAGGAAAGGGTAACGCAAGGGAAGTCACGGTCAGGCGAGGCAAGGCTAAGGCACGACAACGCAAGGCTAGGCAATGCACGGAAGGCAAGCAAAGAGTAACGGAATGCAAGGAATGCAAGGGAAAGCAAGGCAAGGCAAGAGTAACAGAAGGAACGGCACGGCAAGGGGAAACAAGGCTAAGGCACGACAACGCAAGCTAGGCAATGCACGGCAAGGCAAGGAAAGGGTAACGCAAGGCAAGGCACGGTCAGAGAAGGCAAGGCTAATGCACGACAACGCAAGGCTAGGCAATGCACGGTAAGACAAGGAAAGAGTAACGGAAGGCAAGGAAGGCAAGGGAAAGCAAGGCAAGGCAAGGGTAAGGGAAGGAACGGCACGGCAAGGGGAAACAAGGCTAAGGCACGACAACGCAAGCTAGGCAATGCACGGCAAGGCAAGGAAAGGGTAACGCAAGGCAAGGCACGATCAGGCGTGGCAAGGCTAATGCACGACAACGCAAGGCTAGGCAGTGCACGGCTAGGCAAGGAAAGAGTAACGGAAGGATAGGAAGGCAAGGCAAAGCAAGGCAAGGGAAGTGTAACAAACGGCACGGCACGGCAAGGGGAAACAAGGTAAGGCACGACAACGCAAGCTAGGCAATGCACGGCAAGGCAAGGAAAGGGTAACGCAAGGCAAGGCACGGTCAGTCGAGGCAAGGCTAATGCACGACAACGCAAGGCTTGGCAGTGCAAGGCTAGGCAAGGAAAGAGTAACAGAAGGAAAGGAAGGCAAGGCAAAGCAATGCAAGGCAAGTGAAACAAAAGGCACGGCACGGCAAGGAGAAACAAGGGTAAGGCACGACAACGCAAGCTAGGCAATGCACGGCAAGGCAAGTAAAGGGTAACGTAAGGCAAGGCACGGTGAGGCAAGGCAAGGCTAATGCACAACAACGCACGGCTAGGCAATGGACGGCAAGGCAAGGAAACGGTAACTCAAGGGAAGTCACGGTCAGACGAGGCAAGGCTACGGCACGACACCTCAAGGCTAGGCAATGCACGGATGGTAAGCAAAGAGTAACGGAAGGCAAGGAAGGCAAGGGAAAGCAAGGCAAGTCAAGAGAAAGGGAAGGAACGGCACGGCAAGGGGAAACAAGGCTAAGGCACGACAACGCAAGCTGGGCAAAGCACGGCAAGGCAAGGAAAGGGTAACGCAAGGCAAGGCACGGTCAGGCAAGGCAAGGCTAATGCACGACAACGCAAGGCTAGGCAATGCACGGCAAGGCAAGGAAAGGGTAACGCAAGGCAAGGCACGGTCAGAGAAGGCAAGGCGAATGCACGACAACGCAAGGCTAGGCAATGCACGGTAAGGCAAGGAAAGAGTAACGGAAGGCAAGGAAGGCAAGGGAAAGCAAGGCAAGGCAAGGGTAAGGGAAGGAACGGCCCGGCAAGGGGAAACAAGGCTAAGGCACGACAACGCAAGCTAGGCAATGCACGGCAAGGCAAGGAAAGGGTAACGCAAGGCAAGGCACGATCAGGCGAGGCAAGGCTAATGCACGACCACGCAAGCCTAGGCAGTGCACGGCTAGGCAAGGAAAGAGTAACGGAAGGATAGGAAGGCAAGGCAAAGCAAGGCAAGGGAAGTGTAACAAACGGCACGGCACGGCAAGGGGAAACAAGGTAAGGCACGACAACGCAAGCTAGGCAATGCACGGCAAGGCAAGGAAAGGGTAACGCAAGGCAAGGCACGGTCAGTCGAGGCAAGGCTAATGCACGACAACGCAAGGCTTGGCAGTGCAAGGCTAGGCAAGGAAAGAGTAACAGAAGGAAAGGAAGGCAAGGCAAAGCAATGCAAGGCAAGTGAAACAAAAGGCACGGCACGGCAAGGAGAAACAAGGGTAAGGCACGACAACGCAAGCTAGGCAATGCACGGCAAGGCAAGGAAAGGGTAACGTAAGGCAAGGCACGGTGAGGCAAGGCAAGGCTAATGCACAACAACGCACGGCTAGGCAATGGACGGTAAGGCAAGGAAAGGGTAACGCAAGGGAAGTCACGGTCAGGCGAGGCAAGGCTACGGCACGACAACTCAAGGCTAGGCAATGCACGGATGGTAAGCAAAGAGTAACGGAAGGCAAGGAAGGCAAGGGAAAGCAAGGCAAGTCAAGAGTAAGGGAAGTAACGGCACGGCAAGGGGAAACAATGCTAAGGCACGACAACGCAAGCTGGGCAAAGCACGGGAAGGCAAGGAAAGGGTAACGCAAGGCAAGGCACGGTCAGGCAAGGCAAGGCTAATGCACGACAACGCAAGGCTAGGCAGTGCACGGCTAGGCAAGGAACGAGTAACGGAAGGAATGGAAGGCAAGGCAAAGCAAGGCAAGGCAAGTGTAACAAAAGGCACGGCACGGCAAGGGGAAACAAGGCTAAGGCACGACAACGCAAGCTAGGCAATGCACGGCAAGGCAAGGAAAGGGTAACGCAAGGCAAGGCAGGGTCAGGCGAGACAAGGCTAAGGCACGACAACGCAAGGCTAGGCAATGCACGGCAAGGCAAGGAAAGGGTAACGCAAGGGAAGGCACGGTGAGGAAAGGCAAGGCTAATGCACAACAACGCACGTCTAGGCAATGCACGGCAAGGCAAGGAAAGGGTAACGCAAGGGAAGTCACGGTCAGGCGAGGCAAGGCTAAGGCACGACAACGCAAGGCTAGGCAATGCACGGCAAGGCAAGGAAAGAGTAAAGGAATGTAAGGAATGCAAGGGAAAGCAAGGCAAGGCAAGAGTAACAGAAGGAACGGCACGGCAAGGGGAAACAAGGCTATGGCACGACAACGCAAGCTAGGCAATGCACGGCAAGGCAAGGAAAGGGTAACGAAAGGCAAGGCACTGTCAGGAAATGCAAGGCTAATGCACGACAACGGAAGGCTAGGCAATGCACGGCAAGGCAAGGAAAGAGTAACGGAATGTAAGGAATGCAAGGGAAAGCAAGGCAAGGCAAGAGTAACGGAAGGAACGGCACGGCAAGGGGAAACAAGGCTAAGGCACGACAACGCAAGGCTAGGCAAAGCACGGCAAGGCAAGGAAAGGGTAACTCAAGGCAAGGCACGGTGAGGCATGGCAAGGCTAATGCACGACAACGCACGGCTAGGCAAAGCAAGGCAAGGGAAGGAGAGGGTAACGCAAGGCCAGGCACGGTCAGTCGAGGGAAGGCTAATGCACGACAACGCAAGGCTTAGCAGTGCACGGCTAGGCAAGGAAAGCGTAACAGAAGGAAAGGAAGGCAAGGCAAAGCAATGCAAGGCAAGTGAAACAAAAGGCACGGCACGGCAAGGGGAAACAAGGCTAAGGCACGCCAACGCAAGCTAGGCAATGCACGGCAAGGCAAGGAAAGGGTAACGCAAGGGAAGGCATGGTGAGGAAAGGCAAGGCTAATGCACAACAACGCACTTCTAGGCAATGCACGGCAAGGCAAGGAAAGGGTAACGCAAGGGAAGTCACGGTCAGGCGAGGCAAGGCTAAGGCACGACAACGCAAGGCTAGGCAATGAACGGCAAGGCAAGGAAAGAGTAACGGAATGTAGGAATGCAAGGGAAAGCAAGGCAAGGCAAGAGTAACAGAAGGAACGGCACGGCAAGGGGAAACAAGGCTAAGGCACGACAACGCAAGCAAGGCAATGCACGGCAAGGCAAGGAAAGGGTAACGCAAGGCAAGGCACGGTCAGAGAAGGCAAGGCTAATGCAGGACAACGCAAGGCTAGGCAATGCACGGTAAGACAAGGAAAGAGTAACGGAAGGCACGGAAGGCAAGGGAAAGCAAGGCAAGGCAAGGGTAAGGGAAGGAACGGCACGGCAAGGGGAAACAAGGCTAAGGCACGACAACGCAAGCTAGGCAATGCACGGCAAGGCAAGGAAAGGGTAACGCAAGGCAAGGCACGATCAGGCGTGGCAAGGCTAATGCACGACAACGCAAGGCTAGGCAGTGCACGGCTAGGCAAGGAAAGAGTAACGGAAGGATAGGAAGGCAAGGCAAAGCAAGGCAAGGGACGTGTAACAAACGGCACGGCACGGCAAGGGGAAACAAGGTAAGGCACGACAACGCAAGCTAGGCAATGCACGGCAAGGCAAGGAAAGGGTAACGCAAGGCAAGGCACGGTCAGTCGAGGCAAGGCTAATGCACGACAACGCAAGGCTTGGCAGTGCAAGGCTAGGCAAGGAAAGAGTAAAAGAAGGAAAGGAAGGCAAGGCAAAGCAATGCAAGGCAAGTGAAACAAAAGGCACGGCACGGCAAGGAGAAACAAGTGTAAGGCACGACAACGCAAGCTAGGCAATGCACGGCAAGGCAAGTAAAGGGTAACGTAAGGCAAGGCACGGTGAGGCAAGGCAAGGCTAATGCACAACAACGCACGGCTAGGCAATGGACGGCAAGGCAAGGAAACGGTAACTCAAGGGAAGTCACGGTCAGACGAGGCAAGGCTACGGCACGACACCTCAAGGCTAGGCAATGCACGGATGGTAAGCAAAGAGTAACGGAAGGCAAGGAAGGCAAGGGAAAGCAAGGCAAGTCAAGAGTAAGGGAAGGAACGGCACGGCAAGGGGAAACAAGGCTAAGGCACGACAACGCAAGCTGGGCAAAGCACGACAAGGCAAGAAAAGGGTAACGCAAGGCAAGGCACGGTCAGGCAAGGCAAGGCTAATGCACGACAACGCAAGGCTAGGCAGTGCACGGCTAGGCAAGGAACGAGTAACGGAAGGAATGGAAGGCAAGGCAAAGCAAGGCAAGGCAAGTGTAACAAAAGGCACGGCACGGCAAGGGGAAACAAGGCTAAGGCACGACAACGCAAGCTAGGCAATGCACGGCAAGGCAAGGAAAGGGTAACGCAAGGCAAGGCAGGGTCAGGCGAGACAAGGCTAAGGCACGACAACGCAAGGCTAGGCAATGCACGGCAAGGCAAGGAAAGGGTAACGCAAGGGAAGGCACGGTGAGGAAAGGCAAGGCTAATGCACAACAACGCACGTCTAGGCAATGCACGGCAAGGCAAGGAAAGGGTAACGCAAGGGAAGTCACGGTCAGGCGAGGCAAGGCTAAGGCACGACAACGCAAGGCTAGGCAATGCACGGCAAGGCAAGGAATGAGTAACGGAATGTAAGGAATGCAAGGGAAAGCAAGGCAAGGCAAGAGTAACAGAAGGAACGGCACGGCAAGAGGAAACAAGGCTAAGGCACGACAACGCAAGCTAGGCAATGCACGGCAAGGCAAGGAAAGGGTAACGCAAGGCAAGGCACTGTCAGGAAATGCAAGGCTAATGCACGACAACGGAAGGCTAGGCAATGCACGGCAAGGCAAGGAAAGAGTAACGGAATGTAAGGAATGCAAGGGAAAGCAAGGCAAGGCAAGAGTAACGGAAGGAACGGCACGGCAAGGGGAAACAAGGCTAAGGCACGACAACGCAAGGCTAGGCAAAGCACGGCAAGGCAAGGAAAGGGTAACTCAAGGCAAGGCACGGTGAGGCATGGCAAGGCTAATGCACGACAACGCACGGCTAGGCAAAGCAAGGCAAGGGAAGGAGAGGGTAACGCAAGGCCAGGCACGGTCAGTCGAGGGAAGGCTAATGCACGACAACGCAAGGCTTAGCAGTGCACGGCTAGGCAAGGAAAGCGTAACAGAAGGAAAGGAAGGCAAGGCAAAGCAATGCAAGGCAAGTGAAACAAAAGGCACGGCACGGCAAGGGGAAACAAGGCTAAGGCACGCCAACGCAAGCTAGGCAATGCACGGCAAGGCAAGGAAAGGGTAACGCAAGGGAAGGCATGGTGAGGAAAGGCAAGGCTAATGCACAACAACGCACTTCTAGGCAATGCACGGCAAGGCAAGGAAAGGGTAACGCAAGGGAAGTCACGGTCAGGCGAGGCAAGGCTAAGGCACGACAACGCAAGGCTAGGCAATGAACGGCAAGGCAAGGAAAGAGTAACGGAATGTAGGAATGCAAGGGAAAGCAAGGCAAGGCAAGAGTAACAGAAGGAACGGCACGGCAAGGGGAAACAAGGCTAAGGCACGACAACGCAAGCAAGGCAATGCACGGCAAGGCAAGGAAAGGGTAACGCAAGGCAAGGCACGGTCAGAGAAGGCAAGGCTAATGCAGGACAACGCAAGGCTAGGCAATGCACGGTAAGACAAGGAAAGAGTAACGGAAGGCACGGAAGGCAAGGGAAAGCAAGGCAAGGCAAGGGTAAGGGAAGGAACGGCACGGCAAGGGGAAACAAGGCTAAGGCACGACAACGCAAGCTAGGCAATGCACGGCAAGGCAAGGAAAGGGTAACGCAAGGCAAGGCACGATCAGGCGTGGCAAGGCTAATGCACGACAACGCAAGGCTAGGCAGTGCACGGCTAGGCAAGGAAAGAGTAACGGAAGGATAGGAAGGCAAGGCAAAGCAAGGCAAGGGACGTGTAACAAACGGCACGGCACGGCAAGGGGAAACAAGGTAAGGCACGACAACGCAAGCTAGGCAATGCACGGCAAGGCAAGGAAAGGGTAACGCAAGGCAAGGCACGGTCAGTCGAGGCAAGGCTAATGCACGACAACGCAAGGCTTGGCAGTGCAAGGCTAGGCAAGGAAAGAGTAAAAGAAGGAAAGGAAGGCAAGGCAAAGCAATGCAAGGCAAGTGAAACAAAAGGCACGGCACGGCAAGGAGAAACAAGTGTAAGGCACGACAACGCAAGCTAGGCAATGCACGGCAAGGCAAGTAAAGGGTAACGTAAGGCAAGGCACGGTGAGGCAAGGCAAGGCTAATGCACAACAACGCACGGCTAGGCAATGGACGGCAAGGCAAGGAAACGGTAACTCAAGGGAAGTCACGGTCAGACGAGGCAAGGCTACGGCACGACACCTCAAGGCTAGGCAATGCACGGATGGTAAGCAAAGAGTAACAGAAGGCAAGGAAGGCAAGGGAAAGCAAGGCAAGTCAAGAGTAAGGGAAGGAACGGCACGGCAAGGGGAAACAAGGCTAAGGCACGACAACGCAAGCTGGGCAAAGCACGACAAGGCAAGAAAAGGGTAACGCAAGGCAAGGCACGGTCAGGCAAGGCAAGGCTAATGCACGACAACGCAAGGCTAGGCAGTGCACGGCTAGGCAAGGAACGAGTAACGGAAGGAATGGAAGGCAAGGCAAAGCAAGGCAAGGCAAGTGTAACAAAAGGCACGGCACGGCAAGGGGAAACAAGGCTAAGGCACGACAACGCAAGCTAGGCAATGCACGGCAAGGCAAGGAAAGGGTAACGCAAGGCAAGGCAGGGTCAGGCGAGACAAGGCTAAGGCACGACAACGCAAGGCTAGGCAATGCACGGCAAGGCAAGGAAAGGGTAACGCAAGGGAAGGCACGGTGAGGAAAGGCAAGGCTAATGCACAACAACGCACGTCTAGGCAATGCACGGCAAGGCAAGGAAAGGGTAACACAAGGGAAGTCACGGTCAGGCGAGGCAAGGCTAAGGCACGACAACGCAAGGCTAGGCAATGCACGGCAAGGCAAGGAAAGAGTAACGGAATGTAAGGAATGCAAGGGAAAGCAAGGCAAGGCAAGAGTAACAGAAGGAACGGCACGGCAAGAGGAAACAAGGCTAAGGCACGACAACGCAAGCTAGGCAATGCACGGCAAGGCAAGGAAAGGGTAACGCAAGGCAAGGCACTGTCAGGAAATGCAAGGCTAATGCACGACAACGGAAGGCTAGGCAATGCACGGCAAGGCAAGGAAAGAGTAACGGAATGTAAGGAATGCAAGGGAAAGCAAGGCAAGGCAAGAGTAACGGAAGGAACGGCACGGCAAGGGGAAACAAGGCTAAGGCACGACAACGCAAGGCTAGGCAAAGCACGGCAAGGCAAGGAAAGGGTAACTCAAGGCAAGGCACGGTGAGGCATGGCAAGGCAGGCTAATGCACGACAACGCACGGCTAGGCAAAGCAAGGCAAGGGAAGGAGAGGGTAACGCAAGGGAAGGCACGGTCAGTCGAGGGAAGGCTAATGCACGACAACGCAAGGCTTAGCAGTGCACGGCTAGGCAAGGAAAGCGTAACAGAAGGAAAGGAAGGCACGGCAAAGCAATGCAAGGCAAGTGAAACAAAAGGCACGGCACGGCAAGGGGAAACAAGGCTAAGGCACGACAACGCAAGTTAGGCAATGCACGGCAAGGCAAGGAAAGGGTAACGTAAGGGAAGGCACGGTGAGGCAAGGCAAGGCTAATGCACAACAACGCACGGCTAGGCAATGGGCGGCAAGGCAAGGAAAGGGTAACGCAAGGGAAGTCACGGTCAGGCGTGGCATGGCTACGGCACGACAACGCAAGGCTAGGCAATGCACGGATGGTAAGCAAAGAGTAACGGAAGGCAAGGAAGGCAAGGGAAAGCAAGGCAAGTCAAGAGTAAGGGAAGGAACGGCTCGGCAAGGGGAAACAAGGCTAAGGCACGACAACGCAAGCTGGGCAAAGCACGGCAAGGCAAGGAAAGGGTAACGCAAGGCAAGGCACGGTCAGGCAAGGCAAGGCTAATGCACGACAACGCAAGGCTAGGCAGTGCACGGCTAGGCAAGGAACGAGTAACGGAAGGAATGGAAGGCAAGGCAAAGCAAGGCAAGGCAAGTGTAACAAAAGGCACGGCACGGCAAGGGGAAACAAGGCTAAGGCACGACAACGCAAGCTAGGCAATGCACGGCAAGGCAAGGAAAGGGTAACGCAAGGCAAGGCAGGGTCAGGCGAGACAAGGCTAAGGCACGACAACGCAAGGCTAGGCAATGCACGGCGAGGCAAGGAAAGAGTAACGGAAGGCAAGGAATGCAAGGGAAAGCAAGGGAAGGCAAGAGTAACGGAAGGAACGGGACGGCAAGGGAAAGCAAGGCTAATGCACGACAACGCAAGGCTAGGCAATGCACGGCAAGGCAAGGAAAGGGTAACGCAACGAAAGGCTCTGTCAGGCGAGGCAAGGCTAAGGCACGACAACGCAAGGCTAGGCAATGCACGGAAGGTAAGCAAAGAGTAACGGAAGGCAAGGAAGGCAAGGGAAAGCAAGGCAAGTTAAGGGTAAGGTAAGGAACGGCACGGCAAGAGGAAACAAGGCTAAGGCACGACAACGCAAGCAAGGCAATGCACGGCAAGGCAAGGAAAGGGTAACGCAAGGCAAGGCACGGTCAGGAAATGCAAGGCTAATGCACGACAACGGAAGGCTAGGCAATGCACGGCAAGGCAAGGAAAGAGTAACGGAATGTAAGGAATGCAAGGGAAAGCAAGGCAAGGCAAGAGTAACGGAAGGAACGGCACGGCAAGGGGAAACAAGGCTAAGGCACGACAACGCAAGGCTAGGCAAAGCACGGCAAGGCAAGGAAAGGGTAACTCAAGGCAAGGCACGGTGAGGCATGGCAAGGCTAATGCACGACAACGCACGGCTAGGCAAAGCAAGGCAAGGGAAGGAGAGGGTAACGCAAGGCCAGGCACGGTCAGTCGAGGGAAGGCTAATGCACGACAACGCAAGGCTTAGCAGTGCACGGCTAGGCAAGGAAAGCGTAACAGAAGGAAAGGAAGGCACGGCAAAGCAATGCAAGGCAAGTGAAACAAAAGGCACGGCACGGCAAGGGGAAACAAGGCTAAGGCACGACAACGCAAGTTAGGCAATGCACGGCAAGGCAAGGAAAGGGTAACGTAAGGGAAGGCACGGTGAGGCAAGGCAAGGCTAATGCACAACAACGCACGGCTAGGCAATGGGCGGCAAGGCAAGGAAAGGGTAACGCAAGGGAAGTCACGGTCAGGCGTGGCATGGCTACGGCACGACAACGCAAGGCTAGGCAATGCACGGATGGTAAGCAAAGAGTAACGGAAGGCAAGGAAGGCAAGGGAAAGCAAGGCAAGTCAAGAGTAAGGGAAGGAACGGCAGGGCAAGGGGAAACTAGGCTAAGGCACGACAACGCAAGCTGGGCAAAGCACGGCAAGGCAAGGAAAGGGTAACGCAAGGCAAGGCACGGTCAGGCAATGCAAGGCTAATGCACGACAACGCAAGGCTAGGCAGTGCACGGCTAGGCAAGGAACGAGTAACGGAGGAATGGAAGGCAAGGCAAAGCAAGGCAAGGCAAGTGTAACAAAAGGCACGGCACGGCAAGGGGAAACAAGGCTAAGGCACGACAACGCAAGCTAGGCAATGCACGGCAAGGCAAGGAAAGGGTAACGCAAGGCAAGGCAGGGTCAGGCGAGACAAGGCTAAGGCACGACAACGCAAGGCTAGGCAATGCACGGCGAGGCAAGGAAAGAGTAACGGAAGGCAAGGAATGCAAGGGAAAGCAAGGGAAGGCAAGAGTAACGGAAGGAACGGCACGGCAAGGGAAAGCAAGGCTAAGGCACGACAACGCAAGGCTAGGCAATGCACGGCAAGGCAAGGAAAGGGTAACGCAACGAAAGGCTCTGTCAGGCGAGGCAAGGCTAAGGCACGACAACGCAAGGCTAGGCAATGCACGGAAGGTAAGCAAAGAGTAACGGAAGGCAAGGAAGGCAAGGGAAAGCAAGGCAAGTTAAGGGTAAGGTAAGGAACGGCACGGCAAGAGGAAACAAGGCTAAGGCACGACAACGCAAGCAAGGCAATGCACGGCAAGGCAAGGAAAGGGTAACGCAAGGCAAGGCACGGTCAGGAAATGCAAGGCTAATGCACGACAACGGAAGGCTAGGCAATGCACGGCAAGGCAAGGAAAGAGTAACGGAATGTAAGGAATACAAGGGAAAGCAAGGCAAGGCAAGAGTAACGGAAGGAAAGGCACGGCAAGGGGAAACAAGGCTAAGGCACGGCAACGCAAGGCTAGGCAAAGCACGGCAAGGCAAGGAAAGGGTAACGCAAGGCAAGGCACGGTGAGGCAAGGCAAGGCTAATGCACGACAACGCACGGCTAGGCAAAGCAAGGCAAGGGAAGGACAGGGTAACGCAAGGCCAGGCACGGTCAGTCGAGAGAAGGCTAATGCACGACAACGCAAGGCTTGGCAGTGCACGGCTAGGCAAGGAAAGCGTAACAGAAGGAAAGGAAGGCAAGGCAAAGCAATGCAAGGCAAGTGAAACAAAAAGCACGGCACGGCAAGGGGAAACAAGGCTAAGGCACGACAACGCAAGCTAGGGAATGCACGGCAAGGCAAGGAAAGGGTAACGTCAGGCAAGGCACAGTGAGGCAAGGCAAGGCTAATGCACAACAACGCACGGCTAGGCAATGGACGGCAAGGCAAGGAAAGGGTAACGCAAGGGAAGTCACGGTCAGGCGAGGCAAGGCTGCGGCACGACAACGCAAGGCTTGGCAGTGCACGGCTAGGCAAGGAAAGCGTAACAGAAGGAAAGGAAGGCAAGGCAAAGCAATGCAAGGCAAGTGAAACAAAAGGCACGGCACGGTAAGGGGAAAAAAGGGTAAGGCACGCCAACGCAAGCTAGGCAATGCACGGCAAGGCAAGGAAAGAGTAACGGAAGGCAAGGAATGCAAGGGAAACAAGGCAAGGCAAGAGGAACGGAAGGAACGGCACGGCAAGGGGAAGCAAGGCTAAGGCACGACAACGCAAGGCTAGGCAATGCACGGCAAGGCAAGAAAGGGTAACGCAAGGCAAGGCACGGTGAGGCAAGGCAAGGCTAAGGCACGAAAACGCAAGGCTAGGCAATGCACGGAAGGCAAGCAAAGAGTAACGGAAGGCAAGGAAGGCAAGGGAAAGCAAGGCATGGCAAGGGTAAGGGAAGGAACGGCACGAATAGGGGAAACAAGGCTAAGGCACGACAACGCAAGGCTAGGCAATGCACGGATGGTAAGCAAAGAGTAACGGAAGGCAAGGAAGGCAAGGGAAAGCAAGGCAAGTCAAGAGTAAGGGAAGGAACGGCAGGGCAAGGGGAAACAAGGCTAAGGCACGACAACGCAAGCTGGGCAAAGCACGGCAAGGCAAGGAAAGGGTAACGCAAGGCAAGGCACGGTCAGGCAAGGCAAGTCTAATGCACGACAACGCAAGGCTAGGCAGTGCACGGCTAGGCAAGGAACGAGTAACGGAAGGAATGGAAGGCAAGGCAAAGCAAGGCAAGGCAAGTGTAACAAAAGGCACGGCACGGCAAGGGGAAACAAGGCTAAGGCACGACAACGCAAGCTAGGCAATGCACGGCAAGGCAAGGAAAGGGTAACGCAAGTCAAGGCAGGGTCAGGCGAGACAAGGCTAAGGCACGACAACGCAAGGCTAGGCAATGCACGGCAAGGCAAGGAAAGGGTAACGCAAGGGAAGGCACGTTGAGGAAAGGCAAGGCTAATGCACAACAACGCACGTCTAGGCAATGCACGGCAAGGCAAGGAAAGGGTAACGCAAGGGAAGTCACCGTCAGGCGAGGCAAGGCTAAGGCACGACAACGCAAGGCTAGGCAATGCACGGCAAGGCAAGGAAAGAGTAACGGAATGTAAGGAATGCAAGGGAAAGCAAGGCAAGGCAAGAGTAACAGAAGGAACGGCACGGCAAGTGGAAACAAGGCTAAGGCACGACAACGCAAGCTAGGCAATGCACGGCAAGGCAAGGAAATGGTAACGCAAGGCAAGGCACGGTCAGGAAATGCAAGGCTAATGCACGACAACGGAAGGCTAGGCAATGCACGGCAAGGTAAGGAAAGAGTAACGGAATGTAAGGAATGCAAGAGAAAGCAAGGCAAGGCAAGAGTAACGGAAGGAACGGCACGGCAAGGGGAAACAAGGCTAAGGCACGACAACGCAAGGCTAGGCAAAGCACGGCAAGGCAAGGAAAGGGTAACGCAAGGCAAGGCACGGTGAGGCATGGCAAGGCTAATGCACGTCAACGCACGGCTAGGCAAAGCAAGGCAAGGGAAGGAGAGGGTAGCGCAAGGCCAGGCACGGTCACTCGAGGGAAGGCTAATGCACGACATCGTAAGGCTTAGCAGTGCACGGCTAGGCAAGGAAAGCGTAACAGAAGGAAAGGAAGGCAAGGCAAAGCAATGCAAGGCAAGTGAAACAAAAGGCACGGCACGGCAAGGGGAAACAAGGCTAAGGCACGACAACGCAAGCTAGGCAATGCACGGCAAGGCAAGGAAAGGGTAACGCAAGGCAAGGCAGGGTCAGGCGAGACAAGGCTAAGGCACGACAACGCAAGGCTAGGCAATGCACGGCAAGGCAAGGAAAGGGTAACGCAAGGGAAGGCACGGTGAGGAAAGGCAAGGCTAATGCACAACAACGCACGTCTAGGCAATGCACGGCAAGGCAAGGAAAGAGTAACGGAATGTAAGGAATGCAAGGGAAAGCAAGGCAAGGCAAGAGTAACAGAAGGAACGGCACGGCAAGGGGAAACAAGGCTAAGGCACGACAACGCAAGCTAGGCAATGCACGGCAAGGCAAGGAAAGGGTAACGCAAGGCAAGGCACGGTCAGAGAAGGCAAGGCTAATGCACGACAACGCAAGGCTAGGCAGTGCACGGCTAGGCAAGGAAAGAGTAACGGAAGGATAGGAAGGCAAGGCAAAGCAAGGCAAGGGAAGTGTAACAAACGGCACGGCACGGCAAGGGGAAACAAGGTAAGGCACGACAACGCAAGCTAGGCAATGCACGGCAAGGCAAGGAAAGGGTAACGCAAGGCAAGGCACGGTCAGTCGAGGCAAGGCTAATGCACGACAACGCAAGGCTTGGCAGTGCAAGGCTAGGCAAGGAAAGAGTAAAAGAAGGAAAGGAAGGCAAGGCAAAGCAATGCAAGGCAAGTGAAACAAAAGGCACGGCACGGCAAGGAGAAACAAGGGTAAGGCACGACAACGCAAGCTAGGCAATGCACGGCAAGGCAAGTAAAGGGTAACGTAAGGCAAGGCACGGTGAGGCAAGGCAAGGCTAATGCACAACAACGCACGGCTAGGCAATGGACGGCAAGGCAAGGAAACGGTAACTCAAGGAAAGTCACGGTCAGACGAGGCAAGGCTACGGCACGACACCTCAAGGCTAGGCAATGCACGGATGGTAAGCAAAGAGTAACAGAAGGCAAGGAAGGCAAGGGAAAGCAAGGCAAGTCAAGAGTAAGGGAAGGAACGGCACGGCAAGGGGAAACAAGGCTAAGGCACGACAACGCAAGCTGGGCAAAGCACGGCAAGGCAAGGAAAGGGTAACGCAAGGCAAGGCACGGTCAGGCAAGGCAAGGCTAATGCACGACAACGCAAGGCTAGGCAGTGCACGGCTAGGCAAGGAACGAGTAACGGAAGGAATGGAAGGCAAGGCAAAGCAAGGCAAGGCAAGTGTAACAAAAGGCACGGCACGGCAAGGGGAAACAAGGCTAAGGCACGATAACGCAAGCTAGGCAATGCACGGCAAGGCAAGGAAAGAGTAACGGAAGGCAAGGAATGCAAGGGAAAGCAAGGGAAGGCAAGAGTAACGGAAGGAACGGCACGGCAAGGGAAAGCAAGACTAAGGCACGACAACGCAAGGCTAGGCAATGCACGGCAAGGCAAGGAAAGGGTAACGCAACGAAAGGCTCTGTCAGGCGAGGCAAGGCTGAGGCACGACAACGCAAGGCTAGGCAATGCACGGAAGGTAAGCAAAGAGTAACGGAAGGCAAGGAAGGCAAGGGAAAGCAAGGCAAGTTAAGGGTAAGGTAAGGAACGGCACGGCAAGAGGAAACAAGGCTAAGGCACGACAACGCAAGCAAGGCAATGCACGGCAAGGCAAGGAAAGGGTAACGCAAGGCAAGGCACGGTCAGGAAATGCAAGGCTAATGCACGACAACGGAAGGCTAGGCAATGCACGGCAAGGCAAGGAAAGAGTAACGGAATGTAAGGAATGCAAGGGAAAGCAAGGCAAGGCAAGAGTAACAGAAGGAACGGCACGGCAAGGGGAAACAAGGCTAAGGCACGACAACGCAAGCTAGGCAATGCACGGCAAGGCAAGGAAAGGGTAAAGCAAGGCAAGGCACGGTCAGAGAAGGCAAGGCTAATGCACGACAACGCAAGGCTAGGCAATGCACGGTAAGACAAGGAAAGAGTAACGGAAGGCAAGGAAGGCAAGGGAAAGCAAGGCAAGGCAAGGGTAAGGGAAGGAACGGCACGGCAAGGGGAAACAAGGCTAATGCACGACAACGCAAGCTAGGCAATGCACGGCAAGGCAAGGAAAGGGTAACGCAAGGCAAGGCACGATCAGGCGTGGCAAGGCTAATGCACGACAACGCAAGGCTAGGCAGTGCACGGCTAGGCAAGGAAAGAGTAACGGAAGGATAGGAAGGCAAGGCAAAGCAAGGCAAGGGAAGTGTAACAAACGGCACGGCACGGCAAGGGGAAACAAGGTAAGGCACGACAACGCAAGCTAGGCAATGCACGGCAAGGCAAGGAAAGGGTAACGCAAGGCAAGGCACGGTCAGTCGAGGCAAGGCTAATGCACGACAACGCAAGGCTTGGCAGTGCAAGGCTAGGCAAGGAAAGAGTAACAGAAGGAAAGGAAGGCAAGGCAAAGCAAGGCAAGGCAAGTGAAACAAAAGGCACGGCACGGCAAGGAGAAACAAGGGTAAGGCACGACAACGCAAGCTGGGCAAAGCACTGCAAGGCAAGGAAAGGGTAACGTAAGGCAAGGCACGGTGAGGCAAGGCAAGGCTAATGCACAACAACGCACGGCTAGGCAATGGACGGCAAGGCAAGGAAAGGGTAACGCAAGGGAAGTCACGGTCAGGCGAGGCAAGGCTACGGCACGACAACACAAGGCTAGGCAATGCACGGATGGTAAGCAAAGAGTAACGGAAGGCAAGGAAGGCAAGGAAAGCAAGGCAAGTCAAGAGTAAGGGAAGGAACGGCACGGCAAGGGGAAACAAGGCTAAGGCACGACAACGCAAGCTGGGCAAAGCACGGGAAGGCAAGGAAAGGGTAACGGAAGGCAAGGCACGGTCAGGCAAGGCAAGGCTAATGCACGACAACGCAAGGCTAGGCAGTGCACGGCTAGGCAAGGAACGAGTAACGGAAGGAATGGAAGGCAAGGCAAAGCAAGGCAAGGCAAGTGTAACAAAAGGCACGGCACGGCAAGGGGAAACAAGGCTAAGGCACGACAACGCAAGCTAGGCAATGCACGGCAAGGCAAGGAAAGGGTAACGCAAGGCAAGGCAGGGTCAGGCGAGACAAGGCTAAGGCACGACAACGCAAGGCTAGGCAATGCACGGCAAGGCAAGGAAAGGGTAACGCAAGGGAAGGCACGTTGAGGAAAGGCAAGGCTAATGCACAACAACGCACGTCTAGGCAATGCACGGCAAGGCAAGGAAAGGGTAACGCAAGGGAAGTCACGGTCAGGCGAGGCAAGGCTAAGGCACGACAACACAAGGCTAGGCAATGCACGGCAAGGCAAGGAAAGAGTAACGGAATGTAAGGAATGCAAGGGAAAGCAAGGCAAGGCAAGAGTAACAGAAGGAACGGCACGGCAAGGGGAAACAAGGCTAAGGCACGACAACGCAAGCTAGGCAATGCACGGCAAGGCAAGGAAATGGTAACGCAAGGCAAGGCACGGTCAGGAAATGCAAGGCTAATGCACGACAACGGAAGGCTAGGCAATGCACGGCAAGGCAAGGAAAGAGTAACGGAATGTAAGGAATGCAAGAGAAAGCAAGGCAAGGCAAGTGTAACGGAAGGAACGGCACGGCAAGGGGAAACAAGGCTAAGGCACGACAACGCAAGGCTAGGCAAAGCACGGCAAGGCAAGGAAAGGGTAACGCAAGGCAAGGCACGGTGAGGCATGGCAAGGCTAATGCACGACAACGCACGGCTAGGCAAAGCAAGGCAAGGGAAGGAGAGGGTAGCGCAAGGCCAGGCACGGTCACTCGAGGGAAGGCTAATGCACGACATCGCAAGGCTTAGCAGTGCACGGCTAGGCAAGGAAAGCGTAACAGAAGGAAAGGAAGGCAAGGTAAAGCAATGCAAGGCAAGTGAAACAAAAGGCACGGCACGGCAAGGGGAAACAACCCTAAGGCACGACAACGCAAGCTAGGCAATGCACGGCAAGGCAAGGAAAGGGTAACGCAAGGCAAGGCAGGGTCAGGCGAGACAAGGCTAAGGCACGACAACGCAAGGCTAGGCAATGCACGGCAAGGCAAGGAAAGGGTAACGCAAGGGAAGGCACGGTGAGGAAAGGCAAGGCTAATGCACAACAACGCACGTCTAGGCAATGCACGGCAAGGCAAGGAAAGGGTAACGCAAGGGAAGTCACGGTCAGGCGAGGCAAGGCCTAGGCACGACAACGCAAGGCTAGGCAATGCACGGCAAGGCAAGGAAAGAGTAACGGAATGTAAGGAATGCAAGGGAAAGCAAGGCAAGGCAAGAGTAACAGAAGGAACGGCACGGCAAGGGGAAACAAGGCTAAGGCACGACAACGCAAGCTAGGCAATGCACGGCAAGGCAAGGAAAGGGTAACGCAAGGCAAGGCACGGTCAGAGAAGGCAAGGCTAATGCACGACAACGCAAGGCTAGGCAATGCACGGTAAGACAAGGAAAGAGTAACGGAAGGCAAGGAAGGCAAGGGAAAGCAAGGCAAGGCAAGGGTAAGGGAAGGAACGGCACGGCAAGGGGAAACAAGGCTAAGGCACGACAACGCAAGCTAGGCAATGCACGGCAAGGCAAGGAAAGGGTAACGCAAGGCAAGGCACGATCAGGCGTGGCAAGGCTAATGCACGACAACGCAAGGCTAGGCAGTGCACGGCTAGGCAAGGAAAGAGTAACGGAAGGATAGGAAGGCAAGGCAAAGCAAGGCAAGGGAAGTGTAACAAACGGCACGGCACGGCAAGGGGAAACAAGGTAAGGCACGACAACGCAAGCTAGGCAATGCACGGCAAGGCAAGGAAAGGGTAACGCAAGGCAAGGCACGGTCAGTCGAGGCAAGGCTAATGCACGACAACGCAAGGCTTGGCAGTGCAAGGCTAGGCAAGGAAAGAGTAACAGAAGGAAAGGAAGGCAAGGCAAAGCAATGCAAGGCAAGTGAAACAAAAGGCACGGCACGGCAAGGAGAAACAAGGGTAAGGCACGACAACGCAAGCTAGGCAATGCACGGCAAGGCAAGTAAAGGGTAACGTAAGGCAAGGCACGGTGAGGCAAGGCAAGGCTAATGCACAACAACGCACGGCTAGGCAATGGACGGCAAGGCAAGGAAACGGTAACTCAAGGGAAGTCACGGTCAGACGAGGCAAGGCTACGGCACGACACCTCAAGGCTAGGCAATGCACGGATGGTAAGCAAAGAGTAACGGAAGGCAAGGAAGGCAAGGGAAAGCAAGGCAAGTCAAGAGAAAGGGAAGGAACGGCACGGCAAGGGGAAACAAGGCTAAGGCACGACAACGCAAGCTGGGCAAAGCACGGCAAGGCAAGGAAAGGGTAACGCAAGGCAAGGCACGGTCAGGCAAGGCAAGGCTAATGCACGACAACGGAAGGCTAGGCAATGCACGGCAAGGCAAGGAAAGGGTAACGCAAGGCAAGGCACGGTCAGAGAAGGCAAGGCTAATGCACGACAACGCAAGGCTAGGCAATGCACGGTAAGGCAAGGAAAGAGTAACGGAAGGCAAGGAAGGCAAGGGAAAGCAAGGCAAGGCAAGGGTAAGGGAAGGAACGGCCCGGCAAGGGGAAACAAGGCTAAGGCACGACAACGCAAGCTAGGCAATGCACGGCAAGGCAAGGAAAGGGTAACGCAAGGCAAGGCACGATCAGGCGAGGCAAGGCTAATGCACGACCACGCAAGGCTAGGCAGTGCACGGCTAGGCAAGGAAAGAGTAACGGAAGGATAGGAAGGCAAGGCAAAGCAAGGCAAGGGAAGTGTAACAAACGGCACGGCACGGCAAGGGGAAACAAGGTAAGGCACGACAACGCAAGCTAGGCAATGCACGGCAAGGCAAGGAAAGGGTAACGCAAGGCAAGGCACGGTCAGTCGAGGCAAGGCTAATGCACGACAACGCAAGTCTTGGCAGTGCAATGCTAGGCAAGGAAAGAGTAACAGAAGGAAAGGAAGGCAAGGCAAACGCAATGCAAGGCAAGTGAAACAAAAGGCACGGCACGGCAAGGAGAAACAAGGGTAAGGCACGACAACGCAAGCTAGGCAATGCACGGCAAGGCAAGGAAAGGGTAACGTAAGGCAAGGCACGGTGAGGCAAGGCAAGGCTAATGCACAACAACGCACGGCTAGGCAATGGACGGCAAGGCAAGGAAAGGGTAACGCAAGGAAAGTCACGGTCAGGCGAGGCAAGGCTACGGCACGACAACTCAAGGCTAGGCAATGCACGGATGGTAAGCAAAGAGTAACGGAAGGCAAGGAAGGCAAGGGAAAGCAAGGCAAGTCAAGAGTAAGGGAAGTAACGGCACGGCAAGGGGAAAAAATGCTAAGGCACGACAACGCAAGCTGGGCAAAGCACGGGAAGGCAAGGAAAGGGTAACGCAAGGCAAGGCACGGTCAGGCAAGGCAAGGCTAATGCACGACAACGCAAGGCTAGGCAGTGCACGGCTAGGCAAGGAACGAGTAACGGAAGGAATGGAAGGCAAGGCAAAGCAAGGCAAGGCAAGTGTAACAAAAGGCACGGCACGGCAAGGGGAAACAAGGCTAAGGCACGACAACGCAAGCTAGGCAATGCACGGCAAGGCAAGGAAAGGGTAACGCAAGGCAAGGAAGGCAAGGGAAAGCAAGGCAAGGCAAGGGTAAGGGAAGGAACGGCCCGGCAAGGGGAAACAAGGTAAGGCACGACAACGCAAGCTAGGCAATGCACGGCAAGGCAAGGAAAGGGTAACGCAAGGCAAGGCACGGTCAGTCGAGGCAAGGCTAATGCACGACAACGCAAGGCTTGGCAGTGCAAGGCTAGGCAAGGAAAGAGTAACAGAAGGAAAGGAAGGCAAGGCAAAGCAAAGCAAGGCAAGTGAAACAAAAGGCACGGCACGGCAAGGAGAAACAAGGGTAAGGCACGACAACGCAAGCTAGGCAATGCACGGCAAGGCAAGTAAAGGGTAACGTAAGGCAAGGCACGGTGAGGCAAGGCAAGGCTAATGCACAACAACGCACGGCTAGGCAATGGACGGCAAGGCAAGGAAACGGTAACTCAAGGGAAGTCACGGTCAGACGAGGCAAGGCTACGGCACGACACCTCAAGGCTAGGCAATGCACGGATGGTAAGCAAAGAGTAACGGAAGGCAAGGAAGGCAAGGGAAAGCAAGGCAAGTCAAGAGAAAGGGAAGGAACGGCACGGCAAGGGGAAACAAGGCTAAGGCACGACAACGCAAGCTGGGCAAAGCACGGCAAGGCAAGGAAAGGGTAACGCAAGGCAAGGCACGGTCAGGCAAGGCAAGGCTAATGCACGACAACGCAAGGCTAGGCAATGCACGGCAAGGCAAGGAAAGGGTAACGCAAGGCAAGGCACTGTCAGAGAAGGCAAGGCTAATGCACGACAACGCAAGGCTAGGCAATGCACGGTAAGGCAAGGAAAGAGTAACGGAAGGCAAGGAAGGCAAGGGAAAGCAAGGCAAGGCAAGGGTAAGGGAAGGAACGGCCCGGCAAGGGGAAACAAGGCTAAGGCACGACAACGCAAGCTAGGCAATGCACGGCAAGGCAAGGAAAGGGTAACGCAAGGCAAGGCACGGTCAGGCAAGGCAAGGCTAATGCACGACAACGCAAGGCTAGGCAGTGCACGGCTAGGCAAGGAACGAGTAACGGAAGGAATGGAAGGCAAGGCAAAGCAAGGCAAGGCAAGTGTAACAAAAGGCACGGCACGGCAAGGGGAAACAAGGCTAAGGCACGACAACGCAAGCTAGGCAATGCACGGCAAGGCAAGGAAAGGGTAACGCAAGGCAAGGCAGGGTCAGGCGAGACAAGGCTAAGGCACGACAACGCAAGGCTAGGCAATGCACGGCAAGGCAAGGAAAGGGTAACGCAAGGGAAGGCACGGTGAGGAAAGGCAAGGCTAATGCACAACAACGCACGTGTAGGCAATGCACGGCAAGGCAAGGAAAGGGTAACACAAGGGAAGTCACGGTCAGGCGAGGCAAGGCTAAGGCACGACAACGCAAGGCTAGGCAATGCACGGCAAGGCAAGGAAAGAGTAACGGAATGTAAGGAATGCAAGGGAAAGCAAGGCAAGGCAAGAGTAACAGAAGGAACGGCACGGCAAGGGGAAACAAGGCTAAGGCACGACAACGCAAGCTAGGCAATGCACGGCAAGGCAAGGAAAGGGTAACGCAAGGCAAGGCACTGTCAGGAAATGCAAGGCTAATGCACGACAACGGAAGGCTAGGCAATGCACGGCAAGGCAAGGAAAGAGTAACGGAATGTAAGGAATGCAAGGGAAAGCAAGGCAAGGCAAGAGTAACGGAAGGAACGGCACGGCAAGGGGAAACAAGGCTAAGGCACGACAACGCAAGGCTAGGCAAAGCACGGCAAGGCAAGGAAAGGGTAACTCAAGGCAAGGCACGGTGAGGCATGGCAAGGCTAATGCACGACAACGCACGGCTAGGCAAAGCAAGGCAAGGGAAGGAGAGGGTAACGCAAGGCCAGGCACGGTCAGGCGAGGGAAGGCTAATGCACGACAACGCAAGGCTTAGCAGTGCACGGCTAGGCAAGGAAAGCGTAACAGAAGGAAAGGAAGGCAAGGCAAAGCAATGCAAGGCAAGTGAAACAAAAGGCACGGCACGGCAAGGGGAAACAAGGCTAAGGCACGCCAACGCAAGCTAGGCAATGCACGGCAAGGCAAGGAAAGGGTAACGCAAGGGAAGGCATGGTGAGGAAAGGCAAGGCTAATGCACAACAACGCACTTCTAGGCAATGCACGGCAAGGCAAGGAAAGGGTAACGCAAGGGAAGTCACGGTCAGGCGAGGCAAGGCTAAGGCACGACAACGCAAGGCTAGGCAATGCACGGCAAGGCAAGGAAAGAGTAACGGAATGTAGGAATGCAAGGGAAAGCAAGGCAAGGCAAGAGTAACAGAAGGAACGGCACGGCAAGGGGAAACAAGGCTAAGGCACGACAACGCAAGCAAGGCAATGCACGGCAAGGCAAGGAAAGGGTAACGCAAGGCAAGGCACGGTCAGAGAAGGCAAGGCTAATGCACGACAACGCAAGGCTAGGCAATGCACGGTAAGACAAGGAAAGAGTAACGGAAGGCAAGGAAGGCAAGGGAAAGCAAGGCAAGGCAAGGGTAAGGGAAGGAACGGCACGGCAAGGGGAAACAAGGCTAAGGCACGACAACGCAAGCTAGGCAATGCACGGCAAGGCAAGGAAAGGGTAACGCAAGGCAAGGCACGATCAGGCGTGGCAAGGCTAATGCACGACAACGCAAGGCTAGGCAGTGCACGGCTAGGCAAGGAAAGAGTAACGGAAGGATAGGAAGGCAAGGCAAAGCAAGGCAAGGGAAGTGTAACAAACGGCACGGCACGGTAAGGGGAAACAAGGTAAGGCACGACAACGCAAGCTAGGCAATGCACGGCAAGGCAAGGAAAGGGTAACGCAAGGCAAGGCACGGTCAGTCGAGGCAAGGCTAATGAACGACAACGCAAGGCTTGGCAGTGCAAGGCTAGGCAAGGAAAGAGTAAAAGAAGGAAAGGAAGGCAAGGCAAAGCAATGCAAGGCAAGTGAAACAAAAGGCACGGCACGGCAAGGAGAAACAAGGGTAAGGCACGACAACGCAAGCTAGGCAATGCACGGCAAGGCAAGTAAAGGGTAACGTAAGGCAAGGCACGGTGAGGCAAGGCAAGGCTAATGCACAACAACGCACGGCTAGGCAATGGACGGCAAGGCAAGGAAACGGTAACTCAAGGGAAGTCACGGTCAGACGAGGCAAGGCTACGGCACGACACCTCAAGGCTAGGCAATGCACGGATGGTAAGCAAAGAGTAACAGAAGGCAAGGAAGGCAAGGGAAAGCAAGGCAAGTCAAGAGTAAGGGAAGGAACGGCACGGCAAGGGGAAACAAGGCTAAGGCACGACAACGCAAGCTGGGCAAAGCACGGCAAGGCAAGGAAAGGGTAACGCAAGGCAAGGCACGGTCAGGCAAGGCAAGGCTAATGCACGACAACGCAAGGCTAGGCAGTGCACGGCTAGGCAAGGAACGAGTAACGGAAGGAATGGAAGGCAAGGCAAAGCAAGGCAAGGCAAGTGTAACAAAAGGCACGGCACGGCAAGGGGAAACAAGGCTAAGGCACGACAACGCAAGCTAGGCAATGCACGGCAAGGCAAGGAAAGGGTAACGCAAGGCAAGGCAGGGTGAGGCTAGACAAGGCTAAGGAACGACAACGCAAGGCTAGGCAATGCACGGCAAGGCAAGGAAAGGGTAACGCAAGGGAAGGCACGGTGAGGAAAGGCAAGGCTAATGCACAACAACGCACGTCTAGGCAATGCACGGCAAGGCAAGGAAAGGGTAACACAAGGGAAGTCACGGTAAGGCGAGGCAAGGCTAAGGCACGACAACGCAAGGCTAGGCAATGCACGGCAAGGCAAGGAAAGAGTAACGGAATGTAAGGAATGCAAGGGAAAGCAAGGCAAGGCAAGAGTAACAGAAGGAACGGCACGGCAAGGGGAAACAAGGCTAAGGCACGACAACGCAAGCTAGGCAATGCACGGCAAGGCAAGGAAAGGGTAACGCAAGGCAAGGCACTGTCAGGAAATGCAAGGCTAATGCACGACAACGGAAGGCTAGGCAATGCACGGCAAGGCAAGGAAAGAGTAACGGAATGTAAGGAATGCAAGGGAAAGCAAGGCAAGGCAAGAGTAACGGAAGGAACGGCACGGCAAGGGGAAACAAGGCTAAGGCACGACAACGCAAGGCTAGGCAAAGCACGGCAAGGCAAGGAAAGGGTAACTCAAGGCAAGGCACGGTGAGGCATGGCAAGGCTAATGCACGACAACGCACGGCTAGGCAAAGCAAGGCAAGGGAAGGAGAGGGTAACGCAAGGCCAGGCACGGTCAGTCGAGGGAAGGCTAATGCACGACAACGCAAGGCTTAGCAGTGCACGGCTAGGCAAGGAAAGCGTAACAGAAGGAAAGGAAGGCACGGCAAAGCAATGCAAGGCAAGTGAAACAAAAGGCACGGCACGGCAAGGGGAAACAAGGCTAAGGCACGACAACGCAAGCTAGGCAATGCACGGCAAGGCAAGGAAAGGGTAACGTAAGGGAAGGCACGGTGAGGCAAGGCAAGGCTAATGCACAACAACGCACGGCTAGGCAATGGGCGGCAAGGCAAGGAAAGGGTAACGCAAGGGAAGTCACGGTCAGGCGAGGCATGGCTCCGGCACGACAACGCAAGGCTTGGCAATGCACGGATGGTAAGCAAAGAGTAACGGAAGGCAAGGAAGGCAAGGGAAAGCAAGGCAAGTCAAGAGTAAGGGAAGGAACGGCAGGGCAAGGGGAAACTAGGCTAAGGCACGACAACGCAAGCTGGGCAAAGCACGGCAATTCAAGGAAAGGGTAACGCAAGGCAAGGCACGGTCAGGCAAGGCAAGGCTAATGCACGACAACGCAAGGCTAGGCAGTGCACGGCTAGGCAAGGAACGAGTAACGGAAGGAATGGAAGGCAAGGCAAAGCAGGGCAAGGCAAGTGTAACAAAAGGCACGGCACGGCAAGGGGAAACAAGGCTAAGGCACGACAACGCAAGCTAGGCAATGCACGGCAAGGCAAGGAAAGGGTAACGCAAGGCAAGGAAGGGTCAGGCGAGACAAGGCTAAGGCACGACAACGCAAGGCTAGGCAATGCACGGCAAGGCAAGGAAAGGGTAACGCAAGGCAAGGCACGGTGAGGAAAGGCAAGGCTAATGCACAACAACGCACGTCTAGGCAATGCACGGCAAGGCAAGGAAAGAGTAACGGAATGTAAGGAATGCAAGGGAAAGCAAGGCAAGGCAAGAGTAACGGAAGGAACGGCACGGCAAGGGGAAACAAGGCTAAGGCACGACAACGCAAGGCTAGGCAAAGTACGGCAAGGCAAGGAAAGGGTAACGCAAGGCAAGGCACGGTGAGGCAAGGCAAGGCTAATGCACGACAACGCACGGCTAGGCAAAGCAAGGCAAGGGAAGGAGAGGGTAACGCAAGGCAAGGCACGGTCAAGCGAGGCAAGGCTAAGGCACGACAACGGAAGGCTAGGCAATGCACGGAAGGTAAGCAAAGAGTAACGGAAGGCAAGGAAGGCAAGGGAAAGCAAGGCAAGTTAAGAGTAAGGGAAGGAACGGCACGGCAAGGGGAAACAAGGCTAAGGCACGAAAACGCAAGCTAGGCAAAGCACGGCAAGGCAAGGAAAGGGTAACGCAAGGCAAGGCACGGTCAGGCAAGGCAAGGCTAATGCACGACAACGCACGGCTAGGCAAAGCAAGGCAAGGGAAGGAGAGGGTAACGCAAGGCAAGGCACGGTCAAGCGAGGCAAGGCTAAGGCACGACAACGGAAGGCTAGGCAATGCACGGAAGGTAAGCAAAGAGTAACGGAAGGCAAGGAAGGCAAGGGAAAGCAAGGCAAGTTAAGAGTAAGGGAAGGAACGGCACGGCAAGGGGAAACAAGGCTAAGGCACGAAAACGCAAGCTAGGCAAAGCACGGCAAGGCAAGGAAAGGGTAACGCAAGGCAAGGCACGGTCAGGCAAGGCAAGGCTAATGCACGACAACGCAAGGCTAGGCACTGCACGGCTAGGCAAGGAACGAGTAACGGAAGGAATGAAAGGCAAGGCAAAGCAAGGCAAGGCAAGTGAACCAAAAGGCACGGCACGGCAAGGGGAAACAAGGCTAAGGCACGACAACGCAAGCTAGGCAATGCACGGCAAGGCAAGGAAAGGGTAACGCAAGGCAAGGCAGGGTCAGGCGAGGCAAGGCTAATGCACGACAACGCAAGGCTTGGCAGTGCACGGCTAGGCAAGGAACGAGTAACAGAAGGAAAGGAACGCAAGGCAAAGAAATGCAAGGCAAGTGAAACAAAAGGCACGGCACGGCAAGGGGAAACAAGGGTAAGGCACGACAACGCAAGCTAGGCAATGGACGGCAAGGCAAGGAAAGGGTAACGCAAGGCAAGGCACGGTGAGGCAAGGCAAGGCTAATGCACAAGAACGCACGGCTAGGCAATGCACGGCAAGGCAAGGAAAGGGTAACGCAAGTGATGTCACGGTCAGGCGAGGCAAGGCTAAGGCACGACAACGCAAGGCTAGGCAGTGTACGGCTAGGCAAGGAAAGAGTAACGGAAGGATAGGAAGGCAAGGCAAAGCAAGGCAAGGGAAGTGTAACAAACGGCACGGCACGGCAAGGGGAAACAAGGTAAGGCACGACAACGCAAGCTAGGCAATGCACGGCAAGGCAAGGAAAGGGTAACTCAAGGCAAGGCACGGTCAGTCGAGGCAAGGCTAATGCACGACAACGCAAGGCTTGGCAGTGCAAGGCTAGGCAAGGAAAGAGTAACAGAAGGAAAGGAAGGCAAGGCAAAGCAATGCAAGGCAAGTGAAACAAAAGGCACGGCACGGCAAGGAGAAACAAGGGTAAGGCACGACAACGCAAGCTAGGCAATGCACGGCAAGGCAAGGAAAGGGTAACGTAAGGCAAGGCACGGTGAGGCAAGGCAAGGCTAATGCACAACAACGCACGGCTAGGCAATGGACGGCAAGGCAAGGAAAGGGTAACGCAAGGGAAGTCACGGTCAGGCGAGGCAAGGCTACGGCACGACAACTCAAGGCTAGGCAATGCACGGATGGTAAGCAAAGAGTAACGGAAGGCAAGGAAGGCAAGGGAAAGCAAGGCAAGTCAAGAGTAAGGGAAGGAAAGGCACGGCAAGGGGAAACAAGGCTAAGGCACGACAACGCAAGCTGGGCAAAGCACGGCAAGGCAAGGAAAGGGTAACGCAAGGCAAGGCACGGTCAGGCAAGGCAAGGCTAATGCACGACAACGCAAGGCTAGGCAGTGCACGGCTAGGCAAGGAACGAGTAACGGAAGGAATGGAAGGCAAGGCAAAGCAAGGCAAGGCAAGTGTAACAAAAGGCACGGCACGGCAAGGGGAAACAAGGCTAAGGCACGACAACGCAAGCTAGGCAATGCACGGCAAGGCAAGGAAAGGGTAACGCAAGGCAAGGCACGGTCAGGAAATGCAAGGCTAATGCACGACAACGGAAGGCTAGGCAATGCACGGCAAGGCAAGGAAAGAGTAACGGAATGTAAGGAATGCAAGGGAAAGCAAGGCAAGGCAAGAGTAACGGAAGGAACGGCACGGCAAGGGGAAACAAGGCTAAGGCACGACAACGCAAGGCTAGGCAAAGCACGGCAAGGCAAGGAAAGGGTAACTCAAGGCAAGGCACGGTGAGGCATGGCAAGGCTAATGCACGACAACGCACGGCTAGGCAAAGCAAGGCAAGGGAAGGAGAGGGTAACGCAAGGCCAGGCACGGTCAGTCGAGGGAAGGCTAATGCACGACAACGCAAGGCTTAGCAGTGCACGGCTAGGCAAGGAAAGCGTAACAGAGGGAAAGGAAGGCAAGGCAAAGCAATGCAAGGCAAGTGAAACAAAAGGCACGGCACGGCAAGGGGAAACAAGGCTAAGGCACGACAACGCAAGCTAGGCAATGCACGGCAAGGGAAGGAAAGTGTAACGCAAGGCAAGGCACGGTCAGTCGAGGCAAGGCTAATGCACGACAACGCAAGGCTTGGCAGTGCACGGCTAGGGAAGGAAAGCGTAACAGAAGGTAAGGAAGGCAAGGCAAAGCAATGCAAGGTAAGTGAAACAAAAGGCACAGCACGGCAAGGGGAAAAAAGGGTAAGGCACGACAACGCAAGCTAAGCAATGCACGGCAAGGCAAGGAAAGGGTAACGTAAGGGAAGGCACGGTGAGGCAAGGCAAGGCTAATGCACAACAACGCACGGCTAGGCAATGGACGGCAAGGCAAGGAAAGGGTAACGCAAGGGAAGTCACGGTCAGGCGAGGCATGGCTACGGCACGACAACGCAAGGCTAGGCAATGCACGGATGGTAAGCAAAGAGTAACGGAAGGCAAGGAAGGCAAGGGAAAGCAAGGCAAGTCAAGAGTAAGGGAAGGAACGGCAGGGCAAGGGGAAACAAGGCTAAAGCACGACAACGCAAGCTGGGCAAAGCACGGCAAGGCAAGGAAAGGGTAACGCAAGGCAAGGCACGGTCAGGCAAGGCAAGGCTAATGAACGACAACGCAAGGCTAGGCAGTGCACGGCTAGGCAAGGAACGAGTAACGGAAGGAATGGAAGGCAAGGCAAAGCAAGGCAAGGCAAGTGTAACAAAAGGCACGGCACGGCAAGGGGAAACAAGGCTAAGGCACGACAACGCAAGCTAGGCAATGCACGGCAAGGCAAGGAAAGGGTAACGCAAGGCAAGGCAGGGTCAGGCGAGACAAGGCTAAGGCACGACAACGCAAGGCTAGGCAATGCACGGCAAGGCAAGGAAAGGGTAACGCAAGGCAAGGCACGGTGACGAAAGGCAAGGCTAATGCCCAACAACGCACGTCTAGGCAATGCACGGCAAGGCAAGGAAAGAGTAACGGAATGTAAGGAATGCAAGGGAAAGCAAGGCAAGGCAAGAGTAACGGAAGGAACGGCACGGCAAGGGGAAACAAGGCTAAGGCACGACAACGCAAGGCTAGGCAAAGCACGGCAAGGCAAGGAAAGGGTAACGCAAGGCAAGGCACGGTGAGGCAAGGCAAGGCTAATGCACGACAACGCACGGCTAGGCAAAGCAAGGCAAGGGAAGGAGAGGGTAACGCAAGGCAAGGCACGGTCAAGCGAGGCAAGGCTAAGGCACGACAACGGAAGGCTAGGCAATGCACGGAAGGTAAGCAAAGAGTAACGGAAGGCAAGGAAGGCAAGGGAAAGCAAGGCAAGTTAAGAGTAAGGGAAGGAACGGCACGGCAAGGGGAAACAAGGCTAAGGCACGAAAACGAAAGCTAGGAAAAGCACGGCAAGGCAAGGAAAGGGTAACGCAAGGCAAGGCACGGTCAGGCAAGGCAAGGCTAATGCACGACAACGCAAGGCTAGGCAGTGCACGGCTAGGCAAGGAACGAGTAACGGAAGGAATGAAAGTCAAGGCAAAGCAAGGCAAGGCAAGTGAACCAAAAGGCACGGCACGGCAAGGGGAAACAAGGCTAAGGCACGACAACGCAAGCTAGGCAATGCACGGCAAGGCAAGGAAAGGGTAACACAAGGCAAGGCAGGGTCAGTCGAGGCAAGGCTAATGCACGACAACGCAAGGCTTGGCAGTGCACGGCTAGGCAAGGAACGAGTAACAGAAGGAAAGGAACGCAAGGCAAAGCAATGCAAGGCAAGTGAAACAAAAGGCACGGCACGGCAAGGGGAAACAAGGGTAAGGCACGACAACGCAAGCTAGGCAATGCACGGCAAGGCAAGGAAAGGGTAACGCAAGGCAAGGCACGGTGAGGCAAGGCAAGGCTAATGCAGAACAACGCACGGCTAGGCAATGCACGGCAAGGCAAGGAAAGGGTAACGCAAGTGAAGACACGGTCAGGCGAGGCAAGGCTAAGGCACGACAACGCAAGGCTAGGCAATGCAGGTAAGGCAAGCAAGGAGTAACGGAACGGAAGGAAGGCAAGGGAAAGCAAGGCAAGGCAAGGTTAACGGAAGGAACGGCTCGGCAAGGGGAAACAAGGCTAAGGCACGGCTACGCACGGCTAGGCAATGCACGGCCAGGCAAGGAAAGGGTAACGAAAGGCAAGGCACGGTGAGGCAAGTCAAGGTTAAGGCACGAAAACGCAAGGCTAGGCAGTGCACGGAAGGCAAGCAAAGAGTAACGGAAGGCAAGGAAGGCAAGGGAAAGCAAGGCAAGTTAAGGGTAAGGGAAGGAACAGCACGGCAAGGGGAAACAGGGCTAAGGCATGACAACGCAAGCTAGGCTATGCACGGCAAGGCAAGGAAAGGGTAACGCAAGGCAAGGCACGGTCAGGCAAGGCAAGGCTAATGCACGACAACGCAAGGCTAGGCAATGCACGGCAAGGCAAGGAAAGGGTAACGCAAGGCAAGGCTCTGTCAGGCGAGGCAAGGCTAAGGCACGACAACGCAAGGCTAGGCAATGCACGGAAGGTAAACAAAGAGTATCGAAAGGCAAGGAAGGCAAGGGAAAGCAAGGCAAGTTAAGGGTAAGGTAAGGAACGGCACTGCAAGGGGAAACAAGGCTAAGGCACGACAACGCAAGCTAGGCAATGCACGGCAAGGCAAGGAAAGGGTAACGCAAGGCAAGGCACGGTCAGGAAATGCAAGGCTAATGCACGACAACGGAAGGCTAGGCAATGCACGGCAAGGCAAGGAAAGAGTAACGGAATGTAAGGAATGCAAGGGAAAGCAAGGCGAGGCAAGAGTAACGGAAGGGCACGGCAAGGGGAAACAAGGCTAAGGCACGACAACGCAAGGCTAGGCAAAGCACGGCAAGGCAAGGAAAGGGTAACGCAAGGCAAGGCACGGTGAGGCAAGGCAAGGCTAATGCACGACAACGCACGGCTAGGCAAAGCAAGGCAAGGGAAGGAGAGGGTAACGCAAGGCCAGGCACGGTCAGTGGAGGGAAGGCTAATGCACGACAACGCAAGGCTTGGCAGTGCACGGCTAGGCAAGGAAAGCGTAACAGAAGGAAAGGAAGGCAAGGCAAAGCAATGCAAGGCAAGTGAAACAAAAGGCACGGCACGGCAAGGGGAAACAAGGCTAAGGCACGACAACGCAAGCTAGGCAATGCACGGCAAGGCAAGGAAAGGGTAACGCAAGGCAAAGCACGGTCAGTCAAGGCAAGGCTAATGCACGACATCACAAGGCTTGGCAGTGCACGGCTAGGCAAGGAAAGCGTAACAGAAGGAAAGGAAGGAAAGGCAAAGCAATGCAAGGCAAGTGAAACAAAAGGCACGGCACGGCAAGGGGAAAAAAGGGTAAGGCACGACAACGCAAGCTAGGCAAAGCACGGCAAGGCAAGGAAAGGGTAAGGCAAGGCAAGGCACGGTGAGGCATGGCAAGGCTAATGCACGACAACGCACGGCTAGGCAAAGCAAGGCAAGGGAAGGAGAGGGTAACGCAAGGCCAGGCACGGTCAGTCGAGGGAAGGCTAATGCACGACAACGCAAGGCTTAGCAGTGCACGGCTAGGCAAGGAAAGCGTAACATAAGGAAAGGAAGGCAAGGCAAAGCAATGCAAGGCAAATGAAACAAAAGGCACGGCACGGCAAGGGGAAACAAGGTTAAGGAACGACAACGCAAGCTAGGCAATGCACGGCAAGGCAAGGAAAGGGTAACGCAAGGGAAGTCACGGTCAGGCGAGGCAAGGCTAAGGCACGACAACGCAAGGCTAGGCAATGCATGGCAAGGCAAGGAAAGAGTAACGGAATGTAAGGAATGCAAGGGAAAGCAAGGCAAGGCAAGAGTAACAGAAGGAACGGCACGGCAAGGGGAAACAAGGCTAAGGCACGACAACGCAAGCTAGGCAATGCACGGCAAGGCAAGGAAAGGGTAACGCAAGGCAAGGCACGGTCAGGAAATGCAAGGCTAATGCACGACAACGGAAGGCTAGGCCATGCACGGCAAGGCAAGGAAAGAGTAACGGAATGTAAGGAATGCAAGGGAAAGCAAGGCAAGGCAAGAGTAACGGAAGGAACGGCACGGCAAGGGGAAACAAGGCTAAGGCACGACAACGCAAGGCTAGGCAAAGCACGGCAAGGCAAGGAAAGGGTAACACAAGGCAAGGCACGGTGCGGCATGGCAAGGCTAATGCACGACAACGCACGGCTAGGCAAAGCAAGGCAAGGGAAGGAGAGGGTAACGCAAGGCCAGGCACGGTCAGTCGAGGGAAGGCTAATGCACGACAACGCAAGGCTTAGCAGTGCACGGCTAGGCAAGGAAAGCGTAACAGAAGGAAAGGAAGGCAAGGCAAAGCAATGCAAGGCAAGTGAAACAAAAGGCACGGCACGGCAAGGGGAAACAAGGCTAAGGCACGACAACGCAAGCTAGGCAATGCACGGCAATTCAAGGAAAGTGTAACGCAAGGCAAGGCACGGTCAGTCGAGGCAAGGCTAATGCACGACAACGCAAGGCTTGGCAGTGCACGGCTAGGGAAGGAAAGCGTAACAGAAGGAAAGGAAGGCAAGGCAAAGCAATGCAAGGCAAGTGAAACAAAAGGCACGGCACGGTAAGGGGAAAAAAGGGTAAGGCACGACAACGCAAGCTAGGCAATGCACGGCAAGGCAAGGAAAGGGTAACGCAAGGCAAGGCACGGTCAGACAAGGCAAGGCTAATGCACGACAACGCAAGGCTAGGCAATGCACGGTAAGGCAAGGAAAGAGTAACGGAAGGCAAGGAATGCAAGGGAAACAAGGCAAGGCAAGAGTAACGGAAGGAACGGCACGGCAAGGGGAAGCAAGGCTAAGGCACGACAACGCAAGGCTAGGCAATGCACGGCAAGGGAAGGAAAGGGTAACGCAAGGCAAGGCACGGTGAGGCAAGGCAAGGCTAAGGCACGAAAACGCAAGGCTAGGCAATGCACGGAAGGCAAGCAAAGAGTAACGGAAGGCAAGGAAGGCAAGGGAAAGCAAGGCAAGGCAAGGGTAAGGGAAGGAACGGCATGGCAAGGGGAAACAAGGATAAGGCACGACAACGCAAGCTAGGCAATGCACGGCAAGGCAAGGAAAGGGTAACGCAAGGCAAGGCACGATCAGGCGAGGCAAGGCTAATGCACGACAACGCAAGTCTAGGCAGTGCACGGCTAGGCAAGGAAAGAGTAACGGAAGGATAGGAAGGCAAGGCAAAGCAAGGCAAGGCAGGTGTAACAAACGGCTCGGCACGGCAAGGGGAAACAAGGCTAAGGCGCGACAATGCAAGCTAGGCAATGCACGGCAAGGCAAGGAAAGGGTAACCCAAGGCAAGGCACGGTCAGTCGAGGCAAGGCTAATGCACGACAACGCAAGGCTTGGCAGTGCAAGGCTAGGCAAGGAAAGAGTAACAGAAGGAAAGGAAGGCAAGGCAAAGCAATGCAAGGCAAGTGAAACAAAAGGCACGGCACGGCAAGGAGAAACAAGGGTAAGGCACGACAACGCAAGCTAGGCAATGCACGGCAAGGCAAGGAAAGGGTAACGTAAGGCAAGGCACGGTGAGGCAAGGCAAGGCTAATGCACAACAACGCACGGCTAGGCAATGGACGGCAAGGCAAGGAAAGGGTAACGCAAGGGATGTCACGGTCAGGCGAGGCAAGGCTACGGCACGACAACGCAAGGCTAGGCAATGCACGGATGGTAAGCAAAGAGTAACGGAAGGCAAGGAAGGCAAGGGAAAGCAAGGCAAGTCAAGAGTAAGGGAAGGAACGGCACGGCAAGGGGAAACAAGGCTAAGGCACGACAACGCAAGCTGGGCAAAGCACGGCAAGGCAAAGAAAGGGTAACGCAAGGCAAGGCACGGTCAGGCAAGGCAAGGCTAATGCACGACAACGCAAGGCTAGGCAGTGCACGGCTAGGCAAGGAACGAGTAACGGAAGGAATGGAAGGCAAGGCAAAGCAAGGCAAGGCAAGTGTAACAAAAGGCACGGCACGGCAAGGGGAAACAAGGCTAAGGCACGACAACGCAAGCCAGGCAATGCACGGCAAGGCAAGGAAAGGGTAACGCAAGGAAAGGCAGGGTCAGGCGAGACAAGGCTAAGGCACGACAACGCAAGGCTAGGCAATGCACGGCAAGGCAAGGAAAGGGTAACGCAAGGGAAGGCACGGTGAGGAAAGGCAAGGCTAATGCACAACACCGCACGTCTAGGCAATGCACGGCAAGGCAAGGAAAGGGTAACGCAAGGGAAGTCACGGTCAGGCCAGGCAAGGCTAAGTCACGACAACGCAAGGCTAGGCAATGCACGGAAGGTAAGCAAAGAGCAACGGAAGGCAAGGAAGGCAACGGAAAGCAAGGCAAGTTAAGGGTAAGGGAAGGAACGGCACGGCAAGGGGAAACAAGGCTAAGGCACGACAACGCAAGCTAGGCAATGCACGGCAAGGCAAGGAAAGGGTAACGCAAGGCAAGGCACGGTCAGGAAATGCAAGGCTAATGCACGACAACGGAAGGCTAGGCAATGCACGGCAAGGCAAGGAAAGAGTAACGGAATGTAAGGAATGCAAGGGAAAGCAAGGCAAGGCAAGAGTAACGGAAGGAACGGCACGGCAAGGGGAAACAAGGCTAAGGCACGAAAACGCAAGGCTAGGCAAAGCACGGCAAGGCAAGGAAAGGGTAACGCAAGGCAAGGCACGGTGAGGCATGGCAAGGCTAATGCACGACAACGCACGGCTAGGCAAAGAAAGGCAAGGGAAGGAGAGGGTAAAGCAAGGCCAGGCACGGTCAGTCGAGGGAAGGTTAATGCACGACAACGAAAGGCTTAGCAGTGCACGGCTAGGCAAGGAAAGCGTAACAGAAGGAAAGGAAGGCAAGGCAAAGCAATGCAAGGCAAGTGAAACAAAAGGCACGGCACGGCAAGGGGAAACAAGGCTAAGGCACGACAACGCAAGCTAGGCAATGCACGGCAAGGCAAGGAAAGTGTAACGCAAGGCAAGGCACGGTCAGTCGAGGCAAGGCTAATGCACGACAACGCAAGTCTTGGCAGTGCACGGCTAGGGAAGGAAAGCGTAACAGAAGGAAAGGAAGGCAAGGCAAAGCAATGCAAGGCATGTGAAACAAAAGGCACGGCACGGCAAGGGGAAAAAAGGGTAAGGCACGACAACGCAAGCTAGGCAATGCACGGCAAGGCAAGGAAAGGGTAACGTAAGGGAAGGCACGGTGAGGCAAGGCAAGGCTAATGCACAACAACGCACGGCTAGGCAATGGACGGCAAGGCAAGGAAAGGGTAACGCAAGGGAAGTCACGGTCAGGCGAGGCATGGCTACGGCACGACAACGCAAGGCTAGGCAATGCACGGATGGTAAGCAAAGAGTAACGGAAGGCAAGGAAGGCAAGGGAAAGCAAGGCAAGTCAAGAGAAAGGGAAGGAACGGCAGGGCAAGGGGAAACAAGGCTAAGGCACGACAACGCAAGCTGGGCAAAGCACGGCAAGGCAAGGAAAGGGTAACGCAAGGCAAGGCACGGTCAGGCAAGGCAAGGCTAATGCACGACAACGCAAGGCTAGGCAGTGCACGGCTAGGAAAGGAACGAGTAACGGAAGGAATGGAAGGCAAGGCAAAGCAAGGCAAGGCAAGTGTAACAAAAGGCACGGCACGGCAAGGGGAAACAAGGCTAAGGCACGACAACGCAAGCTAGGCAATGCACGGCAAGGCAAGGAAAGGGTAACGCAAGGCAAGGCAGGGTCAGGCGAGACAAGGCTAAGGCACGACAACGCAAGGCTAGGCAAAGCAAGGCAAGGGAAGGAGAGGGTAACGCAGTGAGGAAAGGCAAGGCTAATGCACAACAACGCACGTCTAGGCAATGCACGGCAACGCAAGGAAAGAGTAACGGAATGTAAGGAATGCAAGGGAAAGCAAGGCAAGGCAAGAGTAACGGAAGGAACGGCACGGGAAGGGGAAACAAGGCTAAGGCACGACAACGCAAGGCTAGGCAAAGCACGGCAAGGCAAGGAAAGGGTAACGCAAGGCAAGGCACGGTGAGGCAAGGCAAGGCTAATGCACGACAACGCACGGCTAGGCAAAGCAAGGCAAGGGAAGGAGAGGGTAACGCAAGGCAAGGCACGGTCAAGCGAGGCAAGGCTAAGGCACGACAACGGAAGGCTAGGCAATGCACGGAAGGTAAGCAAAGAGTAACGGAAGGCAAGGAAGGCAAGGGAAAGCAAGGCAAGTTAAGAGTAAGGGAAGGAACGGCACGGCAAGGGGAAACAAGGCTAAGGCACGAAAACGAAAGCTAGGCAAAGCACGGCAAGGCAAGGAAAGGGTAACGCAAGGCAAGGCACGGTCAGGCAAGGAAGGCTAATGCACGACAACGCAAGGCTAGGCAGTGCACGGCTAGGCAAGGAACGAGTAACGGAAGGAATGAAAGGCAATGCAAAGCAAGGCAAGGCAAGTGAACCAAAAGGCACGGCACGGCAAGGGGAAACAAGGCTAAGGCACGACAACGCAAGCTAGGCAATGCACGGCAAGGCAAGGAAAGGGTAACGCAAGGCAAGGCAGGGTCAGTCGAGGCAAGGCTAATGCACGACAACGCAAGGCTTGGCAGTGCACGGCTAGGCAAGGAACGAGTAACAGAAGGAAAGGAACGCAAGGCAAAGCAATGCAAGGCAAGTGAAACAAAAGGCACGGCACGGCAAGGGGAAACAAGGGTAAGGCACGACAACGCAAGCTAGGCAATGCACGGCAAGGCAAGGAAAGGGTAACGCAAGGCAAGGCACGGTGAGGCAAGGCAAGGCTAATGCACAACAACGCACAGCTAGGCAATGCACGGCAAGGCAAGGAAAGGGTAACGCAAGTGAAGTCACGGTCAGGCGAGGCAAGGCTAAGGCACGACAACGCAAGGCTAGGCAATGCAGGTAAGGCAAGCAAGGAGTAACGGAACGGAAGGAAGGCAAGGGAAAGCAAGGCAAGGCAAGGTTAACGGAAGGAACGGCTCGGCAAGGGGAAACAAGGCTAAGGCACGGCTACGCACGGCTAGGCAATGCACGGCCAGGCAAGGAAAGGGTAACGAAAGGCAAGGCACGGTGAGGCAAGTCAAGGTTAAGGCACGAAAACGTAAGGCTAGGCAGTGCACGGAAGGCAAGCAAAGAGTAACGGAAGGCAAGGAAGGCAAGGGAAAGCAAGGCAAGTTAAGGGTAAGGGAAGGAACGGCACGGCAAGGGGAAACAGGGCTAAGGCATGACAACGCAAGCTAGGCTATGCACGGCAAGACAAGGAAAGGGTAACGCAAGGCAAGGCACGGTCAGGCAAGGCAAGGCTAATGCACGACAACGCAAGGCTAGGCAATGCACGGCAAGGCAAGGAAAGGGTAACGCAAGGCAAGGCTCTGTCAGGCGAGGCAAGGCTAAGGCACGACAACGCAAGGCTAGGCAATGCACGGAAGGTAAGCAAAGAGTATCGGAAGGCAAGGAAGGCAAGGGAAAGCAAGGCAAGTTAAGGGTAAGGTAAGGAACGGCACTGCAAGGGGAAACAAGGCTAAGGCACGACAACGCAAGCTAGGCAATGCACGGCAAGGCAAGGAAAGGGTAACGCAAGGCAAGGCACGTTCAGGAAATGCAAGGCTAATGCACGACAACGCACGGCTAGGCAAAGCAAGGCAAGGGAAGGAGAGGGTAACGCAAGGCCAGGCACGGTCAGTCGAGAGAAGGCTAATGCACGACAACGCAAGGCTTGGCAGTGCACGGCTAGGCAAGGAAAGCGTAACAGAAGGAAAGGAAGGCAAGGCAAAGCAATGCAAGGCAAGTGAAACAAAAGGCACGGCACGGCAAGGCGAAACAAGGCTAAGGCACGACAACGCAAGCTAGGCAATGCAGGGCAAGGCAAGAAAAGGGTAACGCAAGGCAAAGCACGGTCAGTCAAGGCAAGGCTAATGCACGACATCGCAAGGCTTGGCAGTGCACGGCTAGGCAAGGAAAGCGTAACAGAAGGAAAGGAAGGAAAGGCAAAGCAATGCAAGGGAAGTGAAACAAAAGGCACGGCACGGCAAGGGGAAAAAAGGGTAAGGCACGACAACGCAAGCTAGGCAAAGCACGGCAAGGCAAGGAAAGGGTAACGCAAGGCAAGGCACGGTGAGGCATGGCAAGGCTAAGGCACGACAACGCAAGGCTAGGCAATGCACGGCAAGGCAAGGAAAGGGTAACGCAAGGCAAGGCACGGTGAGGCAAGGCAAGGCTAATGCACGACAACGCACGGCTAGGCAAAGCAAGGCAAGGGAAGGAGAGGGTAACGCAAGGCAAGGCACCGTCAAGCGAGGCAAGGCTAAGGCACGACAACGGAAGGCTAGGCAATGCACGGAAGGTAAGCAAAGAGTAACGGAAGGCAAGGAAGGCAAGGGAAAGCAAGGCAAGTTAAGAGTAAGGGAAGGAACGGCACGGCAAGGGGAAACAAGGCTAAGGCACGAAAACGCAAGCTAGGCAAAGCACGGCAAGGCAAGGAAAGGGTAACGCAAGGCAAGGCACGGTCAGGCAAGGCAAGGCTAATGCACGACAACGCACGGCTAGGCAAAGCAAGGCAAGGGAAGGAGAGGGTAACGCAAGGCAAGGCACGGTCAAGCGAGGCAAGGCTAAGGCACGACAACGGAAGGCTAGGCAATGCACGGAAGGTAAGCAAAGAGTAACGGAAGGCAAGGAAGGCAAGGGAAAGCAAGGCAAGTTAAGAGTAAGGGAAGGAACGGCACGGCAAGGGGAAACAAGGCTAAGGCACGAAAACGCAAGCTAGGCAAAGCACGGCAAGGCAAGGAAAGGGTAACGCAAGGCAAGGCACGGTCAGGCAAGGCAAGGCTAATGCACGACAACGCAAGGCTAGGCACTGCACGGCTAGGCAAGGAACGAGTAACGGAAGGAATGAAAGGCAAGGCAAAGCAAGGCAAGGCAAGTGAACCAAAAGGCACGGCACGGCAAGGGGAAACAAGGCTAAGGCACGACAACGCAAGCTAGGCAATGCACGGCAAGGCAAGGAAAGGGTAACGCAAGGCAAGGCAGGGTCAGGCGAGGCAAGGCTAATGCACGACAACGCAAGGCTTGGCAGTGCACGGCTAGGCAAGGAACGAGTAACAGAAGGAAAGGAACGCAAGGCAAAGAAATGCAAGGCAAGTGAAACAAAAGGCACGGCACGGCAAGGGGAAACAAGGGTAAGGCACGACAACGCAAGCTAGGCAATGGACGGCAAGGCAAGGAAAGGGTAACGCAAGGCAAGGCACGGTGAGGCAAGGCAAGGCTAATGCACAAGAACGCACGGCTAGGCAATGCACGGCAAGGCAAGGAAAGGGTAACGCAAGTGATGTCACGGTCAGGCTAGGCAAGGCTAAGGCACGACAACGCAAGGCTAGGCAGTGTACGGCTAGGCAAGGAAAGAGTAACGGAAGGATAGGAAGGCAAGGCAAAGCAAGGCAAGGGAAGTGTAACAAACGGCACGGCACGGCAAGGGGAAACAAGGTAAGGCACGACAACGCAAGCTAGGCAATGCACGGCAAGGCAAGGAAAGGGTAACGCAAGGCAAGGCACGGTCAGTCGAGGAAAGGCTAATGCACGACAACGCAAGGCTTGGCAGTGCAAGGCTAGGCAAGGAAAGAGTAACAGAAGGAAAGGAAGGCAAGGCAAAGCAATGCAAGGCAAGTGAAACAAAAGGCACGGCACGGCAAGGAGAAACAACGGTAAGGCACGACAACGCAAGCTAGGCAATGCACGGCAAGGCAAGGAAAGGGTAACGTAAGGCAAGCCACGGTGAGGCAAGGCAAGGCTAATGCACAACAACGCACGGCTAGGCAATGGACGGCAAGGCAAGGAAAGGGTAACGCAAGGGAAGTCACGGTCAGGCGAGGCAAGGCTACGGCACGACAACTCAAGGCTAGGCAATGCACGGATGGTAAGCAAAGAGTAACGGAAGGCAAGGAAGGCAAGGGAAAGCAAGGCAAGTCAAGAGTAAGGGAAGGAAAGGCACGGCAAGGGGAAACAAGGCTAAGGCACGACAACGCAAGCTGGGCAAAGCACGGCAAGGCAAGGAAAGGGTAACGCAAGGCAAGGCACGGTCAGGCAAGGCAAGGCTAATGCACGACAACGCAAGGCTAGGCAGTGCACGGCTAGGCAAGGAACGAGTAACGGAAGGAATGGAAGGCAAGGCAAAGCAAGGCAAGGCAAGTGTAACCAAAGGCGCGGCACGGCAAGGGGAAACAAGGCTAAGGTACGACAACGCAAGCTAGGCAATGCACGGTAAGGCAAGGAAAGGGTAACGCAAGGCAAGGCAGGGTCAGGCGAGACAAGGCTAAGGCACGACAACGCAAGGCTAGGCAATGCACGGCAAGGCAAGGAAAGGGTAACGCAAGGGAAGGCACGGTGAGGAAAGGCAAGGCTAATGCACAACAACGCACGTCTAGGCAATGCACGGCAAGGCAAGGAAAGGGTAACACAAGGGAAGTCACGGTCAGGCGAGTCAAGGCTAAGGCACGACAACGCAAGGCTAGGCAATGCACGGCAAGGCAAGGAAAGAGTAACGGAATGTAAGGAATGCAAGGGAAAGCAAGGCAAGGCAAGAGTAACAGAAGGAACGGCACGGCAAGGGGAAACAAGGCTAAGGCACGACAACGCAAGCTAGGCAATGCACGGCAAGGCAAGGAAAGGGTAACGCAAGGCAAGGCACGGTCAGGAAATGCAAGGCTAATGCACGACAACGGAAGGCTAGGCAATGCACGGCAAGGCAAGGAAAGAGTAACGGAATGTAAGGAATGCAAGGGAAAGCAAGGCAAGGCAAGAGTAACGGAAGGAACGGCACGGCAAGGGGAAACAAGGCTAAGGCACGACAACGCAAGGCTAGGCAAAGCACGGCAAGGCAAGGAAAGGGTAACTCAAGGCAAGGCACGGTGAGGCATGGCAAGGCTAATGCACGACAACGCACGGCTAGGCAAAGCAAGGCAAGGGAAGGAGAGGGTAACGCAAGGCCAGGCACGGTCAGTCGAGGGAAGGCTAATGCACGACAACGCAAGGCTTAGCAGTGCACGGCTAGGCAAGGAAAGCGTAACAGAGGGAAAGGAAGGCAAGGCAAAGCAATGCAAGGCAAGTGAAACAAAAGGCACGGCACGGCAAGGGGAAACAAGGCTAAGGCACGACAACGCAAGCTAGGCAATGCACGGCAAGGGAAGGAAAGTGTAACGCAAGGCAAGGCACGGTCAGTCGAGGCAAGGCTAATGCACGACAACGCAAGGCTTGGCAGTGCACGGCTAGGGAAGGAAAGCGTAACAGAAGGTAAGGAAGGCAAGGCAAAGCAATGCAAGGCAAGTGAAACAAAAGGCACAGCACGGCAAGGGGAAAAAAGGGTAAGGCACGACAACGCAAGCTAAGCAATGCACGGCAAGGCAAGGAAAGGGTAACGTAAGGGAAGGCACGGTGAGGCAAGGCAAGGCTATTGCACAACAACGCACGGCTAGGCAATGGACGGCAAGGCAAGGAAAGGGTAACGCAAGGGAAGTCACGGTCAGGCGAGGCATGGCTACGGCACGACAACGCAAGGCTAGGCAATGCACGGATGGTAAGCAAAGAGTAACGGAAGGCAAGGAAGGCAAGGGAAAGCAAGGCAAGTCAAGAGTAAGGGAAGGAACGGCAGGGCAAGGGGAAACAAGGCTAAAGCACGACAACGCAAGCTGGGCAAAGCACGGCAAGGCAAGGAAAGGGTAACGCAAGGCAAGGCACGGTCAGGCAAGGCAAGGCTAATGAACGACAACGCAAGGCTAGGCAGTGCACGGCTAGGCAAGGAACGAGTAACGGAAGGAATGGAAGGCAAGGAAAAGCAAGGCAAGGCAAGTGTAACAAAAGGCACGGCACGGCAAGGGGAAACAAGGCTAAGGCACGACAACGCAAGCTAGGCAATGCACGGCAAGGCAAGGAAAGGGTAACGCAAGGCAAGGCAGGGTCAGGCGAGACAAGGCTAAGGCACGACAACGCAAGGCTAGGCAATGCACGGCAAGGCAAGGAAAGGGTAACGCAAGGCAAGGCACGGTGAGGAAAGGCAAGGCTAATGCACAACAACGCACGTCTAGGCAATGCACGGCAAGGCAAGGAAAGGGTAACGCAAGGGAAGTCACGGTCAGGCGAGGCAAGGCTAAGGCACGACAACGCAAGGCTAGGCAATGCACGGCAAGGCAAGGAAAGAGTAACGGAATGTAAGGAATGCAAGGGAAAGCAAGGCAAGGCAAGAGTAACAGAAGGAACGGCACGGCAAGGGGAAACAAGGCTAAGGCACGACAACGCAAGCTAGGCAATGCACGGCAAGGCAAGGAAAGGGTAACGCAAGGCAAGGCACGGTCAGAGAAGGCAAGGCTAATGCACGACAACGCAAGGCAAGGCAATGCACGGTAAGACAAGGAAAGAGTAACGGAAGGCAAGGAAGGCAAGGGAAAGCAAGGCAAGGCAAGGGTAAGGGAAGGAACGGCACGGCAAAGGGAAACAAGGCTAAGGCACGACAACGCAAGCTAGGCAATGCACGGCAAGGCAAGGAAAGGGTAACGCAAGGCAAGGCACGATCAGGCGTGGCAAGGCTAATGCACGACAACGCAAGGCTAGGCAGTGCACGGCTAGGCAAGGAAAGAGTAACGGAAGGATAGGAAGGCAAGGCAAAGCAAGGCAAGGGAAGGGTAACAAACGGCACGGCACGGCAAGGGGAAACAAGGTAAGGCACGACAACGCAAGCTAGGCAATGCACGGCAAGGCAAGGAAAGGGTAACGCAAGGCAAGGCACGGTCAGTCGAGGCAAGGCTAATGCACGACAACGCAAGGCTTGGCAGTGCAAGGCTAGGCAAGGAAAGAGTAACAGAAGGAAAGGAAGGCAAGGCAAAGCAATGCAAGGCAAGTGAAACAAAAGGCACGGCACGGCAAGGAGAAACAAGGGTAAGGCACGACAACGCAAGCTAGGCAATGCACGGCAAGGCAAGTAAAGGGTAACGTAAGGCAAGGCACGGTGAGGCAAGGCAAGGCTAATGCACAACAACGCACGGCTAGGCAATGGACGGCAAGGCAAGGAAACGGTAACTCAAGGGAAGTCACGGTCAGACGAGGCAAGGCTACGGCACGACACCTCAAGGCTAGGCAATGCACGGATGGTAAGCAAAGAGTAACGGAAGGCAAGGAAGGCAAGGGAAAGCAAGGCAAGTCAAGAGTAAGGGAAGGAACGGCACGGCAAGGGGAAACAAGGCTAAGGCACGACAACGCAAGCTGGGCAAAGCACGGCAAGGCAAGGAAAGGGTAACGCAAGGCAAGGCACGGTCAGGCAAGGCAAGGCTAATGCACGACAACGCAAGGCTAGGCAATGCACGGCAAGGCAAGGAAAGGGTAACGCAAGGCAAGGCACGGTCAGAGAAGGCAAGGCTAATGCACGACAACGCAAGGCTAGGCAATGCACGGTAAGGCAAGGAAAGAGTAACGGAAGGCAAGGAAGGCAAGGGAAAGCAAGGCAAGGCAAGGGTAAGGGAAGGAACGGCACGGCAAGGGGAAACAAGGCTAAGGCACGACAACGCAAGCTAGGCAATGCACGGCAAGGCAAGGAAAGGGTAACGCAAGGCAAGGCACGATCAGGCGAGGCAAGGCTAATGCACGACCACGCAAGGCTAGGCAGTGCACGGATAGGCAAGGAAAGAGTAACGGAAGGATAGGAAGGCAAGGCAAAGCAAGGCAAGGGAAGTGTAACAAACGGCACGGCACGGCAAGGGGAAACAAGGTAAGGCACGACAACGCAAGCTAGGCAATGCACGGCAAGGCAAGGAAAGGGTAACGCAAGGCAAGGCACGGTCAGTCGAGGCAAGGCTAATGCACGACAACGCAAGGCTTGGCAGTGCAAGGCTAGGCAAGGAAAGAGTAACAGAAGGAAAGGAAGGCAAGGCAAAGCAATGCAAGGCAAGTGAAACAAAAGGCACGGCACGGCAAGGAGAAACAAGGGTAAGGCACGACAACGCAAGCTAGGCAATGCACGGCAAGGCAAGGAAAGGGTAACGTAAGGCAAGGCACGGTGAGGCAAGGCAAGGCTAATGCACAACAACGCACGGCTAGGCAATGGACGGCAAGGCAAGGAAAGGGTAACGCAAGGAAAGTCACGGTCAGGCGAGGCAAGGCTACGGCACGACAACTCAAGGCTAGGCAATGCACGGATGGTAAGCAAAGAGTAACGGAAGGCAAGGAAGGCAAGGGAAAGCAAGGCAAGGCAAGAGTAACAGAAGGAACGGCACGGCAAGGGGAAACAAGGCTAAGGCACGACAACGCAAGCTAGGCAATGCACGGCAAGGCAAGGAAAGGGTAACGCAAGGCAAGGCACTGTCAGGAAATGCAAGGCTAATGCACGACAACGGAAGGCTAGGCAATGCACGGCAAGGCAAGGAAAGAGTAACGGAATGTAAGGAATGCAAGGGAAAGCAAGGCAAGGCAAGAGTAACGGAAGGAACGGCACGGCAAGGGGAAACAAGGCTAAGGCACGACAACGCAAGGCTAGGCAAAGCACGGCAAGGCAAGGAAAGGGTAACTCAAGGCAAGGCACGGTGAGGCATGGCAAGGCTAATGCACGACAACGCACGGCTAGGCAAAGCAAGGCAAGGGAAGGAGAGGGTAACGCAAGGCCAGGCACGGTCAGTCGAGGGAAGGCTAATGCACCACAACGCAAGGCTTAGCAGTGCATGGCTAGGCAAGGAAAGCGTAACAAAAGGAAAGGAAGGCAAGGCAAAGCAATGCAAGGCAAGTGAAACAAAAGGCACGGCACGGCAAGGGGAAACAAGGCTAAGGCACGCCAACGCAAGCTAGGCAATGCACGGCAAGGCAAGGAAAGGGTAACACAAGGGAAGGCATGGCGAGGAAAGGCAAGGCTAATGCACAACAACGCACTTCTAGGCAATGCACGGCAAGGCAAGGAAAGGGTAACGCAAGGGAAGTGACGGTCAGGCGAGGCAAGGCTAAGGCACGACAACGCAAGGCTAGGCAGTGCACGGCAAGGCAAGGAAAGAGTAACGGAATGTAGGAATGCAAGGGAAAGCAAGGCAAGGCAAGAGTAACAGAAGGAACGGCACGGCAAGGGGAAACAAGGCTAAGGCACGACAACGCAAGCAAGGCAATGCACGGCAAGGCAAGGAAAGGGTAACGCAAGGGAAGTGACGGTCAGGCGAGTCAAGGCTAAGGCACGACAACGCAAGGCTAGGCAATGCACGGTAAGACAAGGAAAGAGTAACGGAAGGCAAGGAAGGCAAGGGAAAGCAAGGCAAGGCAAGGGTAAGGGAAGGAACGGCACGGCAAGGGGAAACAAGGCTAAGGCACGACAACGCAAGCTAGGCAATGCACGGCAAGGCAAGGAAAGGGTAACGCAAGGCAAGGCACGATCAGGCGTGGCAAGGCTAATGCACGACAACGCAAGGCTAGGCAGTGCACGGCTAGGCAAGGAAAGAGTAACGGAAGGATAGGAAGGCAAGGCAAAGCAAGGCAAGGGAAGTGTAACAAACGGCACGGCACGGCAAGGGGAAACATGGTAAGGCACGACAACGCAAGCTAGGCAATGCACGGCAAGGCAAGGAAAGGGTAACGCAAGGCAAGGCACGGTCAGTCGAGGCAAGGCTAATGCACGACAACGCAAGGCTTGGCAGTGGAAGGCTAGGCAAGGAAAGAGTAAAAGAAGGAAAGGAAGGCAAGGCAAAGCAATGCAAGGCAAGTGAAACAAAAGGCACGGCACGGCAAGGAGAAACAAGGGTAAGGCACGACAACGCAAGCTAGGCAATGCACGGCAAGGCAAGTAAAGGGTAACGTAAGGCAAGGCACGGTGAGGCAAGGCAAGGCTAATGCACAACAACGCACGGCTAGGCAATGGACGGCAAGGCATGGAAACGGTAACTCAAGGGAAGTCACGGTCAGATTAGGCAAGGCTACGGCACGACACCGCAAGGCTAGGCAATGCACGGATGGTAAGCAAAGAGTAACAGAAGGCAAGGAAGGCAAGGGAAAGCAAGGCAAGTCAAGAGTAAGGGAAGGAACGGCACGGCAAGGGGAAACAAGGCTAAGGCACGACAACGCAAGCTGGGCAAAGCACGGCAAGGCAAGGAAAGGGTAACGCAAGGCAAGGCACGGTCAGGCAAGGCAAGGCTAATGCACGACAACGCAAGGCTAGGCAGTGCACGGCTAGGCAAGGAACGAGTAACGGAAGGAATGGAAGGCAAGGCAAAGCAAGGCAAGGCAAGTGTAACAAAAGGCACGGCACGGCAAGGGGAAACAAGGCTAAGGCACGATAACGCAAGCTAGGCAATGCACGGCAAGGCAAGGAAAGAGTAACGGAAGGCAAGGAATGCAAGGGAAAGCAAGGGAAGGCAAGAGTAACGGAAGGAACGGCACGGCAAGGGAAAGCAAGGCTAAGGCACGACAACGCAAGGCTAGGCAATGCACGGCAAGGCAAGGAAAGGGTAACGCAACGAAAGGCTCTGTCAGGCGAGGCAAGGCTGAGGCACGACAACGCAAGGCTAGGCAATGCACGGAAGGTAAGCAAAGAGTAACGGAAGGCAAGGAAGGCAAGGGAAAGCAAGGCAAGTTAAGGGTAAGGTAAGGAACGGCACGGCAAGAGGAAACAAGGCTAAGGCACGACAACGCAAGCAAGGCAATGCACGGCAAGGCAAGGAAAGGGTAACGCAAGGCAAGGCACGGTCAGGAAATGCAAGGCTAATGCACGACAACGGAAGGCTAGGCAATGCACGGCAAGGCAAGGAAAGAGTAACGGAATGTAAGGAATGCAAGGGAAAGCAAGGCAAGGCAAGAGTAACAGAAGGAACGGCACGGCAAGGGGAAACAAGGATAAGGCACGACAACGCAAGCTAGGCAATGCACGGCAAGGCAAGGAAAGGGTAAAGCAAGGCAAGGCACGGTCAGAGAAGGCAAGGCTAATGCACGACAACGCAAGGCTAGGCAATGCACGGTAAGACAAGGAAAGAGTAACGGAAGGCAAGGAAGGCAAGGGAAAGCAAGGCAAGGCAAGGGTAAGGGAAGGAACGGCACGGCAAGGGGAAACAAGGCTAAGGCACGACAACGCAAGCTAGGCAATGCACGGCAAGGCAAGGAAAGGGTAACGCAAGGCAAGGCACGATCAGGCGTGGCAAGGCTAATGCACGACAACGCAAGGCTAGGCAGTGCACGGCTAGGCAAGGAAAGAGTAACGGAAGGATAGGAAGGCAAGGCAAAGCAAGGCAAGGGAAGTGTAACAAACGGCACGGCACGGCAAGGGGAAACAAGGTAAGGCACGACAACGCAAGCTAGGCAATGCACGGCAAGGCAAGGAAAGGGTAACGCAAGGCAAGGCACGGTCAGTCGAGGCAAGGCTAATGCACGACAACGCAAGGCTTGGCAGTGCAAGGCTAGGCAAGGAAAGAGTAACAGAAGGAAAGGAAGGCAAGGCAAAGCAAGGCAAGGCAAGTGAAACAAAAGGCACGGCACGGCAAGGAGAAACAAGGGTAAGGCACGACAACGCAAGCTGGGCAAAGCACTGCAAGGCAAGGAAAGGGTAACGTAAGGCAAGGCACGGTGAGGCAAGGCAAGGCTAATGCACAACAACGCACGGCTAGGCAATGGACGGCAAGGCAAGGAAAGGGTAACGCAAGGGAAGTCACGGTCAGGCGAGGCAAGGCTACGGCACGACAACACAAGGCTAGGCAATGCACGGATGGTAAGCAAAGAGTAACGGAAGGCAAGGAAGGCAAGGGAAAGCAAGGCAAGTCAAGAGTAAGGGAAGGAACGGCACGGCAAGGGGAAACAAGGCTAAGGCACGACAACGCAAGCTGGGCAAAGCACGGGAAGGCAAGGAAAGGGTAACGGAAGGCAAGGCACGGTCAGGCAAGGCAAGGCTAATGCACGACAACGCAAGGCTAGGCAGTGCACGGCTAGGCAAGGAACGAGTAACGGAAGGAATGGAAGGCAAGGCAAAGCAAGGCAAGGCAAGTGTAACAAAAGGCACGGCACGGCAAGGGGAAACAAGGCTAAGGCACGACAACGCAAGCTAGGCAATGCACGGCAAGGCAAGGAAAGGGTAACGCAAGGCAAGGCAGGGTCAGGCGAGACAAGGCTAAGGCACGACAACGCAAGGCTAGGCAATGCACGGCAAGGCAAGGAAAGGGTAACGCAAGGGAAGGCACGTTGAGGAAAGGCAAGGCTAATGCACAACAACGCACGTCTAGGCAATGCACGGCAAGGCAAGGAAAGGGTAACGCAAGGGAAGTCACGGTCAGGCGAGGCAAGGCTAAGGCACGACAACACAAGGCTAGGCAATGCACGGCAAGGCAAGGAAAGAGTAACGGAATGTAAGGAATGCAAGGGAAAGCAAGGCAAGGCAAGAGTAACAGAAGGAACGGCACGGCAAGGGGAAACAAGGCTAAGGCACGACAACGCAAGCTAGGCAATGCACGGCAAGGCAAGGAAATGGTAACGCAAGGCAAGGCACGGTCAGGAAATGCAAGGCTAATGCACGACAACGGAAGGCTAGGCAATGCACGGCAAGGCAAGGAAAGAGTAACGGAATGTAAGGAATGCAAGAGAAAGCAAGGCAAGGCAAGTGTAACGGAAGGAACGGCACGGCAAGGGGAAACAAGGCTAAGGCACGACAACGCAAGGCTAGGCAAAGCACGGCAAGGCAAGGAAAGGGTAACGCAAGGCAAGGCACGGTGAGGCATGGCAAGGCTAATGCACGACAACGCACGGCTAGGCAAAGCAAGGCAAGGGAAGGAGAGGGTAGCGCAAGGCCAGGCACGGTCACTCGAGGGAAGGCTAATGCACGACATCGCAAGGCTTAGCAGTGCACGGCTAGGCAAGGAAAGCGTAACAGAAGGAAAGGAAGGCAAGGTAAAGCAATGCAAGGCAAGTGAAACAAAAGGCACGGCACGGCAAGGGGAAACAACCCTAAGGCACGACAACGCAAGCTAGGCAATGCACGGCAAGGCAAGGAAAGGGTAACGCAAGGCAAGGCAGGGTCAGGCGAGACAAGGCTAAGGCACGACAACGCAAGGCTAGGCAATGCACGGCAAGGCAAGGAAAGGGTAACGCAAGGGAAGGCACGGTGAGGAAAGGCAAGGCTAATGCACAACAACGCACGTCTAGGCAATGCACGGCAAGGCAAGGAAAGGGTAACGCAAGGGAAGTCACGGTCAGGCGAGGCAAGGCCTAGGCACGACAACGCAAGGCTAGGCAATGCACGGCAAGGCAAGGAAAGAGTAACGGAATGTAAGGAATGCAAGGGAAAGCAAGGCAAGGCAAGAGTAACAGAAGGAACGGCACGGCAAGGGGAAACAAGGCTAAGGCACGACAACGCAAGCTAGGCAATGCACGGCAAGGCAAGGAAAGGGTAACGCAAGGCAAGGCACGGTCAGAGAAGGCAAGGCTAATGCACGACAACGCAAGGCTAGGCAATGCACGGTAAGACAAGGAAAGAGTAACGGAAGGCAAGGAAGGCAAGGGAAAGCAAGGCAAGGCAAGGGTAAGGGAAGGAACGGCACGGCAAGGGGAAACAAGGCTAAGGCACGACAACGCAAGCTAGGCAATGCACGGCAAGGCAAGGAAAGGGTAACGCAAGGCAAGGCACGATCAGGCGTGGCAAGGCTAATGCACGACAACGCAAGGCTAGGCAGTGCACGGCTAGGCAAGGAAAGAGTAACGGAAGGATAGGAAGGCAAGGCAAAGCAAGGCAAGGGAAGTGTAACAAACGGCACGGCACGGCAAGGGGAAACAAGGTAAGGCACGACAACGCAAGCTAGGCAATGCACGGCAAGGCAAGGAAAGGGTAACGCAAGGCAAGGCACGGTCAGTCGAGGCAAGGCTAATGCACGACAACGCAAGGCTTGGCAGTGCAAGGCTAGGCAAGGAAAGAGTAACAGAAGGAAAGGAAGGCAAGGCAAAGCAATGCAAGGCAAGTGAAACAAAAGGCACGGCACGGCAAGGAGAAACAAGGGTAAGGCACGACAACGCAAGCTAGGCAATGCACGGCAAGGCAAGTAAAGGGTAACGTAAGGCAAGGCACGGTGAGGCAAGGCAAGGCTAATGCACAACAACGCACGGCTAGGCAATGGACGGCAAGGCAAGGAAACGGTAACTCAAGGGAAGTCACGGTCAGACGAGGCAAGGCTACGGCACGACACCTCAAGGCTAGGCAATGCACGGATGGTAAGCAAAGAGTAACGGAAGGCAAGGAAGGCAAGGGAAAGCAAGGCAAGTCAAGAGAAAGGGAAGGAACGGCACGGCAAGGGGAAACAAGGCTAAGGCACGACAACGCAAGCTGGGCAAAGCACGGCAAGGCAAGGAAAGGGTAACGCAAGGCAAGGCACGGTCAGGCAAGGCAAGGCTAATGCACGACAACGGAAGGCTAGGCAATGCACGGCAAGGCAAGGAAAGGGTAACGCAAGGCAAGGCACGGTCAGAGAAGGCAAGGCTAATGCACGACAACGCAAGGCTAGGCAATGCACGGTAAGGCAAGGAAAGAGTAACGGAAGGCAAGGAAGGCAAGGGAAAGCAAGGCAAGGCAAGGGTAAGGGAAGGAACGGCCCGGCAAGGGGAAACAAGGCTAAGGCACGACAACGCAAGCTAGGCAATGCACGGCAAGGCAAGGAAAGGGTAACGCAAGGCAAGGCACGATCAGGCGAGGCAAGGCTAATGCACGACCACGCAAGGCTAGGCAGTGCACGGCTAGGCAAGGAAAGAGTAACGGAAGGATAGGAAGGCAAGGCAAAGCAAGGCAAGGGAAGTGTAACAAACGGCACGGCACGGCAAGGGGAAACAAGGTAAGGCACGACAACGCAAGCTAGGCAATGCACGGCAAGGCAAGGAAAGGGTAACGCAAGGCAAGGCACGGTCAGTCGAGGCAAGGCTAATGCACGACAACGCAAGTCTTGGCAGTGCAATGCTAGGCAAGGAAAGAGTAACAGAAGGAAAGGAAGGCAAGGCAAACGCAATGCAAGGCAAGTGAAACAAAAGGCTCGGCACGGCAAGGAGAAACAAGGGTAAGGCACGACAACGCAAGCTAGGCAATGCACGGCAAGGCAAGGAAAGGGTAACGTAAGGCAAGGCACGGTGAGGCAAGGCAAGGCTAATGCACAACAACGCACGGCTAGGCAATGGACGGCAAGGCAAGGAAAGGGTAACGCAAGGAAAGTCACGGTCAGGCGAGGCAAGGCTACGGCACGACAACTCAAGGCTAGGCAATGCACGGATGGTAAGCAAAGAGTAACGGAAGGCAAGGAAGGCAAGGGAAAGCAAGGCAAGTCAAGAGTAAGGGAAGTAACGGCACGGCAAGGGGAAAAAATGCTAAGGCACGACAACGCAAGCTGGGCAAAGCACGGGAAGGCAAGGAAAGGGTAACGCAAGGCAAGGCACGGTCAGGCAAGGCAAGGCTAATGCACGACAACGCAAGGCTAGGCAGTGCACGGCTAGGCAAGGAACTAGAAACGGAAGGAATGGAAGGCAAGGCAAAGCAAGGCAAGGCAAGTGTAACAAAAGGCACGGCACGGCAAGGGGAAACAAGGCTAAGGCACGACAACGCAAGCTAGGCAATGCACGGCAAGGCAAGGAAAGGGTAACGCAAGGCAAGGAAGGCAAGGGAAAGCAAGGCAAGGCCAGGGTAAGGGAAGGAACGGCCCGGCAAGGGGAAACAAGGTAAGGCACGACAACGCAAGCTAGGCAATGCACGGCAAGGCAAGGAAAGGGTAACGCAAGGCAAGGCACGGTCAGTCGAGGCAAGGCTAATGCACGACAACGCAAGGCTTGGCAGTGCAAGGCTAGGCAAGGAAAGAGTAACAGAAGGAAAGGAAGGCAAGGCAAAGCAAAGCAAGGCAAGTGAAACAAAAGGCACGGCACGGCAAGGAGAAACAAGGGTAAGGCACGACAACGCAAGCTAGGCAATGCACGGCAAGGCAAGTAAAGGGTAACGTAAGGCAAGGCACGGTGAGGCAAGGCAAGGCTAATGCACAACAACGCACGGCTAGGCAATGGACGGCAAGGCAAGGAAACGGTAACTCAAGGGAAGTCACGGTCAGACGAGGCAAGGCTACGGCACGACACCTCAAGGCTAGGCAATGCACGGATGGTAAGCAAAGAGTAACGGAAGGCAAGGAAGGCAAGGGAAAGCAAGGCAAGTCAAGAGAAAGGGAAGGAACGGCACGGCAAGGGGAAACAAGGCTAAGGCACGACAACGCAAGCTGGGCAAAGCACGGCAAGGCAAGGAAAGGGTAACGCAAGGCAAGGCACGGTCAGGCAAGGCAAGGCTAATGCACGACAACGCAAGGCTAGGCAATGCACGGCAAGGCAAGGAAAGGGTAACGCAAGGCAAGGCACTGTCAGAGAAGGCAAGGCTAATGCACGACAACGCAAGGCTAGGCAATGCACGGTAAGGCAAGGAAAGAGTAACGGAAGGCAAGGAAGGCAAGGGAAAGCAAGGCAAGGCAAGGGTAAGGGAAGGAACGGCCCGGCAAGGGGAAACAAGGCTAAGGCACGACAACGCAAGCTAGGCAATGCACGGCAAGGCAAGGAAAGGGTAACGCAAGGCAAGGCACGGTCAGGCAAGGCAAGGCTAATGCACGACAACGCAAGGCTAGGCAGTGCACGGCTAGGCAAGGAACGAGTAACGGAAGGAATGGAAGGCAAGGCAAAGCAAGGCAAGGCAAGTGTAACAAAAGGCACGGCACGGCAAGGGGAAACAAGGCTAAGGCACGACAACGCAAGCTAGGCAATGCACGGCAAGGCAAGGAAAGGGTAACGCAAGGCAAGGCAGGGTCAGGCGAGACAAGGCTAAGGCACGACAACGCAAGGCTAGGCAATGCACGGCAAGGCAAGGAAAGGGTAACGCAAGGGAAGGCACGGTGAGGAAAGGCAAGGCTAATGCACAACAACGCACGTGTAGGCAATGCACGGCAAGGCAAGGAAAGGGTAACACAAGGGAAGTCACGGTCAGGCGAGGCAAGGCTAAGGCACGACAACGCAAGGCTAGGCAATGCACGGCAAGGCAAGGAAAGAGTAACGGAATGTAAGGAATGCAAGGGAAAGCAAGGCAAGGCAAGAGTAACAGAAGGAACGGCACGGCAAGGGGAAACAAGGCTAAGGCACGACAACGCAAGCTAGGCAATGCACGGCAAGGCAAGGAAAGGGTAACGCAAGGCAAGGCACTGTCAGGAAATGCAAGGCTAATGCACGACAACGGAAGGCTAGGCAATGCACGGCAAGGCAAGGAAAGAGTAACGGAATGTAAGGAATGCAAGGGAAAGCAAGGCAAGGCAAGAGTAACGGAAGGAACGGCACGGCAAGGGGAAACAAGGCTAAGGCACGACAACGCAAGGCTAGGCAAAGCACGGCAAGGCAAGGAAAGGGTAACTCAAGGCAAGGCACGGTGAGGCATGGCAAGGCTAATGCACGACAACGCACGGCTAGGCAAAGCAAGGCAAGGGAAGGAGAGGGTAACGCAAGGCCAGGCACGGTCAGGCGAGGGAAGGCTAATGCACGACAACGCAAGGCTTAGCAGTGCACGGCTAGGCAAGGAAAGCGTAACAGAAGGAAAGGAAGGCAAGGCAAAGCAATGCAAGGCAAGTGAAACAAAAGGCACGGCACGGCAAGGGGAAACAAGGCTAAGGCACGCCAACGCAAGCTAGGCAATGCACGGCAAGGCAAGGAAAGGGTAACGCAAGGGAAGGCATGGTGAGGAAAGGCAAGGCTAATGCACAACAACGCACTTCTAGGCAATGCACGGCAAGGCAAGGAAAGGGTAACGCAAGGCAAGGCACGGTCAGTCGAGGCAAGGCTAAGGCACGACAACGCAAGGCTAGGCAATGCACGGCAAGGCAAGGAAAGGGTAACGCAAGGGAAGGCACGTTGAGGAAAGGCAAGGCTAATGCACAACAACGCACGTCTAGGCAATGCACGGCAAGGCAAGGAAAGGGTAACGCAAGGGAAGTCACGGTCAGGCGAGGCAAGGCTAAGGCACGACAACGCAAGGCTAGGCAATGCACGGCAAGGCAAGGAAAGAGTAACGGAATGTAAGGAATGCAAGGGAAAGCAAGGCAAGGCAAGAGTAACAGAAGGAACGGCACGGCAAGGGGAAACAAGGCTAAGGCACGACAACGCAAGCTAGGCAATGCACGGCAAGGCAAGGAAATGGTAACGCAAGGCAAGGCACGGTAAGGAAATGCAAGGCTAATGCACGACAACGGAAGGCTAGGCAATGCACGGAAAGGCAAGGAAAGAGTAACGGAATGTAAGGAATGCAAGAGAAAGCAAGGCAAGGCAAGTGTAACGGAAGGAACGGCACGGCAAGGGGAAACAAGGCTAAGGCACGACAACGCAAGGCTAGGCAAAGCACGGCAAGGCAAGGAAAGGGTAACGCAAGGCAAGGCACGGTGAGGCATGGCAAGGCTAATGCACGACAACGCACGGCTAGGCAAAGCAAGGCAAGGGAAGGAGAGGGTAGCGCAAGGCCAGGCACGGTCACTCGAGGGAAGGCTAATGCACGACATCGCAAGGCTTAGCAGTGCACGGCTAGGCAAGGAAAGCGTAACAGAAGGAAAGGAAGGCAAGGCAAAGCAATGCAAGGCAAGTGAAACAAAAGGCACGGCACGGCAAGGGGAAACAAGGCTAATGCACGACAACGCAAGGCTTGGCAGTGCAAGGCTAGGCAAGGAAAGAGTAACAGAAGGAAAGGAAGGCAAGGCAAAGCAATGCAAGGCAAGTGAAACAAAAGGCACGGCACGGCAAGGAGAAACAAGGGTAAGGCACGACAACGCAAGCTGGGCAAAGCACTGCAAGGCAAGGAAAGGGTAACGTAAGGCAAGGCACGGTGAGGCAAGGCAAGGCTAATGCACAACAACGCACGGCTAGGCAATGGACGGCAAGGCAAGGAAAGGGTAACGCAAGGGAAGTCACGGTCAGGCGAGGCAAGCCTACGGCACGACAACACAAGGCTAGGCAATGCACGGATGGTAAGCAAAGAGTAACGGAAGGCAAGGAAGGCAAGGGAAAGCAAGGCAAGTCAAGAGTAAGGGAAGGAACGGCACGGCAAGGGGAAACAAGGCTAAGGCACGACAACGCAAGCTGGGCAAAGCACGGGAAGGCAAGGAAAGGGTAACGGAAGGCAAGGCACGGTCAGGCAAGGCAAGGCTAATGCACGACAACGCAAGGCTAGGCAGTGCACGGCTAGGCAAGGAACGAGTAACGGAAGGAATGGAAGGCAAGGCAAAGCAAGGCAAGGCAAGTGTAACAAAAGGCACGGCACGGCAAGGGGAAACAAGGCTAAGGCACGACAACGCAAGCTAGGCAATGCACGGCAAGGCAAGGAAAGGGTAACGCAAGGCAAGGCAGGGTCAGGCGAGACAAGGCTAAGGCACGACAACGCAAGGCTAGGCAATGCACGGCAAGGCAAGGAAAGGGTAACGCAAGGGAAGGCACGTTGAGGAAAGGCAAGGCTAATGCACAACAACGCACGTCTAGGCAATGCACGGCAAGGCAAGGAAAGGGTAACGCAAGGGAAGTCACGGTCAGGCGAGGCAAGGCTAAGGCACGACAACACAAGGCTAGGCAATGCACGGCAAGGCAAGGAAAGAGTAACGGAATGTAAGGAATGCAAGGGAAAGCAAGGCAAGGCAAGAGTAACAGAAGGAACGGCACGGCAAGGGGAAACAAGGCTAAGGCACGACAACGCAAGCTAGGCAATGCACGGCAAGGCAAGGAAATGGTAACGCAAGGCAAGGCACGGTCAGGAAATGCAAGGCTAATGCACGACAACGGAAGGCTAGGCAATGCACGGCAAGGCAAGGAAAGAGTAACGGAATGTAAGGAATGCAAGAGAAAGCAAGGCAAGGCAAGTGTAACGGAAGTAACGGCACGGCAAGGGGAAACAAGGCTAAGGCACGACAACGCAAGGCTAGGCAAAGCACGGCAAGGCAAGGAAAGGGTAACGCAAGGCAAGGCACGGTGAGGCATGGCAAGGCTAATGCACGACAACGCACGGCTAGGCAAAGCAAGGCAAGGGAAGGAGAGGGTAGCGCAAGGCCAGGCACGGTCACTCGAGGGAAGGCTAATGCACGACATCGCAAGGCTTAGAAGTGCACGGCTAGGCAAGGAAAGCGTAACAGAAGGAAAGGAAGGCAAGGTAAAGCAATGCAAGGCAAGTGAAACAAAAGGCACGGCACGGCAAGGGGAAACAACCCTAAGGCACGACAACGCAAGCTAGGCAATGCACGGCAAGGCAAGGAAAGGGTAACGCAAGGCAAGGCAGGGTCAGGCGAGACAAGGCTAAGGCACGACAACGCAAGGCTAGGCAATGCACGGCAAGGCAAGGAAAGGGTAACGCAAGGGAAGGCACGGTGAGGAAAGGCAAGGCTAATGCACAACAACGCACGTCTAGGCAATGCACGGCAAGGCAAGGAAAGGGTAACGCAAGGGAAGTCACGGTCAGGCGAGGCAAGGCCTAGGCACGACAACGCAAGGCTAGGCAATGCACGGCAAGGCAAGGAAAGAGTAACGGAATGTAAGGAATGCAAGGGAAAGCAAGGCAAGGCAAGAGTAACAGAAGGAACGGCACGGCAAGGGGAAACAAGGCTAAGGCACGACAACGCAAGCTAGGCAATGCACGGCAAGGCAAGGAAAGGGTAACGCAAGGCAAGGCACGGTCAGAGAAGGCAAGGCTAATGCACGACAACGCAAGGCTAGGCAATGCACGGTAAGACAAGGAAAGAGTAACGGAAGGCAAGGAAGGCAAGGGAAAGCAAGGCAAGGCAAGGGTAAGGGAAGGAACGGCACGGCAAGGGGAAACAAGGCTAAGGCACGACAACGCAAGCTAGGCAATGCACGGCAAGGCAAGGAAAGGGTAACGCAAGGCAAGGCACGATCAGGCGTGGCAAGGCTAATGCACGACAACGCAAGGCTAGGCAGTGCACGGCTAGGCAAGGAAAGAGTAACGGAAGGATAGGAAGGCAAGGCAAAGCAAGGCAAGGGAAGTGTAACAAACGGCACGGCACGGCAAGGGGAAACAAGGTAAGGCACGACAACGCAAGCTAGGCAATGCACGGCAAGGCAAGGAAAGGGTAATGCAAGTCAAGGCACGGTCAGTCGAGGCAAGTCTAATGCACGACAACGCAAGGCTTGGCAGTGCAAGGCTAGGCAAGGAAAGAGTAACAGAAGGAAAGGAAGGCAAGGCAAAGCAATGCAAGGCAAGTGAAACAAAAGGCACGGCACGGCAAGGAGAAACAAGGGTAAGGCACGACAACGCAAGCTAGGCAATGCACGGCAAGGCAAGTAAAGGGTAACGTAAGGCAAGGCACGGTGAGGCAAGGCAAGGCTAATGCACAACAACGCACGGCTAGGCAATGGACGGCAAGGCAAGGAAACGGTAACTCAAGGGAAGTCACGGTCAGACGAGGCAAGGCTACGGCACGACACCGCAAGGCTAGGCAATGCACGGCAAGGCAAGGAAAGAGTAACGGAATGTAAGGAATGCAAGGGAAAGCAAGGCAAGGCAAGAGTAACAGAAGGAACGGCACGGCAAGGGGAAACAAGGCTAAGGCACGACAACGCAAGCTAGGCAATGCACGGCAAGGCAAGGAAATGGTAACGCAAGGCAAGGCACGGTCAGGAAATGCAAGGCTAATGCACGACAACGGAAGGCTAGGCAATGCACGGCAAGGCAAGGAAAGAGTAACGGAATGTAAGGAATGCAAGAGAAAGCAAGGCAAGGCAAGTGTAACGGAAGTAACGGCACGGCAAGGGGAAACAAGGCTAAGGCACGACAACGCAAGGCTAGGCAAAGCACGGCAAGGCAAGGAAAGGGTAACGCAAGGCAAGGCACGGTGAGGCATGGCAAGGCTAATGCACGACAACGCACGGCTAGGCAAAGCAAGGCAAGGGAAGGAGAGGGTAGCGCAAGGCCAGGCACGGTCACTCGAGGGAAGGCTAATGCACGACATCGCAAGGCTTAGAAGTGCACGGCTAGGCAAGGAAAGCGTAACAGAAGGAAAGGAAGGCAAGGTAAAGCAATGCAAGGCAAGTGAAACAAAAGGCACGGCACGGCAAGGGGAAACAACCCTAAGGCACGACAACGCAAGCTAGGCAATGCACGGCAAGGCAAGGAAAGGGTAACGCAAGGCAAGGCAGGGTCAGGCGAGACAAGGCTAAGGCACGACAACGCAAGGCTAGGCAATGCACGGCAAGGCAAGGAAAGGGTAACGCAAGGGAAGGCACGGTGAGGAAAGGCAAGGCTAATGCACAACAACGCACGTCTAGGCAATGCACGGCAAGGCAAGGAAAGGGTAACGCAAGGGAAGTCACGGTCAGGCGAGGCAAGGCCTAGGCACGACAACGCAAGGCTAGGCAATGCACGGCAAGGCAAGGAAAGAGTAACGGAATGTAAGGAATGCAAGGGAAAGCAAGGCAAGGCAAGAGTAACAGAAGGAACGGCACGGCAAGGGGAAACAAGGCTAAGGCACGACAACGCAAGCTAGGCAATGCACGGCAAGGCAAGGAAAGGGTAACGCAAGGCAAGGCACGGTCAGAGAAGGCAAGGCTAATGCACGACAACGCAAGGCTAGGCAATGCACGGTAAGACAAGGAAAGAGTAACGGAAGGCAAGGAAGGCAAGGGAAAGCAAGGCAAGGCAAGGGTAAGGGAAGGAACGGCACGGCAAGGGGAAACAAGGCTAAGGCACGACAACGCAAGCTAGGCAATGCACGGCAAGGCAAGGAAAGGGTAACGCAAGGCAAGGCACGATCAGGCGTGGCAAGGCTAATGCACGACAACGCAAGGCTAGGCAGTGCACGGCTAGGCAAGGAAAGAGTAACGGAAGGATAGGAAGGCAAGGCAAAGCAAGGCAAGGGAAGTGTAACAAACGGCACGGCACGGCAAGGGGAAACAAGGTAAGGCACGACAACGCAAGCTAGGCAATGCACGGCAAGGCAAGGAAAGGGTAACGCAAGTCAAGGCACGGTCAGTCGAGGCAAGTCTAATGCACGACAACGCAAGGCTTGGCAGTGCAAGGCTAGGCAAGGAAAGAGTAACAGAAGGAAAGGAAGGCAAGGCAAAGCAATGCAAGGCAAGTGAAACAAAAGGCACGGCACGGCAAGGAGAAACAAGGGTAAGGCACGACAACGCAAGCTAGGCAATGCACGGCAAGGCAAGTAAAGGGTAACGTAAGGCAAGGCACGGTGAGGCAAGGCAAGGCTAATGCACAACAACGCACGGCTAGGCAATGGACGGCAAGGCAAGGAAACGGTAACTCAAGGGAAGTCACGGTCAGACGAGGCAAGGCTACGGCACGACACCTCAAGGCTAGGCAATGCACGGATGGTAAGCAAAGAGTAACGGAAGGCAAGGAAGGCAAGGGAAAGCAAGGCAAGTCAAGAGAAAGGGAAGGAACGGCACGGCAAGGGGAAACAAGGCTAAGGCACGACAACGCAAGCTGGGCAAAGCACGGCAAGGCAAGGAAAGGGTAACGCAAGGCAAGGCACGGTCAGGCAAGGCAAGGCTAATGCACGACAACGGAAGGCTAGGCAATGCACGGCAAGGCAAGGAAAGGGTAACGCAAGGCAAGGCACGGTCAGAGAAGGCAAGGCTAATGCACGACAACGCAAGGCTAGGCAATGCACGGTAAGGCAAGGAAAGAGTAACGGAAGGCAAGGAAGGCAAGGGAAAGCAAGGCAAGGCAAGGGTAAGGGAAGGAACGGCCCGGCAAGGGGAAACAAGGCTAAGGCACGACAACGCAAGCTAGGCAATGCACGGCAAGGCAAGGAAAGGGTAACGCAAGGCAAGGCACGATCAGGCGAGGCAAGGCTAATGCACGACCACGCAAGGCTAGGCAGTGCACGGCTAGGCAAGGAAAGAGTAACGGAAGGATAGGAAGGCAAGGCAAAGCAAGGCAAGGGAAGTGTAACAAACGGCACGGCACGGCAAGGGGAAACAAGGTAAGGCACGACAACGCAAGCTAGGCAATGCACGGCAAGGCAAGGAAAGGGTAACGCAAGGCAAGGCACGGTCAGTCGAGGCAAGGCTAATGCACGACAACGCAAGTCTTGGCAGTGCAATGCTAGGCAAGGAAAGAGTAACAGAAGGAAAGGAAGGCAAGGCAAACGCAATGCAAGGCAAGTGAAACAAAAGGCTCGGCACGGCAAGGAGAAACAAGGGTAAGGCACGACAACGCAAGCTAGGCAATGCACGGCAAGGCAAGGAAAGGGTAACGTAAGGCAAGGCACGGTGAGGCAAGGCAAGGCTAATGCACAACAACGCACGGCTAGGCAATGGACGGCAAGGCAAGGAAAGGGTAACGCAAGGAAAGTCACGGTCAGGCGAGGCAAGGCTACGGCACGACAACTCAAGGCTAGGCAATGCACGGATGGTAAGCAAAGAGTAACTGAAGGCAAGGAAGGCAAGGGAAAGCAAGGCAAGTCAAGAGTAAGGGAAGTAACGGCACGGCAAGGGGAAAAAATGCTAAGGCACGACAACGCAAGCTGGGCAAAGCACGGGAAGGCAAGGAAAGGGTAACGCAAGGCAAGGCACGGTCAGGCAAGGCAAGGCTAATGCACGACAACGCAAGGCTAGGCAGTGCACGGCTAGGCAAGGAACTAGTAACGGAAGGAATGGAAGGCAAGGCAAAGCAAGGCAAGGCAAGTGTAACAAAAGGCACGGCACGGCAAGGGGAAACAAGGCTAAGGCACGACAACGCAAGCTAGGCAATGCACGGCAAGGCAAGGAAAGGGTAACGCAAGGCAAGGAAGGCAAGGGAAAGCAAGGCAAGGCAAGGGTAAGGGAAGGAACGGCCCGGCAAGGGGAAACAAGGTAAGGCACGACAACGCAAGCTAGGCAATGCACGGCAAGGCAAGGAAAGGGTAACGCAAGGCAAGGCACGGTCAGTCGAGGCATGGCTAATGCACGACAACGCAAGGCTTGGCAGTGCAAGGCTAGGCAAGGAAAGAGTAACAGAAGGAAAGGAAGGCAAGGCAAAGCAAAGCAAGGCAAGTGAAACAAAAGGCACGGCACGGCAAGGAGAAACAAGGGTAAGGCACGACAACGCAAGCTAGGCAATGCACGGCAAGGCAAGTAAAGGGTAACGTAAGGCAAGGCACGGTGAGGCAAGGCAAGGCTAATGCAGAACAACGCACGGCTAGGCAATGGACGGCAAGGCAAGGAAACGGTAACTCAAGGGAAGTCACGGTCAGACGAGGCAAGGCTACGGCACGACACCTCAAGGCTAGGCAATGCACGGATGGTAAGCAAAGAGTAACGGAAGGCAAGGAAGGCAAGGGAAAGCAAGGCAAGTCAAGAGAAAGGGAAGGAACGGCACGGCAAGGGGAAACAAGGCTAAGGCACGACAACGCAAGCTGGGCAAAGCACGGCAAGGCAAGGAAAGGGTAACGCAAGGCAAGGCACGGTCAGGCAAGGCAAGGCTAATGCACGACAACGCAAGGCTAGGCAATGCACGGCAAGGCAAGGAAAGGGTAACGCAAGGCAAGGCACTGTCAGAGAAGGCAAGGCTAATGCACGACAACGCAAGGCTAGGCAATGCACGGTAAGGCAAGGAAAGAGTAACGGAAGGCAAGGAAGGCAAGGGAAAGCAAGGCAAGGCAAGGGTAAGGGAAGGAACGGCCCGGCAAGGGGAAACAAGGCTAAGGCACGACAACGCAAGCTAGGCAATGCACGGCAAGGCAAGGAAAGGGTAACGCAAGGCAAGGCACGGTCAGGCAAGGCAAGGCTAATGCACGACAACGCAAGGCTAGGCAGTGCACGGCTAGGCAAGGAACGAGTAACGGAAGGAATGGAAGGCAAGGCAAAGCAAGGCAAGGCAAGTGTAACAAAAGGCACGGCACGGCAAGGGGAAACAAGGCTAAGGCACGACAACGCAAGCTAGGCAATGCACGGCAAGGCAAGGAAAGGGTAACGCAAGGCAAGGCAGGGTCAGGCGAGACAAGGCTAAGGCACGACAACGCAAGGCTAGGCAATGCACGGCAAGGCAAGGAAAGGGTAACGCAAGGGAAGGCACGGTGAGGAAAGGCAAGGCTAATGCACAACAACGCACGTGTAGGCAATGCACGGCAAGGCAAGGAAAGGGTAACACAAGGGAAGTCACGGTCAGGCGAGTCAAGGCTAAGGCACGACAACGCAAGGCTAGGCAATGCACGGCAAGGCAAGGAAAGAGTAACGGAATGTAAGGAATGCAAGGGAAAGCAAGGCAAGGCAAGAGTAACAGAAGGAACGGCACGGCAAGGGGAAACAAGGCTAAGGCACGACAACGCAAGCTAGGCAATGCACGGCAAGGCAAGGAAAGGGTAACGCAAGGCAAGGCACTGTCAGGAAATGCAAGGCTAATGCACGACAACGGAAGGCTAGGCAATGCACGGCAAGGCAAGGAAAGAGTAACGGAATGTAAGGAATGCAAGGGAAAGCAAGGCAAGGCAAGAGTAACGGAAGGAACGGCACGGCAAGGGGAAACAAGGCTAAGGCACGACAACGCAAGGCTAGGCAAAGCACGGCAAGGCAAGGAAAGGGTAACTCAAGGCAAGGCACGGTGAGGCATGGCAAGGCTAATGCACGACAACGCACGGCTACGCAAAGCAAGGCAAGGGAAGGAGAGGGTAACGCAAGGCCAGGCACGGTCAGGCGAGGGAAGGCTAATGCACGACAACGCAAGGCTTAGCAGTGCACGGCTAGGCAAGGAAAGCGTAACAGAAGGAAAGGAAGGCAAGGCAAAGCAATGCAAGGCAAGTGAAACAAAAGGCACGGCACGGCAAGGGGAAACAAGGCTAAGGCACGCCAACGCAAGCTAGGCAATGCACGGCAAGGCAAGGAAAGGGTAACGCAAGGGAAGGCATGGTGAGGAAAGGCAAGGCTAATGCACAACAACGCACTTCTAGGCAATGCACGGCAAGGCAAGGAAAGGGTAACGCAAGGGAAGTCACGGTCAGGCGAGGCAAGGCTAAGGCACGACAACGCAAGGCTAGGCAATGCACGGCAAGGCAAGGAAAGAGTAACGGAATGTAGGAATGCAAGGGAAAGCAAGGCAAGGCAAGAGTAACAGAAGGAACGGCACGGCAAGGGGAAACAAGGCTAAGGCACGACAACGCAAGCAAGGCAATGCACGGCAAGGCAAGGAAAGGGTAACGCAAGGCAAGGCACGGTCAGAGAAGGCAAGGCTAATGCACGACAACGCAAGGCTAGGCAATGCACGGTAAGACAAGGAAAGAGTAACGGAAGGCAAGGAAGGCAAGGGAAAGCAAGGCAAGGCAAGGGTAAGGGAAGGAACGGCACGGCAAGGGGAAACAAGGCTAAGGCACGACAACGCAAGCTAGGCAATGCACGGCAAGGCAAGGAAAGGGTAACGCAAGGCAAGGCACGATCAGGCGTGGCAAGGCTAATGCACGACAACGCAAGGCTAGGCAGTGCACGGCTAGGCAAGGAAAGAGTAACGGAAGGATAGGAAGGCAAGGCAAAGCAAGGCAAGGGAAGTGTAACAAACGGCACGGCACGGTAAGGGGAAACAAGGTAAGGCACGACAACGCAAGCTAGGCAATGCACGGCAAGGCAAGGAAAGGGTAACGCAAGGCAAGGCACGGTCAGTCGAGGCAAGGCTAATGAACGACAACGCAAGGCTTGGCAGTGCAAGGCTAGGCAAGGAAAGAGTAAAAGAAGGAAAGGAAGGCAAGGCAAAGCAATGCAAGGCAAGTGAAACAAAAGGCACGGCACGGCAAGGAGAAACAAGGGTAAGGCACGACAACGCAAGCTAGGCAATGCACGGCAAGGCAAGTAAAGGGTAACGTAAGGCAAGGCACGGTGAGGCAAGGCAAGGCTAATGCACAACAACGCACGGCTAGGCAATGGACGGCAAGGCAAGGAAACGGTAACTCAAGGGAAGTCACGGTCAGACGAGGCAAGGCTACGGCACGACACCTCAAGGCTAGGCAATGCACGGATGGTAAGCAAAGAGTAACAGAAGGCAAGGAAGGCAAGGGAAAGCAAGGCAAGTCAAGAGTAAGGGAAGGAACGGCACGGCAAGGGGAAACAAGGCTAAGGCACGACAACGCAAGCTGGGCAAAGCACGGCAAGGCAAGGAAAGGGTAACGCAAGGCAAGGCACGGTCAGGCAAGGCAAGGCTAATGCACGACAACGCAAGGCTAGGCAGTGCACGGCTAGGCAAGGAACGAGTAACGGAAGGAATGGAAGGCAAGGCAAAGCAAGGCAAGGCAAGTGTAACAAAAGGCACGGCACGGCAAGGGGAAACAAGGCTAAGGCACGACAACGCAAGCTAGGCAATGCACGGCAAGGCAAGGAAAGGGTAACGCAAGGCAAGGCAGGGTGAGGCTAGACAAGGCTAAGGAACGACAACGCAAGGCTAGGCAATGCACGGCAAGGCAAGGAAAGGGTAACGCAAGGGAAGGCACGGTGAGGAAAGGCAAGGCTAATGCACAACAACGCACGTCTAGGCAATGCACGGCAAGGCAAGGAAAGGGTAACAGCAAGGGAAGTCACGGTAAGGCGAGGCAAGGCTAAGGCACGACAACGCAAGGCTAGGCAATGCACGGCAAGGCAAGGAAAGAGTAACGGAATGTAAGGAATGCAAGGGAAAGCAAGGCAAGGCAAGAGTAACAGAAGGAACGGCACGGCAAGGGGAAACAAGGCTAAGGCACGACAACGCAAGGCTAGGCAAAGCACGGCAAGGCAAGGAAAGGGTAACTCAAGGCAAGGCACGGTGAGGCATGGCAAGGCTAATGCACGACAACGCACGGCTAGGCAAAGCAAGGCAAGGGAAGGAGAGGGTAACGCAAGGCCAGGCACGGTCAGTCGAGGGAAGGCTAATGCACGACAACGCAAGGCTTAGCAGTGCACGGCTAGGCAAGGAAAGCGTAACAGAAGGAAAGGAAGGCACGGCAAAGCAATGCAAGGCAAGTGAAACAAAAGGCACGGCACGGCAAGGGGAAACAAGGCTAAGGCACGACAACGCAAGCTAGGCAATGCACGGCAAGGCAAGGAAAGGGTAACGTAAGGGAAGGCACGGTGAGGCAAGGCAAGGCTAATGCACAACAACGCACGGCTAGGCAATGGGCGGCAAGGCAAGGAAAGGGTAACGCAAGGGAAGTCACGGTCAGGCGAGGCATGGCTACGGCACGACAACGCAAGGCTTGGCAATGCACGGATGGTAAGCAAAGAGTAACGGAAGGCAAGGAAGGCAAGGGAAAGCAAGGCAAGTCAAGAGTAAGGGAAGGAACGGCAGGGCAAGGGGAAACTAGGCTAAGGCACGACAACGCAAGCTGGGCAAAGCACGGCAATTCAAGGAAAGGGTAACGCAAGGCAAGGCACGGTCAGGCAAGGCAAGGCTAATGCACGACAACGCAAGGCTAGGCAGTGCACGGCTAGGCAAGGAACGAGTAACGGAAGGAATGGAAGGCAAGGCAAAGCAGGGCAAGGCAAGTGTAACAAAAGGCACGGCACGGCAAGGGGAAACAAGGCTAAGGCACGACAACGCAAGCTAGGCAATGCACGGCAAGGCAAGGAAAGGGTAACGCAAGGCAAGGAAGGGTCAGGCGAGACAAGGCTAAGGCACGACAACGCAAGGCTAGGCAATGCACGGCAAGGCAAGGAAAGGGTAACGCAAGGCAAGGCACGGTGAGGAAAGGCAAGGCTAATGCACAACAACGCACGTCTAGGCAATGCACGGCAAGGCAAGGAAAGAGTAACGGAATGTAAGGAATGCAAGGGAAAGCAAGGCAAGGCAAGAGTAACGGAAGGAACGGCACGGCAAGGGGAAACAAGGCTAAGGCACGACAACGCAAGGCTAGGCAAAGTACGGCAAGGCAAGGAAAGGGTAACGCAAGGCAAGGCACGGTGAGGCAAGGCAAGGCTAATGCACGACAACGCACGGCTAGGCAAAGCAAGGCAAGGGAAGGAGAGGGTAACGCAAGGCAAGGCACGGTCAAGCGAGGCAAGGCTAAGGCACGACAACGGAAGGCTAGGCAATGCACGGAAGGTAAGCAAAGAGTAACGGAAGGCAAGGAAGGCAAGGGAAAGCAAGGCAAGTTAAGAGTAAGGGAAGGAACGGCACGGCAAGGGGAAACAAGGCTAAGGCACGAAAACGCAAGCTAGGCAAAGCACGGCAAGGCAAGGAAAGGGTAACGCAAGGCAAGGCACGGTCAGGCAAGGCAAGGCTAATGCACGACAACGCACGGCTAGGCAAAGCAAGGCAAGGGAAGGAGAGGGTAACGCAAGGCAAGGCACGGTCAAGCGAGGCAAGGCTAAGGCACGACAACGGACGGCTAGGCAATGCACGGAAGGTAAGCAAAGAGTAACGGAAGGCAAGGAAGGCAAGGGAAAGCAAGGCAAGGTAAGGGTAAGGGAAGGAACGGCACGGCAAGGGGAAACAAGGCTAAGGCACGAAAACGCAAGCTAGGCAAAGCAGGGCAAGGCAAGGAAAGGGTAACGCAAGGCAAGGCACGGTCAGGCAAGGCAAGGCTAATGCACGACAACGCAAGGCTAGGCACTGCACGGCTAGGCAAGGAACGAGTAACGGAAGGAATGAAAGGCAAGGCAAAGCAAGGCAAGGCAAGTGAACCAAAAGGCACGGCACGGCAAGGGGAAACAAGGCTAAGGCACGACAACGCAAGCTAGGCAATGCACGGCAAGGCAAGGAAAGGGTAACGCAAGGCAAGGCAGGGTCAGGCGAGGCAAGGCTAATGCACGACAACGCAAGGCTTGGCAGTGCACGGCTAGGCAAGGAACGAGTAACAGAAGGAAAGGAACGCAAGGCAAAGAAATGCAAGGCAAGTGAAACAAAAGGCACGGCACGGCAAGGGGAAACAAGGGTAAGGCACGACAACGCAAGCTAGGCAATGGACGGCAAGGCAAGGAAAGGGTAACGCAAGGCAAGGCACGGTGAGGCAAGGCAAGGCTAATGCACAAGAACGCACGGCTAGGAAATGCACGGCAAGGCAAGGAAAGGGTAACGCAAGTGATGTCACGGTCAGGCGAGGCAAGGCTAAGGCACGACAACGCAAGGCTAGGCAGTGTACGGCTAGGCAAGGAAAGAGTAACGGAAGGATAGGAAGGCAAGGCAAAGCAAGGCAAGGGAAGTGTAACAAACGGCACGGCACGGCAAGGGGAAACAAGGTAAGGCACGACAACGCAAGCTAGGCAATGCACGGCAAGGCAAGGAAAGGGTAACTCAAGGCAAGGCACGGTCAGTCGAGGCAAGGCTAATGCACGACAACGCAAGGCTTGGCAGTGCAAGGCTAGGCAAGGAAAGAGTAACAGAAGGAAAGGAAGGCAAGGCAAAGCAATGCAAGGCAAGTGAAACAAAAGGCACGGCACGGCAAGGAGAAACAAGGGTAAGGCACGACAACGCAAGCTAGGCAATGCACGGCAAGGCAAGGAAAGGGTAACGTAAGGCAAGGCACGGTGAGGCAAGGCAAGGCTAATGCACAACAACGCACGGCTAGGCAATGGACGGCAAGGCAAGGAAAGGGTAACGCAAGGGAAGTCACGGTCAGGCGAGGCAAGGCTACGGCACGACAACTCAAGGCTAGGCAATGCACGGATGGTAAGCAAAGAGTAACGGAAGGCAAGGAAGGCAAGGGAAAGCAAGGCAAGTCAAGAGTAAGGGAAGGAAAGGCACGGCAAGGGGAAACAAGGCTAAGGCACGACAACGCAAGCTGGGCAAAGCACGGCAAGGCAAGGAAAGGGTAACGCAAGGCAAGGCACGGTCAGGCAAGGCAAGGCTAATGCACGACAACGCAAGGCTAGGCAGTGCACGGCTAGGCAAGGAACGAGTAACGGAAGGAATGGAAGGCAAGGCAAAGCAAGGCAAGGCAAGTGTAACCAAAGGCACGGCACGGCAAGGGGAAACAAGGCTAAGGTACGACAACGCAAGCTAGGCAATGCACGGTAAGGCAAGGAAAGGGTAACGCAAGGCAAGGCAGGGTCAGGCGAGACAAGGCTAAGGCACGACAACGCAAGGCTAGGCAATGCACGGCAAGGCAAGGAATGGGTAACGCAAGGGAAGGCACGGTGAGGAAAGGCAAGGCTAATGCACAACAACGCACGTCTAGGCAATGCACGGCAAGGCAAGGAAAGGGTAACACAAGGGAAGTCACGGTCAGGCGAGTCAAGGCTAAGGCACGACAACGCAAGGCTAGGCAATGCACGGCAAGGCAAGGAAAGAGTAACGGAATGTAAGGAATGCAAGGGAAAGCAAGGCAAGGCAAGAGTAACAGAAGGAACGGCACGGCAAGGGGAAACAAGGCTAAGGCACGACAACGCAAGCTAGGCAATGCACGGCAAGGCAAGGAAAGGGTAACGCAAGGCAAGGCACGGTCAGGAAATGCAAGGCTAATGCACGACAACGGAAGGCTAGGCAATGCACGGCAAGGCAAGGAAAGAGTAACGGAATGTAAGGAATGCAAGGGAAAGCAAGGCAAGGCAAGAGTAACGGAAGGAACGGCACGGCAAGGGGAAACAAGGCTAAGGCACGACAACGCAAGGCTAGGCAAAGCACGGCAAGGCAAGGAAAGGGTAACTCAAGGCAAGGCACGGTGAGGCATGGCAAGGCTAATGCACGACAACGCACGGCTAGGCAAAGCAAGGCAAGGGAAGGAGAGGGTAACGCAAGGCCAGGCACGGTCAGTCGAGGGAAGGCTAATGCACGACAACGCAAGGCTTAGCAGTGCACGGCTAGGCAAGGAAAGCGTAACAGAGGGAAAGGAAGGCAAGGCAAAGCAATGCAAGGCAAGTGAAACAAAAGGCACGGCACGGCAAGGGGAAACAAGGCTAAGGCACGACAACGCAAGCTAGGCAATGCACGGCAAGGGAAGGAAAGTGTAACGCAAGGCAAGGCACGGTCAGTCGAGGCAAGGCTAATGCACGACAACGCAAGGCTTGGCAGTGCACGGCTAGGGAAGGAAAGCGTAACAGAAGGTAAGGAAGGCAAGGCAAAGCAATGCAAGGTAAGTGAAACAAAAGGCACAGCACGGCAAGGGGAAAAAAGGGTAAGGCACGACAACGCAAGCTAAGCAATGCACGGCAAGGCAAGGAAAGGGTAACGTAAGGGAAGGCACGGTGAGGCAAGGCAAGGCTAATGCACAACAACGCACGGCTAGGCAATGGACGGCAAGGCAAGGAAAGGGTAACGCAAGGGAAGTCACGGTCAGGCGAGGCATGGCTACGGCACGACAACGCAAGGCTAGGCAATGCACGGATGGTAAGCAAAGAGTAACGGAAGGCAAGGAAGGCAAGGGAAAGCAAGGCAAGTCAAGAGTAAGGGAAGGAACGGCAGGGCAAGGGGAAACAAGGCTAAAGCACGACAACGCAAGCTGGGCAAAGCACGGCAAGGCAAGGAAAGGGTAACGCAAGGCAAGGCACGGTCAGGCAAGGCAAGGCTAATGAACGACAACGCAAGGCTAGGCAGTGCACGGCTAGGCAAGGAACGAGTAACGGAAGGAATGGAAGGCAAGGCAAAGCAAGGCAAGGCAAGTGTAACAAAAGGCACGGCACGGCAAGGGGAAACAAGGCTAAGGCACGACAACGCAAGCTAGGCAATGCACGGCAAGGCAAGGAAAGGGTAACGCAAGGCAAGGCAGGGTCAGGCGAGACAAGGCTAAGGCACGACAACGCAAGGCTAGGCAATGCACGGCAAGGCAAGGAAAGGGTAACGCAAGGCAAGGCACGGTGACGAAAGGCAAGGCTAATGCCCAACAACGCACGTCTAGGCAATGCACGGCAAGGCAAGGAAAGAGTAACGGAATGTAAGGAATGCAAGGGAAAGCAAGGCAAGGCAAGAGTAACGGAAGGAACGGCACGGCAAGGGGAAACAAGGCTAAGGCACGACAACGCAAGGCTAGGCAAAGCACGGCAAGGCAAGGAAAGGGTAACGCAAGGCAAGGCACGGTGAGGCAAGGCAAGGCTAATGCACGACAACGCACGGCTAGGCAAAGCAAGGCAAGGGAAGGAGAGGGTAACGCAAGGCAAGGCACGGTCAAGCGAGGCAAGGCTAAGGCACGACAACGGAAGGCTAGGCAATGCACGGAAGGTAAGCAAAGAGTAACGGAAGGCAAGGAAGGCAAGGGAAAGCAAGGCAAGTTAAGAGTAAGGGAAGGAACGGCACGGCAAGGGGAAACAAGGCTAAGGCACGAAAACGAAAGCTAGGAAAAGCACGGCAAGGCAAGGAAAGGGTAACGCAAGGCAAGGCACGGTCAGGCAAGGCAAGGCTAATGCACGACAACGCAAGGCTAGGCAGTGCACGGCTAGGCAAGGAACGAGTAACGGAAGGAATGAAAGTCAAGGCAAAGCAAGGCAAGGCAAGTGAACCAAAAGGCACGGCACGGCAAGGGGAAACAAGGCTAAGGCACGACAACGCAAGCTAGGCAATGCACGGCAAGGCAAGGAAAGGGTAACGCAAGGCAAGGCAGGGTCAGTCGAGGCAAGGCTAATGCACGACAACGCAAGGCTTGGCAGTGCACGGCTAGGCAAGGAACGAGTAACAGAAGGAAAGGAACGCAAGGCAAAGCAATGCAAGGCAAGTGAAACAAAAGGCACGGCACGGCAAGGGGAAACAAGGGTAAGGCACGACAACGCAAGCTAGGCAATGCACGGCAAGGCAAGGAAAGGGTAACGCAAGGCAAGGCACGGTGAGGCAAGGCAAGGCTAATGCAGAACAACGCACGGCTAGGCAATGCACGGCAAGGCAAGGAAAGGGTAACGCAAGTGAAGACACGGTCAGGCGAGGCAAGGCTAAGGCACGACAACGCAAGGCTAGGCAATGCAGGTAAGGCAAGCAAGGAGTAACGGAACGGAAGGAAGGCAAGGGAAAGCAAGGCAAGGCAAGGTTAACGGAAGGAACGGCTCGGCAAGGGGAAACAAGGCTAAGGCACGGCTACGCACGGCTAGGCAATGCACGGCCAGGCAAGGAAAGGGTAACGAAAGGCAAGGCACGGTGAGGCAAGTCAAGGTTAAGGCACGAAAACGCAAGGCTAGGCAGTGCACGGAAGGCAAGCAAAGAGTAACGGAAGGCAAGGAAGGCAAGGGAAAGCAAGGCAAGTTAAGGGTAAGGGAAGGAACAGCACGGCAAGGGGAAACAGGGCTAAGGCATGACAACGCAAGCTAGGCTATGCACGGCAAGGCAAGGAAAGGGTAACGCAAGGCAAGGCACGGTCAGGCAAGGCAAGGCTAATGCACGACAACGCAAGGCTAGGCAATGCACGGCAAGGCAAGGAAAGGGTAACGCAAGGCAAGGCTCTGTCAGGCGAGGCAAGGCTAAGGCACGACAACGCAAGGCTAGGCAATGCACGGAAGGTAAACAAAGAGTATCGAAAGGCAAGGAAGGCAAGGGAAAGCAAGGCAAGTTAAGGGTAAGGTAAGGAACGGCACTGCAAGGGGAAACAAGGCTAAGGCACGACAACGCAAGCTAGGCAATGCACGGCAAGGCAAGGAAAGGGTAACGCAAGGCAAGGCACGGTCAGGAAATGCAAGGCTAATGCACGACAACGGAAGGCTAGGCAATGCACGGCAAGGCAAGGAAAGAGTAACGGAATGTAAGGAATGCAAGGGAAAGCAAGGCGAGGCAAGAGTAACGGAAGGGCACGGCAAGGGGAAACAAGGCTAAGGCACGACAACGCAAGGCTAGGCAAAGCACGGCAAGGCAAGGAAAGGGTAACGCAAGGCAAGGCACGGTGAGGCAAGGCAAGGCTAATGCACGACAACGCACGGCTAGGCAAAGCAAGGCAAGGGAAGGAGAGGGTAACGCAAGGCCAGGCACGGTCAGTGGAGGGAAGGCTAATGCACGACAACGCAAGGCTTGGCAGTGCACGGCTAGGCAAGGAAAGCGTAACAGAAGGAAAGGAAGGCAAGGCAAAGCAATGCAAGGCAAGTGAAACAAAAGGCACGGCACGGCAAGGGGAAACAAGGCTAAGGCACGACAACGCAAGCTAGGCAATGCACGGCAAGGCAAGGAAAGGGTAACGCAAGGCAAAGCACGGTCAGTCAAGGCAAGGCTAATGCACGACATCACAAGGCTTGGCAGTGCACGGCTAGGCAAGGAAAGCGTAACAGAAGGAAAGGAAGGAAAGGCAAAGCAATGCAAGGCAAGTGAAACAAAAGGCACGGCACGGCAAGGGGAAAAAAGGGTAAGGCACGACAACGCAAGCTAGGCAAAGCACGGCAAGGCAAGGAAAGGGTAAGGCAAGGCAAGGCACGGTGAGGCATGGCAAGGCTAATGCACGACAACGCACGGCTAGGCAAAGCAAGGCAAGGGAAGGAGAGGGTAACGCAAGGCCAGGCACGGTCAGTCGAGGGAAGGCTAATGCACGACAACGCAAGGCTTAGCAGTGCACGGCTAGGCAAGGAAAGCGTAACATAAGGAAAGGAAGGCAAGGCAAAGCAATGCAAGGCAAATGAAACAAAAGGCACGGCACGGCAAGGGGAAACAAGGTTAAGGAACGACAACGCAAGCTAGGCAATGCACGGCAAGGCAAGGAAAGGGTAACGCAAGGGAAGTCACGGTCAGGCGAGGCAAGGCTAAGGCACGACAACGCAAGGCTAGGCAATGCATGGCAAGGCAAGGAAAGAGTAACGGAATGTAAGGAATGCAAGGGAAAGCAAGGCAAGGCAAGAGTAACAGAAGGAACGGCACGGCAAGGGGAAACAAGGCTAAGGCACGACAACGCAAGCTAGGCAATGCACGGCAAGGCAAGGAAAGGGTAACGCAAGGCAAGGCACGGTCAGGAAATGCAAGGCTAATGCACGACAACGGAAGGCTAGGCCATGCACGGCAAGGCAAGGAAAGAGTAACGGAATGTAAGGAATGCAAGGGAAAGCAAGGCAAGGCAAGAGTAACGGAAGGAACGGCACGGCAAGGGGAAACAAGGCTAAGGCACGACAACGCAAGGCTAGGCAAAGCACGGCAAGGCAAGGAAAGGGTAACACAAGGCAAGGCACGGTGCGGCATGGCAAGGCTAATGCACGACAACGCACGGCTAGGCAAAGCAAGGCAAGGGAAGGAGAGGGTAACGCAAGGCCAGGCACGGTCAGTCGAGGGAAGGCTAATGCACGACAACGCAAGGCTTAGCAGTGCACGGCTAGGCAAGGAAAGCGTAACAGAAGGAAAGGAAGGCAAGGCAAAGCAATGCAAGGCAAGTGAAACAAAAGGCACGGCACGGCAAGGGGAAACAAGGCTAAGGCACGACAACGCAAGCTAGGCAATGCACGGCAATTCAAGGAAAGTGTAACGCAAGGCAAGGCACGGTCAGTCGAGGCAAGGCTAATGCACGACAACGCAAGGCTTGGCAGTGCACGGCTAGGGAAGGAAAGCGTAACAGAAGGAAAGGAAGGCAAGGCAAAGCAATGCAAGGCAAGTGAAACAAAAGGCACGGCACGGTAAGGGGAAAAAAGGGTAAGGCACGACAACGCAAGCTAGGCAATGCACGGCAAGGCAAGGAAAGGGTAACGCAAGGCAAGGCACGGTCAGACAAGGCAAGGCTAATGCACGACAACGCAAGGCTAGGCAATGCACGGTAAGGCAAGGAAAGAGTAACGGAAGGCAAGGAATGCAAGGGAAACAAGGCAAGGCAAGAGTAACGGAAGGAACGGCACGGCAAGGGGAAGCAAGGCTAAGGCACGACAACGCAAGGCTAGGCAATGCACGGCAAGGGAAGGAAAGGGTAACGCAAGGCAAGGCACGGTGAGGCAAGGCAAGGCTAAGGCACGAAAACGCAAGGCTAGGCAATGCACGGAAGGCAAGCAAAGAGTAACGGAAGGCAAGGAAGGCAAGGGAAAGCAAGGCAAGGCAAGGGTAAGGGAAGGAACGGCATGGCAAGGGGAAACAAGGATAAGGCACGACAACGCAAGCTAGGCAATGCACGGCAAGGCAAGGAAAGGGTAACGCAAGGCAAGGCAGGGTCAGGCGAGACAAGGCTAAGGCACGACAACGCAAGGCTAGGCAATGCACGGCAAGGCAAGGAAAGGGTAACGCAAGGCAAGGCACGGTGAGGAAAGGCAAGGCTAATGCCCAACAACGCACGGCTAGGCACGGCAAGGCAAGGAAAGAGTAACGGAATGTAAGGAATGCAAGGGAAAGCAAGGCAAGGCAAGAGTAACGGAAGGAACGGCACGGCAAGGGGAAACAAGGCTAAGGCACGACAACGCAAGGCTAGGCAAAGCACGGCAAGGCAAGGAAAGGGTAACGCAAGGCAAGGCACGGTGAGGCAAGGCAAGGCTAATGCACGACAACGCACGGCTAGGCAAAGCAAGGCAAGGGAAGGAGAGGGTAACGCAAGGCAAGGCACGGTCAAGCGAGGCAAGGCTAAGGCACGACAACGGAAGGCTAGGCAATGCACGGAAGGTAAGCAAAGAGTAACGGAAGGCAAGGAAGGCAAGGGAAAGCAAGGCAAGTTAAGAGTAAGGGAAGGAACGGCACGGCAAGGGGAAACAAGGCTAAGGCACGAAAACGAAAGCTAGGAAAAGCACGGCAAGGCAAGGAAAGGGTAACGCAAGGCAAGGCACGGTCAGGCAAGGCAAGGCTAATGCACGACAACGCAAGGCTAGGCAGTGCACGGCTAGGCAAGGAACGAGTAACGGAAGGAATGAAAGTCAAGGCAAAGCAAGGCAAGGCAAGTGAACCAAAAGGCACGGCACGGCAAGGGGAAACAAGGCTAAGGCACGACAACGCAAGCTAGGCAATGCACGGCAAGGCAAGGAAAGGGTAACACAAGGCAAGGCAGGGTCAGTCGAGGCAAGGCTAATGCACGACAACGCAAGGCTTGGCAGTGCACGGCTAGGCAAGGAACGAGTAACAGAAGGAAAGGAACGCAAGGCAAAGCAATGCAAGGCAAGTGAAACAAAAGGCACGGCACGGCAAGGGGAAACAAGGGTAAGGCACGACAACGCAAGCTAGGCAATGCACGGCAAGGCAAGGAAAGGGTAACGCAAGGCAAGGCACGGTGAGGCAAGGCAAGGCTAATGCAGAACAACGCACGGCTAGGCAATGCACGGCAAGGCAAGGAAAGGGTAACGCAAGTGAAGACACGGTCAGGCGAGGCAAGGCTAAGGCACGACAACGCAAGGCTAGGCAATGCAGGTAAGGCAAGCAAGGAGTAACGGAACGGAAGGAAGGCAAGGGAAAGCAAGGCAAGGCAAGGTTAACGGAAGGAACGGCTCGGCAAGGGGAAACAAGGCTAAGGCACGGCTACGCACGGCTAGGCAATGCACGGCCAGGCAAGGAAAGGGTAACGAAAGGCAAGGCACGGTGAGGCAAGTCAAGGTTAAGGCACGAAAACGCAAGGCTAGGCAGTGCACGGAAGGCAAGCAAAGAGTAACGGAAGGCAAGGAAGGCAAGGGAAAGCAAGGCAAGTTAAGGGTAAGGGAAGGAACAGCACGGCAAGGGGAAACAGGGCTAAGGCATGACAACGCAAGCTAGGCTATGCACGGCAAGGCAAGGAAAGGGTAACGCAAGGCAAGGCACGGTCAGGCAAGGCAAGGCTAATGCACGACAACGCAAGGCTAGGCAATGCACGGCAAGGCAAGGAAAGGGTAACGCAAGGCAAGGCTCTGTCAGGCGAGGCAAGGCTAAGGCACGACAACGCAAGGCTAGGCAATGCACGGAAGGTAAACAAAGAGTATCGAAAGGCAAGGAAGGCAAGGGAAAGCAAGGCAAGTTAAGGGTAAGGTAAGGAACGGCACTGCAAGGGGAAACAAGGCTAAGGCACGACAACGCAAGCTAGGCAATGCACGGCAAGGCAAGGAAAGGGTAACGCAAGGCAAGGCACGGTCAGGAAATGCAAGGCTAATGCACGACAACGGAAGGCTAGGCAATGCACGGCAAGGCAAGGAAAGAGTAACGGAATGTAAGGAATGCAAGGGAAAGCAAGGCGAGGCAAGAGTAACGGAAGGGCACGGCAAGGGGAAACAAGGCTAAGGCACGACAACGCAAGGCTAGGCAAAGCACGGCAAGGCAAGGAAAGGGTAACGCAAGGCAAGGCACGGTGAGGCAAGGCAAGGCTAATGCACGACAACGCACGGCTAGGCAAAGCAAGGCAAGGGAAGGAGAGGGTAACGCAAGGCCAGGCACGGTCAGTGGAGGGAAGGCTAATGCACGACAACGCAAGGCTTGGCAGTGCACGGCTAGGCAAGGAAAGCGTAACAGAAGGAAAGGAAGGCAAGGCAAAGCAATGCAAGGCAAGTGAAACAAAAGGCACGGCACGGCAAGGGGAAACAAGGCTAAGGCACGACAACGCAAGCTAGGCAATGCACGGCAAGGCAAGGAAAGGGTAACGCAAGGCAAAGCACGGTCAGTCAAGGCAAGGCTAATGCACGACATCACAAGGCTTGGCAGTGCACGGCTAGGCAAGGAAAGCGTAACAGAAGGAAAGGAAGGAAAGGCAAAGCAATGCAAGGCAAGTGAAACAAAAGGCACGGCACGGCAAGGGGAAAAAAGGGTAAGGCACGACAACGCAAGCTAGGCAAAGCACGGAAAGGCAAGGAAAGGGTAAGGCAAGGCAAGGCACGGTGAGGCATGGCAAGGCTAATGCACGACAACGCACGGCTAGGCAAAGCAAGGCAAGGGAAGGAGAGGGTAACGCAAGGCCAGGCACGGTCAGTCGAGGGAAGGCTAATGCACGACAACGCAAGGCTTAGCAGTGCACGGCTAGGCAAGGAAAGCGTAACATAAGGAAAGGAAGGCAAGGCAAAGCAATGCAAGGCAAATGAAACAAAAGGCACGGCACGGCAAGGGGAAACAAGGTTAAGGAACGACAACGCAAGCTAGGCAATGCACGGCAAGGCAAGGAAAGGGTAACGCAAGGGAAGTCACGGTCAGGCGAGGCAAGGCTAAGGCACGACAACGCAAGGCTAGGCAATGCATGGCAAGGCAAGGAAAGAGTAACGGAATGTAAGGAATGCAAGGGAAAGCAAGGCAAGGCAAGAGTAACAGAAGGAACGGCACGGCAAGGGGAAACAAGGCTAAGGCACGACAACGCAAGCTAGGCAATGCACGGCAAGGCAAGGAAAGGGTAACGCAAGGCAAGGCACGGTCAGGAAATGCAAGGCTAATGCACGACAACGGAAGGCTAGGCCATGCACGGCAAGGCAAGGAAAGAGTAACGGAATGTAAGGAATGCAAGGGAAAGCAAGGCAAGGCAAGAGTAATGGAAGGAACGGCACGGCAAGGGGAAACAAGGCTAAGGCACGACAACGCAAGGCTAGGCAAAGCACGGCAAGGCAAGGAAAGGGTAACACAAGGCAAGGCACGGTGCGGCATGGCAAGGCTAATGCACGACAACGCACGGCTAGGCAAAGCAAGGCAAGGGAAGGAGAGGGTAACGCAAGGCCAGGCACGGTCAGTCGAGGGAAGGCTAATGCACGACAACGCAAGGCTTAGCAGTGCACGGCTAGGCAAGGAAAGCGTAACAGAAGGAAAGGAAGGCAAGGCAAAGCAATGCAAGGCAAGTGAAACAAAAGGCACGGCACGGCAAGGGGAAACAAGGCTAAGGCACGACAACGCAAGCTAGGCAATGCACGGCAATTCAAGGAAAGTGTAACGCAAGGCAAGGCACGGTCAGTCGAGGCAAGGCTAATGCACGACAACGCAAGGCTTGGCAGTGCACGGCTAGGGAAGGAAAGCGTAACAGAAGGAAAGGAAGGCAAGGCAAAGCAATGCAAGGCAAGTGAAACAAAAGGCACGGCACGGTAAGGGGAAAAAAGGGTAAGGCACGACAACGCAAGCTAGGCAATGCACGGCAAGGCAAGGAAAGGGTAACGCAAGGCAAGGCACGGTCAGACAAGGCAAGGCTAATGCACGACAACGCAAGGCTAGGCAATGCACGGTAAGGCAAGGAAAGAGTAACGGAAGGCAAGGAATGCAAGGGAAACAAGGCAAGGCAAGAGTAACGGAAGGAACGGCACGGCAAGGGGAAGCAAGGCTAAGGCACGACAACGCAAGGCTAGGCAATGCACGGCAAGGGAAGGAAAGGGTAACGCAAGGCAAGGCACGGTGAGGCAAGGCAAGGCTAAGGCACGAAAACGCAAGGCTAGGCAATGCACGGAAGGCAAGCAAAGAGTAACGGAAGGCAAGGAAGGCAAGGGAAAGCAAGGCAAGGCAAGGGTAAGGGAAGGAACGGCATGGCAAGGGGAAACAAGGATAAGGCACGACAACGCAAGCTAGGCAATGCACGGCAAGGCAAGGAAAGGGTAACGCAAGGCAAGGCACGATCAGGCGAGGCAAGGCTAATGCACGACAACGCAAGTCTAGGCAGTGCACGGCTAGGCAAGGAAAGAGTAACGGAAGGATAGGAAGGCAAGGCAAAGCAAGGCAAGGCAGGTGTAACAAACGGCTCGGCACGGCAAGGGGAAACAAGGCTAAGGCGCGACAATGCAAGCTAGGCAATGCACGGCAAGGCAAGGAAAGGGTAACCCAAGGCAAGGCACGGTCAGTCGAGGCAAGGCTAATGCACGACAACGCAAGGCTTGGCAGTGCAAGGCTAGGCAAGGAAAGAGTAACAGAAGGAAAGGAAGGCAAGGCAAAGCAATGCAAGGCAAGTGAAACAAAAGGCACGGCACGGCAAGGAGAAACAAGGGTAAGGCACGACAACGCAAGCTAGGCAATGCACGGCAAGGCAAGGAAAGGGTAACGTAAGGCAAGGCACGGTGAGGCAAGGCAAGGCTAATGCACAACAACGCACGGCTAGGCAATGGACGGCAAGGCAAGGAAAGGGTAACGCAAGGGATGTCACGGTCAGGCGAGGCAAGGCTACGGCACGACAACGCAAGGCTAGGCAATGCACGGATGGTAAGCAAAGAGTAACGGAAGGCAAGGAAGGCAAGGGAAAGCAAGGCAAGTCAAGAGTAAGGGAAGGAACGGCACGGCAAGGGGAAACAAGGCTAAGGCACGACAACGCAAGCTGGGCAAAGCACGGCAAGGCAAAGAAAGGGTAACGCAAGGCAAGGCACGGTCAGGCAAGGCAAGGCTAATGCACGACAACGCAAGGCTAGGCAGTGCACGGCTAGGCAAGGAACGAGTAACGGAAGGAATGGAAGGCAAGGCAAAGCAAGGCAAGGCAAGTGTAACAAAAGGCACGGCACGGCAAGGGGAAACAAGGCTAAGGCACGACAACGCAAGCCAGGCAATGCACGGCAAGGCAAGGAAAGGGTAACGCAAGGAAAGGCAGGGTCAGGCGAGACAAGGCTAAGGCACGACAACGCAAGGCTAGGCAATGCACGGCAAGGCAAGGAAAGGGTAACGCAAGGGAAGGCACGGTGAGGAAAGGCAAGGCTAATGCACAACACCGCACGTCTAGGCAATGCACGGCAAGGCAAGGAAAGGGTAACGCAAGGGAAGTCACGGTCAGGCCAGGCAAGGCTAAGTCACGACAACGCAAGGCTAGGCAATGCACGGAAGGTAAGCAAAGAGAAACGGAAGGCAAGGAAGGCAACGGAAAGCAAGGCAAGTTAAGGGTAAGGGAAGGAACGGCACGGCAAGTGGAAACAAGTCTAAGGCACGACAACGCAAGCTAGGCAATGCACGGCAAGGCAAGGAAAGGGTAACGCAAGGCAAGGCACGGTCAGGAAATGCAAGGCTAATGCACGACAACGGAAGGCTAGGCAATGCACGGCAAGGCAAGGAAAGAGTAACGGAATGTAAGGAATGCAAGGGAAAGCAAGGCAAGGCAAGAGTAACGGAAGGAACGGCACGGCAAGGGGAAACAAGGCTAAGGCACGACAACGCAAGGCTAGGCAAAGCACGGCAAGGCAAGGAAAGGGTAACGCAAGGCAAGGCACGGTGAGGCATGGCAAGGCTAATGCACGACAACGCACGGCTAGGCAAAGAAAGGCAAGGGAAGGAGAGGGTAAAGCAAGGCCAGGCACGGTCAGTCGAGGGAAGGTTAATGCACGACAACGAAAGGCTTAGCAGTGCACGGCTAGGCAAGGAAAGCGTAACAGAAGGAAAGGAAGGCAAGGCAAAGCAATGCAAGGCAAGTTAAACAAAAGGCACGGCACGGCAAGGGGAAACAAGGCTAAGGCACGACAACGCAAGCTAGGCAATGCACGGCAAGGCAAGGAAAGTGTAACGCAAGGCAAGGCACGGTCAGTCGAGGCAAGGCTAATGCACGACAACGCAAGGCTTGGCAGTGCACGGCTAGGGAAGGAAAGCGTAACAGAAGGAAAGGAAGGCAAGGCAAAGCAATGCAAGGCAAGTGAAACAAAAGGCACGGCACGGCAAGGGGAAAAAAGGGTAAGGCACGACAACGCAAGCTAGGCAATGCACGGCAAGGCAAGGAAAGGGTAACGTAAGGGAAGGCACGGTGAGGCAAGGCAAGGCTAATGCACAACAACGCACGGCTAGGCAATGGACGGCAAGGCAAGGAAAGGGTAACGCAAGGGAAGTCACGGTCAGGCGAGGCATGGCTACGGCACGACAACGCAAGGCTAGGCAATGCACGGATGGTAAGCAAAGAGTAACGGAAGGCAAGGAAGGCAAGGGAAAGCAAGGCAAGTCAAGAGAAAGGGAAGGAACGGCAGGGCAAGGGGAAACAAGGCTAAGGCACGAGAACGCAAGCTGGGCAAAGCACGGCAAGGCAAGGAAAGGGTAACGCAAGGCAAGGCACGGTCAGGCAAGGCAAGGCTAATGCACGACAACGCAAGGCTAGGCAGTGCACGGCTAGGAAAGGAACGAGTAACGGAAGGAATGGAAGGCAAGGCAAAGCAAGGCAAGGCAAGTGTAACAAAAGGCACGGCACGGCAAGGGGAAACAAGGCTAAGGCACGACAACGCAAGCTAGGCAATGCACGGCAAGGCAAGGAAAGGGTAACGCAAGGCAAGGCAGGGTCAGGCGAGACAAGGCTAAGGCACGACAACGCAAGGCTAGGCAATGCACGGCAAGGCAAGGAAAGGGTAACGCAAGGCAAGGCACGGTGAGGAAAGGCAAGGCTAATGCACAACAACGCACGTCTAGGCAATGCACGGCAACGCAAGGAAAGAGTAACGGAATGTAAGGAATGCAAGGGAAAGCAAGGCAAGTCAAGAGTAACGGAAGGAACGGCACGGGAAGGGGAAACAAGGCTAAGGCACGACAACGCAAGGCTAGGCAAAGCACGGCAAGGCAAGGAAAGGGTAACGCAAGGCAAGGCACGGTGAGGCAAGGCAAGGCTAATGCACGACAACGCACGGCTAGGCAAAGCAAGGCAAGGGAAGGAGAGGGTAACGCAAGGCAAGGCACGGTCAAGCGAGGCAAGGCTAAGGCACGACAACGGAAGGCTAGGCAATGCACGGAAGGTAAGCAAAGAGTAACGGAAGGCAAGGAAGGCAAGGGAAAGCAAGGCAAGTTAAGAGTAAGGGAAGGAACGGCACGGCAAGGGGAAACAAGGCTAAGGCACGAAAACGAAAGCTAGGCAAAGCACGGCAAGGCAAGGAAAGGGTAACGCAAGGCAAGGCACGGTCAGGCAAGGAAGGCTAATGCACGACAACGCAAGGCTAGGCAGTGCACGGCTAGGCAAGGAACGAGTAACGGAAGGAATGAAAGGCAATGCAAAGCAAGGCAAGGCAAGTGAACCAAAAGGCACGGCACGGCAAGGGGAAACAAGGCTAAGGCACGACAACGCAAGCTAGGCAATGCACGGCAAGGCAAGGAAAGGGTAACGCAAGGCAAGGCAGGGTCAGTCGAGGCAAGGCTAATGCACGACAACGCAAGGCTTGGCAGTGCACGGCTAGGCAAGGAACGAGTAACAGAAGGAAAGGAACGCAAGGCAAAGCAATGCAAGGCAAGTGAAACAAAAGGCACGGCACGGCAAGGGGAAACAAGGGTAAGGCACGACAACGCAAGCTAGGCAATGCACGGCAAGGCAAGGAAAGGGTAACGCAAGGCAAGGCACGGTGAGGCAAGGCAAGGCTAATGCACAACAACGCACAGCTAGGCAATGCACGGCAAGGCAAGGAAAGGGTAACGCAAGGCAAGGCACGGTCAGGCAAGGCAAGGCTAATGCACGACAACGCAAGGCTAGGCAGTGCACGGCTAGGCAAGGAACGAGTAACGGAAGGAATGAAAGGCAAGGCAAAGCAAGGCAAGGCAAGTGAACCAAAAGGCACGGCACGGCAAGGGGAAACAAGGCTAAGGCACGACAACGCAAGCTAGGCAATGCACGGCAAGGCAAGGAAAGGGTAACGCAAGGCAAGGCAGGGTCAGGCGAGGCAAGGCTAATGCACGACAACGCAAGGCTTGGCAGTGCAAGGCTAGGCAAGGAAAGAGTAACAGAAGGAAAGGAAGGCAAGGCAAAGCAATGCAAGGCAAGTGAAACAAAAGGCACGGCACGGCAAGGAGAAACAACGGTAAGGCACGACAACGCAAGCTAGGCAATGCACGGCAAGGCAAGGAAAGGGTAACGTAAGGCAAGGCACGGTGAGGCAAGGCAAGGCTAATGCACAACAACGCACGGCTAGGCAATGGACGGCAAGGCAAGGAAAGGGTAACGCAAGGGAAGTCACGGTCAGGCGAGGCAAGGCTACGGCACGACAACTCAAGGCTAGGCAATGCACGGATGGTAAGCAAAGAGTAACGGAAGGCAAGGAAGGCAAGGGAAAGCAAGGCAAGTCAAGAGTAAGGGAAGGAAAGGCACGGCAAGGGGAAACAAGGCTAAGGCACGACAACGCAAGCTGGGCAAAGCACGGCAAGGCAAGGAAAGGGTAACGCAAGGCAAGGCACGGTCAGGCAAGGCAAGGCTAATGCACGACAACGCAAGGCTAGGCAGTGCACGGCTAGGCAAGGAACGAGTAACGGAAGGAATGGAAGGCAAGGCAAAGCAAGGCAAGGCAAGTGTAACCAAAGGCGCGGCACGGCAAGGGGAAACAAGGCTAAGGTACGACAACGCAAGCTAGGCAATGCACGGTAAGGCAAGGAAAGGGTAACGCAAGGCAAGGCAGGGTCAGGCGAGACAAGGCTAAGGCACGACAACGCAAGGCTAGGCAATGCACGGCAAGGCAAGGAAAGGGTAACGCAAGGGAAGGCACGGTGAGGAAAGGCAAGGCTAATGCACAACAACGCACGTCTAGGCAATGCACGGCAAGGCAAGGAAAGGGTAACACAAGGGAAGTCACGGTCAGGCGAGTCAAGGCTAAGGCACGACAACGCAAGGCTAGGCAATGCACGGCAAGGCAAGGAAAGAGTAACGGAATGTAAGGAATGCAAGGGAAAGCAAGGCAAGGCAAGAGTAACAGAAGGAACGGCACGGCAAGGGGAAACAAGGCTAAGGCACGACAACGCAAGCTAGGCAATGCACGGCAAGGCAAGGAAAGGGTAACGCAAGGCAAGGCACGGTCAGGAAATGCAAGGCTAATGCACGACAACGGAAGGCTAGGCAATGCACGGCAAGGCAAGGAAAGAGTAACGGAATGTAAGGAATGCAAGGGAAAGCAAGGCAAGGCAAGAGTAACGGAAGGAACGGCACGGCAAGGGGAAACAAGGCTAAGGCACGACAACGCAAGGCTAGGCAAAGCACGGCAAGGCAAGGAAAGGGTAACTCAAGGCAAGGCACGGTGAGGCATGGCAAGGCTAATGCACGACAACGCACGGCTAGGCAAAGCAAGGCAAGGGAAGGAGAGGGTAACGCAAGGCCAGGCACGGTCAGTCGAGGGAAGGCTAATGCACGACAACGCAAGGCTTAGCAGTGCACGGCTAGGCAAGGAAAGCGTAACAGAGGGAAAGGAAGGCAAGGCAAAGCAATGCAAGGCAAGTGAAACAAAAGGCACGGCACGGCAAGGGGAAACAAGGCTAAGGCACGACAACGCAAGCTAGGCAATGCACGGCAAGGGAAGGAAAGTGTAACGCAAGGCAAGGCACGGTCAGTCGAGGCAAGGCTAATGCACGACAACGCAAGGCTTGGCAGTGCACGGCTAGGGAAGGAAAGCGTAACAGAAGGTAAGGAAGGCAAGGCAAAGCAATGCAAGGCAAGTGAAACAAAAGGCACAGCACGGCAAGGGGAAAAAAGGGTAAGGCACGACAACGCAAGCTAAGCAATGCACGGCAAGGCAAGGAAAGGGTAACGTAAGGGAAGGCACGGTGAGGCAAGGCAAGGCTAATGCACAACAACGCACGGCTAGGCAATGGACGGCAAGGCAAGGAAAGGGTAACGCAAGGGAAGTCACGGTCAGGCGAGGCATGGCTACGGCACGACAACGCAAGGCTAGGCAATGCACGGATGGTAAGCAAAGAGTAACGGAAGGCAAGGAAGGCAAGGGAAAGCAAGGCAAGTCAAGAGTAAGGGAAGGAACGGCAGGGCAAGGGGAAACAAGGCTAAAGCACGACAACGCAAGCTGGGCAAAGCACGGCAAGGCAAGGAAAGGGTAACGCAAGGCAAGGCACGGTCAGGCAAGGCAAGGCTAATGAACGACAACGCAAGGCTAGGCAGTGCACGGCTAGGCAAGGAACGAGTAACGGAAGGAATGGAAGGCAAGGCAAAGCAAGGCAAGGCAAGTGTAACAAAAGGCACGGCACGGCAAGGGGAAACAAGGCTAAGGCACGACAACGCAAGCTAGGCAATGCACGGCAAGGCAAGGAAAGGGTAACGCAAGGCAAGGCAGGGTCAGGCGAGACAAGGCTAAGGCACGACAACGCAAGGCTAGGCAATGCACGGCAAGGCAAGGAAAGGGTAACGCAAGGCAAGGCACGGTGAGGAAAGGCAAGGCTAATGCACAACAACGCACGTCTAGGCAATGCACGGCAAGGCAAGGAAAGAGTAACGGAATGTAAGGAATGCAAGGGAAAGCAAGGCAAGGCAAGAGTAACGGAAGGAACGGCACGGCAAGGGGAAACAAGGCTAAGGCACGACAACGCAAGGCTAGGCAAAGCACGGCAAGGGAAGGAAAGGGTAACGCAAGGCAAGGCACGGTGAGGCAAGGCAAGGCTAATGCACGACAACGCACGGCTAGGCAAAGCAAGGCAAGGGAAGGAGAGGGTAACGCAAGGCAAGGCACGGTCAAGCGAGGCAAGGCTAAGGCACGACAACGGAAGGCTAGGCAATGCACGGAATGTAAGCAAAGAGTAACGGAAGGCAAGGAAGGCAAGGGAAAGCAAGGCAAGTTAAGAGTAAGGGAAGGAACGGCACGGCAAGGGGAAACAAGGCTAAGGCACGAAAACGAAAGCTAGGAAAAGCACGGCAAGGCAAGGAAAGGGTAACGCAAGGCAAGGCACGGTCAGGCAAGGCAAGGCTAATGCACGACAACGCAAGGCTAGGCAGTGCACGGCTAGGCAAGGAACGAGTAACGGAAGGAATGAAAGTCAAGGCAAAGCAAGGCAAGGCAAGTGAACCAAAAGGCACGGCACGACAAGGGGAAACAAGGCTAAGGCACGACAACGCAAGCTAGGCAATGCACGGCAAGGCAAGGAAAGGGTAACACAAGGCAAGGCAGGGTCAGTCGAGGCAAGGCTAATGCACGACAACGCAAGGCTTGGCAGTGCACGGCTAGGCAAGGAACGAGTAACAGAAGGAAAGGAACGCAAGGCAAAGCAATGCAAGGCAAGTGAAACAAAAGGCACGGCACGGCAAGGGGAAACAAGGGTAAGGCACGACAACGCAAGCTAGGCAATGCACGGCAAGGCAAGGAAAGGGTAACGCAAGGCAAGGCACGGTGAGGCAAGGCAAGGCTAATGCACAACAACGCACGGCTAGGCAATGCACGGCAAGGCAAGGAAAGGGTAACGCAAGTGAAGACACGGTCAGGCGAGGCAAGGCTAAGGCACGACAACGCAAGGCTAGGCAATGCAGGTAAGGCAAGCAAGGAGTAACGGAACGGAAGGAAGGCAAGGGAAAGCAAGGCAAGGCAAGGTTAACGGAAGGAACGGCTCGGCAAGGGGAAACAAGGCTAAGGCACGGCTACGCACGGCTAGGCAATGCACGGCCAGGCATGGAAAGGGTAACGAAAGGCAAGGCACGGTGAGGCAAGACAAGGTTAAGGCACGAAAACGCAAGGCTAGGCAGTGCACGGAAGGCAAGCAAAGAGTAACGGAAGGCAAGGAAGGCAAGGGAAAGCAAGGCAAGTTAAGGGTAAGGGAAGGAACAGCACGGCAAGGGGAAACAGGGCTAAGGCATGACAACGCAAGCTAGGCTATGCACGGCAAGGCAAGGAAAGGGTAACGCAAGGCAAGGCACGGTCAGGCAAGGCAAGGCTAATGCACGACAACGCAAGGCTAGGCAATGCACGGCAAGGCAAGGAAAGGGTAACGCAAGGCAAGGCTCTGTCAGGCGAGGCAAGGCTAAGGCACGACAACGCAAGGCTAGGCAATGCACGGAAGGTAAGCAAAGAGTATCGAAAGGCAAGGAAGGCAAGGGAAAGCAAGGCAAGTTAAGGGTAAGGTAAGGAACGGCACTGCAAGGGGAAACAAGGCTAAGGCACGACAACGCAAGCTAGGCAATGCACGGCAAGGCAAGGAAAGGGTAACGCAAGGCAAGGCACGGTCAGGAAATGCAAGGCTAATGCACGACAACGGAAGGCTAGGCAATGCACGGCAAGGCAAGGAAAGAGTAACGGAATGTAAGGAATGCAAGGGAAAGCAAGGCAAGGCAAGAGTAACGGAAGGAACGGCACGGCAAGGGGAAACAAGGCTAAGGCACGACAACGCAAGGCTAGGCAAAGCACGGCAAGGCAAGGAAAGGGTAACGCAAGGCAAGGCACGGTGAGGCATGGCAAGGCTAATGCACGACAACGCACGGCTAGGCAAAGCAAGGCAAGGGAAGGAGAGGGTAACGCAAGGCCAGGCACGGTCAGTCGAGGGAAGGCTAATGCACGACAACGCAAGGCTTAGCAGTGCACGGCTAGGCAAGGAAAGCGTAACATAAGGAAAGGAAGGCAAGGCAAAGCAATGCAAGGCAAATAAAACAAAAGGCACGGCACGGCAAGGGGAAACAAGGTTAAGGAACGACAACGCAAGCTAGGCAATGCACGGCAAGGCAAGGAAAGGGTAACGCAAGGGAAGTCACGGTCAGGCGAGGCAAGGCTAAGGCACGACAACGCAAGGCTAGGCAATGCATGGCAAGGCAAGGAAAGAGTAACGGAATGTAAGGAATGCAAGGGAAAGCAAGGCAAGGCAAGAGTAACAGAAGGAACGGCACGGCAAGGGGAAACAAGGCTAAGGCACGACAACGCAAGCTAGGCAATGCACGGCAAGGCAAGGAAAGGGTAACGCAAGGCAAGGCACGGTCAGGAAATGCAAGGCTAATGCACGACAACGGAAGGCTAGGCCATGCACGGCAAGGCAAGGAAAGAGTAACGGAATGTAAGGAATGCAAGGGAAAGCAAGGCAAGGCAAGAGTAACGGAAGGAACGGCACGGCAAGGGGAAACAAGGCTAAGGCACGACAACGCAAGGCTAGGCAAAGCACGGCAAGGCAAGGAAAGGGTAACGCAAGGCAAGGCACGGTGCGGCATGGCAAGGCTAATGCACGACAACGCACGGCTAGGCAAAGCAAGGCAAGGGAAGGAGAGGGTAACGCAAGGCCAGGCACGGTCAGTCGAGGGAAGGCTAATGCACGACAACGAAAGGCTTAGCAGTGCACGGCTAGGCAAGGAAAGCGTAACAGAAGGAAAGGAAGGCAAGGCAAAGCAAGGCAAGGCAAGTGAAACAAAAGGCACGGCACGGCAAGGGGAAACAAGGCTAAGGCACGACAACGCAAGCTAGGCAATGCACGGCAAGGCAAGGAAAGGGTAACGCAAGGCAAGGCAGGGTCAGTCGAGGCAAGGCTAATGCACGACAACGCAAGGCTTGGCAGTGCACGGCTAGGCAAGGAACGAGTAACAGAAGGAAAGGAACGCAAGGCAAAGCAATGCAAGGCAAGTGAAACAAAAGGCACGGCACGGCAAGGGGAAACAAGGGTAAGGCACGACAACGCAAGCTAGGCAATGCACGGCAAGGCAAGGAAAGGGTAACGCAAGGCAAGGCACGGTGAGGCAAGGCAAGGCTAATGCACAACAACGCACAGCTAGGCAATGCACGGCAAGGCAAGGAAAGGGTAACGCAAGTGAAGTCACGGTCAGGCGAGGCAAGGCTAAGGCACGACAACGCAAGGCTAGGCAATGCAGGTAAGGCAAGCAAGGAGTAACGGAACGGAAGGAAGGCAAGGGAAAGCAAGGCAAGGCAAGGTTAACGGAAGGAACGGCTCGGCAAGGGGAAACAAGGCTAAGGCACGGCTACGCACGGCTAGGCAATGCACGGCCAGGCAAGGAAAGGGTAACGAAAGGCAAGGCACGGTGAGGCAAGTCAAGGTTAAGGCACGAAAACGTAAGGCTAGGCAGTGCACGGAAGGCAAGCAAAGAGTAACGGAAGGCAAGGAAGGCAAGGGAAAGCAAGGCAAGTTAAGGGTAAGGGAAGGAACGGCACGGCAAGGGGAAACAGGGCTAAGGCATGACAACGCAAGCTAGGCTATGCACGGCAAGACAAGGAAAGGGTAACGCAAGGCAAGGCACGGTCAGGCAAGGCAAGGCTAATGCACGACAACGCAAGGCTAGGCAATGCACGGCAAGGCAAGGAAAGGGTAACGCAAGGCAAGGCTCTGTCAGGCGAGGCAAGGCTAAGGCACGACAACGCAAGGCTAGGCAATGCACGGAAGGTAAGCAAAGAGTATCGGAAGGCAAGGAAGGCAAGGGAAAGCAAGGCAAGTTAAGGGTAAGGTAAGGAACGGCACTGCAAGGGGAAACAAGGCTAAGGCACGACAACGCAAGCTAGGCAATGCACGGCAAGGCAAGGAAAGGGTAACGCAAGGCAAGGCACGTTCAGGAAATGCAAGGCTAATGCACGACAACGCACGGCTAGGCAAAGCAAGGCAAGGGAAGGAGAGGGTAACGCAAGGCCAGGCACGGTCAGTGGAGGGAAGGCTAATGCACGACAACGCAAGGCTTGGCAGTGCACGGCTAGGCAAGGAAAGCGTAACAGAAGGAAAGGAAGGCAAGGCAAAGCAATGCAAGGCAAGTGCAAGGCAAGTGAAACAAAAGGCACGGCACGGCAAGGCGAAACAAGGCTAAGGCACGACAACGCAAGCTAGGCAATGCAGGGCAAGGCAAGAAAAGGGTAACGCAAGGCAAAGCACGGTCAGTCAAGGCAAGGCTAATGCACGACATCGCAAGGCTTGGCAGTGCACGGCTAGGCAAGGAAAGCGTAACAGAAGGAAAGGAAGGAAAGGCAAAGCAATGCAAGGGAAGTGAAACAAAAGGCACGGCACGGCAAGGGGAAAAAAGGGTAAGGCACGACAACGCAAGCTAGGCAAAGCACGGCAAGGCAAGGAAAGGGTAACGCAAGGCAAGGCACGGTGAGGCATGGCAAGGCTAAGGCACGACAACGCAAGGCTAGGCAATGCACGGCAAGGCAAGGAAAGGGTAACGCAAGGAAGGCACGGTGAGGAAGGCAAGGCTAATGCACACAACGCACGCTAGGCAAGGCAAGGAAGGAAGGGTAACGCAAGGAAGCACGTCAAGCGGGCAAGGCTAAGGCACGACAACGAAGGCTAGGCAATGCAGGAAGGAAGAAAAGTAACGGAAGGCAAGGAAGGCAAGGGAAAGCAAGGCAAGAAGAGTAAGGAAGGAACGGCACGGCAAGGGGAAACAAGGCTAAGGCACGAAACGCAAGCTAGGCAAAGCACGGCAAGGCAAGGAAAGGGTAACGCAAGGCAAGGCACGGAGGCAAGGCAAGGCTAATGCACGACAACGCACGGCTAGGCAAAGCAAGGCAAGGGAAGGAGAGGGTAACGCAAGGCAAGGCACGGTCAAGCGAGGCAAGGCTAAGGCACGACAACGGAAGGCTAGGCAATGCACGGAAGGTAAGCAAAGAGTAACGGAAGGCAAGGAAGGCAAGGGAAAGCAAGGCAAGTTAAGAGTAAGGGAAGGAACGGCACGGCAAGGGGAAACAAGGCTAAGGCACGAAAACGCAAGCTAGGCAAAGCACGGCAAGGCAAGGAAAGGGTAACGCAAGGCAAGGCACGGTCAGGCAAGGCAAGGCTAATGCACGACAACGCAAGGCTAGGCACTGCACGGCTAGGCAAGGAACGAGTAACGGAAGGAATGAAAGGCAAGGCAAAGCAAGGCAAGGCAAGTGAACCAAAAGGCACGGCACGGCAAGGGGAAACAAGGCTAAGGCACGACAACGCAAGCTAGGCAATGCACGGCAAGGCAAGGAAAGGGTAACGCAAGGCAAGGCAGGGTCAGGCGAGGCAAGGCTAATGCACGACAACGCAAGGCTTGGCAGTGCACGGCTAGGCAAGGAACGAGTAACAGAAGGAAAGGAACGCAAGGCAAAGAAATGCAAGGCAAGTGAAACAAAAGGCACGGCACGGCAAGGGGAAACAAGGGTAAGGCACGACAACGCAAGCTAGGCAATGGACGGCAAGGCAAGGAAAGGGTAACGCAAGGCAAGGCACGGTGAGGCAAGGCAAGGCTAATGCACAAGAACGCACGGCTAGGCAATGCACGGCAAGGCAAGGAAAGGGTAACGCAAGTGATGTCACGGTCAGGCTAGGCAAGGCTAAGGCACGACAACGCAAGGCTAGGCAGTGTACGGCTAGGCAAGGAAAGAGTAACGGAAGGATAGGAAGGCAAGGCAAAGCAAGGCAAGGGAAGTGTAACAAACGGCACGGCACGGCAAGGGGAAACAAGGTAAGGCACGACAACGCAAGCTAGGCAATGCACGGCAAGGCAAGGAAAGGGTAACGCAAGGCAAGGCACGGTCAGTCGAGGCAAGGCTAATGCACGACAACGCAAGGCTTGGCAGTGCAAGGCTAGGCAAGGAAAGAGTAACAGAAGGAAAGGAAGGCAAGGCAAAGCAATGCAAGGCAAGTGAAACAAAAGGCACGGCACGGCAAGGAGAAACAACGGTAAGGCACGACAACGCAAGCTAGGCAATGCACGGCAAGGCAAGGAAAGGGTAACGTAAGGCAAGGCACGGTGAGGCAAGGCAAGGCTAATGCACAACAACGCACGGCTAGGCAATGGACGGCAAGGCAAGGAAAGGGTAACGCAAGGGAAGTCACGGTCAGGCGAGGCAAGGCTACGGCACGACAACTCAAGGCTAGGCAATGCACGGATGGTAAGCAAAGAGTAACGGAAGGCAAGGAAGGCAAGGGAAAGCAAGGCAAGTCAAGAGTAAGGGAAGGAAAGGCACGGCAAGGGGAAACAAGGCTAAGGCACGACAACGCAAGCTGGGCAAAGCACGGCAAGGCAAGGAAAGGGTAACGCAAGGCAAGGCACGGTCAGGCAAGGCAAGGCTAATGCACGACAACGCAAGGCTAGGCAGTGCACGGCTAGGCAAGGAACGAGTAACGGAAGGAATGGAAGGCAAGGCAAAGCAAGGCAAGGCAAGTGTAACCAAAGGCGCGGCACGGCAAGGGGAAACAAGGCTAAGGTACGACAACGCAAGCTAGGCAATGCACGGTAAGGCAAGGAAAGGGTAACGCAAGGCAAGGCAGGGTCAGGCGAGACAAGGCTAAGGCACGACAACGCAAGGCTAGGCAATGCACGGCAAGGCAAGGAAAGGGTAACGCAAGGGAAGGCACGGTGAGGAAAGGCAAGGCTAATGCACAACAACGCACGTCTAGGCAATGCACGGCAAGGCAAGGAAAGGGTAACACAAGGGAAGTCACGGTCAGGCGAGTCAAGGCTAAGGCACGACAACGCAAGGCTAGGCAATGCACGGCAAGGCAAGGAAAGAGTAACGGAATGTAAGGAATGCAAGGGAAAGCAAGGCAAGGCAAGAGTAACAGAAGGAACGGCACGGCAAGGGGAAACAAGGCTAAGGCACGACAACGCAAGCTAGGCAATGCACGGCAAGGCAAGGAAAGGGTAACGCAAGGCAAGGCACGGTCAGGAAATGCAAGGCTAATGCACGACAACGGAAGGCTAGGCAATGCACGGCAAGGCAAGGAAAGAGTAACGGAATGTAAGGAATGCAAGGGAAAGCAAGGCAAGGCAAGAGTAACGGAAGGAACGGCACGGCAAGGGGAAACAAGGCTAAGGCACGACAACGCAAGGCTAGGCAAAGCACGGCAAGGCAAGGAAAGGGTAACTCAAGGCAAGGCACGGTGAGGCATGGCAAGGCTAATGCACGACAACGCACGGCTAGGCAAAGCAAGGCAAGGGAAGGAGAGGGTAACGCAAGGCCAGGCACGGTCAGTCGAGGGAAGGCTAATGCACGACAACGCAAGGCTTAGCAGTGCACGGCTAGGCAAGGAAAGCGTAACAGAGGGAAAGGAAGGCAAGGCAAAGCAATGCAAGGCAAGTGAAACAAAAGGCACGGCACGGCAAGGGGAAACAAGGCTAAGGCACGACAACGCAAGCTAGGCAATGCACGGCAAGGGAAGGAAAGTGTAACGCAAGGCAAGGCACGGTCAGTCGAGGCAAGGCTAATGCACGACAACGCAAGGCTTGGCAGTGCACGGCTAGGGAAGGAAAGCGTAACAGAAGGTAAGGAAGGCAAGGCAAAGCAATGCAAGGCAAGTGAAACAAAAGGCACAGCACGGCAAGGGGAAAAAAGGGTAAGGCACGACAACGCAAGCTAAGCAATGCACGGCAAGGCAAGGAAAGGGTAACGTAAGGGAAGGCACGGTGAGGCAAGGCAAGGCTAATGCACAACAACGCACGGCTAGGCAATGGACGGCAAGGCAAGGAAAGGGTAACGCAAGGGAAGTCACGGTCAGGCGAGGCATGGCTACGGCACGACAACGCAAGGCTAGGCAATGCACGGATGGTAAGCAAAGAGTAACGGAAGGCAAGGAAGGCAAGGGAAAGCAAGGCAAGTCAAGAGTAAGGGAAGGAACGGCAGGGCAAGGGGAAACAAGGCTAAAGCACGACAACGCAAGCTGGGCAAAGCACGGCAAGGCAAGGAAAGGGTAACGCAAGGCAAGGCACGGTCAGGCAAGGCAAGGCTAATGAACGACAACGCAAGGCTAGGCAGTGCACGGCTAGGCAAGGAACGAGTAACGGAAGGAATGGAAGGCAAGGCAAAGCAAGGCAAGGCAAGTGTAACAAAAGGCACGGCACGGCAAGGGGAAACAAGGCTAAGGCACGACAACGCAAGCTAGGCAATGCACGGCAAGGCAAGGAAAGGGTAACGCAAGGCAAGGCAGGGTCAGGCGAGACAAGGCTAAGGCACGACAACGCAAGGCTAGGCAATGCACGGCAAGGCAAGGAAAGGGTAACGCAAGGCAAGGCACGGTGAGGAAAGGCAAGGCTAATGCACAACAACGCACGTCTAGGCAATGCACGGCAAGGCAAGGAAAGAGTAACGGAATGTAAGGAATGCAAGGGAAAGCAAGGCAAGGCAAGAGTAACGGAAGGAACGGCACGGCAAGGGGAAACAAGGCTAAGGCACGACAACGCAAGGCTAGGCAAAGCACGGCAAGGGAAGGAAAGGGTAACGCAAGGCAAGGCACGGTGAGGCAAGGCAAGGCTAATGCACGACAACGCACGGCTAGGCAAAGCAAGGCAAGGGAAGGAGAGGGTAACGCAAGGCAAGGCACGGTCAAGCGAGGCAAGGCTAAGGCACGACAACGGAAGGCTAGGCAATGCACGGAATGTAAGCAAAGAGTAACGGAAGGCAAGGAAGGCAAGGGAAAGCAAGGCAAGTTAAGAGTAAGGGAAGGAACGGCACGGCAAGGGGAAACAAGGCTAAGGCACGAAAACGAAAGCTAGGAAAAGCACGGCAAGGCAAGGAAAGGGTAACGCAAGGCAAGGCACGGTCAGGCAAGGCAAGGCTAATGCACGACAACGCAAGGCTAGGCAGTGCACGGCTAGGCAAGGAACGAGTAACGGAAGGAATGAAAGTCAAGGCAAAGCAAGGCAAGGCAAGTGAACCAAAAGGCACGGCACGACAAGGGGAAACAAGGCTAAGGCACGACAACGCAAGCTAGGCAATGCACGGCAAGGCAAGGAAAGGGTAACACAAGGCAAGGCAGGGTCAGTCGAGGCAAGGCTAATGCACGACAACGCAAGGCTTGGCAGTGCACGGCTAGGCAAGGAACGAGTAACAGAAGGAAAGGAACGCAAGGCAAAGCAATGCAAGGCAAGTGAAACAAAAGGCACGGCACGGCAAGGGGAAACAAGGGTAAGGCACGACAACGCAAGCTAGGCAATGCACGGCAAGGCAAGGAAAGGGTAACGCAAGGCAAGGCACGGTGAGGCAAGGCAAGGCTAATGCACAACAACGCACGGCTAGGCAATGCACGGCAAGGCAAGGAAAGGGTAACGCAAGTGAAGACACGGTCAGGCGAGGCAAGGCTAAGGCACGACAACGCAAGGCTAGGCAATGCAGGTAAGGCAAGCAAGGAGTAACGGAACGGAAGGAAGGCAAGGGAAAGCAAGGCAAGGCAAGGTTAACGGAAGGAACGGCTCGGCAAGGGGAAACAAGGCTAAGGCACGGCTACGCACGGCTAGGCAATGCACGGCCAGGCATGGAAAGGGTAACGAAAGGCAAGGCACGGTGAGGCAAGTCAAGGTTAAGGCACGAAAACGCAAGGCTAGGCAGTGCACGGAAGGCAAGCAAAGAGTAACGGAAGGCAAGGAAGGCAAGGGAAAGCAAGGCAAGTTAAGGGTAAGGGAAGGAACAGCACGGCAAGGGGAAACAGGGCTAAGGCATGACAACGCAAGCTAGGCTATGCACGGCAAGGCAAGGAAAGGGTAACGCAAGGCAAGGCACGGTCAGGCAAGGCAAGGCTAATGCACGACAACGCAAGGCTAGGCAATGCACGGCAAGGCAAGGAAAGGGTAACGCAAGGCAAGGCTCTGTCAGGCGAGGCAAGGCTAAGGCACGACAACGCAAGGCTAGGCAATGCACGGAAGGTAAGCAAAGAGTATCGAAAGGCAAGGAAGGCAAGGGAAAGCAAGGCAAGTTAAGGGTAAGGTAAGGAACGGCACTGCAAGGGGAAACAAGGCTAAGGCACGACAACGCAAGCTAGGCAATGCACGGCAAGGCAAGGAAAGGGTAACGCAAGGCAAGGCACGGTCAGGAAATGCAAGGCTAATGCACGACAACGGAAGGCTAGGCAATGCACGGCAAGGCAAGGAAAGAGTAACGGAATGTAAGGAATGCAAGGGAAAGCAAGGCAAGGCAAGAGTAACGGAAGGAACGGCACGGCAAGGGGAAACAAGGCTAAGGCACGACAACGCAAGGCTAGGCAAAGCACGGCAAGGCAAGGAAAGGGTAACGCAAGGCAAGGCACGGTGAGGCATGGCAAGGCTAATGCACGACAACGCACGGCTAGGCAAAGCAAGGCAAGGGAAGGAGAGGGTAACGCAAGGCCAGGCACGGTCAGTCGAGGGAAGGCTAATGCACGACAACGCAAGGCTTAGCAGTGCACGGCTAGGCAAGGAAAGCGTAACATAAGGAAAGGAAGGCAAGGCAAAGCAATGCAAGGCAAATGAAACAAAAGGCACGGCACGGCAAGGGGAAACAAGGTTAAGGAACGACAACGCAAGCTAGGCAATGCACGGCAAGGCAAGGAAAGGGTAACGCAAGGGAAGTCACGGTCAGGCGAGGCAAGGCTAAGGCACGACAACGCAAGGCTAGGCAATGCATGGCAAGGCAAGGAAAGAGTAACGGAATGTAAGGAATGCAAGGGAAAGCAAGGCAAGGCAAGAGTAACAGAAGGAACGGCACGGCAAGGGGAAACAAGGCTAAGGCACGACAACGCAAGCTAGGCAATGCACGGCAAGGCAAGGAAAGGGTAACGCAAGGCAAGGCACGGTCAGGAAATGCAAGGCTAATGCACGACAACGGAAGGCTAGGCCATGCACGGCAAGGCAAGGAAAGAGTAACGGAATGTAAGGAATGCAAGGGAAAGCAAGGCAAGGCAAGAGTAACGGAAGGAACGGCACGGCAAGGGGAAACAAGGCTAAGGAACGACAACGCAAGGCTAGGCAAAGCACGGCAAGGCAAGGAAAGGGTAACACAAGGCAAGGCACGGTGCGGCATGGCAAGGCTAATGCACGACAACGCACGGCTAGGCAAAGCAAGGCAAGGGAAGGAGAGGGTAACGCAAGGCCAGGCACGGTCAGTCGAGGGAAGGCTAATGCACGACAACGCAAGGCTTAGCAGTGCACGGCTAGGCAAGGAAAGCGTAACAGAAGGAAAGGAAGGCAAGGCAAAGCAATGCAAGGCAAGTGAAACAAAAGGCACGGCACGGCAAGGGGAAACAAGGCTAAGGCACGACAACGCAAGCTAGGCAATGCACGGCAATTCAAGGAAAGTGTAACGCAAGGCAAGGCACGGTCAGTCGAGGCAAGGCTAATGCACGACAACGCAAGGCTTGGCAGTGCACGGCTAGGGAAGGAAAGCGTAACAGAAGGAAAGGAAGGCAAGGCAAAGCAATGCAAGGCAAGTGAAACAAAAGGCACGGCACGGTAAGGGGAAAAAGGGTAAGGCACGACAACGCAAGCTAGGCAATGCACGGCAAGGCAAGGAAAGGGTAACGCAAGGCAAGGCACGGTCAGACAAGGCAAGGCTAATGCACGACAACGCAAGGCTAGGCAATGCACGGTAAGGCAAGGAAAGAGTAACGGAAGGCAAGGAATGCAAGGGAAACAAGGCAAGGCAAGAGTAACGGAAGGAACGGCACGGCAAGGGGAAGCAAGGCTAAGGCACGACAACGCAAGGCTAGGCAATGCACGGCAAGGGAAGGAAAGGGTAACGCAAGGCAAGGCACGGTGAGGCAAGGCAAGGCTAAGGCACGAAAACGCAAGGCTAGGCAATGCACGGAAGGCAAGCAAAGAGTAACGGAAGGCAAGGAAGGCAAGGGAAAGCAAGGCAAGGCAAGGGTAAGGGAAGGAACGGCATGGCAAGGGGAAACAAGGATAAGGCACGACAACGCAAGCTAGGCAATGCACGGCAAGGCAAGGAAAGTGTAACGCAAGGCAAGGCACGATCAGGCGAGGCAAGGCTAATGCACGACAACGCAAGTCTAGGCAGTGCACGGCTAGGCAAGGAAAGAGTAACGGAAGGATAGGAAGGCAAGGCAAAGCAAGGCAAGGCAAGTGTAACAAACGGCTCGGCACGGCAAGGGGAAACAAGGCTAAGGCGCGACAACGCAAGGCTAGGCAAAGCACGGCAAGGCAAGGAAAGGGTAACGCAAGGCAAGGCACGGTGAGGCATGGCAAGGCTAATGCACGACAACGCACGGCTAGGCAAAGCAAGGCAAGGGAAGGAGAGGGTAACGCAAGGCCAGGCACGGTCAGTCGAGGGAAGGCTAATGCACGACAACGCAAGGCTTAGGCAGTGCACGGCTAGGCAAGGAAAGAGTAACAGAAGGAAAGGAAGGCAAGGCAAAGCAATGCAAGGCAAGTGAAACAAAAGGCACGGCACGGCAAGGGGAAACAAGGCTAAGGCACGACAACGCAAGCTAGGCAATGCACGGCAAGGCAAGGAAAGTGTAACGCAAGGCAAGGCACGGTCAGTCGAGGCAAGGCTAATGCACGACAACGCAAGGCTTGGCAGTGCACGGCTAGGGAAGGAAAGCGTAACAGAAGGTAAGGAAGGCAAGGCAAAGCAATGCAAGGCAAGTGAAACAAAAGGCACGGCACGGCAAGGGGAAAAAAGGGTAAGGCACGACAACGCAAGCTAGGCAATGCACGGCAAGGCAAGGAAAGGGTAACGCAAGGGAAGGCACGGTGAGGCAAGGCAAGGCTAATGCACAACAACGCACGGCTAGGCAATGCACGGCAAGGCAAGGAAAGGGTAACGCAAGGGAAGTCACGGTCAGGCGAGGCAAGGCTAAGGCACGACAACGCAAGGCTAGGCAATGCACGGAAGGTAAGCAAAGAGTAACGGAAGGCAAGGAAGGCAAGGGAAAGCAAGGCAAGTCAAGAGTAAGGGAAGGAACGGCACGGCAAGGGGAAACAAGGCTAAAGCACGACAACGCAAGCTGGGCAAAGCACGGCAAGGCAAGGAAAGGGTAACGCAAGGCAAGGCACGGTCAGGCAAGGCAAGGCTAATGAACGACAACGCAAGGCTAGGCAGTGCACGGCTAGGCAAGGAACGAGTAACGGAAGGAAGGAAGGCAAGGCAAAGCAAGGCAAGGCAAGTGTAACAAAAGGCACGGCACGGCAAGGGGAAACAAGGCTAAGGCACGACAACGCAAGCTAGGCAATGCACGGCAAGGCAAGGAAAGGGTAACGCAAGGCAAGGCACGGTCAGGCGAGACAAGGCTAAGGCACGACAACGCAAGGCTAGGCAATGCACGGCAAGGCAAGGAAAGGGTAACGCAAGGCAAGGCACGGTCAGGAAAGGCAAGGCTAATGCACGACAACGCAAGGCTAGGCAATGCACGGCAAGGCAAGGAAAGAGTAACGGAATGTAAGGAATGCAAGGGAAAGCAAGGCAAGGCAAGAGTAACGGAAGGAACGGCACGGCAAGGGGAAACAAGGCTAAGGCACGACAACGCAAGGCTAGGCAAAGCACGGCAAGGCAAGGAAAGGGTAACGCAAGGCAAGGCACGGTGAGGCAAGGCAAGGCTAATGCACGACAACGCACGGCTAGGCAAAGCAAGGCAAGGGAAGGAGAGGGTAACGCAAGGCAAGGCACGGTCAAGCGAGGCAAGGCTAAGGCACGACAACGGAAGGCTAGGCAATGCACGGAATGTAAGCAAAGAGTAACGGAAGGCAAGGAAGGCAAGGGAAAGCAAGGCAAGTTAAGAGTAAGGGAAGGAACGGCACGGCAAGGGGAAACAAGGCTAAGGCACGAAAACGAAAGCTAGGCAAAGCACGGCAAGGCAAGGAAAGGGTAACGCAAGGCAAGGCACGGTCAGGCAAGGCAAGGCTAATGCACGACAACGCAAGGCTAGGCAGTGCACGGCTAGGCAAGGAACGAGTAACGGAAGGAATGAGGAAGGCAAGGCAAAGCAAGGCAAGGCAAGTGAACAAAAGGCACGGCACGCAAGGGGAAACAAGGCTAAGGCACGACAACGCAAGCTAGGCAATGCACGGCAACAAGGAAAGGTAACCAAGGCAAGGCAGGTCAGTCGAGGCAAGGCTAATGCACGACAACGCAAGGCTTGGCAGTGCACGGCTAGGAAGGAAGGTAACAGAAGGAAAGGAAGCAAGGCAAAGCAATGCAAGGCAAGTGCAAGGGGAAAAAGGGTAAGGCACGACAACGCAAGCTAGGCAATGCACGGCAAGGCAAGGAAAGGGTAACGCAAGGCAAGGCACGGTGAGGCAAGGCAAGGCTAATGCACAACAACGCACGGCTAGGCAAAGCACGGCAAGGCAAGGAAAGGGTAACGCAAGTGAAGACACGGTCAGGCGAGGCAAGGCTAAGGCACGACAACGCAAGGCTAGGCAATGCAGGTAAGGCAAGCAAGGAGTAACGGAACGGAAGGAAGGCAAGGGAAAGCAAGGCAAGGCAAGGTTAACGGAAGGAACGGCTCGGCAAGGGGAAACAAGGCTAAGGCACGGCTACGCACGGCTAGGCAATGCACGGCCAGGCATGGAAAGGGTAACGAAAGGCAAGGCACGGTGAGGCAAGTCAAGGTTAAGGCACGAAAACGCAAGGCTAGGCAGTGCACGGAAGGCAAGCAAAGAGTAACGGAAGGCAAGGAAGGCAAGGGAAAGCAAGGCAAGTTAAGGGTAAGGGAAGGAACAGCACGGCAAGGGGAAACAGGGCTAAGGCATGACAACGCAAGCTAGGCTATGCACGGCAAGGCAAGGAAAGGGTAACGCAAGGCAAGGCACGGTCAGGCAAGGCAAGGCTAATGCACGACAACGCAAGGCTAGGCAATGCACGGCAAGGCAAGGAAAGGGTAACGCAAGGCAAGGCTCTGTCAGGCGAGGCAAGGCTAAGGCACGACAACGCAAGGCTAGGCAATGCACGGAAGGTAAGCAAAGAGTATCGAAAGGCAAGGAAGGCAAGGGAAAGCAAGGCAAGTTAAGGGTAAGGTAAGGAACGGCACTGCAAGGGGAAACAAGGCTAAGGCACGACAACGCAAGCTAGGCAATGCACGGCAAGGCAAGGAAAGGGTAACGCAAGGCAAGGCACGGTCAGGAAATGCAAGGCTAATGCACGACAACGGAAGGCTAGGCAATGCACGGCAAGGCAAGGAAAGAGTAACGGAATGTAAGGAATGCAAGGGAAAGCAAGGCAAGGCAAGAGTAACGGAAGGAACGGCACGGCAAGGGGAAACAAGGCTAAGGCACGACAACGCAAGGCTAGGCAAAGCACGGCAAGGCAAGGAAAGGGTAACGCAAGGCAAGGCACGGTGAGGCATGGCAAGGCTAATGCACGACAACGCACGGCTAGGCAAAGCAAGGCAAGGGAAGGAGAGGGTAACGCAAGGCCAGGCACGGTCAGTCGAGGGAAGGCTAATGCACGACAACGCAAGGCTTAGCAGTGCACGGCTAGGCAAGGAAAGCGTAACATAAGGAAAGGAAGGCAAGGCAAAGCAATGCAAGGCAAATGAAACAAAAGGCACGGCACGGCAAGGGGAAACAAGGTTAAGGAACGACAACGCAAGCTAGGCAATGCACGGCAAGGCAAGGAAAGGGTAACGCAAGGGAAGTCACGGTCAGGCGAGGCAAGGCTAAGGCACGACAACGCAAGGCTAGGCAATGCATGGCAAGGCAAGGAAAGAGTAACGGAATGTAAGGAATGCAAGGGAAAGCAAGGCAAGGCAAGAGTAACAGAAGGAACGGCACGGCAAGGGGAAACAAGGCTAAGGCACGACAACGCAAGCTAGGCAATGCACGGCAAGGCAAGGAAAGGGTAACGCAAGGCAAGGCACGGTCAGGAAATGCAAGGCTAATGCACGACAACGGAAGGCTAGGCCATGCACGGCAAGGCAAGGAAAGAGTAACGGAATGTAAGGAATGCAAGGGAAAGCAAGGCAAGGCAAGAGTAACGGAAGGAACGGCACGGCAAGGGGAAACAAGGCTAAGGAACGACAACGCAAGGCTAGGCAAAGCACGGCAAGGCAAGGAAAGGGTAACACAAGGCAAGGCACGGTGCGGCATGGCAAGGCTAATGCACGACAACGCACGGCTAGGCAAAGCAAGGCAAGGGAAGGAGAGGGTAACGCAAGGCCAGGCACGGTCAGTCGAGGGAAGGCTAATGCACGACAACGCAAGGCTTAGCAGTGCACGGCTAGGCAAGGAAAGCGTAACAGAAGGAAAGGAAGGCAAGGCAAAGCAATGCAAGGCAAGTGAAACAAAAGGCACGGCACGGCAAGGGGAAACAAGGCTAAGGCACGACAACGCAAGCTAGGCAATGCACGGCAATTCAAGGAAAGTGTAACGCAAGGCAAGGCACGGTCAGTCGAGGCAAGGCTAATGCACGACAACGCAAGGCTTGGCAGTGCACGGCTAGGGAAGGAAAGCGTAACAGAAGGAAAGGAAGGCAAGGCAAAGCAATGCAAGGCAAGTGAAACAAAAGGCACGGCACGGTAAGGGGAAAAAGGGTAAGGCACGACAACGCAAGCTAGGCAATGCACGGCAAGGCAAGGAAAGGGTAACGCAAGGCAAGGCACGGTCAGACAAGGCAAGGCAATGCACGACAACGCAAGGCTAGGCAATGCACAATGCACGGCAAGGGAAGGAAAGGGCTAACGCAAGGAAAGGGTAACGGAAGGAAGAATGCAAGGGAAACAGGCAAGGTAAGGCACGACAACGCAAGGCTAGGCAATGCACGGCAAGGAAGGAAAGGGTAACGCAAGGCAAGGCACGGTGAGGCAAGGCAAGGCTAAGGCACGAAAACGCAAGGCTAGGCAATGCACGGAAGGCAAGCAAAGAGTAACGGAAGGCAAGGAAGGCAAGGGAAAGCAAGGCAAGGCAAGGGTAAGGGAAGGAACGGCATGGCAAGGGGAAACAAGGATAAGGCACGACAACGCAAGCTAGGCAATGCACGGCAAGGCAAGGAAAGTGTAACGCAAGGCAAGGCACGATCAGGCGAGGCAAGGCTAATGCACGACAACGCAAGTCTAGGCAGTGCACGGCTAGGCAAGGAAAGAGTAACGGAAGGATAGGAAGGCAAGGCAAAGCAAGGCAAGGCAAGTGTAACAAACGGCTCGGCACGGCAAGGGGAAACAAGGCTAAGGCGCGACAATGCAAGCTAGGCAATGCACGGCAAGGCAAGGAAAGGGTAACGCAAGGCAAGGCACGGTCAGTCGAGGCAAGGCTAATGCACGACAACGCAAGGCTTGGCAGTGCAAGGCTAGGCAAGGAAAGAGTAACAGAAGGAAAGGAAGGCAAGGCAAAGCAATGCAAGGCAAGTGAAACAAAAGGCACGGCACGGCAAGGAGAAACAAGGGTAAGGCACGACAACGCAAGCTGGGCAATGCACGGCAAGGCAAGGAAAGGGTAACGTAAGGCAAGGCACGGTGAGGCAAGGCAAGGCTAATGCACAACAACGCACGGCTAGGCAATGGACGGCAAGGCAAGGAAAGGGTAACGCAAGGGAAGTCACGGTCAGGCGAGGCAAGGCTACGGCACGACAACGCAAGGCTAGGCAATGCACGGATGGTAAGCAAAGAGTAACGGAAGGCAAGGAAGGCAAGGGAAAGCAAGGCAAGTCAAGAGTAAGGGAAGGAACGGCACGGCAAGGGGAAACAAGGCTAAGGCACGACAACGCAAGCTGGGCAAAGCACGTCAAGGCAAAGAAAGGGTAACGTAAGGCAAGGCACGGTCAGGCAAGGCAAGGCTAATGCACGACAACGCAAGGCTAGGCAGTGCACGGCTAGGCAAGGAACGAGTAACGGAAGGAATGGAAGGCAAGGCAAAGCAAGGCAAGGCAAGTGTAACAAAAGGCACGGCACGGCAAGGGGAAACAAGGCTAAGGCACGACAACGCAAGCCAGGCAATGCACGGCAAGGCAAGGAAAGGGTAACGCAAGGCAAGGCAGGGTCAGGCGAGACAAGGCTAAGGCACGACAACGCAAGGCTAGGCAATGCACGGCAAGGCAAGGAAAGGGTAACGCAAGGGAAGGCACGGTGAGGAAAGGCAAGGCTAATGCACAACACCGCACGTCTAGGCAATGCACGGCAAGGCAAGGAAAGGGTAACGCAAGGGAAGTCACGGTCAGGCCAGGCAAGGCTAAGTCACGACAACGCAAGGCTAGGCAATGCACGGAAGGTAAGCAAAGAGCAACGGAAGGCAAGGAAGGCAAGGGAAAGCAAGGCAAGTTAAGGGTAAGGGAAGGAACGGCACGGCAAGGGGAAACAAGGCTAAGGCACGACAACGCAAGCTAGGCAATGCACGGCAAGGCAAGGAAAGGGTAACGCAAGGCAAGGCACGGTCAGGAAATGCAAGGCTAATGCACGACAACGGAAGGCTAGGCAATGCACGGCAAGGCAAGGAAAGAGTAACGGAATGTAAGGAATGCAAGGGAAAGCAAGGCAAGGCAAGAGTAACGGAAGGAACGGCACGGCAAGGGGAAACAAGGCTAAGGCACGACAACGCAAGGCTAGGCAAAGCACGGCAAGGCAAGGAAAGGGTAACGCAAGGCAAGGCACGGTGAGGCATGGCAAGGCTAATGCACGACAACGCACGGCTAGGCAAAGAAAGGCAAGGGAAGGAGAGGGTAAAGCAAGGCCAGGCACGGTCAGTCGAGGGAAGGCTAATGCACGACAACGAAAGGCTTAGCAGTGCACGGCTAGGCAAGGAAAGCGTAACAGAAGGAAAGGAAGGCAAGGCAAAGCAATGCAAGGCAAGTGAAACAAAAGGCACGGCACGGCAAGGGGAAACAAGGCTAAGGCACGACAACGCAAGCTAGGCAATGCACGGCAAGGCAAGGAAAGTGTAACGCAAGGCAAGGCACGGTCAGTCGAGGCAAGGCTAATGCACGACAACGCAAGGCTTGGCAGTGCACGGCTAGGGAAGGAAAGCGTAACAGAAGGAAAGGAAGGCAAGGCAAAGCAATGCAAGGCAAGTGAAACAAAAGGCACGGCACGGCAAGGGGAAAAAAGGGTAAGGCACGACAACGCAAGCTAGGCAATGCACGGCAAGGCAAGGAAAGGGTAACGTAAGGGAAGGCACGGTGAGGCAAGGCAAGGCTAATGCACAACAACGCACGGCTAGGCAATGGACGCCAAGGCAAGGAAAGGGTAACGCAAGGGAAGTCACGGTCAGGCGAGGCATGGCTACGGCACGACAACGCAAGGCTAGGCAATGCACGGATGGTAAGCAAAGAGTAACGGAAGGCAAGGAAGGCAAGGGAAAGCAAGGCAAGTCAAGAGAAAGGGAAGGAACGGCAGGGCAAGGGGAAACAAGGCTAAGGCACGACAACGCAAGCTGGGCAAAGCACGGCAAGGCAAGGAAAGGGTAACGCAAGGCAAGGCACGGTCAGGCAAGGCAAGGCTAATGCACGACAACGCAAGGCTAGGCAGTGCACGGCTAGGCAAGGAACGAGTAACGGAAGGAATGGAAGGCAAGGCAAAGCAAGGCAAGGCAAGTGTAACAAAAGGCACGGCACGGCAAGGGGAAACAAGGCTAAGGCACGACAACGCAAGCTAGGCAATGCACGGCAAGGCAAGGAAAGGGTAACGCAAGGCAAGGCAGGGTCAGGCGAGACAAGGCTAAGCCACGACAACGCAAGGCTAGGCAATGCACGGCAAGGCAAGGAAAGGGTAACGCAAGGCAAGGCACGGTGAGGAAAGGCAAGGCTAATGCACAACAACGCACGTCTAGGCAATGCACGGCAACGCAAGGAAAGAGTAACGGAATGTAAGGAATGCAAGGGAAAGCAAGGCAAGGCAAGAGTAACGGAAGGAACGGCACGGCAAGGGGAAACAAGGCTAAGGCACGACAACGCAAGGCTAGGCAAAGCACGGCAAGGCAAGGAAAGGGTAACGCAAGGCAAGGCACGGTGAGGCAAGGCAAGGCTAATGCACGACAACGCACGGCTAGGCAAAGCAAGGCAAGGGAAGGAGAGGGTAACGCAAGGCAAGGCACGGTCAAGCGAGGCAAGGCTAAGGCACGACAACGGAAGGCTAGGCAATGCACGGAAGGTAAGCAAAGAGTAACGGAAGGCAAGGAAGGCAAGGGAAAGCAAGGCAAGTTAAGAGTAAGGGAAGGAACGGCACGGCAAGGGGAAACAAGGCTAAGGCACGAAAACGAAAGCTAGGCAAAGCACGGCAAGGCAAGGAAAGGGTAACGCAAGGCAAGGCACGGTCAGGCAAGGCAAGGCTAATGCACGACAACGCAAGGCTAGGCAGTGCACGGCTAGGCAAGGAACGAGTAACGGAAGGAATGAAAGGCAATGCAAAGCAAGGCAAGGCAAGTGAACCAAAAGGCACGGCACGGCAAGGGGAAACAAGGCTAAGGCACGACAACGCAAGCTAGGCAATGCACGGCAAGGCAAGGAAAGGGTAACGCAAGGCAAGGCAGGGTCAGTCGAGGCAAGGCTAATGCACGACAACGCAAGGCTTGGCAGTGCACGGCTAGGCAAGGAACGAGTAACAGAAGGAAAGGAACGCAAGGCAAAGCAATGCAAGGCAAGTGAAACAAAAGGCACGGCACGGCAAGGGGAAACAAGGGTAAGGCACGACAACGCAAGCTAGGCAATGCACGGCAAGGCAAGGAAAGGGTAACGCAAGGCAAGGCACGGTGAGGCAAGGCAAGGCTAATGCACAACAACGCACAGCTAGGCAATGCACGGCAAGGCAAGGAAAGGGTAACGCAAGTGAAGTCACGGTCAGGCGAGGCAAGGCTAAGGCACGACAACGCAAGGCTAGGCAATGCAGGTAAGGCAAGCAAGGAGTAACGGAACGGAAGGAAGGCAAGGGAAAGCAAGGCAAGGCAAGGTTAACGGAAGGAACGGCTCGGCAAGGGGAAACAAGGCTAAGGCACGGCTACGCACGGCTAGGCAATGCACGGCCAGGCAAGGAAAGGGTAACGAAAGGCAAGGCACGGTGAGGCAAGTCAAGGTTAAGGCACGAAAACGCAAGGCTAGGCAGTGCACGGAAGGCAAGCAAAGAGTAACGGAAGGCAAGGAAGGCAAGGGAAAGCAAGGCAAGTTAAGGGTAAGGGAAGGAACGGCACGGCAAGGGGAAACAGGGCTAAGGCATGACAACGCAAGCTAGGCTATGCACGGCAAGACAAGGAAAGGGTAACGCAAGGCAAGGCACGGTCAGGCAAGGCAAGGCTAATGCACGACAACGCAAGGCTAGGCAATGCACGGCAAGGCAAGGAAAGGGTAACGCAAGGCAAGGCTCTGTCAGGCGAGGCAAGGCTAAGGCACGACAACGCAAGGCTAGGCAATGCACGGAAGGTAAGCAAAGAGTATCGGAAGGCAAGGAAGGCAAGGGAAAGCAAGGCAAGTTAAGGGTAAGGTAAGGAACGGCACTGCAAGGGGAAACAAGGCTAAGGCACGACAACGCAAGCTAGGCAATGCACGGCAAGGCAAGGAAAGGGTAACGCAAGGCAAGGCACGTTCAGGAAATGCAAGGCTAATGCACGACAACGCACGGCTAGGCAAAGCAAGGCAAGGGAAGGAGAGGGTAACGCAAGGCCAGGCACGGTCAGTGGAGGGAAGGCTAATGCACGACAACGCAAGGCTTGGCAGTGCACGGCTAGGCAAGGAAAGCGTAACAGAAGGAAAGGAAGGCAAGGCAAAGCAATGCAAGGCAAGTGAAACAAAAGGCACGGCACGGCAAGGGGAAACAAGGCTAAGGCACGACAACGCAAGCTAGGCAATGCAGGGCAAGGCAAGAAAAGGGTAACGCAAGGCAAAGCACGGTCAGTCAAGGCAAGGCTAATGCACGACATCGCAAGGCTTGGCAGTGCACGGCTAGGCAAGGAAAGCGTAACAGAAGGAAAGGAAGGAAAGGCAAAGCAATGCAAGGGAAGTGAAACAAAAGGCACGGCACGGCAAGGGGAAAAAAGGGTAAGGCACGACAACGCAAGCTAGGCAAAGCACGGCAAGGCAAGGAAAGGGTAACGCAAGGCAAGGCACGGTGAGGCATGGCAAGGCTAAGGCACGACAACGCAAGGCTAGGCAATGCACGGCAAGGCAAGGAAAGGGTAACGCAAGGGAAGGCACGGTGAGGAAAGGCAAGGCTAATGCACAACAACGCACGTCTAGGTAATGCACGGCAAGGCAAGGAAAGGGTAACGCAAGGGAAGTCACGGTCAGGCGAGGCAAGGCTAAGGCACGACAACGCAAGGCTAGGCAATGCATGGCAAGGCAAGGAAAGTGTAACGGAATGTAAGGAATGCAAGGGAAAGCAAGGCAAGGCAAGAGTAACAGAAGGAACGGCACGGCAAGGGGAAACAAGGCTAAGGCACGACAACGCAAGCTAGGCAATGCACGGCAAGGCAAGGAAAGGGTAACGCAAGGGAAGGCACGGTCAGGAAATGCAAGGCTAATGCACGACAACGGAAGGCTAGGCCATGCACGGCAAGGCAAGGAAAGAGTAACGGAATGTAAGGAATGCAAGGGAAAGCAAGGCAAGGGAAGAGTAACGGAAGGAACGGCACGGCAAGGGGAAACAAGGCTAAGGCACGACAACGCAAGGCTAGGCAAAGCACGGCAAGGCAAGGAAAGGGTAACGCAAGGCAAGGCACGGTGCGGGATGGCAAGGCTAATGCACGACAACGCACGGCTAGGCAAAGCAAGGCAAGGGAAGGAGAGGGTAACGCAAGGCCAGGCACGGTCAGTCGAGGGAAGGCTAATGCACGACAACGCAAGGCTTAGCAGTGCACGGCTAGGCAAGGAAAGCGTAACAGAAGGAAAGGAAGGCAAGGCAAAGCAATGCAAGGCAAGTGAAACAAAAGGCACGGCACGGCAAGGGGACACAAGGCTAAGGCACGACAACGCAAGCTAGGCAATGCACGGCAAAGCAAGGAAAGTGTAACGCAAGGCAAGGCACGGTCAGTCGAGGCAAGGCTAATGCACGACAACGCAAGGCCTGGCAGTGCACGGCTAGGGAAGGAAAGCGTAACAGAAGGAAAGGAAGGCAAGGCAAAGCAATGCAAGGCAAGTGAAACAAAAGGCACGGCACGGTAAGGGGAAAAAAGGGTAAGGCACGACAACGCAAGCTAGGCAATGCACGGCAAGGCAAGGAAAGGGTAACGCAAGGCAAGGCACGGTCAGACAAGGCAAGGCTAATGCACGACAACGGAAGGCTAGGCAATGCACGGTAAGGCAAGGAAAGAGTAACGGAAGGCAAGGAATGCAAGGGAAACAAGGCAAGGCAAGAGTAACGGAAGGAACGGCACGGCAAGGGGAAACAAGGCTAAGGCACGACAACGCAAGCTAGGCAATGCACGGCAATGCAAGGAAAGGGTAACGCAAGGCAAGGCACTATCAGGCGAGGCAAGGCTAATGCACGACAACGCAAGGCTAGGCAGTGCACGGCTAGGAAAGGAAAGAGTAACGGAAGGATAGGAAGGCAAGGCAAAGCAAGGCAAGGCAAGTGTAACAAACGGCTCGGCACGGCAAGGGGATACAAGGCTAAGGCACGACAACGCAAGCTAGGCAATGCACGGCAAGGCAAGGAAAGGGTAACGCAAGGCAAGGCAGGGTCAGGCGAGACAAGGCTAAGGCACGACAACGCAAGGCTAGGCAATGCACGGCAAGGCAAGGAAAGGGTAACGCAAGGGAAGGCACGGTGAGGAAAGGCAAGGCTAATGCACAACACCGCACGTCTAGGCAATGCACGGCAAGGCAAGGAAAGGGTAACGCAAGGGAAGTCACGGTCAGGCGAGGCAAGGCTAAGTCACGACAACGCAAGGCTAGGCAATGCACGGAAGGTAAGCAAAGAGCAACGGAAGGCAAGGAAGGCAAGGGAAAGCAAGGCAAGTTAAGGGTAAGGGAAGGAACGGCACGGCAAGGGGAAACAAGGCTAAGGCACGACAACGCAAGATAGGCAATGCACGGCAAGGCAAGGAAAGGGTAACGCAAGGCAAGGCACGGTCAGGAAATGCAAGGCTAATGCAAGACAACGGAAGGCTAGGCAATGCACGGCAAGGCAAGGAAAGAGTAACGGAATGTAAGGAATGCAAGGGAAAGCAAGGCAAGGCAAGAGTAACGGAAGGAACGGCACGGCAAGGGGAAACAAGGCTAAGGCACGACAACGCAAGGCTAGGCAAAGCACGGCAAGGCAAGGAAAGGGTAACGCAAGGCAAGCCACGGTGAGGCATGGCAAGGCTAATGCACGACAACGCACGGCTAGGCAAAGCAAGGCAAGGGAAGGAGAGGGTAACGCAACGCCAGGCACGGTCAGTCGAGGGAAGGCTAATGCACGACAACGAAAGGCTTAGCAGTGCACGGCTAGGCAAGGAAAGCGTAACAGAAGGAAAGGAAGGCAAGGCAAAGCAATGCAAGGCAAGTGAAACAAAAGGCACGGCACGGCAAGGGGAAACGAGGCTAAGGCACGACAACGCAAGCTAGGCAATGCACGGCAAGGCAAGGAAAGTGTAACGCAAGGCAAGGCACGGTCAGTCGAGGAAAGGCTAATGCACGACAACGCAAGGCTTGGCAGTGCACGGCTAGGGAAGGAAAGCGTAACAGAAGGAAAGGAAGGCAAGGCAAAGCAATGCAAGGCAAGTGAAACAAAAGGCACGGCACGGCAAGGGGAAAAAAGGGTAAGGCACGACAACGCAAGCTAGGCAATGCACGGCAAGGCAAGGAAAGGGTAACGTAAGGGAAGGCACGGTGAGGCAAGGCAAGGCTAATGCACAACAACGCAGGGCTAGGCAATGGACGGCAAGGCAAGGAAAGGGTAACGCAAGGCAAGGCACGGTGAGGCAAGTCAAGGCTAATGCACGACAACGCAAGGCTAGGCAGTGCACGGCTAGGCAAGGAACGAGTAACGGAAGGAATGGAAGGCAAGGCAAAGCAAGGCAAGGCAAGTGTAACAAATGGCACGGCACGGCAAAGGGAAACAAGGCTAAGGCACGACAACGCAAGCTAGGCAATGCACGGCAAGGCAAGGAAAGGGTAACGCAAGGCAAGGGAGGGTCAGGCGAGACAAGGTTAAGGCACGACAACGCAAGGCTAGGCAATGCACGGCAAGGCAAGGAAAGGGTAACGCAAGGGAAGGCACGGTGAGGAAAGGCAAGGCTAATGCACAACAACGCACGTCTAGGCAATGCACGGCAAGGCAAGGAAAGGGTAACGCAAGGGAAGTCACGGTCAGGCGAGGCAAGGCTAAGTCACGAGAACGCAAGGCTAGGCAATGCACGGAAGGTAAGCAAAGAGCAACGGAAGGCAAGGAAGGCAAGGGAAAGCAAGGCAAGTTAAGGGTAAGGGAAGGAACGGCACGGCAAGGGGAAACAAGGCTAAGGCACGACAACGCAAGCTAGGCAATGCACGGCAATTCAAGGAAAGGGTAACGCAAGGCAAGGCACGGTCAGGCGAGACAAGGCTAAGGCACGACAACGCAAGGCTAGGCAATGCACGGCAAGGCAAGGAAAGGGTAACGCAAGGGAAGGCACGGTGAGGAAAGGCAAGGCTAATGCACAACAACGCACGTCTAGGCAATGCACGGCAAGGCAAGGAAAGGGTAACGCAAGGGAAGTCACGGTCAGGCGAGGCAAGGCTAAGTCACGACAACGCAAGGCTAGGCAATGCACGGAAGGTAAGCAAAGAGCAACGGAAGGCAAGGAAGGGAAGGGAAAGCAAGGCAAGTTAAGGGTAAGGGAAGGAACGGCACGGCAAGGGGAAACAGGGCTAAGGCATGACAACGCAAGCTAGGCAATGCACCGCAAGGCAAAGAAAGGGTAACGCAAGGCAAGGCACGGTCAGGCAAGGCAAGGCTAATGCACGACAACGCAAGGCTAGGCAATGCACGGCAAGGCAAGGAAAGGGTAACGCAAGGGAAGTCACGGTCAGGCGAGGCATGGCTACGGCACGACAACGCAAGGCTAGGCAATGCACGGATGGTAATCAAAGAGCAACGGAAGGCAAGGAAGGCAAGGGAAAGCAAGGCAAGTTAAGGGTAAGGGAAGGAACGGCACGGCAAGGGGAAACAGGGCTAAGGCATGACAACGCAAGCTAGGCAATGCACCGCAAGGCAAGGAAAGGGTAACGCAAGTCAAGGCACGGTCAGGCAAGGCAAGGCTAATGCACGACAACGCAAGGCTAGGCAGTACACGGATAGGCAAGGAAAGCGTAACATAAGGAAAGGAAGGCAAGGCAAAGCAAGGCAAGGGAAGTGAAACAAAAGGCACGGCACGGCAAGGGGAAAAAAGGGTAAGGCACGACAACGCAAGCTAGGCAAAGCACGGCAAGGTAAGGAAAGGGTAACGCAAGGCAAGGCACGGTGAGGCATGGCAAGGCTAATGCACGACAACGAACGGCGAGGCAAAGCAAGGCAAGGGAAGGAGAGGGTAACGCAAGGCCAGGCACGGTCAGTCGAGGGAAGGCTAATGCACGACAACGCAAGGCTTAGCAGTGCACGGCTAGGCAAGGAAAGCGTAACATAAGGAAAGGAAGGCAAGGCAAAGCAATGCAAGGCAAGTGAAACAAAAGGCACGGCACGGCAAGGGGAAACAAGGTTAAGGCACGACAACGCAAGCTAGGCAATGCACGGCAAGACAAGGAAAGGGTAACGCAAGGCAAGGCAGGGTCAGGCAAGACAAGGCTAAGGCACGACAACGCACGGCTAGGCAAAGCAAGGCAAGGGAAGGAGAGGGTAACGCAAGGCCAGGCACGGTCAGTCGAGGGAAGGCTAATGCACGACAACGCAAGGCTTAGCAGTGCACGGCTAGGCAAGGAAAGCGTAACAGAAGGAAAGGAAGGCACGGCAAAGCAATGCAAGGCAAGTGAAACAAAAGGCACGGCACGGCAAGGGGAAACAAGGCTAAGGCACGACAACGCAAGCTAGGCAATGCACGGCAAGGCAAGGAAAGGGTAACGTAAGGGAAGGCACGGTGAGGCAAGGCAAGGCTAATGCACAACAACGCACGGCTAGGCAATGGGCGGCAAGGCAAGGAAAGGGTAACGCAAGGGAAGTCACGGTCAGGCGAGGCATGGCTACGGCACGACAACGCAAGGCTTGGCAATGCACGGATGGTAAGCAAAGAGTAACGGAAGGCAAGGAAGGCAAGGGAAAGCAAGGCAAGTCAAGAGTAAGGGAAGGAACGGCAGGGCAAGGGGAAACTAGGCTAAGGCACGACAACGCAAGCTGGGCAAAGCACGGCAATTCAAGGAAAGGGTAACGCAAGGCAAGGCACGGTCAGGCAAGGCAAGGCTAATGCACGACAACGCAAGGCTAGGCAGTGCACGGCTAGGCAAGGAACGAGTAACGGAAGGAATGGAAGGCAAGGCAAAGCAGGGCAAGGCAAGTGTAACAAAAGGCACGGCACGGCAAGGGGAAACAAGGCTAAGGCACGACAACGCAAGCTAGGCAATGCACGGCAAGGCAAGGAAAGGGTAACGCAAGGCAAGGAAGGGTCAGGCGAGACAAGGCTAAGGCACGACAACGCAAGGCTAGGCAATGCACGGCAAGGCAAGGAAAGGGTAACGCAAGGCAAGGCACGGTGAGGAAAGGCAAGGCTAATGCACAACAACGCACGTCTAGGCAATGCACGGCAAGGCAAGGAAAGAGTAACGGAATGTAAGGAATGCAAGGGAAAGCAAGGCAAGGCAAGAGTAACGGAAGGAACGGCACGGCAAGGGGAAACAAGGCTAAGGCACGACAACGCAAGGCTAGGCAAAGTACGGCAAGGCAAGGAAAGGGTAACGCAAGGCAAGGCACGGTGAGGCAAGGCAAGGCTAATGCACGACAACGCACGGCTAGGCAAAGCAAGGCAAGGGAAGGAGAGGGTAACGCAAGGCAAGGCACGGTCAAGCGAGGCAAGGCTAAGGCACGACAACGGAAGGCTAGGCAATGCACGGAAGGTAAGCAAAGAGTAACGGAAGGCAAGGAAGGCAAGGGAAAGCAAGGCAAGTTAAGAGTAAGGGAAGGAACGGCACGGCAAGGGGAAACAAGGCTAAGGCACGAAAACGCAAGCTAGGCAAAGCACGGCAAGGCAAGGAAAGGGTAACGCAAGGCAAGGCACGGTCAGGCAAGGCAAGGCTAATGCACGACAACGCACGGCTAGGCAAAGCAAGGCAAGGGAAGGAGAGGGTAACGCAAGGCAAGGCACGGTCAAGCGAGGCAAGGCTAAGGCACGACAACGGAAGGCTAGGCAATGCACGGAAGGTAAGCAAAGAGTAACGGAAGGCAAGGAAGGCAAGGGAAAGCAAGGCAAGTTAAGAGTAAGGGAAGGAACGGCACGGCAAGGGGAAACAAGGCTAAGGCACGAAAACGCAAGCTAGGCAAAGCACGGCAAGGCAAGGAAAGGGTAACGCAAGGCAAGGCACGGTCAGGCAAGGCAAGGCTAATGCACGACAACGCAAGGCTAGGCACTGCACGGCTAGGCAAGGAACGAGTAACGGAAGGAATGAAAGGCAAGGCAAAGCAAGGCAAGGCAAGTGAACCAAAAGGCACGGCACGGCAAGGGGAAACAAGGCTAAGGCACGACAACGCAAGCTAGGCAATGCACGGCAAGGCAAGGAAAGGGTAACGCAAGGCAAGGCAGGGTCAGGCGAGGCAAGGCTAATGCACGACAACGCAAGGCTTGGCAGTGCACGGCTAGGCAAGGAACGAGTAACAGAAGGAAAGGAACGCAAGGCAAAGAAATGCAAGGCAAGTGAAACAAAAGGCACGGCACGGCAAGGGGAAACAAGGGTAAGGCACGACAACGCAAGCTAGGCAATGGACGGCAAGGCAAGGAAAGGGTAACGCAAGGCAAGGCACGGTGAGGCAAGGCAAGGCTAATGCACAAGAACGCACGGCTAGGCAATGCACGGCAAGGCAAGGAAAGGGTAACGCAAGTGATGTCACGGTCAGGCGAGGCAAGGCTAAGGCACGACAACGCAAGGCTAGGCAGTGTACGGCTAGGCAAGGAAAGAGTAACGGAAGGATAGGAAGGCAAGGCAAAGCAAGGCAAGGGAAGTGTAACAAACGGCACGGCACGGCAAGGGGAAACAAGGTAAGGCACGACAACGCAAGCTAGGCAATGCACGGCAAGGCAAGGAAAGGGTAACTCAAGGCAAGGCACGGTCAGTCGAGGCAAGGCTAATGCACGACAACGCAAGGCTTGGCAGTGCAAGGCTAGGCAAGGAAAGAGTAACAGAAGGAAAGGAAGGCAAGGCAAAGCAATGCAAGGCAAGTGAAACAAAAGGCACGGCACGGCAAGGAGAAACAAGGGTAAGGCACGACAACGCAAGCTAGGCAATGCACGGCAAGGCAAGGAAAGGGTAACGTAAGGCAAGGCACGGTGAGGCAAGGCAAGGCTAATGCACAACAACGCACGGCTAGGCAATGGACGGCAAGGCAAGGAAAGGGTAACGCAAGGGAAGTCACGGTCAGGCGAGGCAAGGCTACGGCACGACAACTCAAGGCTAGGCAATGCACGGATGGTAAGCAAAGAGTAACGGAAGGCAAGGAAGGCAAGGGAAAGCAAGGCAAGTCAAGAGTAAGGGAAGGAAAGGCACGGCAAGGGGAAACAAGGCTAAGGCACGACAACGCAAGCTGGGCAAAGCACGGCAAGGCAAGGAAAGGGTAACGCAAGGCAAGGCACGGTCAGGCAAGGCAAGGCTAATGCACGACAACGCAAGGCTAGGCAGTGCACGGCTAGGCAAGGAACGAGTAACGGAAGGAATGGAAGGCAAGGCAAAGCAAGGCAAGGCAAGTGTAACCAAAGGCACGGCACGGCAAGGGGAAACAAGGCTAAGGTACGACAACGCAAGCTAGGCAATGCACGGTAAGGCAAGGAAAGGGTAACGCAAGGCAAGGCAGGGTCAGGCGAGACAAGGCTAAGGCACGACAACGCAAGGCTAGGCAATGCACGGCAAGGCAAGGAATGGGTAACGCAAGGGAAGGCACGGTGAGGAAAGGCAAGGCTAATGCACAACAACGCACGTCTAGGCAATGCACGGCAAGGCAAGGAAAGGGTAACACAAGGGAAGTCACGGTCAGGCGAGTCAAGGCTAAGGCACGACAACGCAAGGCTAGGCAATGCACGGCAAGGCAAGGAAAGAGTAACGGAATGTAAGGAATGCAAGGGAAAGCAAGGCAAGGCAAGAGTAACAGAAGGAACGGCACGGCAAGGGGAAACAAGGCTAAGGCACGACAACGCAAGCTAGGCAATGCACGGCAAGGCAAGGAAAGGGTAACGCAAGGCAAGGCACGGTCAGGAAATGCAAGGCTAATGCACGACAACGGAAGGCTAGGCAATGCACGGCAAGGCAAGGAAAGAGTAACGGAATGTAAGGAATGCAAGGGAAAGCAAGGCAAGGCAAGAGTAACGGAAGGAACGGCACGGCAAGGGGAAACAAGGCTAAGGCACGACAACGCAAGGCTAGGCAAAGCACGGCAAGGCAAGGAAAGGGTAACTCAAGGCAAGGCACGGTGAGGCATGGCAAGGCTAATGCACGACAACGCACGGCTAGGCAAAGCAAGGCAAGGGAAGGAGAGGGTAACGCAAGGCCAGGCACGGTCAGTCGAGGGAAGGCTAATGCACGACAACGCAAGGCTTAGCAGTGCACGGCTAGGCAAGGAAAGCGTAACAGAGGGAAAGGAAGGCAAGGCAAAGCAATGCAAGGCAAGTGAAACAAAAGGCACGGCACGGCAAGGGGAAACAAGGCTAAGGCACGACAACGCAAGCTAGGCAATGCACGGCAAGGGAAGGAAAGTGTAACGCAAGGCAAGGCACGGTCAGTCGAGGCAAGGCTAATGCACGACAACGCAAGGCTTGGCAGTGCACGGCTAGGGAAGGAAAGCGTAACAGAAGGTAAGGAAGGCAAGGCAAAGCAATGCAAGGTAAGTGAAACAAAAGGCACAGCACGGCAAGGGGAAAAAAGGGTAAGGCACGACAACGCAAGCTAAGCAATGCACGGCAAGGCAAGGAAAGGGTAACGTAAGGGAAGGCACGGTGAGGCAAGGCAAGGCTAATGCACAACAACGCACGGCTAGGCAATGGACGGCAAGGCAAGGAAAGGGTAACGCAAGGGAAGTCACGGTCAGGCGAGGCATGGCTACGGCACGACAACGCAAGGCTAGGCAATGCACGGATGGTAAGCAAAGAGTAACGGAAGGCAAGGAAGGCAAGGGAAAGCAAGGCAAGTCAAGAGTAAGGGAAGGAACGGCAGGGCAAGGGGAAACAAGGCTAAAGCACGACAACGCAAGCTGGGCAAAGCACGGCAAGGCAAGGAAAGGGTAACGCAAGGCAAGGCACGGTCAGGCAAGGCAAGGCTAATGAACGACAACGCAAGGCTAGGCAGTGCACGGCTAGGCAAGGAACGAGTAACGGAAGGAATGGAAGGCAAGGCAAAGCAAGGCAAGGCAAGTGTAACAAAAGGCACGGCACGGCAAGGGGAAACAAGGCTAAGGCACGACAACGCAAGCTAGGCAATGCACGGCAAGGCAAGGAAAGGGTAACGCAAGGCAAGGCAGGGTCAGGCGAGACAAGGCTAAGGCACGACAACGCAAGGCTAGGCAATGCACGGCAAGGCAAGGAAAGGGTAACGCAAGGCAAGGCACGGTGACGAAAGGCAAGGCTAATGCCCAACAACGCACGTCTAGGCAATGCACGGCAAGGCAAGGAAAGAGTAACGGAATGTAAGGAATGCAAGGGAAAGCAAGGCAAGGCAAGAGCAACGGAAGGAACGGCACGGCAAGGGGAAACAAGGCTAAGGCACGACAACGCAAGGCTAGGCAAAGCACGGCAAGGCAAGGAAAGGGTAACGCAAGGCAAGGCACGGTGAGGCAAGGCAAGGCTAATGCACGACAACGCACGGCTAGGCAAAGCAAGGCAAGGGAAGGAGAGGGTAACGCAAGGCAAGGCACGGTCAAGCGAGGCAAGGCTAAGGCACGACAACGGAAGGCTAGGCAATGCACGGAAGGTAAGCAAAGAGTAACGGAAGGCAAGGAAGGCAAGGGAAAGCAAGGCAAGTTAAGAGTAAGGGAAGGAACGGCACGGCAAGGGGAAACAAGGCTAAGGCACGAAAACGAAAGCTAGGAAAAGCACGGCAAGGCAAGGAAAGGGTAACGCAAGGCAAGGCACGGTCAGGCAAGGCAAGGCTAATGCACGACAACGCAAGGCTAGGCAGTGCACGGCTAGGCAAGGAACGAGTAACGGAAGGAATGAAAGTCAAGGCAAAGCAAGGCAAGGCAAGTGAACCAAAAGGCACGGCACGGCAAGGGGAAACAAGGCTAAGGCACGACAACGCAAGCTAGGCAATGCACGGCAAGGCAAGGAAAGGGTAACACAAGGCAAGGCAGGGTCAGTCGAGGCAAGGCTAATGCACGACAACGCAAGGCTTGGCAGTGCACGGCTAGGCAAGGAACGAGTAACAGAAGGAAAGGAACGCAAGGCAAAGCAATGCAAGGCAAGTGAAACAAAAGGCACGGCACGGCAAGGGGAAACAAGGGTAAGGCACGACAACGCAAGCTAGGCAATGCACGGCAAGGCAAGGAAAGGGTAACGCAAGGCAAGGCACGGTGAGGCAAGGCAAGGCTAATGCAGAACAACGCACGGCTAGGCAATGCACGGCAAGGCAAGGAAAGGGTAACGCAAGTGAAGACACGGTCAGGCGAGGCAAGGCTAAGGCACGACAACGCAAGGCTAGGCAATGCAGGTAAGGCAAGCAAGGAGTAACGGAACGGAAGGAAGGCAAGGGAAAGCAAGGCAAGGCAAGGTTAACGGAAGGAACGGCTCGGCAAGGGGAAACAAGGCTAAGGCACGGCTACGCACGGCTAGGCAATGCACGGCCAGGCAAGGAAAGGGTAACGAAAGGCAAGGCACGGTGAGGCAAGTCAAGGTTAAGGCACGAAAACGCAAGGCTAGGCAGTGCACGGAAGGCAAGCAAAGAGTAACGGAAGGCAAGGAAGGCAAGGGAAAGCAAGGCAAGTTAAGGGTAAGGGAAGGAACAGCACGGCAAGGGGAAACAGGGCTAAGGCATGACAACGCAAGCTAGGCTATGCACGGCAAGGCAAGGAAAGGGTAACGCAAGGCAAGGCACGGTGAGGCATGGCAAGGCTAATGCACGACAACGCAAGGCTAGGCAAAGCAAGGCAAGGGAAGGAGAGGGTAACGCAAGGCCAGGCACGGTCAGTCGAGGGAAGGCTAATGCACGACAACGCAAGGCTTAGCAGTGCACGGCTAGGCAAGGAAAGCGTAACATAAGGAAAGGAAGGCAAGGCAAAGCAATGCAAGGCAAATGAAACAAAAGGCACGGCACGGCAAGGGGAAACAAGGTTAAGGAACGACAACGCAAGCTAGGCAATGCACGGCAAGGCAAGGAAAGGGTAACGCAAGGGAAGTCACGGTCAGGCGAGGCAAGGCTAAGGCACGACAACGCAAGGCTAGGCAATGCATGGCAAGGCAAGGAAAGAGTAACGGAATGTAAGGAATGCAAGGGAAAGCAAGGCAAGGCAAGAGTAACAGAAGGAACGGCACGGCAAGGGGAAACAAGGCTAAGGCACGACAACGCAAGCTAGGCAATGCACGGCAAGGCAAGGAAAGGGTAACGCAAGGCAAGGCACGGTCAGGAAATGCAAGGCTAATGCACGACAACGGAAGGCTAGGCCATGCACGGCAAGGCAAGGAAAGAGTAACGGAATGTAAGGAATGCAAGGGAAAGCAAGGCAAGGCAAGAGTAACGGAAGGAACGGCACGGCAAGGGGAAACAAGGCTAAGGCACGACAACGCAAGGCTAGGCAAAGCACGGCAAGGCAAGGAAAGGGTAACACAAGGCAAGGCACGGTGCGGCATGGCAAGGCTAATGCACGACAACGCACGGCTAGGCAAAGCAAGGCAAGGGAAGGAGAGGGTAACGCAAGGCCAGGCACGGTCAGTCGAGGGAAGGCTAATGCACGACAACGCAAGGCTTAGCAGTGCACGGCTAGGCAAGGAAAGCGTAACAGAAGGAAAGGAAGGCAAGGCAAAGCAATGCAAGGCAAGTGAAACAAAAGGCACGGCACGGCAAGGGGAAACAAGGCTAAGGCACGACAACGCAAGCTAGGCAATGCACGGCAATTCAAGGAAAGTGTAACGCAAGGCAAGGCACGGTCAGTCGAGGCAAGGCTAATGCACGACAACGCAAGGCTTGGCAGTGCACGGCTAGGGAAGGAAAGCGTAACAGAAGGAAAGGAAGGCAAGGCAAAGCAATGCAAGGCAAGTGAAACAAAAGGCACGGCACGGCAAGGGGAAAAAAGGGTAAGGCACGACAACGCAAGCTAGGCAATGCACGGCAAGGCAAGGAAAGGGTAACGCAAGGCAAGGCACGGTCAGACAAGGCAAGGCTAATGCACGACAACGCAAGGCTAGGCAATGCACGGTAAGGCAAGGAAAGAGTAACGGAAGGCAAGGAATGCAAGGGAAACAAGGCAAGGCAAGAGTAACGGAAGGAACGGCACGGCAAGGGGAAGCAAGGCTAAGGCACGACAACGCAAGGCTAGGCAATGCACGGCAAGGGAAGGAAAGGGTAACGCAAGGCAAGGCACGGTGAGGCAAGGCAAGGCTAAGGCACGAAAACGCAAGGCTAGGCAATGCACGGCAAGGCAAGGAAAGGGTAACTCAAGGCAAGGCACGGTCAGTCGAGGCAAGGCTAATGCACGACAACGCAAGGCTTGGCAGTGCAAGGCTAGGCAAGGAAAGAGTAACAGAAGGAAAGGAACGCAAGGCAAAGCAATGCAAGGCAAGTGAAACAAAAGGCACGGCACGGCAAGGGGAAACAAGGGTAAGGCACGACAACGCAAGCTAGGCAATGCACGGCTAGGCAATGGACGGCAAGGCAAGGAAAGGGTAACGCAAGGGAAGTCACGGTCAGGCGAGGCAAGGCTACGGCACGACAACTCAAGGCTAGGCAATGCACGGATGGCAAGGAAAGAGTAACAGGCAAGGAAAGGGTAACGTAAGGCAAGGCACGGTGAGGCAAGGCAAGGCTAATGCACAACAACGCACGGCTAGGCAATGGACGGCAAGGCAAGGAAAGGGTAACGCAAGGGAAGTCACGGTCAGGCGAGGCAAGGCTACGGCACGACAACTCAAGGCTAGGCAATGCACGGATGGTAAGCAAAGAGTAACGGAAGGCAAGGAAGGCAAGGGAAAGCAAGGCAAGTCAAGAGTAAGGGAAGGAACGGCACGGCAAGGGGAAACAAGGCTAAGGCACGACAACGCAAGCTGGGCAAAGCACGGCAAGGCAAGGAAAGGGTAACGCAAGGCAAGGCACGGTCAGGCAAGGCAAGGCTAATGCACGACAACGCAAGGCTAGGCAGTGCACGGCTAGGCAAGGAACGAGTAACGGAAGGAATGGAAGGCAAGGCAAAGCAAGGCAAGGCAAGTGTAACCAAAGGCACGGCACGGCAAGGGGAAACAAGGCTAAGGCACGACAACGCAAGCTAGGCAATGCACGGCAAGGCAAGGAAAGGGTAACGCAAGGCAAGGCAGGGTCAGGCGAGACAAGGCTAAGGCACGACAACGCAAGGCTAGGCAATGCACGGCAAGGCAAGGAAAGGGTAACGCAAGGGAAGGCACGGTGAGGAAAGGCAAGGCTAATGCACAACAACGCACGTCTAGGCAATGCACGGCAAGGCAAGGAAAGGGTAACACAAGGGAAGTCACGGTCAGGCGAGGCAAGGCTAAGGCACGACAACGCAAGGCTAGGCAATGCACGGCAAGGCAAGGAAAGAGTAACGGAATGTAAGGAATGCAAGGGAAAGCAAGGCAAGGCAAGAGTAACAGAAGGAACGGCACGGCAAGGGGAAACAAGGCTAAGGCACGACAACGCAAGCTAGGCAATGCACGGCAAGGCAAGGAAAGGGTAACGCAAGGCAAGGCACGGTCAGGAAATGCAAGGCTAATGCACGACAACGGAAGGCTAGGCAATGCACGGCAAGGCAAGGAAAGAGTAACGGAATGTAAGGAATGCAAGGGAAAGCAAGGCAAGGCAAGAGTAACGGAAGGAACGGCACGGCAAGGGGAAACAAGGCTAAGGCACGACAACGCAAGGCTAGGCAAAGCACGGCAAGGCAAGGAAAGGGTAACTCAAGGCAAGGCACGGTGAGGCATGGCAAGGCTAATGCACGACAACGCACGGCTAGGCAAAGCAAGGCAAGGGAAGGAGAGGGTAACGCAAGGCCAGGCACGGTCAGTCGAGGGAAGGCTAATGCACGACAACGCAAGGCTTAGCAGTGCACGGCTAGGCAAGGAAAGCGTAACAGAAGGAAAGGAAGGCAAGGCAAAGCAATGCAAGGCAAGTGAAACAAAAGGCACGGCACGGCAAGGGGAAACAAGGCTAAGGCACGACAACGCAAGCTAGGCAATGCACGGCAAGGCAAGGAAAGTGTAACGCAAGGCAAGGCACGGTCAGTCGAGGCAAGGCTAATGCACGACAACGCAAGGCTTGGCAGTGCACGGCTAGGGAAGGAAAGCGTAACAGAAGGTAAGGAAGGCAAGGCAAAGCAATGCAAGGCAAGTGAAACAAAAGGCACGGCACGGCAAGGGGAAAAAAGGGTAAGGCACGACAACGCAAGCTAGGCAATGCACGGCAAGGCAAGGAAAGGGTAACGTAAGGGAAGGCACGGTGAGGCAAGGCAAGGCTAATGCACAACAACGCACGGCTAGGCAATGGACGGCAAGGCAAGGAAAGGGTAACGCAAGGGAAGTCACGGTCAGGCGAGGCATGGCTACGGCACGACAACGCAAGGCTAGGCAATGCACGGATGGTAAGCAAAGAGTAACGGAAGGCAAGGAAGGCAAGGGAAAGCAAGGCAAGTCAAGAGTAAGGGAAGGAACGGCAGGGCAAGGGGAAACAAGGCTAAAGCACGACAACGCAAGCTGGGCAAAGCACGGCAAGGCAAGGAAAGGGTAACGCAAGGCAAGGCACGGTCAGGCAAGGCAAGGCTAATGAACGACAACGCAAGGCTAGGCAGTGCACGGCTAGGCAAGGAACGAGTAACGGAAGGAATGGAAGGCAAGGCAAAGCAAGGCAAGGCAAGTGTAACAAAAGGCACGGCACGGCAAGGGGAAACAAGGCTAAGGCACGACAACGCAAGCTAGGCAATGCACGGCAAGGCAAGGAAAGGGTAACGCAAGGCAAGGCAGGGTCAGGCGAGACAAGGCTAAGGCACGACAACGCAAGGCTAGGCAATGCACGGCAAGGCAAGGAAAGGGTAACGCAAGGCAAGGCACGGTGACGAAAGGCAAGGCTAATGCCCAACAACGCACGTCTAGGCAATGCACGGCAAGGCAAGGAAAGAGTAACGGAATGTAAGGAATGCAAGGGAAAGCAAGGCAAGGCAAGAGCAACGGAAGGAACGGCACGGCAAGGGGAAACAAGGCTAAGGCACGACAACGCAAGGCTAGGCAAAGCACGGCAAGGCAAGGAAAGGGTAACGCAAGGCAAGGCACGGTGAGGCAAGGCAAGGCTAATGCACGACAACGCACGGCTAGGCAAAGCAAGGCAAGGGAAGGAGAGGGTAACGCAAGGCAAGGCACGGTCAAGCGAGGCAAGGCTAAGGCACGACAACGGAAGGCTAGGCAATGCACGGAAGGTAAGCAAAGAGTAACGGAAGGCAAGGAAGGCAAGGGAAAGCAAGGCAAGTTAAGAGTAAGGGAAGGAACGGCACGGCAAGGGGAAACAAGGCTAAGGCACGAAAACGAAAGCTAGGAAAAGCACGGCAAGGCAAGGAAAGGGTAACGCAAGGCAAGGCACGGTCAGGCAAGGCAAGGCTAATGCACGACAACGCAAGGCTAGGCAGTGCACGGCTAGGCAAGGAACGAGTAACGGAAGGAATGAAAGTCAAGGCAAAGCAAGGCAAGGCAAGTGAACCAAAAGGCACGGCACGGCAAGGGGAAACAAGGCTAAGGCACGACAACGCAAGCTAGGCAATGCACGGCAAGGCAAGGAAAGGGTAACACAAGGCAAGGCAGGGTCAGTCGAGGCAAGGCTAATGCACGACAACGCAAGGCTTGGCAGTGCACGGCTAGGCAAGGAACGAGTAACAGAAGGAAAGGAACGCAAGGCAAAGCAATGCAAGGCAAGTGAAACAAAAGGCACGGCACGGCAAGGGGAAACAAGGGTAAGGCACGACAACGCAAGCTAGGCAATGCACGGCAAGGCAAGGAAAGGGTAACGCAAGGCAAGGCACGGTGAGGCAAGGCAAGGCTAATGCAGAACAACGCACGGCTAGGCAATGCACGGCAAGGCAAGGAAAGGGTAACGCAAGTGAAGTCACGGTCAGGCGAGGCAAGGCTAAGGCACGACAACGCAAGGCTAGGCAATGCAGGTAAGGCAAGCAAGGAGTAACGGAACGGAAGGAAGGCAAGGGAAAGCAAGGCAAGGCAAGGTTAACGGAAGGAACGGCTCGGCAAGGGGAAACAAGGCTAAGGCACGGCTACGCACGGCTAGGCAATGCACGGCCAGGCAAGGAAAGGGTAACGAAAGGCAAGGCACGGTCAGTCGAGGCAAGGCTAATGCACGACAACGCAAGGCTTGGCAGTGCACGGCTAGGCAAGGAAAGCGTAACAGAAGGAAAGGAAGGAAAGGCAAAGCAATGCAAGGCAAGTGAAACAAAAGGCACGGCACGGCAAGGGGAAAAAAGGGTAAGGCACGACAACGCAAGCTAGGCAAAGCACGGCAAGGCAAGGAAAGGGTAAGGCAAGGCAAGGCACGGTGAGGCATGGCAAGGCTAAAGCACGACAACGCACGGCTAGGCAAAGCAAGGCAAGGGAAGGAGAGGGTAACGCAAGGCCAGGCACGGTCAGTCGAGGGAAGGCTAATGCACGACAACGCAAGGCTTAGCAGTGCACGGCTAGGCAAGGAAAGCGTAACATAAGGAAAGGAAGGCAAGGCAAAGCAATGCAAGGCAAATGAAACAAAAGGCACGGCACGGCAAGGGGAAACAAGGTTAAGGAACGACAACGCAAGCTAGGCAATGCACGGCAAGGCAAGGAAAGGGTAACGCAAGGGAAGTCACGGTCAGGCGAGGCAAGGCTAAGGCACGACAACGCAAGGCTAGGCAATGCATGGCAAGGCAAGGAAAGAGTAACGGAATGTAAGGAATGCAAGGGAAAGCAAGGCAAGGCAAGAGTAACAGAAGGAACGGCACGGCAAGGGGAAACAAGGCTAAGGCACGACAACGCAAGCTAGGCAATGCACGGCAAGGCAAGGAAAGGGTAACGCAAGGCAAGGCACGGTCAGGAAATGCAAGGCTAATGCACGACAACGGAAGGCTAGGCCATGCACGGCAAGGCAAGGAAAGAGTAACGGAATGTAAGGAATGCAAGGGAAAGCAAGGCAAGGCAAGAGTAACGGAAGGAACGGCACGGCAAGGGGAAACAAGGCTAAGGCACGACAACGCAAGGCTAGGCAAAGCACGGCAAGGCAAGGAAAGGGTAACACAAGGCAAGGCACGGTGCGGCATGGCAAGGCTAATGCACGACAACGCACGGCTAGGCAAAGCAAGGCAAGGGAAGGAGAGGGTAACGCAAGGCCAGGCACGGTCAGTCGAGGGAAGGCTAATGCACGACAACGCAAGGCTTAGCAGTGCACGGCTAGGCAAGGAAAGCGTAACAGAAGGAAAGGAAGGCAAGGCAAAGCAATGCAAGGCAAGTGAAACAAAAGGCACGGCACGGCAAGGGGAAACAAGGCTAAGGCACGACAACGCAAGCTAGGCAATGCACGGCAATTCAAGGAAAGTGTAACGCAAGGCAAGGCACGGTCAGTCGAGGCAAGGCTAATGCACGACAACGCAAGGCTTGGCAGTGCACGGCTAGGGAAGGAAAGCGTAACAGAAGGAAAGGAAGGCAAGGCAAAGCAATGCAAGGCAAGTGAAACAAAAGGCACGGCACGGTAAGGGGAAAAAAGGGTAAGGCACGACAACGCAAGCTAGGCAATGCACGGCAAGGCAAGGAAAGGGTAACGCAAGGCAAGGCACGGTCAGACAAGGCAAGGCTAATGCACGACAACGCAAGGCTAGGCAATGCACGGTAAGGCAAGGAAAGAGTAACGGAAGGCAAGGAATGCAAGGGAAACAAGGCAAGGCAAGAGTAACGGAAGGAACGGCACGGCAAGGGGAAGCAAGGCTAAGGCACGACAACGCAAGGCTAGGCAATGCACGGCAAGGGAAGGAAAGGGTAACGCAAGGCAAGGCACGGTGAGGCAAGGCAAGGCTAAGGCACGAAAACGCAAGGCTAGGCAATGCACGGAAGGCAAGCAAAGAGTAACGGAAGGCAAGGAAGGCAAGGGAAAGCAAGGCAAGGCAAGGGTAAGGGAAGGAACGGCATGGCAAGGGGAAACAAGGATAAGGCACGACAACGCAAGCTAGGCAATGCACGGCAAGGCAAGGAAAGGGTAACGCAAGGCAAGGCACGATCAGGCGAGGCAAGGCTAATGCACGACAACGCAAGTCTAGGCAGTGCACGGCTAGGCAAGGAAAGAGTAACGGAAGGATAGGAAGCTAAGGCAAAGCAAGGCAAGGCAGGTGTAACAAACGGCTCGGCACGGCAAGGGGAAACAAGGCTAAGGCGCGACAATGCAAGCTAGGCAATGCACGGCAAGGCAAGGAAAGGGTAACCCAAGGCAAGGCACGGTCAGTCGAGGCAAGGCTAATGCACGACAACGCAAGGCTTGGCAGTGCAAGGCTAGGCAAGGAAAGAGTAACAGAAGGAAAGGAAGGCAAGGCAAAGCAATGCAAGGCAAGTGAAACAAAAGGCACGGCACGGCAAGGAGAAACAAGGGTAAGGCACGACAACGCAAGCTAGGCAATGCACGGCAAGGCAAGGAAAGGGTAACGTAAGGCAAGGCACGGTGAGGCAAGGCAAGGCTAATGCACAACAACGCACGGCTAGGCAATGGACGGCAAGGCAAGGAAAGGGTAACGCAAGGGATGTCACGGTCAGGCGAGGCAAGGCTACGGCACGACAACGCAAGGCTAGGCAATGCACGGATGGTAAGCAAAGAGTAACGGAAGGCAAGGAAGGCAAGGGAAAGCAAGGCAAGTCAAGAGTAAGGGAAGGAACGGCACGGCAAGGGGAAACAAGGCTAAGGCACGACAACGCAAGCTGGGCAAAGCACGGCAAGGCAAAGAAAGGGTAACGCAAGGCAAGGCACGGTCAGGCAAGGCAAGGCTAATGCACGACAACGCAAGGCTAGGCAGTGCACGGCTAGGCAAGGAACGAGTAACGGAAGGAATGGAAGGCAAGGCAAAGCAAGGCAAGGCAAGTGTAACAAAAGGCACGGCACGGCAAGGGGAAACAAGGCTAAGGCACGACAACGCAAGCCAGGCAATGCACGGCAAGGCAAGGAAAGGGTAACGCAAGGAAAGGCAGGGTCAGGCGAGACAAGGCTAAGGCACGACAACGCAAGGCTAGGCAATGCACGGCAAGGCAAGGAAAGGGTAACGCAAGGGAAGGCACGGTGAGGAAAGGCAAGGCTAATGCACAACACCGCACGTCTAGGCAATGCACGGCAAGGCAAGGAAAGGGTAACGCAAGGGAAGTCACGGTCAGGCCAGGCAAGGCTAAGTCACGACAACGCAAGGCTAGGCAATGCACGGAAGGTAAGCAAAGAGCAACGGAAGGCAAGGAAGGCAACGGAAAGCAAGGCAAGTTAAGGGTAAGGGAAGGAACGGCACGGCAAGGGGAAACAAGGCTAAGGCACGACAACGCAAGCTAGGCAATGCACGGCAAGGCAAGGAAAGGGTAACGCAAGGCAAGGCACGGTCAGGAAATGCAAGGCTAATGCACGACAACGGAAGGCTAGGCAATGCACGGCAAGGCAAGGAAAGAGTAACGGAATGTAAGGAATGCAAGGGAAAGCAAGGCAAGGCAAGAGTAACGGAAGGAACGGCACGGCAAGGGGAAACAAGGCTAAGGCACGACAACGCAAGGCTAGGCAAAGCACGGCAAGGCAAGGAAAGGGTAACGCAAGGCAAGGCACGGTGAGGCATGGCAAGGCTAATGCACGACAACGCACGGCTAGGCAAAGAAAGGCAAGGGAAGGAGAGGGTAAAGCAAGGCCAGGCACGGTCAGTCGAGGGAAGGTTAATGCACGACAACGAAAGGCTTAGCAGTGCACGGCTAGGCAAGGAAAGCGTAACAGAAGGAAAGGAAGGCAAGGCAAAGCAATGCAAGGCAAGTGAAACAAAAGGCACGGCACGGCAAGGGGAAACAAGGCTAAGGCACGACAACGCAAGCTAGGCAATGCACGGCAAGGCAAGGAAAGTGTAACGCAAGGCAAGGCACGGTCAGTCGAGGCAAGGCTAATGCACGACAACGCAAGGCTTGGCAGTGCACGGCTAGGGAAGGAAAGCGTAACAGAAGGAAAGGAAGGCAAGGCAAAGCAATGCAAGGCAAGTGAAACAAAAGGCACGGCACGGCAAGGGGAAAAAAGGGTAAGGCACGACAACGCAAGCTAGGCAATGCACGGCAAGGCAAGGAAAGGGTAACGTAAGGGAAGGCACGGTGAGGCAAGGCAAGGCTAATGCACAACAACGCACGGCTAGGCAATGGACGGCAAGGCAAGGAAAGGGTAACGCAAGGGAAGTCACGGTCAGGCGAGGCATGGCTACGGCACGACAACGCAAGGCTAGGCAATGCACGGATGGTAAGCAAAGAGTAACGGAAGGCAAGGAAGGCAAGGGAAAGCAAGGCAAGTCAAGAGAAAGGGAAGGAACGGCAGGGCAAGGGGAAACAAGGCTAAGGCACGACAACGCAAGCTGGGCAAAGCACGGCAAGGCAAGGAAAGGGTAACGCAAGGCAAGGCACGGTCAGGCAAGGCAAGGCTAATGCACGACAACGCAAGGCTAGGCAGTGCACGGCTAGGAAAGGAACGAGTAACGGAAGGAATGGAAGGCAAGGCAAAGCAAGGCAAGGCAAGTGTAACAAAAGGCACGGCACGGCAAGGGGAAACAAGGCTAAGGCACGACAACGCAAGCTAGGCAATGCACGGCAAGGCAAGGAAAGGGTAACGCAAGGCAAGGCACGGTCAGGCGAGGCAAGGCTACCGCACGACAACGCAAGGCTAGGCAATGCAGGCAATGCACGGCAAGGCAAGGAAAGGGTAACGCAAGGCAAGGCACGGTGAGGAAAGGCAAGGCTAATGCACAACAACGCACGTCTAGGCAATGCACGGCAACGCAAGGAAAGAGTAACGGAATGTAAGGAATGCAAGGGAAAGCAAGGCAAGGCAAGAGTAGGCAAGGAACGAGTAACGGAACGAATGAACGGCAAGGGCAAAGCAAGGCAAGGCAAGTGAACGCAAGCTAGGCACGGCACGGCAAGGGGAAACAAGGCTAAGGCACGGCAAGTAAGGCAGGGTCAGTCGAGGCAAGGCTAATGCACGACAACGCAAGGCTTGGCAGTGCACGGCTAGGCAAGGAACGAGTAACGAAGGAAAGGAACGCAAGGCAAAGCAATGCAAGGCAAGTGAAACAAAAGGCACGGCACGGCAAGGGGAAACAAGGGTAAGGCACGACAACGCAAGCTAGGCAATGCACGGCAAGGCAAGGAAAGGGTAACGCAAGGCAAGGCACGGTGAGGCAAGGCAAGGCTAATGCACAACAACGCACAGCTAGGCAATGCACGGCAAGGCAAGGAAAGGGTAACAAGTGAAGTCACGGTCAGGCGAGGCAAGGCTAAGGCACGCAACGCAAGGCTAGGCAATGCAGGTAAGGCAAGCAAGGAGTAACGGAACGGAAGGAAGGCAAGGGAAAGCAAGGCAAGGCAAGGTTAACGGAAGGAACGGCTCGGCAAGGGGAAACAAGGCTAAGGCACGGCTACGCACGGCTAGGCAATGCACGGCCAGGCAAGGAAAGGGTAACGAAAGGCAAGGCACGGTGAGGCAAGTCAAGGTTAAGGCACGAAAACGTAAGGCTAGGCAGTGCACGGAAGGCAAGCAAAGAGTAACGGAAGGCAAGGAAGGCAAGGGAAAGCAAGGCAAGTTAAGGGTAAGGGAAGGAACGGCACGGCAAGGGGAAACAGGGCTAAGGCATGACAACGCAAGCTAGGCTATGCACGGCAAGACAAGGAAAGGGTAACGCAAGGCAAGGCACGGTCAGGCAAGGCAAGGCTAATGCACGACAACGCAAGGCTAGGCAATGCACGGCAAGGCAAGGAAAGGGTAACGCAAGGCAAGGCTCTGTCAGGCGAGGCAAGGCTAAGGCACGACAACGCAAGGCTAGGCAATGCACGGAAGGTAAGCAAAGAGTATCGGAAGGCAAGGAAGGCAAGGGAAAGCAAGGCAAGTTAAGGGTAAGGTAAGGAACGGCACTGCAAGGGGAAACAAGGCTAAGGCACGACAACGCAAGCTAGGCAATGCACGGCAAGGCAAGGAAAGGGTAACGCAAGGCAAGGCACGTTTAGGAAATGCAAGGCTAATGCACGACAACGCACGGCTAGGCAAAGCAAGGCAAGGGAAGGAGAGGGTAACGCAAGGCCAGGCACGGTCAGTGGAGGGAAGGCTAATGCACGACAACGCAAGGCTTGGCAGTGCACGGCTAGGCAAGGAAAGCGTAACAGAAGGAAAGGAAGGCAAGGCAAAGCAATGCAAGGCAAGTGAAACAAAAGGCACGGCACGGCAAGGCGAAACAAGGCTAAGGCACGACAACGCAAGCTAGGCAATGCAGGGCAAGGCAAGAAAAGGGAAACGCAAGGCAAAGCACGGTCAGTCAAGGCAAGGCTAATGCACGACATCGCAAGGCTTGGCAGTGCACGGCTAGGCAAGGAAAGCGTAACAGAAGGAAAGGAAGGAAAGGCAAAGCAATGCAAGGGAAGTGAAACAAAAGGCACGGCACGGCAAGGGGAAAAAAGGGTAAGGCACGACAACGCAAGCTAGGCAAAGCACGGCAAGGCAAGGAAAGGGTAACGCAAGGCAAGGCACGGTGAGGCATGGCAAGGCTAAGGCACGACAACGCAAGGCTAGGCAATGCACGGCAAGGCAAGGAAAGGGTAACGCAAGGCAAGGCACGGTGAGGCAAGGCAAGGCTAATGCACGACAACGGAAGGCTAGGCAATGCACGGAAGGTAAGCAAAGAGTAACGGAAGGCAAGGAAGGCAAGGGAAAGCAAGGCAAGTTAAGAGTAAGGGAAGGAACGGCACGGCAAGGGGAAACAAGGCTAAGGCACGAAAACGCAAGCTAGGCAAAGCACGGCAAGGCAAGGAAAGGGTAACGCAAGGCAAGGCACGGTCAGGCAAGGCAAGGCTAATGCACGACAACGCACGGCTAGGCAAAGCAAGGTAAGGGAAGGAGAGGGTAACGCAAGGCAAGGCACGGTCAAGCGAGGCAAGGCTAAGGCACGACAACGGAAGGCTAGGCAATGCACGGAAGGTAAGCAAAGAGTAACGGAAGGCAAGGAAGGCAAGGGAAAGCAAGGCAAGTTAAGAGTAAGGGAAGGAACGGCACGGCAAGGGGAAACAAGGCTAAGGCACGAAAACGCAAGCTAAGCAAAGCACGGCAAGGCAAGGAAAGGGTAACGCAAGGCAAGGCACGGTCAGGCAAGGCAAGGCTAATGCACGACAACGCAAGGCTAGGCACTGCACGGCTAGGCAAGGAACGAGTAACGGAAGGAATGAAAGGCAAGGCAAAGCAAGGCAAGGCAAGTGAACCAAAAGGCACGGCACGGCAAGGGGAAACAAGGCTAAGGCACGACAACGCAAGCTAGGCAATGCACGGCAAGGCAAGGAAAGGGTAACGCAAGGCAAGGCAGGGTCAGGCGAGGCAAGGCTAATGCACGACAACGCAAGGCTTGGCAGTGCACGGCTAGGCAAGGAACGAGTAACAGAAGGAAAGGAAGGCAAGGCAAAGCAATGCAAGGCAAGTGAAACAAAAGGCACGGCACGGCAAGGGGAAACAAGGGTAAGGCACGACAACGCAAGCTAGGCAATGGACGGCAAGGCAAGGAAAGGGTAACGCAAGGCAAGGCACGGTGAGGCAAGGCAAGGCTAATGCACAAGAACGCACGGCTAGGCAATGCACGGCAAGGCAAGGAAAGGGTAACGCAAGTGATGTCACGGTCAGGCTAGGCAAGGCTAAGGCACGACAACGCAAGGCTAGGCAGTGTACGGCTAGGCAAGGAAAGAGTAACGGAAGGATAGGAAGGCAAGGCAAAGCAAGGCAAGGGAAGTGTAACAAACGGCACGGCACGGCAAGGGGAAACAAGGTAAGGCACGACAACGCAAGCTAGGCAATGCACGGCAAGGCAAGGAAAGGGTAACGCAAGGCAAGGCACGGTCAGTCGAGGCAAGGCTAATGCACGACAACGCAAGGCTTGGCAGTGCAAGGCTAGGCAAGGAAAGAGTAACAGAAGGAAAGGAAGGCAAGGCAAAGCAATGCAAGGCAAGTGAAACAAAAGGCACGGCACGGCAAGGAGAAACAACGGTAAGGCACGACAACGCAAGCTAGGCAATGCACGGCAAGGCAAGGAAAGGGTAACGTAAGGCAAGGCACGGTGAGGCAAGGCAAGGCTAATGCACAACAACGCACGGCTAGGCAATGGACGGCAAGGCAAGGAAAGGGTAACGCAAGGGAAGACACGGTCAGGCGAGGCAAGGCTACGGCACGACAACTCAAGGCTAGGCAATGCACGGATGGTAAGCAAAGAGTAACGGAAGGCAAGGAAGGCAAGGGAAAGCAAGGCAAGTCAAGAGTAAGGGAAGGAAAGGCACGGCAAGGGGAAACAAGGCTAAGGCACGACAACGCAAGCTGGGCAAAGCACGGCAAGGCAAGGAAAGGGTAACGCAAGGCAAGGCACGGTCAGGCAAGGCAAGGCTAATGCACGACAACGCAAGGCTAGGCAGTGCACGGCTAGGCAAGGAACGAGTAACGGAAGGAATGGAAGGCAAGGCAAAGCAAGGCAAGGCAAGTGTAACCAAAGGCGCGGCACGGCAAGGGGAAACAAGGCTAAGGTACGACAACGCAAGCTAGGCAATGCACGGTAAGGCAAGGAAAGGGTAACGCAAGGCAAGGCAGGGTCAGGCGAGACAAGGCTAAGGCACGACAACGCAAGGCTAGGCAATGCACGGCAAGGCAAGGAAAGGGTAACGCAAGGGAAGGCACGGTGAGGAAAGGCAAGGCTAATGCACAACAACGCACGTCTAGGCAATGCACGGCAAGGCAAGGAAAGGGTAACACAAGGGAAGTCACGGTCAGGCGAGTCAAGGCTAAGGCACGACAACGCAAGGCTAGGCAATGCACGGCAAGGCAAGGAAAGAGTAACGGAATGTAAGGAATGCAAGGGAAAGCAAGGCAAGGCAAGAGTAACAGAAGGAACGGCACGGCAAGGGGAAACAAGGCTAAGGCACGACAACGCAAGCTAGGCAATGCACGGCAAGGCAAGGAAAGGGTAACGCAAGGCAAGGCACGGTCAGGAAATGCAAGGCTAATGCACGACAACGGAAGGCTAGGCAATGCACGGCAAGGCAAGGAAAGAGTAACGGAATGTAAGGAATGCAAGGGAAAGCAAGGCAAGGCAAGAGTAACGGAAGGAACGGCACGGCAAGGGGAAACAAGGCTAAGGCACGACAACGCAAGGCTAGGCAAAGCACGGCAAGGCAAGGAAAGGGTAACTCAAGGCAAGGCACGGTGAGGCATGGCAAGGCTAATGCACGACAACGCACGGCTAGGCAAAGCAAGGCAAGGGAAGGAGAGGGTAACGCAAGGCCAGGCACGGTCAGTCGAGGGAAGGCTAATGCACGACAACGAAAGGCTTAGCAGTGCACGACTAGGCAAGGAAAGCGTAATAGAGGGAAAGGAAGGCAAGGCAAAGCAATGCAAGGCAAGTGAAACAAAAGGCACGGCACGGCAAGGGGAAACAAGGCTAAGGCACGACAACGCAAGCTAGGCAATGCACGGCAAGGGAAGGAAAGTGTAACGCAAGGCAAGGCACGGTCAGTCGAGGCAAGGCTAATGCACGACAACGCAAGGCTTGGCAGTGCACGGCTAGGGAAGGAAAGCGTAACAGAAGGTAAGGAAGGCAAGGCAAAGCAATGCAAGGCAAGTGAAACAAAAGGCACAGCACGGCAAGGGGAAAAAAGGGTAAGGCACGACAACGCAAGCTAAGCAATGCACGGCAAGGCAAGGAAAGGGTAACGTAAGGGAAGGCACGGTGAGGCAAGGCAAGGCTAATGCACAACAACGCACGGCTAGGCAATGGACGGCAAGGCAAGGAAAGGGTAACGCAAGGGAAGTCACGGTCAGGCGAGGCATGGCTACGGCACGACAACGCAAGGCTAGGCAATGCACGGATGGTAAGCAAAGAGTAACGGAAGGCAAGGAAGGCAAGGGAAAGCAAGGCAAGTCAAGAGTAAGGGAAGGAACGGCAGGGCAAGGGGAAACAAGGCTAAAGCACGACAACGCAAGCTGGGCAAAGCACGGCAAGGCAAGGAAAGGGTAACGCAAGGCAAGGCACGGTCAGGCAAGGCAAGGCTAATGAACGACAACGCAAGGCTAGGCAGTGCACGGCTAGGCAAGGAACGAGTAACGGAAGGAATGGAAGGCAAGGCAAAGCAAGGCAAGGAAAGTGTAACACAAGGCACGGCACGGCAAGGGGAAACAAGGCTAAGGCACGACAACGCAAGCTAGGCAATGCACGGCAAGGCAAGGAAAGGGTAACGCAAGGCAAGGCAGGGTCAGGCGAGACAAGGCTAAGGCACGACAACGCAAGGCTTAGGCAATGCACGGCAAGGCAAGGAAAGGGTAACGCAAGGCAAGGCACGGTGAGGAAAGGCAAGGCTAATGCACAACAACGCACGTCTAGGCAATGCACGGCAACGCAAGGAAAGAGTAACGGAATGTAAGGAATGCAAGGGAAAGCAAGGCAAGGCAAGAGTAACGGAAGGAACGGCACGGGAAGGGGAAACAAGGCTAAGGCACGACAACGCAAGGCTAGGCAAAGCACGGCAAGGCAAGGAAAGGGTAACGCAAGGCAAGGCACGGTGAGGCAAGGCAAGGCTAATGCACGACAACGCACGGCTAGGCAAAGCAAGGCAAGGGAAGGAGAGGGTAACGCAAGGCAAGGCACGGTCAAGCGAGGCAAGGCTAAGGCACGACAACGGAAGGCTAGGCAATGCACGGAAGGTAAGCAAAGAGTAACGGAAGGCAAGGAAGGCAAGGGAAAGCAAGGCAAGTTAAGAGTAAGGGAAGGAACGGCACGGCAAGGGGAAACAAGGCTAAGGCACGAAAACGAAAGCTAGGCAAAGCACGGCAAGGCAAGGAAAGGGTAACGCAAGGCAAGGCACGGTCAGGCAAGGAAGGCTAATGCACGACAACGCAAGGCTAGGCAGTGCACGGCTAGGCAAGGAACGAGTAACGGAAGGAATGAAAGGCAATGCAAAGCAAGGCAAGGCAAGTGAACCAAAAGGCACGGCACGGCAAGGGGAAACAAGGCTAAGGCACGACAACGCAAGCTAGGCAATGCACGGCAAGGCAAGGAAAGGGTAACGCAAGGCAAGGCAGGGTCAGTCGAGGCAAGGCTAATGCACGACAACGCAAGGCTTGGCAGTGCACGGCTAGGCAAGGAACGAGTAACAGAAGGAAAGGAACGCAAGGCAAAGCAATGCAAGGCAAGTGAAACAAAAGGCACGGCACGGCAAGGGGAAACAAGGGTAAGGCACGACAACGCAAGCTAGGCAATGCACGGCAAGGCAAGGAAAGGGTAACGCAAGGCAAGGCACGGTGAGGCAAGGCAAGGCTAATGCACAACAACGCACAGCTAGGCAATGCACGGCAAGGCAAGGAAAGGGTAACGCAAGTGAAGTCACGGTCAGGCGAGGCAAGGCTAAGGCACGACAACGCAAGGCTAGGCAATGCAGGTAAGGCAAGCAAGGAGTAACGGAACGGAAGGAAGGCAAGGGAAAGCAAGGCAAGGCAAGGTTAACGGAAGGAACGGCTCGGCAAGGGGAAACAAGGCTAAGGCACGGCTACGCACGGCTAGGCAATGCACGGCCAGGCAAGGAAAGGGTAACGAAAGGCAAGGCACGGTGAGGCAAGTCAAGGTTAAGGCACGAAAACGTAAGGCTAGGCAGTGCACGGAAGGCAAGCAAAGAGTAACGGAAGGCAAGGAAGGCAAGGGAAAGCAAGGCAAGTTAAGGGTAAGGGAAGGAACGGCACGGCAAGGGGAAACAGGGCTAAGGCATGACAACGCAAGCTAGGCTATGCACGGCAAGACAAGGAAAGGGTAACGCAAGGCAAGGCACGGTCAGGCAAGGCAAGGCTAATGCACGACAACGCAAGGCTAGGCAATGCACGGCAAGGCAAGGAAAGGGTAACGCAAGGCAAGGCTCTGTCAGGCGAGGCAAGGCTAAGGCACGACAACGCAAGGCTAGGCAATGCACGGAAGGTAAGCAAAGAGTATCGGAAGGCAAGGAAGGCAAGGGAAAGCAAGGCAAGTTAAGGGTAAGGTAAGGAACGGCACTGCAAGGGGAAACAAGGCTAAGGCACGACAACGCAAGCTAGGCAATGCACGGCAAGGCAAGGAAAGGGTAACGCAAGGCAAGGCACGTTTAGGAAATGCAAGGCTAATGCACGACAACGCACGGCTAGGCAAAGCAAGGCAAGGGAAGGAGAGGGTAACGCAAGGCCAGGCACGGTCAGTGGAGGGAAGGCTAATGCACGACAACGCAAGGCTTGGCAGTGCACGGCTAGGCAAGGAAAGCGTAACAGAAGGAAAGGAAGGCAAGGCAAAGCAATGCAAGGCAAGTGAAACAAAAGGCACGGCACGGCAAGGCGAAACAAGGCTAAGGCACGACAACGCAAGCTAGGCAATGCAGGGCAAGGCAAGAAAAGGGAAAAAGGCAAAGCACGGTCAGTCAAGGCAAGGCTAATGCACGACATCGCAAGGCTTGGCAGTGCACGGCTAGGCAAGGAAAGCGTAACAGAAGGAAAGGAAGGAAAGGCAAAGCAATGCAAGGGAAGTGAAACAAAAGGCACGGCACGGCAAGGGGAAAAAAGGGTAAGGCACGACAACGCAAGCTAGGCAAAGCACGGCAAGGCAAGGAAAGGGTAACGCAAGGCAAGGCACGGTGAGGCATGGCAAGGCTAAGGCACGACAACGCAAGGCTAGGCAATGCACGGCAAGGCAAGGAAAGGGTAACGCAAGGCAAGGCACGGTGAGGCAAGGCAAGGCTAATGCACGACAACGGAAGGCTAGGCAATGCACGGAAGGTAAGCAAAGAGTAACGGAAGGCAAGGAAGGCAAGGGAAAGCAAGGCAAGTTAAGAGTAAGGGAAGGAACGGCACGGCAAGGGGAAACAAGGCTAAGGCACGAAAACGCAAGCTAGGCAAAGCACGGCAAGGCAAGGAAAGGGTAACGCAAGGCAAGGCACGGTCAGGCAAGGCAAGGCTAATGCACGACAACGCACGGCTAGGCAAAGCAAGGCAAGGGAAGGAGAGGGTAACGCAAGGCAAGGCACGGTCAAGCGAGGCAAGGCTAAGGCACGACAACGGAAGGCTAGGCAATGCACGGAAGGTAAGCAAAGAGTAACGGAAGGCAAGGAAGGCAAGGGAAAGCAAGGCAAGTTAAGAGTAAGGGAAGGAACGGCACGGCAAGGGGAAACAAGGCTAAGGCACGAAAACGCAAGCTAGGCAAAGCACGGCAAGGCAAGGAAAGGGTAACGCAAGGCAAGGCACGGTCAGGCAAGGCAAGGCTAATGCACGACAACGCAAGGCTAGGCACTGCACGGCTAGGCAAGGAACGAGTAACGGAAGGAATGAAAGGCAAGGCAAAGCAAGGCAAGGCAAGTGAACCAAAAGGCACGGCACGGCAAGGGGAAACAAGGCTAAGGCACGACAACGCAAGCTAGGCAATGCACGGCAAGGCAAGGAAAGGGTAACGCAAGGCAAGGCAGGGTCAGGCGAGGCAAGGCTAATGCACGACAACGCAAGGCTTGGCAGTGCACGGCTAGGCAAGGAACGAGTAACAGAAGGAAAGGAACGCAAGGCAAAGAAATGCAAGGCAAGTGAAACAAAAGGCACGGCACGGCAAGGGGAAACAAGGGTAAGGCACGACAACGCAAGCTAGGCAATGGACGGCAAGGCAAGGAAAGGGTAACGCAAGGCAAGGCACGGTGAGGCAAGGCAAGGCTAATGCACAAGAACGCACGGCTAGGCAATGCACGGCAAGGCAAGGAAAGGGTAACGCAAGTGATGTCACGGTCAGGCTAGGCAAGGCTAAGGCACGACAACGCAAGGCTAGGCAGTGTACGGCTAGGCAAGGAAAGAGTAACGGAAGGATAGGAAGGCAAGGCAAAGCAAGGCAAGGGAAGTGTAACAAACGGCACGCCACGGCAAGGGGAAACAAGGTAAGGCACGACAACGCAAGCTAGGCAATGCACGGCAAGGCAAGGAAAGGGTAACGCAAGGCAAGGCACGGTCAGTCGAGGCAAGGCTAATGCACGACAACGCAAGGCTTGGCAGTGCAAGGCTAGGCAAGGAAAGAGTAACAGAAGGAAAGGAAGGCAAGGCAAAGCAATGCAAGGCAAGTGAAACAAAAGGCACGGCACGGCAAGGAGAAACAACGGTAAGGCACGACAACGCAAGCTAGGCAATGCACGGCAAGGCAAGGAAAGGGTAACGTAAGGCAAGGCACGGTGAGGCAAGGCAAGGCTAATGCACAACAACGCACGGCTAGGCAATGGACGGCAAGGCAAGGAAAGGGTAACGCAAGGGAAGACACGGTCAGGCGAGGCAAGGCTACGGCACGACAACTCAAGGCTAGGCAATGCACGGATGGTAAGCAAAGAGTAACGGAAGGCAAGGAAGGCAAGGGAAAGCAAGGCAAGTCAAGAGTAAGGGAAGGAAAGGCACGGCAAGGGGAAACAAGGCTAAGGCACGACAACGCAAGCTGGGCAAAGCACGGCAAGGCAAGGAAAGGGTAACGCAAGGCAAGGCACGGTCAGGCAAGGCAAGGCTAATGCACGACAACGCAAGGCTAGGCAGTGCACGGCTAGGCAAGGAACGAGTAACGGAAGGAATGGAAGGCAAGGCAAAGCAAGGCAAGGCAAGTGTAACCAAAGGCGCGGCACGGCAAGGGGAAACAAGGCTAAGGTACGACAACGCAAGCTAGGCAATGCACGGTAAGGCAAGGAAAGGGTAACGCAAGGCAAGGCAGGGTCAGGCGAGACAAGGCTAAGGCACGACAACGCAAGGCTAGGCAATGCACGGCAAGGCAAGGAAAGGGTAACGCAAGGGAAGGCACGGTGAGGAAAGGCAAGGCTAATGCACAACAACGCACGTCTAGGCAATGCACGGCAAGGCAAGGAAAGGGTAACACAAGGGAAGTCACGGTCAGGCGAGTCAAGGCTAAGGCACGACAACGCAAGGCTAGGCAATGCACGGCAAGGCAAGGAAAGAGTAACGGAATGTAAGGAATGCAAGGGAAAGCAAGGCAAGGCAAGAGTAACAGAAGGAACGGCACGGCAAGGGGAAACAAGGCTAAGGCACGACAACGCAAGCTAGGCAATGCACGGCAAGGCAAGGAAAGGGTAACGCAAGGCAAGGCACGGTCAGGAAATGCAAGGCTAATGCACGACAACGGAAGGCTAGGCAATGCACGGCAAGGCAAGGAAAGAGTAACGGAATGTAAGGAATGCAAGGGAAAGCAAGGCAAGGCAAGAGTAACGGAAGGAACGGCACGGCAAGGGGAAACAAGGCTAAGGCACGACAACGCAAGGCTAGGCAAAGCACGGCAAGGCAAGGAAAGGGTAACTCAAGGCAAGGCACGGTGAGGCATGGCAAGGCTAATGCACGACAACGCACGGCTAGGCAAAGCAAGGCAAGGGAAGGAGAGGGTAACGCAAGGCCAGGCACGGTCAGTCGAGGGAAGGCTAATGCACGACAACGCAAGGCTTAGCAGTGCACGACTAGGCAAGGAAAGCGTAACAGAGGGAAAGGAAGGCAAGGCAAAGCAATGCAAGGCAAGTGAAACAAAAGGCACGGCACGGCAAGGGGAAACAAGGCTAAGGCACGACAACGCAAGCTAGGCAATGCACGGCAAGGGAAGGAAAGTGTAACGCAAGGCAAGGCACGGTCAGTCGAGGCAAGGCTAATGCACGACAACGCAAGGCTTGGCAGTGCACGGCTAGGGAAGGAAAGCGTAACAGAAGGTAAGGAAGGCAAGGCAAAGCAATGCAAGGCAAGTGAAACAAAAGGCACAGCACGGCAAGGGGAAAAAAGGGTAAGGCACGACAACGCAAGCTAAGCAATGCACGGCAAGGCAAGGAAAGGGTAACGTAAGGGAAGGCACGGTGAGGCAAGGCAAGGCTAATGCACAACAACGCACGGCTAGGCAATGGACGGCAAGGCAAGGAAAGGGTAACGCAAGGGAAGTCACGGTCAGGCGAGGCATGGCTACGGCACGACAACGCAAGGCTAGGCAATGCACGGATGGTAAGCAAAGAGTAACGGAAGGCAAGGAAGGCAAGGGAAAGCAAGGCAAGTCAAGAGTAAGGGAAGGAACGGCAGGGCAAGGGGAAACAAGGCTAAAGCACGACAACGCAAGCTGGGCAAAGCACGGCAAGGCAAGGAAAGGGTAACGCAAGGCAAGGCACGGTCAGGCAAGGCAAGGCTAATGAACGACAACGCAAGGCTAGGCAGTGCACGGCTAGGCAAGGAACGAGTAACGGAAGGAATGGAAGGCAAGGCAAAGCAAGGCAAGGAAAGTGTAACAAAAGGCACGGCACGGCAAGGGGAAACAAGGCTAAGGCACGACAACGCAAGCTAGGCAATGCACGGCAAGGCAAGGAAAGGGTAACGCAAGGCAAGGCAGGGTCAGGCGAGACAAGGCTAAGGCACGACAACGCAAGGCTAGGCAATGCACGGCAAGGCAAGGAAAGGGTAACGCAAGGCAAGGCACGGTGAGGAAAGGCAAGGCTAATGCACAACAACGCACGTCTAGGCAATGCACGGCAAGGCAAGGAAAGAGTAACGGAATGTAAGGAATGCAAGGGAAAGCAAGGCAAGGCAAGAGTAACGGAAGGAACGGCACGGCAAGGGGAAACAAGGCTAAGGCACGACAACGCAAGGCTAGGCAAAGCACGGCAAGGCAAGGAAAGGGTAACGCAAGGCAAGGCACGGTGAGGCAAGGCAAGGCTAATGCACGACAACGCACGGCTAGGCAAAGCAAGGCAAGGGAAGGAGAGGGTAACGCAAGGCAAGGCACGGTCAAGCGAGGCAAGGCTAAGGCACGACAACGGAAGGCTAGGCAATGCACGGAATGTAAGCAAAGAGTAACGGAAGCTAAGGAAGGCAAGGGAAAGCAAGGCAAGTTAAGAGTAAGGGAAGGAACGGCACGGCAAGGGGAAACAAGGCTAAGGCACGAAAACGAAAGCTAGGAAAAGCATGGCAAGGCAAGGAAAGGGTAACGCAAGGCAAGGCACGGTCAGGCAAGGCAAGGCTAATGCACGACAACGCAAGGCTAGGCAGTGCACGGCTAGGCAAGGAACGAGTAACGGAAGGAATGAAAGTCAAGGCAAAGCAAGGCAAGGCAAGGGAACCAAAAGGCACGGCACGACAAGGGGAAACAAGGCTAAGGCACGACAACGCAAGCTAGGCAATGCACGGCAAGGCAAGGAAAGGGTAACACAAGGCAAGGCAGGGTCAGTCCAGGCAAGGCTAATGCACGACAACGCAAGGCTTGGCAGTGCACGGCTAGGCAAGGAACGAGTAACAGAAGGAAAGGAACGCAAGGCAAAGCAATGCAAGGCAAGTGAAACAAAAGGCACGGCACGGCAAGGGGAAACAAGGGTAAGGCACGACAACGCAAGCTAGGCAATGCACGGCAAGGCAAGGAAAGGGTAACGCAAGGCAAGGCACGGTGAGGCAAGGCAAGGCTAATGCACAACAACGCACGGCTAGGCAATGCACGGCAAGGCAAGGAAAGGGTAACGCAAGTGAAGACACGGTCAGGCGAGGCAAGGCTAAGGCACGACAACGCAAGGCTAGGCAATGCAGGTAAGGCAAGCAAGGAGTAACGGAACGGAAGGAAGGCAAGGGAAAGCAAGGCAAGGCAAGGTTAACGGAAGGAACGGCTCGGCAAGGGGAAACAAGGCTAAGGCACGGCTACGCACGGCTAGGCAATGCACGGCCAGGCATGGAAAGGGTAACGAAAGGCAAGGCACGGTGAGGCAAGTCAAGGTTAAGGCACGAAAACGCAAGGCTAGGCAGTGCACGGAAGGCAAGCAAAGAGTAACGGAAGGCAAGGAAGGCAAGGGAAAGCAAGGCAAGTTAAGGGTAAGGGAAGGAACAGCACGGCAAGGGGAAACAGGGCTAAGGCATGACAACGCAAGCTAGGCTATGCACGGCAAGGCAAGGAAAGGGTAACGCAAGGCAAGGCTCTGTCAGGCGAGGCAAGGCTAAGGCACGACAACGCAAGGCTAGGCAATGCACGGAAGGTAAGCAAAGAGTATCGAAAGGCAAGGAAGGCAAGGGAAAGCAAGGCAAGTTAAGGGTAAGGTAAGGAACGGCACTGCAAGGGGAAACAAGGCTAAGGCACGACAACGCAAGCTAGGCAATGCACGGCAAGGCAAGGAAAGGGTAACGCAAGGCAAGGCACGGTCAGGAAATGCAAGGCTAATGCACGACAACGGAAGGCTAGGCAATGCACGGCAAGGCAAGGAAAGAGTAACGGAATGTAAGGAATGCAAGGGAAAGCAAGGCAAGGCAAGAGTAACGGAAGGAACGGCACGGCAAGGGGAAACAAGGCTAAGGCACGACAACGCAAGGCTAGGCAAAGCACGGCAAGGCAAGGAAAGGGTAACGCAAGGCAAGGCACGGTGAGGCATGGCAAGGCTAATGCACGACAACGCACGGCTAGGCAAAGCAAGGCAAGGGAAGGAGAGGGTAACGCAAGGCCAGGCACGGTCAGTCGAGGGAAGGCTAATGCACGACAACGCAAGGCTTAGCAGTGCACGGCTAGGCAAGGAAAGCGTAACATAAGGAAAGGAAGGCAAGGCAAAGCAATGCAAGGCAAATGAAACAAAAGGCACGGCACGGCAAGGGGAAACAAGGTTAAGGAACGACAACGCAAGCTAGGCAATGCACGGCAAGGCAAGGAAAGGGTAACGCAAGGGAAGTCACGGTCAGGCGAGGCAAGGCTAAGGCACGACAACGCAAGGCTAGGCAATGCATGGCAAGGCAAGGAAAGAGTAACGGAATGTAAGGAATGCAAGGGAAAGCAAGGCAAGGCAAGAGTAACAGAAGGAACGGCACGGCAAGGGGAAACAAGGCTAAGGCACGACAACGCAAGCTAGGCAATGCACGGCAAGGCAAGGAAAGGGTAACGCAAGGCAAGGCACGGTCAGGAAATGCAAGGCTAATGCACGACAACGGAAGGCTAGGCCATGCACGGCAAGGCAAGGAAAGAGTAACGGAATGTAAGGAATGCAAGGGAAAGCAAGGCAAGGCAAGAGTAACGGAAGGAACGGCACGGCAAGGGGAAACAAGGCTAAGGAACGACAACGCAAGGCTAGGCAAAGCACGGCAAGGCAAGGAAAGGGTAACACAAGGCAAGGCACGGTGCGGCATGGCAAGGCTAATGCACGACAACGCACGGCTAGGCAAAGCAAGGCAAGGGAAGGAGAGGGTAACGCAAGGCCAGGCACGGTCAGTCGAGGGAAGGCTAATGCACGACAACGCAAGGCTTAGCAGTGCACGGCTAGGCAAGGAAAGCGTAACAGAAGGAAAGGAAGGCAAGGCAAAGCAATGCAAGGCAAGTGAAACAAAAGGCACGGCACGGCAAGGGGAAACAAGGCTAAGGCACGACAACGCAAGCTAGGCAATGCACGGCAATTCAAGGAAAGTGTAACGCAAGGCAAGGCACGGTCAGTCGAGGCAAGGCTAATGCACGACAACGCAAGGCTTGGCAGTGCACGGCTAGGGAAGGAAAGCGTAACAGAAGGAAAGGAAGGCAAGGCAAAGCAATGCAAGGCAAGTGAAACAAAAGGCACGGCACGGTAAGGGGAAAAAGGGTAAGGCACGACAACGCAAGCTAGGCAATGCACGGCAAGGCAAGGAAAGGGTAACGCAAGGCAAGGCACGGTCAGACAAGGCAAGGCTAATGCACGACAACGCAAGGCTAGGCAATGCACGGTAAGGCAAGGAAAGAGTAACGGAAGGCAAGGAATGCAAGGGAAACAAGGCAAGGCAAGAGTAACGGAAGGAACGGCACGGCAAGGGGAAGCAAGGCTAAGGCACGACAACGCAAGGCTAGGCAATGCACGGCAAGGGAAGGAAAGGGTAACGCAAGGCAAGGCACGGTGAGGCAAGGCAAGGCTAAGGCACGAAAACGCAAGGCTAGGCAATGCACGGAAGGCAAGCAAAGAGTAACGGAAGGCAAGGAAGGCAAGGGAAAGCAAGGCAAGGCAAGGGTAAGGGAAGGAACGGCATGGCAAGGGGAAACAAGGATAAGGCACGACAACGCAAGCTAGGCAATGCACGGCAAGGCAAGGAAAGGGTAACGCAAGGCAAGGCACGATCAGGCGAGGCAAGGCTAATGCACGACAACGCAAGTCTAGGCAGTGCACGGCTAGGCAAGGAAAGAGTAACGGAAGGATAGGAAGGCAAGGCAAAGCAAGGCAAGGCAAGTGTAACAAACGGCTCGGCACGGCAAGGGGAAACAAGGCTAAGGCGCGACAATGCAAGCTAGGCAATGCACGGCAAGGCAAGGAAAGGGTAACGCAAGGCAAGGCACGGTCAGTCGAGGCAAGGCTAATGCACGACAACGCAAGGCTAGGCAGTGCACGGCTAGGCAAGGAACGAGTAACGGAAGGAATGGAAGGCAAGGCAAAGCAAGGCAAGGCAAGTGTAACAAAAGGCACGGCACGGCAAGGGGAAACAAGGCTAAGGCACGACAACGCAAGCCAGGCAATGCACGGCAAGGCAAGGAAAGGGTAACGCAAGGCAAGGCAGGGTCAGGCGAGACAAGGCTAAGGCACGACAACGCAAGGCTAGGCAATGCACGGCAAGGCAAGGAAAGGGTAACGCAAGGGAAGGCACGGTGAGGAAAGGCAAGGCTAATGCACAACACCGCACGTCTAGGCAATGCACGGCAAGGCAAGGAAAGGGTAACGCAAGGGAAGTCACGGTCAGGCCAGGCAAGGCTAAGTCACGACAACGCAAGGCTAGGCAATGCACGGAAGGTAAGCAAAGAGCAACGGAAGGCAAGGAAGGCAAGGGAAAGCAAGGCAAGTTAAGGGTAAGGGAAGGAACGGCACGGCAAGGGGAAACAAGGCTAAGGCACGACAACGCAAGCTAGGCAATGCACGGCAAGGCAAGGAAAGGGTAACGCAAGGCAAGGCACGGTCAGGAAATGCAAGGCTAATGCACGACAACGGAAGGCTAGGCAATGCACGGCAAGGCAAGGAAAGAGTAACGGAATGTAAGGAATGCAAGGGAAAGCAAGGCAAGGCAAGAGTAACGGAAGGAACGGCACGGCAAGGGGAAACAAGGCTAAGGCACGACAACGCAAGGCTAGGCAAAGCACGGCAAGGCAAGGAAAGGGTAACGCAAGGCAAGGCACGGTGAGGCATGGCAAGGCTAATGCACGACAACGCACGGCTAGGCAAAGAAAGGCAAGGGAAGGAGAGGGTAAAGCAAGGCCAGGCACGGTCAGTCGAGGGAAGGCTAATGCACGACAACGAAAGGCTTAGCAGTGCACGGCTAGGCAAGGAAAGCGTAACAGAAGGAAAGGAAGGCAAGGCAAAGCAATGCAAGGCAAGTGAAACAAAAGGCACGGCACGGCAAGGGGAAACAAGGCTAAGGCACGACAACGCAAGCTAGGCAATGCACGGCAAGGCAAGGAAAGTGTAACGCAAGGCAAGGCACGGTCAGTCGAGGCAAGGCTAATGCACGACAACGCAAGGCTTGGCAGTGCACGGCTAGGGAAGGAAAGCGTAACAGAAGGAAAGGAAGGCAAGGCAAAGCAATGCAAGGCAAGTGAAACAAAAGGCACGGCACGGCAAGGGGAAAAAAGGGTAAGGCACGACAACGCAAGCTAGGCAATGCACGGCAAGGCAAGGAAAGGGTAACGTAAGGGAAGGCACGGTGAGGCAAGGCAAGGCTAATGCACAACAACGCACGGCTAGGCAATGGACGCCAAGGCAAGGAAAGGGTAACGCAAGGGAAGTCACGGTCAGTCGAGGCATGGCTACGGCACGACAACGCAAGGCTAGGCAATGCACGGATGGTAAGCAAAGAGTAACGGAAGGCAAGGAAGGCAAGGGAAAGCAAGGCAAGTCAAGAGAAAGGGAAGGAACGGCAGGGCAAGGGGAAACAAGGCTAAGGCACGACAACGCAAGCTGGGCAAAGCACGGCAAGGCAAGGAAAGGGTAACGCAAGGCAAGGCACGGTCAGGCAAGGCAAGGCTAATGAACGACAACGCAAGGCTAGGCAGTGCACGGCTAGGCAAGGAACGAGTAACGGAAGGAATGGAAGGCAAGGCAAAGCAAGGCAAGGCAAGTGTAACAAAAGGCACGGCACGGCAAGGGGAAACAAGGCTAAGGCACGACAACGCAAGCTAGGCAATGCACGGCAAGGCAAGGAAAGGGTAACGCAAGGCAAGGCAGGGTCAGGCGAGACAAGGCTAAGCCACGACAACGCAAGGCTAGGCAATGCACGGCAAGGCAAGGAAAGGGTAACGCAAGGCAAGGCACGGTGAGGAAAGGCAAGGCTAATGCACAACAACGCACGTCTAGGCAATGCACGGCAACGCAAGGAAAGAGTAACGGAATGTAAGGAATGCAAGGGAAAGCAAGGCAAGGCAAGAGTAACGGAAGGAACGGCACGGCAAGGGGAAACAAGGCTAAGGCACGACAACGCAAGGCTAGGCAAAGCACGGCAATGCAAGGAAAGGGTAACGCAAGGCAAGGCACGGTGAGGCAAGGCAAGGCTAATGCACGACAACGCACGGCTAGGCAAAGCAAGGCAAGGGAAGGAGAGGGTAACGCAAGGCAAGGCACGGTCAAGCGAGGCAAGGCTAAGGCACGACAACGGAAGGCTAGGCAATGCACGGAAGGTAAGCAAAGAGTAACGGAAGGCAAGGAAGGCAAGGGAAAGCAAGGCAAGTTAAGAGTAAGGGAAGGAACGGCACGGCAAGGGGAAACAAGGCTAAGGCACGAAAGCGAAAGCTAGGCAAAGCACGGCAAGGCAAGGAAAGGGTAACGCAAGGCAAGGCACGGTCAGGCAAGGCAAGGCTAATGCACGACAACGCAAGGCTAGGCAGTGCACGGCTAGGCAAGGAACGAGTAACGGAAGGAATGAAAGGCAATGCAAAGCAAGGCAAGGCAAGTGAACCAAAAGGCACGGCACGGCAAGGGGAAACAAGGCTAAGGCACGACAACGCAAGCTAGGCAATGCACGGCAAGGCAAGGAAAGGGTAACGCAAGGCAAGGCACGGTGAGGCAAGGCAAGGCTAATGCACAACAACGCACAGCTAGGCAATGCACGGCAAGGCAAGGAAAGGGTAACGCAAGTGAAGTCACGGTCAGGCGAGGCAAGGCTAAGGCACGACAACGCAAGGCTAGGCAATGCAGGTAAGGCAAGCAAGGAGTAACGGAACGGAAGGAAGGCAAGGGAAAGCAAGGCAAGGCAAGGTTAACGGAAGGAACGGCTCGGCAAGGGGAAACAAGGCTAAGGCACGGCTACGCACGGCTAGGCAATGCACGGCCAGGCAAGGAAAGGGTAACGAAAGGCAAGGCACGGTGAGGCAAGTCAAGTTTAAGGCACGAAAACGCAAGGCTAGGCAGTGCACGGAAGGCAAGCAAAGAGTAACGGAAGGCAAGGAAGGCAAGGGAAAGCAAGGCAAGTTAAGGGTAAGGGAAGGAACGGCACGGCAAGGGGAAACAGGGCTAAGGCATGACAACGCAAGCTAGGCTATGCACGGCAAGACAAGGAAAGGGTAACGCAAGGCAAGGCACGGTCAGGCAAGGCAAGGCTAATGCACGACAACGCAAGGCTAGGCAATGCACGGCAAGGCAAGGAAAGGGTAACGCAAGGCAAGGCTCTGTCAGGCGAGGCAAGGCTAAGGCACGACAACGCAAGGCTAGGCAATGCACGGAAGGTAAGCAAAGAGTATCGGAAGGCAAGGAAGGCAAGGGAAAGCAAGGCAAGTTAAGGGTAAGGTAAGGAACGGCACTGCAAGGGGAAACAAGGCTAAGGCACGACAACGCAAGCTAGGCAATGCACGGCAAGGCAAGGAAAGGGTAACGCAAGGCAAGGCACGTTCAGGAAATGCAAGGCTAATGCACGACAACGCACGGCTAGGCAAAGCAAGGCAAGGGAAGGAGAGGGTAACGCAAGGCCAGGCACGGTCAGTGGAGGGAAGGCTAATGCACGACAACGCAAGGCTTGGCAGTGCACGGCTAGGCAAGGAAAGCGTAACAGAAGGAAAGGAAGGCAAGGCAAAGCAATGCAAGGCAAGTGAAACAAAAGGCACGGCACGGCAAGGGGAAACAAGGCTAAGGCACGACAACGCAAGCTAGGCAATGCAGGGCAAGGCAAGAAAAGGGTAACGCAAGGCAAAGCACGGTCAGTCAAGGCAAGGCTAATGCACGACATCGCAAGGCTTGGCAGTGCACGGCTAGGCAAGGAAAGCGTAACAGAAGGAAAGGAAGGAAAGGCAAAGCAATGCAAGGGAAGTGAAAAAAAAGGCACGGCACGGCAAGGGGAAAAAAGGGTAAGGCACGACAACGCAAGCTAGGCAAAGCACGGCAAGGCAAGGAAAGGGTAACGCAAGGCAAGGCACGGTGAGGCATGGCAAGGCTAAGGCACGACAACGCAAGGCTAGGCAATGCACGGCAAGGCAAGGAAAGGGTAACGCAAGGGAAGGCACGGTGAGGAAAGGCAAGGCTAATGCACAACAACGCACGTCTAGGTAATGCACGGCAAGGCAAGGAAAGGGTAACGCAAGGGAAGTCACGGTCAGGCGAGGCAAGGCTAAGGCACGACAACGCAAGGCTAGGCAATGCATGGCAAGGCAAGGAAAGTGTAACGGAATGTAAGGAATGCAAGGGAAAGCAAGGCAAGGCAAGAGTAACAGAAGGAACGGCACGGCAAGGGGAAACAAGGCTAAGGCACGACAACGCAAGCTAGGCAATGCACGGCAAGGCAAGGAAAGGGTAACGCAAGGGAAGGCACGGTCAGGAAATGCAAGGCTAATGCACGACAACGGAAGGCTAGGCCATGCACGGCAAGGCAAGGAAAGAGTAACGGAATGTAAGGAATGCAAGGGAAAGCAAGGCAAGGGAAGAGTAACGGAAGGAACGGCACGGCAAGGGGAAACAAGGCTAAGGCACGACAACGCAAGGCTAGGCAAAGCACGGCAAGGCAAGGAAAGGGTAACGCAAGGCAAGGCACGGTGCGGGATGGCAAGGCTAATGCACGACAACGCACGGCTAGGCAAAGCAAGGCAAGGGAAGGAGAGGGTAACGCAAGGCCAGGCACGGTCAGTCGAGGGAAGGCTAATGCACGACAACGCAAGGCTTAGCAGTGCACGGCTAGGCAAGGAAAGCGTAACAGAAGGAAAGGAAGGCAAGGCAAAGCAATGCAAGGCAAGTGAAACAAAAGGCACGGCACGGCAAGGGGAAACAAGGCTAAGGCACGACAACGCAAGCTAGGCAATGCACGGCAATTCAAGGAAAGTGTAACGCAAGGCAAGGCACGGTCAGTCGAGGCAAGGCTAATGCACGACAACGCAAGGCTTGGCAGTGCACGGCTAGGGAAGGAAAGCGTAACAGAAGGAAAGGAAGGCAAGGCAAAGCAATGCAAGGCAAGTGAAACAAAAGGCACGGCACGGTAAGGGGAAAAAGGGTAAGGCACGACAACGCAAGCTAGGCAATGCACGGCAAGGCAAGGAAAGGGTAACGCAAGGCAAGGCACGGTCAGACAAGGCAAGGCTAATGCACGACAACGCAAGGCTAGGCAATGCACGGTAAGGCAAGGAAAGAGTAACGGAAGGCAAGGAATGCAAGGGAAACAAGGCAAGGCAAGAGTAACGGAAGGAACGGCACGGCAAGGGGAAGCAAGGCTAAGGCACGACAACGCAAGGCTAGGCAATGCACGGCAAGGGAAGGAAAGGGTAACGCAAGGCAAGGCACGGTGAGGCAAGGCAAGGCTAAGGCACGAAAACGCAAGGCTAGGCAATGCACGGAAGGCAAGCAAAGAGTAACGGAAGGCAAGGAAGGCAAGGGAAAGCAAGGCAAGGCAAGGGTAAGGGAAGGAACGGCATGGCAAGGGGAAACAAGGATAAGGCACGACAACGCAAGCTAGGCAATGCACGGCAAGGCAAGGAAAGTGTAACGCAAGGCAAGGCACGATCAGGCGAGGCAAGGCTAATGCACGACAACGCAAGTCTAGGCAGTGCACGGCTAGGCAAGGAAAGAGTAACGGAAGGATAGGAAGGCAAGGCAAAGCAAGGCAAGGCAAGTGTAACAAACGGCTCGGCACGGCAAGGGGAAACAAGGCTAAGGCGCGACAATGCAAGCTAGGCAATGCACGGCAAGGCAAGGAAAGGGTAACGCAAGGCAAGGCACGGTCAGTCGAGGCAAGTCTAATGCACGACAACGCAAGGCTAGGCAGTGCACGGCTAGGCAAGGAACGAGTAACGGAAGGAATGGAAGGCAAGGCAAAGCAAGGCAAGGCAAGTGTAACAAAAGGCACGGCACGGCAAGGGGAAACAAGGCTAAGGCACGACAACGCAAGCCAGGCAATGCACGGCAAGGCAAGGAAAGGGTAACGCAAGGCAAGGCAGGGTCAGGCGAGACAAGGCTAAGGCACGACAACGCAAGGCTAGGCAATGCACGGCAAGGCAAGGAAAGGGTAACGCAAGGGAAGGCACGGTGAGGAAAGGCAAGGCTAATGCACAACACCGCACGTCTAGGCAATGCACGGCAAGGCAAGGAAAGGGTAACGCAAGGGAAGTCACGGTCAGGCCAGGCAAGGCTAAGTCACGACAACGCAAGGCTAGGCAATGCACGGAAGGTAAGCAAAGAGCAACGGAAGGCAAGGAAGGCAAGGGAAAGCAAGGCAAGTTAAGGGTAAGGGAAGGAACGGCACGGCAAGGGGAAACAAGGCTAAGGCACGACAACGCAAGCTAGGCAATGCACGGCAAGGCAAGGAAAGGGTAACGCAAGGCAAGGCACGGTCAGGAAATGCAAGGCTAATGCACGACAACGGAAGGCTAGGCAATGCACGGCAAGGCAAGGAAAGAGTAACGGAATGTAAGGAATGCAAGGGAAAGCAAGGCAAGGCAAGAGTAACGGAAGGAACGGCACGGCAAGGGGAAACAAGGCTAAGGCACGACAACGCAAGGCTAGGCAAAGCACGGCAAGGCAAGGAAAGGGTAACGCAAGGCAAGGCACGGTGAGGCATGGCAAGGCTAATGCACGACAACGCACGGCTAGGCAAAGAAAGGCAAGGGAAGGAGAGGGTAAAGCAAGGCCAGGCACGGTCAGTCGAGGGAAGGCTAATGCACGACAACGAAAGGCTTAGCAGTGCACGGCTAGGCAAGGAAAGCGTAACAGAAGGAAAGGAAGGCAAGGCAAAGCAATGCAAGGCAAGTGAAACAAAAGGCACGGCACGGCAAGGGGAAACAAGGCTAAGGCACGACAACGCAAGCTAGGCAATGCACGGCAAGGCAAGGAAAGTGTAACGCAAGGCAAGGCACGGTCAGTCGAGGCAAGGCTAATGCACGACAACGCAAGGCTTGGCAGTGCACGGCTAGGGAAGGAAAGCGTAACAGAAGGAAAGGAAGGCAAGGCAAAGCAATGCAAGGCAAGTGAAACAAAAGGCACGGCACGGCAAGGGGAAAAAAGGGTAAGGCACGACAACGCAAGCTAGGCAATGCACGGCAAGGGAAGGAAAGGGTAACGTAAGGGAAGGCACGGTGAGGCAAGGCAAGGCTAATGCACAACAACGCACGGCTAGGCAATGGACGCCAAGGCAAGGAAAGGGTAACGCAAGGGAAGTCACGGTCAGGCGAGGCATGGCTACGGCACGACAACGCAAGGCTAGGCAATGCACGGATGGTAAGCAAAGAGTAACGGAAGGCAAGGAAGGCAAGGGAAAGCAAGGCAAGTCAAGAGAAAGGGAAGGAACGGCAGGGCAAGGGGAAACAAGGCTAAGGCACGACAACGCAAGCTGGGTAAAGCACGGCAAGGCAAGGAAAGGGTAACGCAAGGCAAGGCACGGTCAGGCAAGGCAAGGCTAATGCACGACAACGCAAGGCTAGGCAGTGCACGGCTAGGCAAGGAACGAGTAACGGAAGGAATGGAAGGCAAGGCAAAGCAAGGCAAGGCAAGTGTAACAAAAGGCACGGCACGGCAAGGGGAAACAAGGCTAAGGCACGACAACGCAAGCTAGGCAATGCACGGCAAGGCAAGGAAAGGGTAACGCAAGGCAAGGCAGGGTCAGGCGAGACAAGGCTAAGCCACGACAACGCAAGGCTAGGCAATGCACGGCAAGGCAAGGAAAGGGTAACGCAAGGCAAGGCACGGTGAGGAAAGGCAAGGCTAATGCACAACAACGCACGTCTAGGCAATGCACGGCAACGCAAGGAAAGAGTAACGGAATGTAAGGAATGCAAGGGAAAGCAAGGCAAGGCAAGAGTAACGGAAGGAACGGCACGGCAAGGGGAAACAAGGCTAAGGCACGAAAACGAAAGCTAGGAAAAGCACGGCAAGGCAAGGAAAGGGTAACGCAAGGCAAGGCACGGTCAGGCAAGGCAAGGCTAATGCACGACAACGCAAGGCTAGGCAGTGCACGGCTAGGCAAGGAACGAGTAACGGAAGGAATGAAAGGCAATGCAAAGCAAGGCAAGGCAAGTGAACCAAAAGGCACGGCACGGCAAGGGGAAACAAGGCTAAGGCACGACAACGCAAGCTAGGCAATGCACGGCAAGGCAAGGAAAGGGTAACGCAAGGCAAGGCACGGTGAGGCAAGGCAAGGCTAATGCACAACAACGCACAGCTAGGCAATGCACGGCAAGGCAAGGAAAGGGTAACGCAAGTGAAGTCACGGTCAGGCGAGGCAAGGCTAAGGCACGACAACGCAAGGCTAGGCAATGCAGGTAAGGCAAGCAAGGAGTAACGGAACGGAAGGAAGGCAAGGGAAAGCAAGGCAAGGCAAGGTTAACGGAAGGAACGGCTCGGCAAGGGGAAACAAGGCTAAGGCACGGCTACGCACGGCTAGGCAATGCACGGCCAGGCAAGGAAAGGGTAACGAAAGGCAAGGCACGGTGAGGCAAGTCAAGTTTAAGGCACGAAAACGCAAGGCTAGGCAGTGCACGGAAGGCAAGCAAAGAGTAACGGAAGGCAAGGAAGGCAAGGGAAAGCAAGGCAAGTTAAGGGTAAGGGAAGGAACGGCACGGCAAGGGGAAACAGGGCTAAGGCATGACAACGCAAGCTAGGCTATGCACGGCAAGACAAGGAAAGGGTAACGCAAGGCAAGGCACGGTCAGGCAAGGCAAGGCTAATGCACGACAACGCAAGGCTAGGCAATGCACGGCAAGGCAAGGAAAGGGTAACGCAAGGCAAGGCTCTGTCAGGCGAGGCAAGGCTAAGGCACGACAACGCAAGGCTAGGCAATGCACGGAAGGTAAGCAAAGAGTATCGGAAGGCAAGGAAGGCAAGGGAAAGCAAGGCAAGTTAAGGGTAAGGTAAGGAACGGCACTGCAAGGGGAAACAAGGCTAAGGCACGACAACGCAAGCTAGGCAATGCACGGCAAGGCAAGGAAAGGGTAACGCAAGGCAAGGCACGTTCAGGAAATGCAAGGCTAATGCACGACAACGCACGGCTAGGCAAAGCAAGGCAAGGGAAGGAGAGGGTAACGCAAGGCCAGGCACGGTCAGTGGAGGGAAGGCTAATGCACGACAACGCAAGGCTTGGCAGTGCACGGCTAGGCAAGGAAAGCGTAACAGAAGGAAAGGAAGGCAAGGCAAAGCAATGCAAGGCAAGTGAAACAAAAGGCACGGCACGGCAAGGGGAAACAAGGCTAAGGCACGACAACGCAAGCTAGGCAATGCAGGGCAAGGCAAGAAAAGGGTAACGCAAGGCAAAGCACGGTCAGTCAAGGCAAGGCTAATGCACGACATCGCAAGGCTTGGCAGTGCACGGCTAGGCAAGGAAAGCGTAACAGAAGGAAAGGAAGGAAAGGCAAAGCAATGCAAGGGAAGTGAAACAAAAGGCACGGCACGGCAAGGGGAAAAAAGGGTAAGGCACGACAACGCAAGCTAGGCAAAGCACGGCAAGGCAAGGAAAGGGTAACGCAAGGCAAGGCACGGTGAGGCATGGCAAGGCTAAGGCACGACAACGCAAGGCTAGGCAATGCACGGCAAGGCAAGGAAAGGGTAACGCAAGGGAAGGCACGGTGAGGAAAGGCAAGGCTAATGCACAACAACGCACGTCTAGGTAATGCACGGCAAGGCAAGGAAAGGGTAACGCAAGGGAAGTCACGGTCAGGCGAGGCAAGGCTAAGGCACGACAACGCAAGGCTAGGCAATGCATGGCAAGGCAAGGAAAGTGTAACGGAATGTAAGGAATGCAAGGGAAAGCAAGGCAAGGCAAGAGTAACAGAAGGAACGGCACGGCAAGGGGAAACAAGGCTAAGGCACGACAACGCAAGCTAGGCAATGCACGGCAAGGCAAGGAAAGGGTAACGCAAGGGAAGGCACGGTCAGGAAATGCAAGGCTAATGCACGACAACGGAAGGCTAGGCCATGCACGGCAAGGCAAGGAAAGAGTAACGGAATGTAAGGAATGCAAGGGAAAGCAAGGCAAGGGAAGAGTAACGGAAGGAACGGCACGGCAAGGGGAAACAAGGCTAAGGCACGACAACGCAAGGCTAGGCAAAGCACGGCAAGGCAAGGAAAGGGTAACGCAAGGCAAGGCACGGTGCGGGATGGCAAGGCTAATGCACGACAACGCACGGCTAGGCAAAGCAAGGCAAGGGAAGGAGAGGGTAACGCAAGGCCAGGCACGGTCAGTCGAGGGAAGGCTAATGCACGACAACGCAAGGCTTAGCAGTGCACGGCTAGGCAAGGAAAGCGTAACAGAAGGAAAGGAAGGCAAGGCAAAGCAATGCAAGGCAAGTGAAACAAAAGGCACGGCACGGCAAGGGGAAACAAGGCTAAGGCACGACAACGCAAGCTAGGCAATGCACGGCAAAGCAAGGAAAGTGTAACGCAAGGCAAGGCACGGTCAGTCGAGGCAAGGCTAATGCACGACAACGCAAGGCCTGGCAGTGCACGGCTAGGGAAGGAAAGCGTAACAGAAGGAAAGGAAGGCAAGGCAAAGCAATGCAAGGCAAGTGAAACAAAAGGCACGGCACGGTAAGGGGAAAAAAGGGTAAGGCACGACAACGCAAGCTAGGCAATGCACGGCAAGGCAAGGAAAGGGTAACGCAAGGCAAGGCACGGTCAGACAAGGCAAGGCTAATAAGCACGACAACGGAAGGCTAGGCAATGCACGGTAAGGCAAGGAAAGAGTAACGGAAGGCAAGGAATGCAAGGGAAACAAGGCAAGGCAAGAGTAACGGAAGGAACGGCACGGCAAGGGGAAACAAGGCTAAGGCACGACAACGCAAGCTAGGCAATGCACGGCAATGCAAGGAAAGGGTAACGCAAGGCAAGGCACTATCAGGCGAGGCAAGGCTAATGCACGACAACGCAAGGCTAGGCAGTGCACGGCTAGGAAAGGAAAGAGTAACGGAAGGATAGGAAGGCAAGGCAAAGCAAGGCAAGGCAAGTGTAACAAACGGCTCGGCACGGCAAGGGGATACAAGGCTAAGGCACGACAACGCAAGCTAGGCAATGCACGGCAAGGCAAGGAAAGGGTAACGCAAGGCAAGGCAGGGTCAGCCGAGACAAGGCTAAGGCACGACAACGCAAGGCTAGGCAATGCACGGCAAGGCAAGGAAAGGGCAACGCAAGGGAAGGCACGGTGAGGAAAGGCAAGGCTAATGCACAACACCGCACGTCTAGGCAATGCACGGCAAGGCAAGGAAAGGGTAACGCAAGGGAAGTCACGGTCAGGCGAGGCAAGGCTAAGTCACGACAACGCAAGGCTAGGCAATGCACGGAAGGTAAGCAAAGAGCAACGGAAGGCAAGGAAGGCAAGGGAAAGCAAGGCAAGTTAAGGGTAAGGGAAGGAACGGCACGGCAAGGGGAAACAAGGCTAAGGCACGACAACGCAAGTAGGCAATGCACGGCAAGGCAAGGAAAGGGAACGCAAGGCAAGGCACGGCACGGAAGGCTAGGCAATGCACGGCAAGGACAACGCAAGGCTAACGGAAGGAACGGCACGGCAAGGGGCAAAGCACGGCAAAAGGCAAGGCAAGGAAAGGGTAACGCAAGGCAAGCCACGGTGAGGCATGGCAAGGCTAATGCACGACAACGCACGGCTAGGCAAAGCAAGGCAAGGGAAGGAGAGGGTAACGCAACGCCAGGCACGGTCAGTCGAGGGAAGGCTAATGCACGACAACGAAAGGCTTAGAAGTGCACGGCTAGGCAAGGAAAGCGTAACAGAAGGAAAGGAAGGCAAGGCAAAGCAATGCAAGGCAAGTGAAACAAAAGGCACGGCACGGCAAGGGGAAACGAGGCTAAGGCACGACAACGCAAGCTAGGCAATGCACGGCAAGGCAAGGAAAGTGTAACGCAAGGCAAGGCACGGTCAGTCGAGGAAAGGCTAATGCACGACAACGCAAGGCTTGGCAGTGCACGGCTAGGGAAGGAAAGCGTAACAGAAGGAAAGGAAGGCAAGGCAAAGCAATGCAAGGCAAGTGAAACAAAAGGCACGGCACGGCAAGGGGAAAAAAGGGTAAGGCACGACAACGCAAGCTAGGCAATGCACGGCAAGGCAAGGAAAGGGTAACGTAAGGGAAGGCACGGTGAGGCAAGGCAAGGCTAATGCACAACAACGCAGGGCTAGGCAATGGACGGCAAGGCAAGGAAAGGGTAACGCAAGGCAAGGCACGGTGAGGCAAGTCAAGGCTAATGCACGACAACGCAAGGCTAGGCAGTGCACGGCTAGGCAAGGAACGAGTAACGGAAGGAATGGAAGGCAAGGCAAAGCAAGGCAAGGCAAGTGTAACAAATGGCACGGCACGGCAAAGGGAAACAAGGCTAAGGCACGACAACGCAAGCTAGGCAATGCACGGCAAGGCAAGGAAAGGGTAACGCAAGGCAAGGGAGGGTCAGGCGAGACAAGGTTAAGGCACGACAACGCAAGGCTAGGCAATGCACGGCAAGGCAAGGAAAGGGTAACGCAAGGGAAGGCACGGTGAGGAAAGGCAAGGCTAATGCACAACAACGCACGTCTAGGCAATGCACGGCAAGGCAAGGAAAGGGTAACGCAAGGGAAGTCACGGTCAGGCGAGGCAAGGCTAAGTCACGAGAACGCAAGGCTAGGCAATGCACGGAAGGTAAGCAAAGAGCAACGGAAGGCAAGGAAGGCAAGGGAAAGCAAGGCAAGTTAAGGGTAAGGGAAGGAACGGCACGGCAAGGGGAAACAAGGCTAAGGCACGACAACGCAAGCTAGGCAATGCACGGCAATTCAAGGAAAGGGTAACGCAAGGCAAGGCACGGTCAGGCGAGACAAGGCTAAGGCACGACAACGCAAGGCTAGGCAATGCACGGCAAGGCAAGGAAAGGGTAACGCAAGGGAAGGCACGGTGAGGAAAGGCAAGGCTAATGCACAACACCGCACGTCTAGGCAATGCACGGCAAGGCAAGGAAAGGGTAACGCAAGGGAAGTCACGGTCAGGCGAGGCAAGGCTAAGTCACGACAACGCAAGGCTAGGCAATGCACGGAAGGTAAGCAAAGAGCAACGGAAGGCAAGGAAGGCAAGGGAAAGCAAGGCAAGTTAAGGGTAAGGGAAGGAACGGCACGGCAAGGGGAAACAGGGCTAAGGCATGACAACGCAAGCTAGGCAATGCACCGCAAGGCAAAGAAAGGGTAACGCAAGGCAAGGCACGGTCAGGCAAGGCAAGGCTAATGCACGACAACGCAAGGCTAGGCAATGCACGGCAAGGCAAGGAAAGGGTAACGCAAGGGAAGTCACGGTCAGGCGAGGCATGGCTACGGCACGACAACGCAAGGCTAGGCAATGCACGGATGGTAATCAAAGAGCAACGGAAGGCAAGGAAGGCAAGGGAAAGCAAGGCAAGTTAAGGGTAAGGGAAGGAACGGCACGGCAAGGGGAAACAGGGCTAAGGCATGACAACGCAAGCTAGGCAATGCACCGCAAGGCAAGGAAAGGGTAACGCAAGTCAAGGCACGGTCAGGCAAGGCAAGGCTAATGCACGACAACGCAAGGCTAGGCAGTACACGGATAGGCAAGGAAAGCGTAACATAAGGAAAGGAAGGCAAGGCAAAGCAAGGCAAGGGAAGTGAAACAAAAGGCACGGCACGGCAAGGGGAAAAAAGGGTAAGGCACGACAACGCAAGCTAGGCAAAGCACGGCAAGGTAAGGAAAGGGTAACGCAAGGCAAGGCACGGTGAGGCATGGCAAGGCTAATGCACGACAACGAACGGCGAGGCAAAGCAAGGCAAGGGAAGGAGAGGGTAACGCAAGGCCAGGCACGGTCAGTCGAGGGAAGGCTAATGCACGACAACGCAAGGCTTAGCAGTGCACGGCTAGGCAAGGAAAGCGTAACATAAGGAAAGGAAGGCAAGGCAAAGCAATGCAAGGCAAGTGAAACAAAAGGCACGGCACGGCAAGGGGAAACAAGGTTAAGGCACGACAACGCAAGCTAGGCAATGCACGGCAAGACAAGGAAAGGGTAACGCAAGGCAAGGCAGGGTCAGGCAAGACAAGGCTAAGGCACGACAACGCACGGCTAGGCAAAGCAAGGCAAGGGAAGGAGAGGGTAACGCAAGGCCAGGCACGGTCAGTCGAGGGAAGGCTAATGCACGACAACGCAAGGCTTAGCAGTGCACGGCTAGGCAAGGAAAGCGTAACAGAAGGAAAGGAATGCAAGGCAAAGCAATGCAAGGCAAGTGAAACAAAAGGCACGGCACGGCAAGGGGAAACAAGGCTAAGGCACGACAACGCAAGCTAGGCAATGCACGGCAAAGCAAGGAAAGTGTAACGCAAGGCAAGGCACGGTCAGTCGAGGCAAGGCTAATGCACGACAAAGCAAGGCTTGGCAGTGCACGGCTAGGGAAGGAAAGCGTAACAGAAGGAAAGGAAGGCAAGGCAAAGCAATGCAAGGCAAGTGAAACAAAAGGCACGGCACGGTAAGGGGAAAAAAGGGTAAGGCACGACAACGCAAGCTAGGCAATGCACGGCAAGGCAAGGAAAGGGTAACGCAAGGCAAGGCACGGTCAGACAAGGCAAGGCTAATGCACGACAAGGGAAGGCTAGGCAATGCACGGTAAGGCAAGGAAAGAGTAACGGAAGGCAAGGAATGCAAGGGAAACAAGGCAAGGCAAGAGTAACGGAAGGAACGGCACGGCAAGGGGAAACAAGGCTAAGGCACGACAACGCAAGCTAGGCAATGCACGGCAATGCAAGGAAAGGGTAACGCAAGGCAAGGCACTATCAGGCGAGGCAAGGCTAATGCACGACAACGCAAGGCTAGGCAGTGCACGGCTAGGAAAGGAAAGAGTAACGGAAGGATAGGAAGGCAAGGCAAAGCAAGGCAAGGCAAGTGTAACAAACGGCTCGGCACGGCAAGGGGATACAAGGCTAAGGCACGACAACGCAAGCTAGGCAATGCACGGCAAGGCAAGGAAAGGGTAACGCAAGGCAAGGCAGGGTCAGGCGAGACAAGGCTAAGGCACGACAACGCAAGGCTAGGCAATGCACGGCAAGGCAAGGAAAGGGTAACGCAAGGGAAGGCACGGTGAGGAAAGGCAAGGCTAATGCACAACACCGCACGTCTAGGCAATGCACGGCAAGGCAAGGAAAGGGTAACGCAAGGGAAGTCACGGTCAGGCGAGGCAAGGCTAAGTCACGACAACGCAAGGCTAGGCAATGCACGGAAGGTAAGCAAAGAGCAACGGAAGGCAAGGAAGGCAAGGGAAAGCAAGGCAAGTTAAGGGTAAGGGAAGGAACGGCACGGCAAGGGGAAACAAGGCTAAGGCACGACAACGCATGATAGGCAATGCACGGCAAGGCAAGGAAAGGGCAACGCAAGGCAAGGCACGGTCAGGAAATGCAAGGCTAATGCACGACAACGGAAGGCTAGGCAATGCACGGCAAGGCAAGGAAAGAGTAACGGAATGTAAGGAATGCAAGGGAAAGCAAGGCAAGGCAAGAGTAACGGAAGGAACGGCACGGCAAGGGGAAACAAGGCTAAGGCACGACAACGCAAGGCTAGGCAAAGCACGGCAAGGCAAGGAAAGGGTAACGCAAGGCAAGCCACGGTGAGGCATGGCAAGGCTAATGCACGACAACGCACGGCTAGGCAAAGCAAGGCAAGGGAAGGAGAGGGTAACGCAACGCCAGGCACGGTCAGTCGAGGGAAGGCTAATGCACGACAACGAAAGGCTTAGAAGTGCACGGCTAGGCAAGGAAAGCGTAACAGAAGGAAAGGAAGGCAAGGCAAAGCAATGCAAGGCAAGTGAAACAAAAGGCACGGCACGGCAAGGGGAAACGAGGCTAAGGCACGACAACGCAAGCTAGGCAATGCACGGCAAGGCAAGGAAAGTGTAACGCAAGGCAAGGCACGGTCAGTCGAGGAAAGGCTAATGCACGACAACGCAAGGCTTGGCAGTGCACGGCTAGGGAAGGAAAGCGTAACAGAAGGAAAGGAAGGCAAGGCAAAGCAATGCAAGGCAAGTGAAACAAAAGGCACGGCACGGCAAGGGGAAAAAAGGGTAAGGCACGACAACGCAAGCTAGGCAATGCACGGCAAGGCAAGGAAAGGGTAACGTAAGGGAAGGCACGGTGAGGCAAGGCAAGGCTAATGCACAACAACGCAGGGCTAGGCAATGGACGGCAAGGCAAGGAAAGGGTAACGCAAGGCAAGGCACGGTGAGGCAAGTCAAGGCTAATGCACGACAACGCAAGGCTAGGCAGTGCACGGCTAGGCAAGGAACGAGTAACGGAAGGAATGGAAGGCAAGGCAAAGCAAGGCAAGGCAAGTGTAACAAATGGCACGGCACGGCAAAGGGAAACAAGGCTAAGGCACGACAACGCAAGCTAGGCAATGCACGGCAAGGCAAGGAAAGGGTAACGCAAGGCAAGGGAGGGTCAGGCGAGACAAGGTTAAGGCACGACAACGCAAGGCTAGGCAATGCACGGCAAGGCAAGGAAAGGGTAACGCAAGGGAAGGCACGGTGAGGAAAGGCAAGGCTAATGCACAACAACGCACGTCTAGGCAATGCACGGCAAGGCAAGGAAAGGGTAACGCAAGGGAAGTCACGGTCAGGCGAGGCAAGGCTAAGTCACGAGAACGCAAGGCTAGGCAATGCACGGAATGTAAACAAAGAGCAACGGAAGGCAAGGAAGGCAAGGGAAAGCAAGGCAAGTTAAGGGTAAGGGAAGGAACGGCACGGCAAGGGGAAACAAGGCTAAGGCACGACAACGCAAGCTAGGCAATGCACGGCAATTCAAGGAAAGGGTAACGCAAGGCAAGGCACGGTCAGGCGAGACAAGGCTAAGGCACGACAACGCAAGGCTAGGCAATGCACGGCAAGGCAAGGAAAGGGTAACGCAAGGGAAGGCACGGTGAGGAAACGCAAGGCTAATGCACAACACCGCACGTCTAGGCAATGCACGGCAAGGCAAGGAAAGGGTAACGCAAGGGAAGTCACGGTCAGGCGAGGCAAGGCTAAGTCACGACAACGCAAGGCTAGGCAATGCACGGAAGGTAAGCAAAGAGCAACGGAAGGCAAGGAAGGCAAGGGAAAGCAAGGCAAGTTAAGGGTAAGGGAAGGAACGGCACGGCAAGGGGAAACAGGGCTAAAGCATGACAACGCAAGCTAGGCAATGCACCGCAAGGCAAAGAAAGGGTAACGCAAGGCAAGGCACGGTCAGGCAAGGCAAGGCTAATGCACGACAACGCAAGGCTAGGCAATGCACGGCAAGGCAAGGAAAGGGTAACGCAAGGGAAGTCACGGTCAGGCGAGGCATGGCTACGGCACGACAACGCAAGGCTAGGCAATGCACGGATGGTAATCAAAGAGCAACGGAAGGCAAGGAAGGCAAGGGAAAGCAAGGCAAGTTAAGGGTAAGGGAAGGAACGGCACGGCAAGGGGAAACAGGGCTAAGGCATGACAACGCAAGCTAGGCAATGCACCGCAAGGCAAGGAAAGGGTAACGCAAGTCAAGGCACGGTCAGGCAAGGCAAGGCTAATGCACGACAACGCAAGGCTAGGCAGTACACGGATAGGCAAGGAAAGCGTAACATAAGGAAAGGAAGGCAAGGCAAAGCAAGGCAAGGGAAGTGAAACAAAAGGCACGGCACGGCAAGGGGAAAAAAGGGTAAGGCACGACAACGCAAGCTAGGCAAAGCACGGCAAGGTAAGGAAAGGGTAACGCAAGGCAAGGCACGGTGAGGCATGGCAAGGCTAATGCACGACAACGAACGGCGAGGCAAAGCAAGGCAAGGGAAGGAGAGGGTAACGCAAGGCCAGGCACGGTCAGTCGAGGGAAGGCTAATGCACGACAACGCAAGGCTTAGCAGTGCACGGCTAGGCAAGGAAAGCGTAACAGAAGGAAAGGAAGGCAAGGCAAAGCAATGCAAGGCAAGTGAAACAAAAGGCACGGCACGGCAAGGGGAAACAAGGTTAAGGCACGACAACGCAAGCTAGGCAATGCACGGCAAGACAAGGAAAGGGTAACGCAAGGCAAGGCAGGGTCAGGCAAGACAAGGCTAAGGCACGACAACGCAAGGCTAGGCAATGCACGGCAAGGCAAGGCAAGGGTAACGCAAGGGAAGGCACGGTGAGGAAAGGCAAGGCTAATGCACAACAACGCACGTCTAGGCAATGCACGGCAAGGCAAGGAAAGGGTAACGCAAGGGAAGTCACGGTCAGGCGAGGCAAGGCTAAGGCACGACAACGCAAGGCTAGGCAATGCATGGCAAGGCAAGGAAAGAGTAACGGAATGTAAGGAATGCAAGGGAAAGCAAGGCAAGGCAAGAGTAACAGAAGGAACGGCACGGCAAGGGGAAACAAGGCTAAGGCACGACAACGCAAGCTAGGCAATGCACGGCAAGGCAAGGAAAGGGTAACGCAAGGGAAGGCACGGTCAGGAAATGCAAGGCTAATGCACGACAACGGAAGGCTAGGCCATGCACGGCAAGGCAAGGAAAGAGTAACGGAATGTAAGGAATGCAAGGGAAAGCAAGGCAAGGCAAGAGTAACGGAAGGAACGGCACGGCAAGGGGAAACAAGGCTAAGGCACGACAACGCAAGGCTAGGCAAAGCACGGCAAGGCAAGGAAAGGGTAACGCAAGGCAAGGCACGGTGCGGCATGGAAAGGCTAATGCACGACAACGCACGGCTAGGCAAAGCAAGGCAAGGGAAGGAGAGGGTAACGCAAGGCCAGGCACGGTCAGTCGAGGGAAGGCTAATGCACGACAACGCAAGGCTTAGCAGTGCACGGCTAGGCAAGGAAAGCGTAACAGAAGGAAAGGAAGGCAAGGCAAAGCAATGCAAGGCAAGTGAAACAAAAGGCACGGCACGGCAAGGGGAAACAAGGCTAAGCCACGACACCGCAAGCTAGGCAATGCACGGCAAAGCAAGGAAAGTGTAACGCAAGGCAAGGCATGGTCAGTCGAGGCAAGGCTAATGCACGACAACGCAAGGCTTGGCAGTGCACGGCTAGGGAAGGAAAGCGTAACAGAAGGAAAGGAAGGCAAGGCAAAGCAATGCAAGGCAAGTGAAACAAAAGGCACGGCACGGCAAGGGGAAACAAGGCTAAGGCACGACAACGCAAGCTAGGCAATGCACGGCAATTCAAGGAAAGTGTAACGCAAGGCAAGGCACGGTCAGTCGAGGGAAGGCTAATGCACGACAACGCAAGGCTTGGCAGTGCACGGCTAGGGAAGGAAAGCGTAACAGAAGGAAAGGAAGGCAAGGCAAAGCAATGCAAGGCAAGTGAAACAAAAGGCACGGCACGGTAAGGGGAAAAAAGGGTAAGGCACGACAACGCAAGCTAGGCAACGCACGGCAAGGCAAGGAAAGGGTAACGCAAGGCAAGGCACGGTCAGACAAGGCAAGGCTAATGCACGACAACGCAAGGCTAGGCAATGCACGGTAAGGCAAGGAAAGAGTAACGGAAGGCAAGGAATGCAAGGGAAACAAGGCAAGGCAAGAGTAACGGAAGGAACGGCACGGCAAGGGGAAGCAAGGCTAAGGCACGACAACGCAAGGCTAGGCAATGCACGGCAAGGGAAGGAAAGGGTAACGCAAGGCAAGGCACGGTGAGGCAAGGCAAGGCTAAGGCACGAAAACGCAAGGCTAGGCAATGCACGGAAGGCAAGCAAAGAGTAACGGAAGGCAAGGAAGGCAAGGGAAAGCAAGGCAAGGCAAGGGTAAGGGAAGGAACGGCACGGCAAGGGGAAACAAGGATAAGGCACGACAGCGCAAGCTAGGCAATGCACGGCAAGGCAAGGAAAGGGTAACGCAAAGCAAGGCACGGTCATTCGAGGCAAGGCTAATGCACGACAACGCAAGGCTTGGCAGTGCAAGGCTAGGCAAGGAAAGAGTAACAGAAGGAAAGGAAGGCAAGGGAAAGCAATGCAAGGCAAGTGAAACAAAAGGCACGGCACGGCAAGGAGAAACAAGGGTAAGGCACGACAACGCAAGCTAGGCAATGCACGGCAAGGCAAGGAAAGGGTAACGTAAGGCAAGGCACGGTGAGGCAAGGCAAGGCTAATGCACAACAACGCACGGCTAGGCAATGGACGGCAAGGCAAGGAAAGGGTAACGCAAGGGAAGTCACGGTCAGGCGAGGCAAGGCTACGGCATGACAACGCAAGGCTAGGCAATGCACGGATGGTAAGCAAAGAGTAACGGAAGGCAAGGAAGGCAAGGGAAAGCAAGGCAAGTCAAGAGTAAGGGAAGGAACGGCACGGCAAGGGGAAACAAGGCTAAGGCACGACAACGAAAGCTGGGCAAAGCACGGCAAGGCAAGGAAAGGGTAACGCAAGGCAAGGCACGGTCAGGCAAGGCAAGGATAATGCACGACAACGCAAGGCTAGGCAGTGCACGGCTAGGCAAGGAACGAGTAACGGAAGGAATGGAAGGCAAGGCAAAGCAAGGCAAGGCAAGTGTAACAAAAGGCACGGCACGGCAAGGGGAAACAAGGCTAAGGCACGACAACGCAAGCCAGGCAATGCACGGCAAGGCAAGGAAAGGGTAACGCAAGGCAAGGCAGGGTCAGGCGAGACAAGGCTAAGGCACGACAACGCAAGGCTAGGCAATGCACGGCAAGGCAAGGAAAGGGTAACGCAAGGGAAGGCACGGTGAGGAAAGGCAAGGCTAATGCACAACACCGCACGTCTAGGCAATGCACGGCAAGGCAAGGAAAGGGTAACGCAAGGGAAGTCACGGTCAGGCGAGGCAAGGCTAAGTCACGACAACGCAAGGCTAGGCAATGCACGGAAGGTAAGCAAAGAGCAACGGAAGGCAAGGAAGGCAAGGGAAAGCAAGGCAAGTTAAGGGTAAGGTAAGGAACGGCACGGCAAGGGGAAACAAGGCTAAGGCACGACAACGCAAGGCTAGGCAAAGCACGGCAAGGCAAGGAAAGGGTAACGCAAGGCAAGGCACGGTGAGGCATGGCAAGGCTAATGCACGACAACGCACGGCTAGGCAAAGAAAGGCAAGGGAAGGAGAGGGTAAAGCAAGGCCAGGCACGGTCAGTCGAGGGAAGGCTAATGCACGACAACGAAAGGCTTAGCAGTGCACGGCTAGGCAAGGAAAGCGTAACAGAAGGAAAGGAAGGCAAGGCAAAGCAATGCAAGGCAAGGGAAACAAAAGGCACGGCACGGCAAGGGGAAACAAGGCTAAGGCACGACAACGCAAGCTAGGCAATGCACGGCAAGGCAAGGAAAGTGTAACGCAAGGCAAGGCACGGTCAGTCGAGGCAAGGCTAATGCACGACAACGCAAGGCTTGGCAGTGCACGGCTAGGGAAGGAAAGCGTAACAGAAGGAAAGGAAGGCAAGGCAAAGCAATGCAAGGCAAGTGAAACAAAAGGCACGGCACGGCAAGGGGAAAAAAGGGTAAGGCACGACAACGCAAGCTAGGCAATGCACGGCAAGGCAAAGAAAGGGTAACGCAAGGCAAGGCACGGTGAGGAAAGGCAAGGCTAATGCACAACAACGCACGTCTAGGCAATGCACGGCAAGGCAAGGAAAGAGTAACGGAATGTAAGGAATGCAAGGGAAAGCAAGGCAAGGCAAGAGTAACGGAAGGAACGGCACGGCAAGGGGAAACAAGGCTAAGGCACGACAACGCAAGGCTAGGCAAAGCACGGCAAGGCAAGGAAAGGGTAACGCAAGGCAAGGCACGGTGAGGCAAGGCAAGGCTAATGCACGACAACGCACGGCTAGGCAAAGCAAGGCAAGGGAAGGAGAGGGTAACGCAAGGCAAAGTACGGTCAAGCGAGGCAAGGCTAAGGCACGACAACGGAAGGCTAGGCAATGCACGGAAGGTAAGCAAAGAGTAACGGAAGACAAGGAAGGCAAGGGAAAGCAAGGCAAGTTAAGAGTAAGGGAAGGAACGGCACGGCAAGGGGAAACAAGGCTAAGGCACGAAAACGAAAGCTAGGCAAAGCACGGCAAGGCAAGGAAAGGGTAACGCAAGGCAAGGCACGGTCAGGCAAGGCAAGGCTAATGCACGACAACGCAAGGCTAGGCAGTGCACGGCTAGGCAAGGAACGAGTAACGGAAGGAATGAAAGGCAAGGCAAATCAAGGCAAGGCAAGTGAACCAAAAGGCACGGCACGGCAAGGGGAAACAAGGCTAAGGCACGACAACGCAAGCTAGGCAATGCACGGCAAGGCAAGGAAAGGGTAACGCAAGGGAAGTCACGGTCAGGCGAGGCAAGGCTAAGGCACGACAACGCAAGGCTTGGCAGTGCACGGCTAGGCAAGGAACGAGTAACAGAAGGAAAGGAACGCAAGGCAAAGCAATGCAAGGCAAGTGAAACAAAAGGCACGGCACGGCAAGGGGAAACAAGGGTAAGGCACGACAACGCAAGCTAGGCAATGCACGGCAAGGCAAGGAAAGGGTAACGCAAGGCAAGGCACGGTGAGGCAAGGCAAGGCTAATGCACAACAACGCACAGCTAGGCAATGCACGGCAAGGCAAGGAAAGGGTAACGCAATTGAAATCACGGTCAGGCGAGGCAAGGCTAAGGCACGACAACGCAAGGCTAGGCAATGCAGGTAAGGCAAGCAAGGAGTAACGGAACGGAAGGAAGGCAAGGGAAAGCAAGGCAAGGCAAGGTTAACGGAAGGAACGGCTCGGCAAGGGGAAACAAGGCTAAGGCACGGCTACGCACGGCTAGGCAATGCACGGCCAGGCAAGGAAAGGGTAACGAAAGGCAAGGCACGGTGAGGCAAGTCAAGGTTAAGGCACAAAAACGCAAGGCTAGGCAGTGCACGGAAGGCAAGCAAAGAGTAACGGAAGGCAAGGAAGGCAAGGGAAAGCAAGGCAAGTTAAGGGTAAGGGAAGGAACGGCACGGCAAGGGGAAACAGGGCTAAGGCATGACAACGCAAGCTAGGCTATGCACGGCAAGACAAGGAAAGGGTAACGCAAGGCAAGGCACGGTCAGGCAAGGCAAGGCTAATGCACGACAACGCAAGGCTAGGCAATGCACGGCAAGGCAAGGAAAGGGTAACGCAAGGCAAGGCTCTGTCAGGCGAGGCAAGGCTAAGGCACGACAACGCAAGGCTAGGCAATGCACGGAAGGTAAGCAAAGAGTATCGGAAGGGAAGGAAGGCAAGGGAAAGCAAGGCAAGTTAAGGGTAAGGTAAGGAACGGCACTGCAAGGGGAAACAAGGCTAAGGCACGACAACGCAAGCTAGGCAATGCACGGCAAGGCAAGGAAAGCGTAACAGAAGGAAAGGAAGGAAAGGCAAAGCAATGCAAGGGAAGTGAAACAAAAGGCACGGCACGGCAAGTGGAAAAAAGGGTAAGGCACGACAACGCAAGCTAGGCAAAGCACGGCAAGGCAAGGAAAGGGTAACGCAAGGCAAGGCACGGTGAGGCATGGCAAGGCTAATGCACGACAACGAACGGCTAGGCAAAGCAAGGCAAGGGAAGGAGAGGGTAACGCAAGGCCAGGCACGGTCAGTCGAGGGAAGGCTAATGCACGACAACGCAAGGCTTAGCAGTGCACGGCTAGGGAAGGAAAGCGTAACATAAGGAAAGGAAGGCAAGGCAAAGCAATGCAAGGCAAGTGAAACAAAAGGCACGGCACGGCAAGGGGAAACAAGGTTAAGGCACGACAACGCAAGCTAGGCAATGCACGGCAAGGCAAGGAAAGGGTAACGCAAGGCAAGGCAGGGTCAGGCAAGACAAGGCTAAGGCACGACAACGCAAGGCTAGGCAATTCACGGCAAGTCAAGGAAAGGGTAACGCAAGGGAAGGCACGGTGAGGAAAGGCAAGGCTAATGCACAACAACGCACGTCTAGGCAATGCACGGCAAGGCAAGGAAAGGGTAACGCAAGGGAAGTCACGGTCAGGCGAGGCAAGGCTAAGGCACGACAACGCAAGGCTAGGCAATGCATGGCAAGGCAAGGAAAGAGTAACGGAATGTAAGGAATGCAAGGGAAAGCAAGGCAAGGCAAGAGTAACAGAAGGAACGGCACGGCAAGGGGAAACAAGGCTAAGGCACGACAACGCAAGCTAGGCAATACACGGCAAGGCAAGGAAAGGGTAACGCAAGGCAAGGCAGGGTCAGGCGAGACAAGGCTAAGGCACGACAACGCAAGGCTAGGCAATGCACGGCAAGGCAAGGAAAGGGTAACGCAAGGGAAGGCACGGTGAGGAAAGGCAAGGCTAATGCACAACACCGCACGTCTAGGCAATGCACGGCAAGGCAAGGAAAGGGTAACGCAAGGGAAGTCACGGTCAGGCGAGGCAAGGCTAAGTCACGACAACGCAAGGCTAGGCAATGCACGGAAGGTAAGCAAAGAGCAACGGAAGGCAAGGAAGGCAAGGGAAAGCAAGGCAAGTTAAGGGTAAGGTAAGGAACGGCACGGCAAGGGGAAACAAGGCTAAGGCACGACAACGCAAGGCTAGGCAAAGCACGGCAAGGCAAGGAAAGGGTAACGCAAGGCAAGGCACGGTGAGGCATGGCAAGGCTAATGCACGACAACGCACGGCTAGGCAAAGAAAGGCAAGGGAAGGAGAGGGTAAAGCAAGGCCAGGCACGGTCAGTCGAGGGAAGGCTAATGCACGACAACGAAAGGCTTAGCAGTGCACGGCTAGGCAAGGAAAGCGTAACAGAAGGAAAGGAAGGCAAGGCAAAGCAATGCAAGGCAAGTGAAACAAAAGGCACGGCACGGCAAGGGGAAACAAGGCTAAGGCACGACAACGCAAGCTAGGCAATGCACGGCAAGGCAAGGAAAGTGTAACGCAAGGCAAGGCACGGTCAGTCGAGGCAAGGCTAATGCACGACAACGCAAGGCTTGGCAGTGCACGGCTAGGGAAGGAAAGCGTAACAGAAGGAAAGGAAGGCAAGGCAAAGCAATGCAAGGCAAGTGAAACAAAAGGCACGGCACGGCAAGGGGAAAAAAGGGTAAGGCACGACAACGCAAGCTAGGCAATGCACGGCAAGGCAAGGAAAGGGTAACGCAAGGCAAGGCACGGTGAGGAAAGGCAAGGCTAATGCACAACAACGCACGTCTAGGCAATGCACGGCAAGGCAAGGAAAGAGTAACGGAATGTAAGGAATGCAAGGGAAAGCAAGGCAAGGCAAGAGTAACGGAAGGAACGGCACGGCAAGGGGAAACAAGGCTAAGGCACGACAACGCAAGGCTAGGCAAAGCACGGCAAGGCAAGGAAAGGGTAACGCAAGGCAAGGCACGGTGAGGCAAGGCAAGGCTAATGCACGACAACGCACGGCTAGGCAAAGCAAGGCAAGGGAAGGAGAGGGTAACGCAAGGCAAAGTACGGTCAAGCGAGGCAAGGCTAAGGCACGACAACGGAAGGCTAGGCAATGCACGGAAGGTAAGCAAAGAGTAACGGAAGACAAGGAAGGCAAGGGAAAGCAAGGCAAGTTAAGAGTAAGGGAAGGAACGGCACGGCAAGGGGAAACAAGGCTAAGGCACGAAAACGAAAGCTAGGCAAAGCACGGCAAGGCAAGGAAAGGGTAACGCAAGGCAAGGCACGGTCAGGCAAGGCAAGGCTAATGCACGACAACGCAAGGCTAGGCAGTGCACGGCTAGGCAAGGAACGAGTAACGGAAGGAATGAAAGGCAAGGCAAATCAAGGCAAGGCAAGTGAACCAAAAGGCACGGCACGGCAAGGGGAAACAAGGCTAAGGCACGACAACGCAAGCTAGGCAATGCACGGCAAGGCAAGGAAAGGGTAACGCAAGGGAAGTCACGGTCAGGCGAGGCAAGGCTAAGGCACGACAACGCAAGGCTTGGCAGTGCACGGCTAGGCAAGGAACGAGTAACAGAAGGAAAGGAACGCAAGGCAAAGCAATGCAAGGCAAGTGAAACAAAAGGCACGGCACGGCAAGGGGAAACAAGGGTAAGGCACGACAACGCAAGCTAGGCAATGCACGGCAAGGCAAGGAAAGGGTAACGCAAGGCAAGGCACGGTGAGGCAAGGCAAGGCTAATGCACAACAACGCACAGCTAGGCAATGCACGGCAAGGCAAGGAAAGGGTAACGCAATTGAAATCACGGTCAGGCGAGGCAAGGCTAAGGCACGACAACGCAAGGCTAGGCAATGCAGGTAAGGCAAGCAAGGAGTAACGGAACGGAAGGAAGGCAAGGGAAAGCAAGGCAAGGCAAGGTTAACGGAAGGAACGGCTCGGCAAGGGGAAACAAGGCTAAGGCACGGCTACGCACGGCTAGGCAATGCACGGCCAGGCAAGGAAAGGGTAACGAAAGGCAAGGCACGGTGAGGCAAGTCAAGGTTAAGGCACAAAAACGCAAGGCTAGGCAGTGCACGGAAGGCAAGCAAAGAGTAACGGAAGGCAAGGAAGGCAAGGGAAAGCAAGGCAAGTTAAGGGTAAGGGAAGGAACGGCACGGCAAGGGGAAACAGGGCTAAGGCATAACAACGCAAGCTAGGCTATGCACGGCAAGACAAGGAAAGGGTAACGCAAGGCAAGGCACGGTCAGGCAAGGCAAGGCTAATGCACGACAACGCAAGGCTAGGCAATGCACGGCAAGGCAAGGAAAGGGTAACGCAAGGCAAGGCTCTGTCAGGCGAGGCAAGGCTAAGGCACGACAACGCAAGGCTAGGCAATGCACGGAAGGTAAGCAAAGAGTATCGGAAGGGAAGGAAGGCAAGGGAAAGCAAGGCAAGTTAAGGGTAAGGTAAGGAACGGCACTGCAAGGGGAAACAAGGCTAAGGCACGACAACGCAAGCTAGGCAATGCACGGCAAGGCAAGGAAAGCGTAACAGAAGGAAAGGAAGGAAAGGCAAAGCAATGCAAGGGAAGTGAAACAAAAGGCACGGCACGGCAAGGGGAAAAAAGGGTAAGGCACGACAACGCAAGCTAGGCAAAGCACGGCAAGGCAAGGAAAGGGTAACGCAAGGCAAGGCACGGTGAGGCATGGCAAGGCTAATGCACGACAACGAACGGCTAGGCAAAGCAAGGCAAGGGAAGGAGAGGGTAACGCAAGGCCAGGCACGGTCAGTCGAGGGAAGGCTAATGCACGACAACGCAAGGCTTAGCAGTGCACGGCTAGGGAAGGAAAGCGTAACATAAGGAAAGGAAGGCAAGGCAAAGCAATGCAAGGCAAGTGAAACAAAAGGCACGGCACGGCAAGGGGAAACAAGGTTAAGGCACGACAACGCAAGCTAGGCAATGCACGGCAAGGCAAGGAAAGGGTAACGCAAGGCAAGGCAGGGTCAGGCAAGACAAGGCTAAGGCACGACAACGCAAGGCTAGGCAATTCACGGCAAGTCAAGGAAAGGGTAACGCAAGGGAAGGCACGGTGAGGAAAGGCAAGGCTAATGCACAACAACGCACGTCTAGGCAATGCACGGCAAGGCAAGGAAAGGGTAACGCAAGGGAAGTCACGGTCAGGCGAGGCAAGGCTAAGGCACGACAACGCAAGGCTAGGCAATGCATGGCAAGGCAAGGAAAGAGTAACGGAATGTAAGGAATGCAAGGGAAAGCAAGGCAAGGCAAGAGTAACAGAAGGAACGGCACGGCAAGGGGAAACAAGGCTAAGGCACGACAACGCAAGCTAGGCAATGCACGGCAAGGCAAGGAAAGGGTAACGCAAGGCAAGGCACGGTCAGGAAATGCAAGGCTAATGCACGACAACGGAAGGCTAGGCCATGCACGGCAAGGCAAGGAAAGAGTAACGGAATGTAAGGAATGCAAGGGAAAGCAAGGCAAGGCAAGAGTAACGGAAGGAACGGCACGGCAAGGGGAAACAAGGCTAAGGCACGACAACGCAAGGCTAGGCAAAGCACGGCAAGGCAAGGAAAGGGTAACGCAAGGCAAGGCACGGTGCGGCATGGCAAGGCTAATGCACGACAACGCACGGCTAGGCAAAGCAAGGCAAGGGAAGGAGAGGGTAACGCAAGGCCAGGCACGGTCAGTCGAGGGAAGGCTAATGCACGACAACGCAAGGCTTAGCAGTGCTCGGCTAGGCAAGGAAAGCGTAACAGAAGGAAAGGAAGGCAAGGCAAAGCAATGCAAGGCAAGTGAAACAAAAGGCACGGCACGGCAAGGGGAAACAAGGCTAAGGCACGACAACGCAAGCTAGGCAATGCACGGCAAAGCAAGGAAAGTGTAACGCAAGGCAAGGCACGGTCAGTCGAGGCAAGGCTAATGCAAGACAACGCAAGGCTTGGCAGTGCACGGCTAGGGAAGGAAAGCGTAACAGAAGGAAAGGAAGGCAAGGCAAAGCAATGCAAGGCAAGTGAAACAAAAGGCACGGCACGGTAAGGGGAAAAAAGGGTAAGGCACGACAACGCAAGCTAGGCAATGCACGGCAAGGCAAGGAAAGGGTAACGCAAGGCAAGGCACGGTCAGACAAGGCAAGGCTAATGCACGACAACGGAAGGCTAGGCAATGTACGGTAAGGCAAGGAAAGAGTAACGGAAGGCAAGGAATGCAAGGGAAACAAGGCAAGGCAAGAGTAACGGAAGGAACGGCACGGCAAGGGGAAACAAGGCTAAGGCACGACAACGCAAGCTAGGCAATGCACGGCAAGGCAAGGAAAGGGTAACGCAAGGCAAGGCACTATCAGGCGAGGCAAGGCTAATGCACGACAACGCAAGGCTAGGCAGTGCACGGCTAGGAAAGGAAAGAGTAACGGAAGGATAGGAAGGCAAGGCAAAGCAAGGCAAGGCAAGTGTAACAAACGGCTCGGCACGGCAAGGGGAAACAAGGCTAAGGCACGACAACGCAAGCTAGGCAATGCACGGCAAGGCAAGGAAAGGGTAACGCAAGGCAAGGCACGGTCAGTCGAGGCAAGGCTAATGCACGACAACGCAAGGCTTGGCAGTGCAAGGCTAGGCAAGGAAAGAGTAACAGAAGGAAAGGAAGGCAAGGCAAAGCAATGCAAGGCAAGTGAAACAAAAGGCACGGCACGGCAAGGAGAAACAAGGGTAAGGCACGACAACGCAAGCTAGGCAATGCACGGCAAGGCAAGGAAAGGGTAACGTAAGGCAAGGCACGGTGAGGCAAGGCAAGGCTAATGCACTACAACGCACGGCTAGGCAGTGGACGGCAAGGCAAGGAAAGGGTAACGCAAGGGAAGTCACGGTCAGGCGTGGCAAGGCTACGGCACGACAACGCAAGGCTAGGCAATGCACGGATGGTAAGCAAAGAGCAACGGAGGGCAAGGAAGGCAAGGGAAAGCAAGGCAAGTCAAGAGTAAGGGAAGGAACGGCACGGCAAGGGGAAACAAGGCTAAGGCACGACAACGCAAGCTGGGCAAAGCACGGCAAGGCAAGGAAAGGGTAACGCAAGGCAAGGCACGGTCAGGCAAGGCAAGGCTAATGCACGACAACGCAAGGCTAGGCAGTGCACGGCTAGGCAAGGAACGAGTAACGGAAGGAATGGAAGGCAAGGCAAAGCAAGGCAAGGCAAGTGTAACAAAAGGCACGGCACGGCAAGGGGAAACAAGGCTAAGGCACGACAACGCAAGCTAGGCAATGCACGGCAAGGCAAGGAAAGGGTAACGCAAGGCAAGGCAGGGTCAGGCGAGACAAGGCTAAGGCACGACAACGCAAGGCTAGGCAATGCACGGCAAGGCAAGGAAAGGGTAACGCAAGGCAAGGCACGGTCAGGAAATGCAAGGCTAATGCACGACAACGGAAGGCTAGGCAATGCACGGCAAGGCAAGGAAAGAGTAACGGAATGTAAGGAATGCAAGGGAAAGCAAGGCAAGGCAAGAGTAACGGAAGGAACGGCACGGCAAGGGGAAACAAGGCTAAGGCAAGACAACGCAAGGCTAGGCAAAGCACGGCAAGGCAAGGAAAGGGTAACGCAAGGCAAGGCACGGTGCGGCATGGCAAGGCTAATGCACGACAACGCACGGCTAGGCAAAGCAAGGCAAGGGAAGGACAGGGTAACGCAAGGCCAGGCACGGTCAGTCGAGGGAAGGCTAATGCACGACAACGCAAGGCTTAGCAGTGCACGGCTAGGCAAGGAAAGCGTAACAGAAGGAAAGGAAGGCAAGGCAAAGCAATGCAAGGCAAGTGAAACAAAAGGCACGGCACGGCAAGGGGAAACAAGGCTAAGGCACGACAACGCAAGCTAGGCAATGCACGGCAATTCAAGGAAAGTGTAACGCAAGGCAAGGCACGGTCAGTCGAGGCAAGGCTAATGCACGACAACGCAAGGCTTGGCAGTGCACGGCTAGGGAAGGAAAGCGTAACAGAAGGAAAGGAAGGCAAGGCAAAGCAATGCAAGGCAAGTGAAACAAAAGGCACGGCACGGTAAGGGGAAAAAAGGGTAAGGCACGACAACGCAAGCTAGGCAATGCACGGCAAGGCAAGGAAAGGGTAACGCAAGGCAAGGCACGGTCAGACAAGGCAAGGCTAATGCACGACAACGCAAGCCTAGGCAATGCACGGTAAGGCAAGGAAAGAGTAACGGAAGGCAAGGAATGCAAGGGAAACAAGGCAAGGCAAGAGTAACGGAAGGAACGGCACGGCAAGGGGAAGGACGGCAAGGGGAAGCAAGGCTAAGGCACGACAACGCAAGGCTAGGCAATGCACGGCAAGGGAAGGAAAGGGTAACGCAAGGCAAGGCACGATCAGGCGAGGCAAGGCTAATGCACGACAACGCAAGGCTAGGCAGTGCACGGCTAGGCAAGGAAAGAGTAACGGAAGGATAGGAAGGCAAGGCAAAGCAAGGCAAGGCAAGTGTAACAAACGGCTCGGCACGGCAAGGGGAAACAAGGCTAAGGCGCGACAATGCAAGCTAGGCAATGCACGGCAAGGCAAGGAAAGGGTAACGCAAGGCAAGGCACGGTCAGTCGAGGCAAGGCTAATGCACGACAACGCAAGGCTTGGCAGTGCAAGGCTAGGCAAGGAAAGAGTAACAGAAGGAAAGGAAGGCAAGGCAAAGCAATGCAAGGCAAGTGAAACAAAAGGCACGGCACGGCAAGGAGAAACAAGGGTAAGGCACGACAACGCAAGCTAGGAAATGCACGGCAAGGCAAGGAAAGGGTAACGTAAGGCAAGGCACGGTGAGGCAAGGCAAGGCTAATGCACAACAACGCACGGCTAGGCAATGGACGGCAAGGCAAGGAAAGGGTAACGCAAGGTAAGTCACGGTCAGGCGAGGCAAGGCTACGGCACGACAACGCAAGGCTAGGCAATGCACGGATGGTAAGCAAAGAGTAACGGAAGGCAAGGAAGGCAAGGGAAAGCAAGGCAAGTCAAGAGTAAGGGAAGGAACGGCACGGCAAGGGGAAACAAGGCTAAGGCACGACAACGCAAGCTGGGCAAAGCACGGCAAGGCAAGGAAAGGGTAACGCAAGGCAAGGCACGGTCTGGCAAGGCAAGGCTAATGCACGACAACGCAAGGTTAGGCAGTGCACGGCTAGGCAAGGAACGAGTAACGGAAGGAATGGAAGGCAAGGCAAAGCAAGGCAAGGCAAGTGTAACAAAAGGCACGGCACGGCAAGGGGATACAAGGCTAAGGCACGACAACGCAAGCTAGGCAATGCACGGCAAGGCAAGGAAAGGGTAACGCAAGGCAAGGCAGGGTCAGGCGAGACAAGGATAAGGCACGACAACGCAAGGCTAGGCAATGCACGGCAAGGCAAGGAAAGGGTAACGCAAGGGAAGGCACGGTGAGGAAAGGCAAGGCTAATGCACAACACCGCACGTCTAGGCAATGCACGGCAAGGCAAGGAAAGGGTAACGCAAGGGAAGTCACGGTCAGGCGAGGCAAGGCTAAGTCACGACAACGCAAGGCTAGGCAATGCACGGAAGGTAAGCAAAGAGCAACGGAAGGCAAGGAAGGCAAGGGAAAGCAAGGCAAGTTAAGGGTAAGGGAAGGAACGGCACGGCAAGGGGAAACAAGGCTAAGGCACGACAACGCAAGCTAGGCAATGCACGGCAAGGCAAGGAAAGGGTAACGCAAGGCAAGGCACGGTCAGGAAATGCAAGGCTAATGCACGACAACGGAAGGCTAGGCAATGCACGGCAAGGCAAGGAAAGAGTAACGGAATGTAAGGAATGCAAGGGAAAGCAAGGCAAGGCAAGAGTAACGGAAGGAACGGCACGGCAAGGGGAAACAAGGCTAAGGCACGACAACGCAAGGCTAGGCAAAGCACGGCAAGGCAAGGAAAGGGTAACGCAAGGCAAGGCACGGTGAGGCATGGCAAGGCTAATGCACGACAACGCACGGCTAGGCAAAGTAAGGCAAGGGAAGGAGAGGGTAAAGCAAGGCCAGGCACGGTCAGTCGAGGGAAGGCTAATGCACGACAACGAAAGGCTTAGCAGTGCACGGCTAGGCAAGGAAAGCGTAACAGAAGGAAAGGAAGGCAAGGCAAAGCAATGCAAGGCAAGTGAAACAAAAGGCACGGCACGGCAAGGGGAAACAAGGCTAAGGCACGACAACGCAAGCTAGGCAATGCACGGCAAGGCAAGGAAAGTGTAACGCAAGGCAAGGCACGGTCAGTCGTGGCAAGGCTAATGCACGACAACGCAAGGCTTGGCAGTGCACGGCTAGGGAAGGAAAGCGTAACAGAAGGAAAGGAAGGCAAGGCAAAGCAATGCAAGGCAAGTGAAACAAAAGGCACGGCACGGCAAGGGGAAAAAAGGGTAAGGCACGACAACGCAAGCTAGGCAATGCACGGCAAGGCAAGGAAAGGGTAACGTAAGGGAAGGCACGGTGAGGCAAGGCAAGGCTAATGCACAACAACGCACGGCTAGGCAATGGACGGCAAGGCAAGGAAAGGGTAACGCAAGGGAAGTCACGGTCAGGCGAGGCATGGCTACGGCACGACAACGCAAGGCTAGGCAATGCACGGGTGGTAAGCAAAGAGTAACGGAAGGCAAGGAAGGCAAGGGAAAGCAAGGCAAGTCAAGAGAAAGGGAAGGAACGGCAGGGCAAGGGGAAACAAGGCTAAGGCACGACAACGCAAGCTGGGCAAAGCACGGCAAGGCAAGGAAAGGGTAACGCAAGGCAAGGCACGGTCAGGCAAGGCAAGGCTAATGCACGACAACGCAAGACTAGGCAGTGCACGGCTAGGCAAGGAACGAGTAACGGAAGGAATGGAAGGCAAGGCAAAGCAAGGCAAGGCAAGTGTAACAAAAGGCACGGCACGGCAAGGGGAAACAAGGCTAAGGCACGACAACGCAAGCTAGGCAATGCACGGCAAGGCAAGGAAAGGGTAACGCAAGGCAAGGCACGGTGAGGAAAGGCAAGGCTAATGCACAACAACGCACGTCTAGGCAATGCACGGCAAGGCAAGGAAAGAGTAACGGAATGTAAGGAATGCAAGGGAAAGCAAGGCAAGGCAAGAGTAACGGAAGGAACGGCACGGCAAGGGAAAACAAGGCTAAGGCACGACAACGCAAGGCTAGGCAAAGCACGGCAAGGCAAGGAAAGGGTAACGCAAGGCAAGGCACGGTGAGGCAAGGCAAGGCTAATGCACGACAACGCACGGCTAGGCAAAGCAAGGCAAGGGAAGGAGAGGGTAACGCAAGGCAAGGCACGGTCAAGCGAGGCAAGGCTAAGGCACGACAACGGAAGGCTAGGCAATGCACGGAAGGTAAGCAAAGAGTAACGGAAGGCAAGGAAGGCAAGGGAAAGCAAGGCAAGTTAAGAGTAAGGGAAGGAACGGCACGGCAAGGGGAAACAAGGCTAAGGCACGAAAACGAAAGCTAGGCAAAGCACGGCAAGGCAAGGAAAGGGTAACGCAAGGCAAGGCACGGTCAGGCAAGGCAAGGCTAATGCACGACAACGCAAGGCTAGGCAGTGCACGGCTAGGCAAGGAACGAGTAACGGAAGGAATGAAAGGCAAGGCAAAGCAAGGCAAGGCAAGTGAACCAAAAGGCACGGCACGGCAAGGGGAAACAAGGCTAAGGCACGACAACGCAAGCTAGGCAATGCACGGCAAGGCAAGGAAAGGGTAACGCAAGGCAAGGCACGGTGAGGCAAGGCAAGGCTAATGCACAACAACGCACAGCTAGGCAATGCACGGCAAGGCAAGGAAAGGGTAACGCAAGTGAAATCACGGTCAGGCGAGGCAAGGCTAAGGCACGACAACGCAAGGCTAGGCAATGCAGGTAAGGCAAGCAAGGAGTAACGGAACGGAAGGAAGGTAAGGGAAAGCAAGGCAAGGCAAGGTTAACGGAAGGAACGGCTCGGCAAGGGGAAACAAGGCTAAGGCACGGCTACGCACGGCTAGGCAATGCACGGCCAGGCAAGGAAAGGTTAACGGAAGGCAAGGCACGGTCAGGCGAGGCAAGGCTAAGTCACGACAACGCAAGGCTAGGCAATGCACGGAAGGTAAGCAAAGAGCAACGGAAGGCAAGGAAGGCAAGGGAAAGCAAGGCAAGTTAAGGGTAAGGGAAGGAACGGCACGGCAAGGGGAAACAAGGCTAAGGCACGACAACGCAAGCTAGGCAATGCACGGCAAGGCAAGGAAAGGGTAACGCAAGGCAAGGCACGGTGAGGAAATGCAAGGCTAATGCACGACAACGCAAGGCTAGGCAAAGCAAGGCAAGGGAAGGAGAGGGTAACGCAAGGCCAGGCACGGTCAGTCGAGGGAAGGCTAATGCACGACAACGCAAGGCTTAGCAGTGCACGGCTAGGCAAGGAAAGCGTAACAGAAGGAAAGGAAGGCAAGGCAAAGCAATGCAAGGCAAGTGAAACAAAAGGCACGGCACGGCAAGGGGAAACGAGGCTAAGGCACGACAACGCAAGCTAGGCAATGCACGGCAAGGCAAGGAAAGTGTAACGCAAGGCAAGGCACGGTCAGTCGAGGAAAGGCTAATGCACGACAACGCAAGGCTTGGCAGTGCACGGCTAGGGAAGGAAAGCGTAACAGAAGGAAAGGAAGGCAAGGCAAAGCAATGCAAGGCAAGTGAAACAAAAGGCACGGCACGGCAAGGGGAAAAAAGGGTAAGGCACGACAACGCAAGCTAGGCAATGCACGGCAAGGCAAGGAAAGGGTAACGTAAGGGAAGGCACGGTGAGGCAAGGCAAGGCTAATGCACAACAACGCAGGGCTAGGCAATGGACGGCAAGGCAAGGAAAGGGTAACGCAAGGCAAGGCACGGTGAGGCAAGTCAAGGCTAATGCACGACAACGCAAGGCTAGGCAGTGCACGGCTAGGCAAGGAACGAGTAACGGAAGGAATGGAAGGCAAGGCAAAGCAAGGCAAGGCAAGTGTAACAAATGGCACGGCACGGCAAAGGGAAACAAGGCTAAGGCACGACAACGCAAGCTAGGCAATGCACGGCAAGGCAAGGAAAGGGTAACGCAAGGCAAGGGAGGGTCAGGCGAGACAAGGTTAAGGCACGACAACGCAAGGCTAGGCAATGCACGGCAAGGCAAGGAAAGGGTAACGCAAGGGAAGGCACGGTGAGGAAAGGCAAGGCTAATGCACAACAACGCACGTCTAGGCAATGCACGGCAAGGCAAGGAAAGGGTAACGCAAGGGAAGTCACGGTCAGGCGAGGCAAGGCTAAGTCACGAGAACGCAAGGCTAGGCAATGCACGGAATGTAAGCAAAGAGCAACGGAAGGCAAGGAAGGCAAGGGAAAGCAAGGGAAGTTAAGGGTAAGGGAAGGAACGGCACGGCAAGGGGAAACAAGGCTAAGGCACGACAACGCAAGCTAGGCAATGCACGGCAATTCAAGGAAAGGGTAACGCAAGGCAAGGCACGGTCAGGCGAGACAAGGCTAAGGCACGACAACGCAAGGCTAGGCAATGCACGGCAAGGCAAGGAAAGGGTAACGCAAGGGAAGGCACGGTGAGGAAACGCAAGGCTAATGCACAACACCGCACGTCTAGGCAATGCACGGCAAGGCAAGGAAAGGGTAACGCAAGGGAAGTCACGGTCAGGCGAGGCAAGGCTAAGTCACGACAACGCAAGGCTAGGCAATGCTCGGAAGGTAAGCAAAGAGCAACGGAAGGCAAGGAAGGCAAGGGAAAGCAAGGCAAGTTAAGGGTAAGGGAAGGAACGGCACGGCAAGGGGAAACAGGGCTAAAGCATGACAACGCAAGCTAGGCAATGCACCGCAAGGCAAAGAAAGGGTAACGCAAGGCAAGGCACGGTCAGGCAAGGCAAGGCTAATGCACGACAACGCAAGGCTAGGCAATGCACGGCAAGGCAAGGAAAGGGTAACGCAAGGGAAGTCACGGTCAGGCGAGGCATGGCTACGGCACGACAACGCAAGGCTAGGCAATGCACGGATGGTAATCAAAGAGCAACGGAAGGCAAGGAAGGCAAGGGAAAGCAAGGCAAGTTAAGGGTAAGGGAAGGAACGGCACGGCAAGGGGAAACAGGGCTAAGGCATGACAACGCAAGCTAGGCAATGCACCGCAAGGCAAGGAAAGGGTAACGCAAGTCAAGGCACGGTCAGGCAAGGCAAGGCTAATGCACGACAACGCAAGGCTAGGCAGTACACGGATAGGCAAGGAAAGCGTAACATAAGGAAAGGAAGGCAAGGCAAAGCAAGGCAAGGGAAGTGAAACAAAAGGCACGGCACGGCAAGGGGAAAAAAGGGTAAGGCACGACAACGCAAGCTAGGCAAAGCACGGCAAGGTAAGGAAAGGGTAACGCAAGGCAAGGCACGGTGAGGCATGGCAAGGCTAATGCACGACAACGAACGGCGAGGCAAAGCAAGGCAAGGGAAGGAGAGGGTAACGCAAGGCCAGGCACGGTCAGTCGAGGGAAGGCTAATGCACGACAACGCAAGGCTTAGCAGTGCACGGCTAGGCAAGGAAAGCGTAACAGAAGGAAAGGAAGGCAAGGCAAAGCAATGCAAGGCAAGTGAAACAAAAGGCACGGCACGGCAAGGGGAAACAAGGTTAAGGCACGACAACGCAAGCTAGGCAATGCACGGCAAGACAAGGAAAGGGTAACGCAAGGCAAGGCAGGGTCAGGCAAGACAAGGCTAAGGCACGACAACGCAAGGCTAGGCAATGCACGGCAAGGCAAGGCAAGGGTAACGCAAGGGAAGGCACGGTGAGGAAAGGCAAGGCTAATGCACAACAACGCACGTCTAGGCAATGCACGGCAAGGCAAGGAAAGGGTAACGCAAGGGAAGTCACGGTCAGGCGAGGCAAGGCTAAGGCACGACAACGCAAGGCTAGGCAATGCATGGCAAGGCAAGGAAAGAGTAACGGAATGTAAGGAATGCAAGGGAAAGCAAGGCAAGGCAAGAGTAACAGAAGGAACGGCACGGCAAGGGGAAACAAGGCTAAGGCACGACAACGCAAGCTAGGCAATGCACGGCAAGGCAAGGAAAGGGTAACGCAAGGGAAGGCACGGTCAGGAAATGCAAGGCTAATGCACGACAACGGAAGGCTAGGCCATGCACGGCAAGGCAAGGAAAGAGTAACGGAATGTAAGGAATGCAAGGGAAAGCAAGGCAAGGCAAGAGTAACGGAAGGAACGGCACGGCAAGGGGAAACAAGGCTAAGGCACGACAACGCAAGGCTAGGCAAAGCACGGCAAGGCAAGGAAAGGGTAACGCAAGGCAAGGCACGGTGCGGCATGGAAAGGCTAATGCACGACAACGCACGGCTAGGCAAAGCAAGGCAAGGGAAGGAGAGGGTAACGCAAGGCCAGGCACGGTCAGTCGAGGGAAGGCTAATGCACGACAACGCAAGGCTTAGCATTGCACGGCTAGGCAAGGAAAGCGTAACAGAAGGAAAGGAAGGCAAGGCAAAGCAATGCAAGGCAAGTGAAACAAAAGGCACGGCACGGCAAGGGGAAACAAGGCTAAGCCACGACAACGCAAGCTAGGCAATGCACGGCAAAGCAAGGAAAGTGTAACGCAAGGGAAGGCATGGTCAGTCGAGGCAAGGCTAATGCACGACAACGCAAGGCTTGGCAGTGCACGGCTAGGGAAGGAAATCGTAACAGAAGGAAAGGAAGGCAAGGCAAAGCAATGCAAGGCAAGTGAAACAAAAGGCACGGCACGGCAAGGGGAAACAAGGCTAAGGCACGACAACGCAAGCTAGGCAATGCACGGCAATTCAAGGAAAGTGTAACGCAAGGCAAGGCACGGTCAGTCGAGGGAAGGCTAATGCACGACAACGCAAGGCTTGGCAGTGCACGGCTAGGGAAGGAAAGCGTAACAGAAGGAAAGGAAGGCAAGGCAAAGCAATGCAAGGCAAGTGAAACAAAAGGCACGGCACGGTAAGGGGAAAAAAGGGTAAGGCACGACAACGCAAGCTAGGCAACGCACGGCAAGGCAAGGAAAGGGTAACGCAAGGCAAGGCACGGTCAGACAAGGCAAGGCTAATGCACGACAACGCAAGGCTAGGCAATGCACGGTAAGGCAAGGAAAGAGTAACGGAAGGCAAGGAATGCAAGGGAAACAAGGCAAGGCAAGAGTAACGGAAGGAACGGCACGGCAAGGGGAAGCAAGGCTAAGGCACGACAACGCAAGGCTAGGCAATGCACGGCAAGGGAAGGAAAGGGTAACGCAAGGCAAGGCACGGTGAGGCAAGGCAAGGCTAAGGCACGAAAACGCAAGGCTAGGCAATGCACGGAAGGCAAGCAAAGAGTAACGGAAGGCAAGGAAGGCAAGGGAAAGCAAGGCAAGGCAAGGGTAAGGGAAGGAACGGCACGGCAAGGGGAAACAAGGATAAGGCACGACAGCGCAAGCTAGGCAATGCACGGCAAGGCAAGGAAAGGGTAACGCAAAGCAAGGCACGGTCATTCGAGGCAAGGCTAATGCACGACAACGCAAGGCTTGGCAGTGCAAGGCTAGGCAAGGAAAGAGTAACAGAAGGAAAGGAAGGCAAGGGAAAGCAATGCAAGGCAAGTGAAACAAAAGGCACGGCACGGCAAGGAGAAACAAGGGTAAGGCACGACAACGCAAGCTAGGCAATGCACGGCAAGGCAAGGAAAGGGTAACGTAAGGCAAGGCACGGTGAGGCAAGGCAAGGCTAATGCACAACAACGCACGGCTAGGCAATGGACGGCAAGGCAAGGAAAGGGTAATGCAAGGGAAGTCACGGTCAGGCGAGGCAAGGCTACGGCATGACAACGCAAGGCTAGGCAATGCACGGATGGTAAGCAAAGAGTAACGGAAGGCAAGGAAGGCAAGGGAAAGCAAGGCAAGTCAAGAGTAAGGGAAGGAACGGCACGGCAAGGGGAAACAAGGCTAAGGCACGACAACGAAAGCTGGGCAAAGCACGGCAAGGCAAGGAAAGGGTAACGCAAGGCAAGGCACGGTCAGGCAAGGCAAGGATAATGCACGACAACGCAAGGCTAGGCAGTGCACGGCTAGGCAAGGAACGAGTAACGGAAGGAATGGAAGGCAAGGCAAAGCAAGGCAAGGCAAGTGTAACAAAAGGCACGGCACGGCAAGGGGAAACAAGGCTAAGGCACGACAACGCAAGCCAGGCAATGCACGGCAAGGCAAGGAAAGGGTAACGCAAGGCAAGGCAGGGTCAGGCGAGACAAGGCTAAGGCACGACAACGCAAGGCTAGGCAATGCACGGCAAGGCAAGGAAAGGGTAACGCAAGGGAAGGCACGGTGAGGAAAGGCAAGGCTAATGCACAACACCGCACGTCTAGGCAATGCACGGCAAGGCAAGGAAAGGGTAACGCAAGGGAAGTCACGGTCAGGCGAGGCAAGGCTAAGTCACGACAACGCAAGGCTAGGCAATGCACGGAAGGTAAGCAAAGAGCAACGGAAGGCAAGGAAGGCAAGGGAAAGCAAGGCAAGTTAAGGGTAAGGTAAGGAACGGCACGGCAAGGGGAAACAAGGCTAAGGCACGACAACGCAAGGCTAGGCAAAGCACGGCAAGGCAAGGAAAGGGTAACGCAAGGCAAGGCACGGTGAGGCATGGCAAGGCTAATGCACGACAACGCACGGCTAGGCAAAGAAAGGCAAGGGAAGGAGAGGGTAAAGCAAGGCCAGGCACGGTCAGTCGAGGGAAGGCTAATGCACGACAACGAAAGGCTTAGCAGTGCACGGCTAGGCAAGGAAAGCGTAACAGAAGGAAAGGAAGGCAAGGCAAAGCAATGCAAGGCAAGTGAAACAAAAGGCACGGCACGGCAAGGGGAAACAAGGCTAAGGCACGACAACGCAAGCTAGGCAATGCACGGCAAGGCAAGGAAAGTGTAACGCAAGGCAAGGCACGGTCAGTCGAGGCAAGGCTAATGCACGACAACGCAAGGCTTGGCAGTGCACGGCTAGGGAAGGAAAGCGTAACAGAAGGAAAGGAAGGCAAGGCAAAGCAATGCAAGGCAAGTGAAACAAAAGGCACGGCACGGCAAGGGGAAAAAAGGGTAAGGCACGACAACGCAAGCTAGGCAATGCACGGCAAGGCAAGGAAAGGGTAACGCAAGGCAAGGCACGGTGAGGAAAGGCAAGGCTAATGCACAACAACGCACGTCTAGGCAATGCACGGCAAGGCAAGGAAAGAGTAACGGAATGTAAGGAATGCAAGGGAAAGCAAGGCAAGGCAAGGTTAACGGAAGGAACGGCTCGGCAAGGGGAAACAAGGCTAAGGCACGGCTACGCACGGCTAGGCAATGCACGGCCAGGCAAGGAAAGGGTAACGAAAGGCAAGGCACGGTGAGGCAAGTCAAGGTTAAGGCACAAAAACGCAAGGCTAGGCAGTGCACGGAAGGCAAGCAAAGAGTAACGGAAGGCAAGGAAGGCAAGGGAAAGCAAGGCAAGTTAAGGGTAAGGGAAGGAACGGCACGGCAAGGGGAAACAGGGCTAAGGCATGACAACGCAAGCTAGGCTATGCACGGCAAGACAAGGAAAGGGTAACGCAAGGCAAGGCACGGTCAGGCAAGGCAAGGCTAATGCACGACAACGCAAGGCTAGGCAATGCACGGCAAGGCAAGGAAAGGGTAACGCAAGGCAAGGCTCTGTCAGGCGAGGCAAGGCTAAGGCACGACAACGCAAGGCTAGGCAATGCACGGAAGGTAAGCAAAGAGTATCGGAAGGGAAGGAAGGCAAGGGAAAGCAAGGCAAGTTAAGGGTAAGGTAAGGAACGGCACTGCAAGGGGAAACAAGGCTAAGGCACGACAACGCAAGCTAGGCAATGCACGGCAAGGCAAGGAAAGCGTAACAGAAGGAAAGGAAGGAAAGGCAAAGCAATGCAAGGGAAGTGAAACAAAAGGCACGGCACGGCAAGGGGAAAAAAGGGTAAGGCACGACAACGCAAGCTAGGCAAAGCACGGCAAGGCAAGGAAAGGGTAACGCAAGGCAAGGCACGGTGAGGCATGGCAAGGCTAATGCACGACAACGAACGGCTAGGCAAAGCAAGGCAAGGGAAGGAGAGGGTAACGCAAGGCCAGGCACGGTCAGTCGAGGGAAGGCTAATGCACGACAACGCAAGGCTTAGCAGTGCACGGCTAGGGAAGGAAAGCGTAACATAAGGAAAGGAAGGCAAGGCAAAGCAATGCAAGGCAAGTGAAACAAAAGGCACGGCACGGCAAGGGGAAACAAGGTTAAGGCACGACAACGCAAGCTAGGCAATGCACGCCAAGGCAAGGAAAGGGTAACGCAAGGCAAGGCAGGGTCAGGCAAGACAAGGCTAAGGCACGACAACGCAAGGCTAGGCAATTCACGGCAAGTCAAGGAAAGGGTAACGCAAGGGAAGGCACGGTGAGGAAAGGCAAGGCTAATGCACAACAACGCACGTCTAGGCAATGCACGGCAAGGCAAGGAAAGGGTAACGCAAGGGAAGTCACGGTCAGGCGAGGCAAGGCTAAGGCACGACAACGCAAGGCTAGGCAATGCATGGCAAGGCAAGGAAAGAGTAACGGAATGTAAGGAATGCAAGGGAAAGCAAGGCAAGGCAAGAGTAACAGAAGGAACGGCACGGCAAGGGGAAACAAGGCTAAGGCACGACAACGCAAGCTAGGCAATGCACGGCAAGGCAAGGAAAGGGTAACGCAAGGCAAGGCACGGTCAGGAAATGCAAGGCTAATGCACGACAACGGAAGGCTAGGCCATGCACGGCAAGGCAAGGAAAGAGTAACGGAATGTAAGGAATGCAAGGGAAAGCAAGGCAAGGCAAGAGTAACGGAAGGAACGGCACGGCAAGGGGAAACAAGGCTAAGGCACGACAACGCAAGGCTAGGCAAAGCACGGCAAGGCAAGGAAAGGGTAACGCAAGGCAAGGCACGGTGCGGCATGGCAAGGCTAATGCACGACAACGCACGGCTAGGCAAAGCAAGGCAAGGGAAGGAGAGGGTAACGCAAGGCCAGGCACGGTCAGTCGAGGGAAGGCTAATGCACGACAACGCAAGGCTTAGCAGTGCTCGGCTAGGCAAGGAAAGCGTAACAGAAGGAAAGGAAGGCAAGGCAAAGCAATGCAAGGCAAGTGAAACAAAAGGCACGGCACGGCAAGGGGAAACAAGGCTAAGGCACGACAACGCAAGCTAGGCAATGCACGGCAAAGCAAGGAAAGTGTAACGCAAGGCAAGGCACGGTCAGTCGAGGCAAGGCTAATGCAAGACAACGCAAGGCTTGGCAGTGCACGGCTAGGGAAGGAAAGCGTAACAGAAGGAAAGGAAGGCAAGGCAAAGCAATGCAAGGCAAGTGAAACAAAAGGCACGGCACGGTAAGGGGAAAAAAGGGTAAGGCACGACAACGCAAGCTAGGCAATGCACGGCAAGGCAAGGAAAGGGTAACGCAAGGCAAGGCACGGTCAGACAAGGCAAGGCTAATGCACGACAACGGAAGGCTAGGCAATGTACGGTAAGGCAAGGAAAGAGTAACGGAAGGCAAGGAATGCAAGGGAAACAAGGCAAGGCAAGAGTAACGGAAGGAACGGCACGGCAAGGGGAAACAAGGCTAAGGCACGACAACGCAAGCTAGGCAATGCACGGCAAGGCAAGGAAAGGGTAACGCAAGGCAAGGCACTATCAGGCGAGGCAAGGCTAATGCACGACAACGCAAGGCTAGGCAGTGCACGGCTAGGAAAGGAAAGAGTAACGGAAGGATAGGAAGGCAAGGCAAAGCAAGGCAAGGCAAGTGTAACAAACGGCTCGGCACGGCAAGGGGAAACAAGGCTAAGGCACGACAACGCAAGCTAGGCAATGCACGGCAAGGCAAGGAAAGGGTAACGCAAGGCAAGGCACGGTCAGTCGAGGCAAGGCTAATGCACGACAACGCAAGGCTTGGCAGTGCAAGGCTAGGCAAGGAAAGAGTAACAGAAGGAAAGGAAGGCAAGGCAAAGCAATGCAAGGCAAGTGAAACAAAAGGCACGGCACGGCAAGGAGAAACAAGGGTAAGGCACGACAACGCAAGCTAGGCAATGCACGGCAAGGCAAGGAAAGGGTAACGTAAGGCAAGGCACGGTGAGGCAAGGCAAGGCTAATGCACAACAACGCACGGCTAGGCAATGGACGGCAAGGCAAGGAAAGGGTAACGCAAGGGAAGTCACGGTCAGGCGAGGCAAGGCTACGGCACGACAACGCAAGGCTAGGCAATGCACGGATGGTAAGCAAAGAGCAACGGAGGGCAAGGAAGGCAAGGGAAAGCAAGGCAAGTCAAGAGTAAGGGAAGGAACGGCACGGCAAGGGGAAACAAGGCTAAGGCACGACAACGCAAGCTGGGCAAAGCACGGCAAGGCAAGGAAAGGGTAACGCAAGGCAAGGCACGGTCAGGCAAGGCAAGGCTAATGCACGACAACGCAAGGCTAGGCAGTGCACGGCTAGGCAAGGAACGAGTAACGGAAGGAATGGAAGGCAAGGCAAAGCAAGGCAAGGCAAGTGTAACAAAAGGCACGGCACGGCAAGGGGAAACAAGGCTAAGGCACGACAACGCAAGCTAGGCAATGCACGGCAAGGCAAGGAAAGGGTAACGCAAGGCAAGGCAGGGTCAGGCGAGACAAGGCTAAGGCACGACAACGCAAGGCTAGGCAATGCACGGCAAGGCAAGGAAAGGGTAACGCAAGGCAAGGCACGGTCAGGAAATGCAAGGCTAATGCACGACAACGGAAGGCTAGGCAATGCACGGCAAGGCAAGGAAAGAGTAACGGAATGTAAGGAATGCAAGGGAAAGCAAGGCAAGGCAAGAGTAACGGAAGGAACGGCACGGCAAGGGGAAACAAGGCTAAGGCAAGACAACGCAAGGCTAGGCAAAGCACGGCAAGGCAAGGAAAGGGTAACGCAAGGCAAGGCACGGTGCGGCATGGCAAGGCTAATGCACGACAACGCACGGCTAGGCAAAGCAAGGCAAGGGAAGGACAGGGTAACGCAAGGCCAGGCACGGTCAGTCGAGGGAAGGCTAATGCACGACAACGCAAGGCTTAGCAGTGCACGGCTAGGCAAGGAAAGCGTAACAGAAGGAAAGGAAGGCAAGGCAAAGCAATGCAAGGCAAGTGAAACAAAAGGCACGGCACGGCAAGGGGAAACAAGGCTAAGGCACGACAACGCAAGCTAGGCAATGCACGGCAATTCAAGGAAAGTGTAACGCAAGGCAAGGCACGGTCAGTCGAGGCAAGGCTAATGCACGACAACGCAAGGCTTGGCAGTGCACGGCTAGGGAAGGAAAGCGTAACAGAAGGAAAGGAAGGCAAGGCAAAGCAATGCAAGGCAAGTGAAACAAAAGGCACGGCACGGTAAGGGGAAAAAAGGGTAAGGCACGACAACGCAAGCTAGGCAATGCACGGCAAGGCAAGGAAAGGGTAACGCAAGGCAAGGCACGGTCAGACAAGGCAAGGCTAATGCACGACAACGCAAGCCTAGGCAATGCACGGTAAGGCAAGGAAAGAGTAACGGAAGGCAAGGAATGCAAGGGAAACAAGGCAAGGCAAGAGTAACGGAAGGAACGGCACGGCAAGGGGAAGCAAGGCTAAGGCACGACAACGCAAGGCTAGGCAATGCACGGCAAGGGAAGGAAAGGGTAACGCAAGGCAAGGCACGATCAGGCGAGGCAAGGCTAATGCACGACAACGCAAGGCTAGGCAGTGCACGGCTAGGCAAGGAAAGAGTAACGGAAGGATAGGAAGGCAAGGCAAAGCAAGGCAAGGCAAGTGTAACAAACGGCTCGGCACGGCAAGGGGAAACAAGGCTAAGGCGCGACAATGCAAGCTAGGCAATGCACGGCAAGGCAAGGAAAGGGTAACGCAAGGCAAGGCACGGTCAGTCGAGGCAAGGCTAATGCACGACAACGCAAGGCTTGGCAGTGCAAGGCTAGGCAAGGAAAGAGTAACAGAAGGAAAGGAAGGCAAGGCAAAGCAATGCAAGGCAAGTGAAACAAAAGGCACGGCACGGCAAGGAGAAACAAGGGTAAGGCACGACAACGCAAGCTAGGAAATGCACGGCAAGGCAAGGAAAGGGTAACGTAAGGCAAGGCACGGTGAGGCAAGGCAAGGCTAATGCACAACAACGCACGGCTAGGCAATGGACGGCAAGGCAAGGAAAGGGTAACGCAAGGTAAGTCACGGTCAGGCGAGGCAAGGCTACGGCACGACAACGCAAGGCTAGGCAATGCACGGATGGTAAGCAAAGAGTAACGGAAGGCAAGGAAGGCAAGGGAAAGCAAGGCAAGTCAAGAGTAAGGGAAGGAACGGCACGGCAAGGGGAAACAAGGCTAAGGCACGACAACGCAAGCTGGGCAAAGCACGGCAAGGCAAGGAAAGGGTAACGCAAGGCAAGGCACGGTCTGGCAAGGCAAGGCTAATGCACGACAACGCAAGGTTAGGCAGTGCACGGCTAGGCAAGGAACGAGTAACGGAAGGAATGGAAGGCAAGGCAAAGCAAGGCAAGGCAAGTGTAACAAAAGGCACGGCACGGCAAGGGGATACAAGGCTAAGGCACGACAACGCAAGCTAGGCAATGCACGGCAAGGCAAGGAAAGGGTAACGCAAGGCAAGGCAGGGTCAGGCGAGACAAGGATAAGGCACGACAACGCAAGGCTAGGCAATGCACGGCAAGGCAAGGAAAGGGTAACGCAAGGGAAGGCACGGTGAGGAAAGGCAAGGCTAATGCACAACACCGCACGTCTAGGCAATGCACGGCAAGGCAAGGAAAGGGTAACGCAAGGGAAGTCACGGTCAGGCGAGGCAAGGCTAAGTCACGACAACGCAAGGCTAGGCAATGCACGGAAGGTAAGCAAAGAGCAACGGAAGGCAAGGAAGGCAAGGGAAAGCAAGGCAAGTTAAGGGTAAGGGAAGGAACGGCACGGCAAGGGGAAACAAGGCTAAGGCACGACAACGCAAGCTAGGCAATGCACGGCAAGGCAAGGAAAGGGTAACGCAAGGCAAGGCACGGTCAGGAAATGCAAGGCTAATGCACGACAACGGAAGGCTAGGCAATGCACGGCAAGGCAAGGAAAGAGTAACGGAATGTAAGGAATGCAAGGGAAAGCAAGGCAAGGCAAGAGTAACGGAAGGAACGGCACGGCAAGGGGAAACAAGGCTAAGGCACGACAACGCAAGGCTAGGCAAAGCACGGCAAGGCAAGGAAAGGGTAACGCAAGGCAAGGCACGGTGAGGCATGGCAAGGCTAATGCACGACAACGCACGGCTAGGCAAAGTAAGGCAAGGGAAGGAGAGGGTAAAGCAAGGCCAGGCACGGTCAGTCGAGGGAAGGCTAATGCACGACAACGAAAGGCTTAGCAGTGCACGGCTAGGCAAGGAAAGCGTAACAGAAGGAAAGGAAGGCAAGGCAAAGCAATGCAAGGCAAGTGAAACAAAAGGCACGGCACGGCAAGGGGAAACAAGGCTAAGGCACGACAACGCAAGCTAGGCAATGCACGGCAAGGCAAGGAAAGTGTAACGCAAGGCAAGGCACGGTCAGTCGTGGCAAGGCTAATGCACGACAACGCAAGGCTTGGCAGTGCACGGCTAGGGAAGGAAAGCGTAACAGAAGGAAAGGAAGGCAAGGCAAAGCAATGCAAGGCAAGTGAAACAAAAGGCACGGCACGGCAAGGGGAAAAAAGGGTAAGGCACGACAACGCAAGCTAGGCAATGCACGGCAAGGCAAGGAAAGGGTAACGTAAGGGAAGGCACGGTGAGGCAAGGCAAGGCTAATGCACAACAACGCACGGCTAGGCAATGGACGGCAAGGCAAGGAAAGGGTAACGCAAGGGAAGTCACGGTCAGGCGAGGCATGGCTACGGCACGACAACGCAAGGCTAGGCAATGCACGGATGGTAAGCAAAGAGTAACGGAAGGCAAGGAAGGCAAGGGAAAGCAAGGCAAGTCAAGAGAAAGGGAAGGAACGGCAGGGCAAGGGGAAACAAGGCTAAGGCACGACAACGCAAGCTGGGCAAAGCACGGCAAGGCAAGGAAAGGGTAACGCAAGGCAAGGCACGGTCAGGCAAGGCAAGGCTAATGCACGACAACGCAAGACTAGGCAGTGCACGGCTAGGCAAGGAACGAGTAACGGAAGGAATGGAAGGCAAGGCAAAGCAAGGCAAGGCAAGTGTAACAAAAGGCACGGCACGGCAAGGGGAAACAAGGCTAAGGCACGACAACGCAAGCTAGGCAATGCACGGCAAGGCAAGGAAAGGGTAACGCAAGGCAAGGCACGGTGAGGAAAGGCAAGGCTAATGCACAACAACGCACGTCTAGGCAATGCACGGCAAGGCAAGGAAAGAGTAACGGAATGTAAGGAATGCAAGGGAAAGCAAGGCAAGGCAAGAGTAACGGAAGGAACGGCACGGCAAGGGAAAACAAGGCTAAGGCACGACAACGCAAGGCTAGGCAAAGCACGGCAAGGCAAGGAAAGGGTAACGCAAGGCAAGGCACGGTGAGGCAAGGCAAGGCTAATGCACAACAACGCACGGCTAGGCAAAGCAAGGCAAGGGAAGGAGAGGGTAACGCAAGGCAAGGCACGGTCAAGCGAGGCAAGGCTAAGGCACGACAACGCAAGGCTAGGCAATGCACGGATGGTAAGCAAAGAGCAACGGAGGGCAAGGAAGGCAAGGGAAAGCAAGGCAAGTCAAGAGTAAGGGAAGGAACGGCACGGCAAGGGGAAACAAGGCTAAGGCACGACAACGCAAGCTGGGCAAAGCACGGCAAGGCAAGGAAAGGGTAACGCAAGGCAAGGCACGGTCAGGCAAGGCAAGGCTAATGCACGACAACGCAAGGCTAGGCAGTGCACGGCTAGGCAAGGAACGAGTAACGGAAGGAATGGAAGGCAAGGCAAAGCAAGGCAAGGCAAGTGTAACAAAAGGCACGGCACGGCAAGGGGAAACAAGGCTAAGGCACGACAACGCAAGCTAGGCAATGCACGGCAAGGCAAGGAAAGGGTAACGCAAGGCAAGGCAGGGTCAGGCGAGACAAGGCTAAGGCACGACAACGCAAGGCTAGGCAATGCACGGCAAGGCAAGGAAAGGGTAACGCAAGGCAAGGCACGGTCAGGAAATGCAAGGCTAATGCACGACAACGGAAGGCTAGGCAATGCACGGCAAGGCAAGGAAAGAGTAACGGAATGTAAGGAATGCAAGGGAAAGCAAGGCAAGGCAAGAGTAACGGAAGGAACGGCACGGCAAGGGGAAACAAGGCTAAGGCAAGACAACGCAAGGCTAGGCAAAGCACGGCAAGGCAAGGAAAGGGTAACGCAAGGCAAGGCACGGGGCGGCATGGCAAGGCTAATGCACGACAACGCACGGCTAGGCAAAGCAAGGCAAGGGAAGGACAGGGTAACGCAAGGCCAGGCACGGTCAGTCGAGGGAAGGCTAATGCACGACAACGCAAGGCTTAGCAGTGCACGGCTAGGCAAGGAAAGCGTAACAGAAGGAAAGGAAGGCAAGGCAAAGCAATGCAAGGCAAGTGAAACAAAAGGCACGGCACGGCAAGGGGAAACAAGGCTAAGGCACGACAACGCAAGCTAGGCAATGCACGGCAATTCAAGGAAAGTGTAACGCAAGGCAAGGCACGGTCAGTCGAGGCAAGGCTAATGCACGACAACGCAAGGCTTGGCAGTGCACGGCTAGGGAAGGAAAGCGTAACAGAAGGAAAGGAAGGCAAGGCAAAGCAATGCAAGGCAAGTGAAACAAAAGGCACGGCACGGTAAGGGGAAAAAAGGGTAAGGCACGACAACGCAAGCTAGGCAATGCACGGCAAGGCAAGGAAAGGGTAACGCAAGGCAAGGCACGGTCAGACAAGGCAAGGCTAATGCACGACAACGCAAGCCTAGGCAATGCACGGTAAGGCAAGGAAAGAGTAACGGAAGGCAAGGAATGCAAGGGAAACAAGGCAAGGCAAGAGTAACGGAAGGAACGGCACGGCAAGGGGAAGCAAGGCTAAGGCACGACAACGCAAGGCTAGGCAATGCACGGCAAGGGAAGGAAAGGGTAACGCAAGGCAAGGCACGATCAGGCGAGGCAAGGCTAATGCACGACAACGCAAGGCTAGGCAGTGCACGGCTAGGCAAGGAAAGAGTAACGGAAGGATAGGAAGGCAAGGCAAAGCAAGGCAAGGCAAGTGTAACAAACGGCTCGGCACGGCAAGGGGAAACAAGGCTAAGGCGCGACAATGCAAGCTAGGCAATGCATGGCAAGGCAAGGAAAGGGTAACGCAAGGCAAGGCACGGTCAGTCGAGGCAAGGCTAATGCACGACAACGCAAGGCTTGGCAGTGCAAGGCTAGGCAAGGAAAGAGTAACAGAAGGAAAGGAAGGCAAGGCAAAGCAATGCAAGGCAAGTGAAACAAAAGGCACGGCACGGCAAGGAGAAACAAGGGTAAGGCACGACAACGCAAGCTAGGAAATGCACGGCAAGGCAAGGAAAGGGTAACGTAAGGCAAGGCACGGTGAGGCAAGGCAAGGCTAATGCACAACAACGCACGGCTAGGCAATGGACGGCAAGGCAAGGAAAGGGTAACGCAAGGTAAGTCACGGTCAGGCGAGGCAAGGCTACGGCACGACAACGCAAGGCTAGGCAATGCACGGATGGTAAGCAAAGAGTAACGGAAGGCAAGGAAGGCAAGGGAAAGCAAGGCAAGTCAAGAGTAAGGGAAGGAACGGCACGGCAAGGGGAAACAAGGCTAAGGCACGACAACGCAAGCTGGGCAAAGCACGGCAAGGCAAGGAAAGGGTAACGCAAGGCAAGGCACGGTCTGGCAAGGCAAGGCTAATGCACGACAACGCAAGGTTAGGCAGTGCACGGCTAGGCAAGGAACGAGTAACGGAAGGAATGGAAGGCAAGGCAAAGCAAGGCAAGGCAAGTGTAACAAAAGGCACGGCACGGCAAGGGGATACAAGGCTAAGGCACGACAACGCAAGCTAGGCAATGCACGGCAAGGCAAGGAAAGGGTAACGCAAGGCAAGGCAGGGTCAGGCGAGACAAGGATAAGGCACGACAACGCAAGGCTAGGCAATGCACGGCAAGGCAAGGAAAGGGTAACGCAAGGGAAGGCACGGTGAGGAAAGGCAAGGCTAATGCACAACACCGCACGTCTAGGCAATGCACGGCAAGGCAAGGAAAGGGTAACGCAAGGGAAGTCACGGTCAGGCGAGGCAAGGCTAAGTCACGACAACGCAAGGCTAGGCAATGCACGGAAGGTAAGCAAAGAGCAACGGAAGGCAAGGAAGGCAAGGGAAAGCAAGGCAAGTTAAGGGTAAGGGAAGGAACGGCACGGCAAGGGGAAACAAGGCTAAGGCACGACAACGCAAGCTAGGCAATGCACGGCAAGGCAAGGAAAGGGTAACGCAAGGCAAGGCACGGTCAGGAAATGCAAGGCTAATGCACGACAACGGAAGGCTAGGCAATGCACGGCAAGGCAAGGAAAGAGTAACGGAATGTAAGGAATGCAAGGGAAAGCAAGGCAAGGCAAGAGTAACGGAAGGAACGGCACGGCAAGGGGAAACAAGGCTAAGGCACGACAACGCAAGGCTAGGCAAAGCACGGCAAGGCAAGGAAAGGGTAACGCAAGGCAAGGCACGGTGAGGCATGGCAAGGCTAATGCACGACAACGCACGGCTAGGCAAAGTAAGGCAAGGGAAGGAGAGGGTAAAGCAAGGCCAGGCACGGTCAGTCGAGGGAAGGCTAATGCACGACAACGAAAGGCTTAGCAGTGCACGGCTAGGCAAGGAAAGCGTAACAGAAGGAAAGGAAGGCAAGGCAAAGCAATGCAAGGCAAGTGAAACAAAAGGCACGGCACGGCAAGGGGAAACAAGGCTAAGGCACGACAACGCAAGCTAGGCAATGCACGGCAAGGCAAGGAAAGTGTAACGCAAGGCAAGGCACGGTCAGTCGTGGCAAGGCTAATGCACGACAACGCAAGGCTTGGCAGTGCACGGCTAGGGAAGGAAAGCGTAACAGAAGGAAAGGAAGGCAAGGCAAAGCAATGCAAGGCAAGTGAAACAAAAGGCACGGCACGGCAAGGGGAAAAAAGGGTAAGGCACGACAACGCAAGCTAGGCAATGCACGGCAAGGCAAGGAAAGGGTAACGTAAGGGAAGGCACGGTGAGGCAAGGCAAGGCTAATGCACAACAACGCACGGCTAGGCAATGGACGGCAAGGCAAGGAAAGGGTAACGCAAGGGAAGTCACGGTCAGGCGAGGCATGGCTACGGCACGACAACGCAAGGCTAGGCAATGCACGGATGGTAAGCAAAGAGTAACGGAAGGCAAGGAAGGCAAGGGAAAGCAAGGCAAGTCAAGAGAAAGGGAAGGAACGGCAGGGCAAGGGGAAACAAGGCTAAGGCACGACAACGCAAGCTGGGCAAAGCACGGCAAGGCAAGGAAAGGGTAACGCAAGGCAAGGCACGGTCAGGCAAGGCAAGGCTAATGCACGACAACGCAAGACTAGGCAGTGCACGGCTAGGCAAGGAACGAGTAACGGAAGGAATGGAAGGCAAGGCAAAGCAAGGCAAGGCAAGTGTAACAAAAGGCACGGCACGGCAAGGGGAAACAAGGCTAAGGCACGACAACGCAAGCTAGGCAATGCACGGCAAGGCAAGGAAAGGGTAACGCAAGGCAAGGCACGGTGAGGAAAGGCAAGGCTAATGCACAACAACGCACGTCTAGGCAATGCACGGCAAGGCAAGGAAAGAGTAACGGAATGTAAGGAATGCAAGGGAAAGCAAGGCAAGGCAAGAGTAACGGAAGGAACGGCACGGCAAGGGAAAACAAGGCTAAGGCACGACAACGCAAGGCTAGGCAAAGCACGGCAAGGCAAGGAAAGGGTAACGCAAGGCAAGGCACGGTGAGGCAAGGCAAGGCTAATGCACGACAACGCACGGCTAGGCAAAGCAAGGCAAGGGAAGGAGAGGGTAACGCAAGGCAAGGCACGGTCAAGCGAGGCAAGGCTAAGGCACGACAACGCAAGGCTAGGCAATGCACGGATGGTAAGCAAAGAGCAACGGAGGGCAAGGAAGGCAAGGGAAAGCAAGGCAAGTCAAGAGTAAGGGAAGGAACGGCACGGCAAGGGGAAACAAGGCTAAGGCACGACAACGCAAGCTGGGCAAAGCACGGCAAGGCAAGGAAAGGGTAACGCAAGGCAAGGCACGGTCAGGCAAGGCAAGGCTAATGCACGACAACGCAAGGCTAGGCAGTGCACGGCTAGGCAAGGAACGAGTAACGGAAGGAATGGAAGGCAAGGCAAAGCAAGGCAAGGCAAGTGTAACAAAAGGCACGGCACGGCAAGGGGAAACAAGGCTAAGGCACGACAACGCAAGCTAGGCAATGCACGGCAAGGCAAGGAAAGGGTAACGCAAGGCAAGGCAGGGTCAGGCGAGACAAGGCTAAGGCACGACAACGCAAGGCTAGGCAATGCACGGCAAGGCAAGGAAAGGGTAACGCAAGGCAAGGCACGGTCAGGAAATGCAAGGCTAATGCACGACAACGGAAGGCTAGGCAATGCACGGCAAGGCAAGGAAAGAGTAACGGAATGTAAGGAATGCAAGGGAAAGCAAGGCAAGGCAAGAGTAACGGAAGGAACGGCACGGCAAGGGGAAACAAGGCTAAGGCAAGACAACGCAAGGCTAGGCAAAGCACGGCAAGGCAAGGAAAGGGTAACGCAAGGCAAGGCACGGGGCGGCATGGCAAGGCTAATGCACGACAACGCACGGCTAGGCAAAGCAAGGCAAGGGAAGGACAGGGTAACGCAAGGCCAGGCACGGTCAGTCGAGGGAAGGCTAATGCACGACAACGCAAGGCTTAGCAGTGCACGGCTAGGCAAGGAAAGCGTAACAGAAGGAAAGGAAGGCAAGGCAAAGCAATGCAAGGCAAGTGAAACAAAAGGCACGGCACGGCAAGGGGAAACAAGGCTAAGGCACGACAACGCAAGCTAGGCAATGCACGGCAATTCAAGGAAAGTGTAACGCAAGGCAAGGCACGGTCAGTCGAGGCAAGGCTAATGCACGACAACGCAAGGCTTGGCAGTGCACGGCTAGGGAAGGAAAGCGTAACAGAAGGAAAGGAAGGCAAGGCAAAGCAATGCAAGGCAAGTGAAACAAAAGGCACGGCACGGTAAGGGGAAAAAAGGGTAAGGCACGACAACGCAAGCTAGGCAATGCACGGCAAGGCAAGGAAAGGGTAACGCAAGGCAAGGCACGGTCAGACAAGGCAAGGCTAATGCACGACAACGCAAGCCTAGGCAATGCACGGTAAGGCAAGGAAAGAGTAACGGAAGGCAAGGAATGCAAGGGAAACAAGGCAAGGCAAGAGTAACGGAAGGAACGGCACGGCAAGGGGAAGCAAGGCTAAGGCACGACAACGCAAGGCTAGGCAATGCACGGCAAGGGAAGGAAAGGGTAACGCAAGGCAAGGCACGATCAGGCGAGGCAAGGCTAATGCACGACAACGCAAGGCTAGGCAGTGCACGGCTAGGCAAGGAAAGAGTAACGGAAGGATAGGAAGGCAAGGCAAAGCAAGGCAAGGCAAGTGTAACAAACGGCTCGGCACGGCAAGGGGAAACAAGGCTAAGGCGCGACAATGCAAGCTAGGCAATGCATGGCAAGGCAAGGAAAGGGTAACGCAAGGCAAGGCACGGTCAGTCGAGGCAAGGCTAATGCACGACAACGCAAGGCTTGGCAGTGCAAGGCTAGGCAAGGAAAGAGTAACAGAAGGAAAGGAAGGCAAGGCAAAGCAATGCAAGGCAAGTGAAACAAAAGGCACGGCACGGCAAGGAGAAACAAGGGTAAGGCACGACAACGCAAGCTAGGAAATGCACGGCAAGGCAAGGAAAGGGTAACGTAAGGCAAGGCACGGTGAGGCAAGGCAAGGCTAATGCACAACAACGCACGGCTAGGCAATGGACGGCAAGGCAAGGAAAGGGTAACGCAAGGTAAGTCACGGTCAGGCGAGGCAAGGCTACGGCACGACAACGCAAGGCTAGGCAATGCACGGATGGTAAGCAAAGAGTAACGGAAGGCAAGGAAGGCAAGGGAAAGCAAGGCAAGTCAAGAGTAAGGGAAGGAACGGCACGGCAAGGGGAAACAAGGCTAAGGCACGACAACGCAAGCTGGGCAAAGCACGGCAAGGCAAGGAAAGGGTAACGCAAGGCAAGGCACGGTCTGGCAAGGCAAGGCTAATGCACGACAACGCAAGGTTAGGCAGTGCACGGCTAGGCAAGGAACGAGTAACGGAAGGAATGGAAGGCAAGGCAAAGCAAGGCAAGGCAAGTGTAACAAAAGGCACGGCACGGCAAGGGGATACAAGGCTAAGGCACGACAACGCAAGCTAGGCAATGCACGGCAAGGCAAGGAAAGGGTAACGCAAGGCAAGGCAGGGTCAGGCGAGACAAGGATAAGGCACGACAACGCAAGGCTAGGCAATGCACGGCAAGGCAAGGAAAGGGTAACGCAAGGGAAGGCACGGTGAGGAAAGGCAAGGCTAATGCACAACACCGCACGTCTAGGCAATGCACGGCAAGGCAAGGAAAGGGTAACGCAAGGGAAGTCACGGTCAGGCGAGGCAAGGCTAAGTCACGACAACGCAAGGCTAGGCAATGCACGGAAGGTAAGCAAAGAGCAACGGAAGGCAAGGAAGGCAAGGGAAAGCAAGGCAAGTTAAGGGTAAGGGAAGGAACGGCACGGCAAGGGGAAACAAGGCTAAGGCACGACAACGCAAGCTAGGCAATGCACGGCAAGGCAAGGAAAGGGTAACGCAAGGCAAGGCACGGTCAGGAAATGCAAGGCTAATGCACGACAACGGAAGGCTAGGCAATGCACGGCAAGGCAAGGAAAGAGTAACGGAATGTAAGGAATGCAAGGGAAAGCAAGGCAAGGCAAGAGTAACGGAAGGAACGGCACGGCAAGGGGAAACAAGGCTAAGGCACGACAACGCAAGGCTAGGCAAAGCACGGCAAGGCAAGGAAAGGGTAACGCAAGGCAAGGCACGGTGAGGCATGGCAAGGCTAATGCACGACAACGCACGGCTAGGCAAAGTAAGGCAAGGGAAGGAGAGGGTAAAGCAAGGCCAGGCACGGTCAGTCGAGGGAAGGCTAATGCACGACAACGAAAGGCTTAGCAGTGCACGGCTAGGCAAGGAAAGCGTAACAGAAGGAAAGGAAGGCAAGGCAAAGCAATGCAAGGCAAGTGAAACAAAAGGCACGGCACGGCAAGGGGAAACAAGGCTAAGGCACGACAACGCAAGCTAGGCAATGCACGGCAAGGCAAGGAAAGTGTAACGCAAGGCAAGGCACGGTCAGTCGTGGCAAGGCTAATGCACGACAACGCAAGGCTTGGCAGTGCACGGCTAGGGAAGGAAAGCGTAACAGAAGGAAAGGAAGGCAAGGCAAAGCAATGCAAGGCAAGTGAAACAAAAGGCACGGCACGGCAAGGGGAAAAAAGGGTAAGGCACGACAACGCAAGCTAGGCAATGCACGGCAAGGCAAGGAAAGGGTAACGTAAGGGAAGGCACGGTGAGGCAAGGCAAGGCTAATGCACAACAACGCACGGCTAGGCAATGGACGGCAAGGCAAGGAAAGGGTAACGCAAGGGAAGTCACGGTCAGGCGAGGCATGGCTACGGCACGACAACGCAAGGCTAGGCAATGCACGGATGGTAAGCAAAGAGTAACGGAAGGCAAGGAAGGCAAGGGAAAGCAAGGCAAGTCAAGAGAAAGGGAAGGAACGGCAGGGCAAGGGGAAACAAGGCTAAGGCACGACAACGCAAGCTGGGCAAAGCACGGCAAGGCAAGGAAAGGGTAACGCAAGGCAAGGCACGGTCAGGCAAGGCAAGGCTAATGCACGACAACGCAAGACTAGGCAGTGCACGGCTAGGCAAGGAACGAGTAACGGAAGGAATGGAAGGCAAGGCAAAGCAAGGCAAGGCAAGTGTAACAAAAGGCACGGCACGGCAAGGGGAAACAAGGCTAAGGCACGACAACGCAAGCTAGGCAATGCACGGCAAGGCAAGGAAAGGGTAACGCAAGGCAAGGCACGGTGAGGAAAGGCAAGGCTAATGCACAACAACGCACGTCTAGGCAATGCACGGCAAGGCAAGGAAAGAGTAACGGAATGTAAGGAATGCAAGGGAAAGCAAGGCAAGGCAAGAGTAACGGAAGGAACGGCACGGCAAGGGAAAACAAGGCTAAGGCACGACAACGCAAGGCTAGGCAAAGCACGGCAAGGCAAGGAAAGGGTAACGCAAGGCAAGGCACGGTGAGGCAAGGCAAGGCTAATGCACGACAACGCACGGCTAGGCAAAGCAAGGCAAGGGAAGGAGAGGGTAACGCAAGGCAAGGCACGGTCAAGCGAGGCAAGGCTAAGGCACGACAACGGAAGGCTAGGCAATGCACGGAAGGTAAGCAAAGAGTAACGGAAGGCAAGGAAGGCAAGGGAAAGCAAGGCAAGTTAAGAGTAAGGGAAGGAACGGCACGGCAAGGGGAAACAAGGCTAAGGCACGAAAACGAAAGCTAGGCAAAGCACGGCAAGGCAAGGAAAGGGTAACGCAAGGCAAGGCACGGTCAGGCAAGGCAAGGCTAATGCACGACAACGCAAGGCTAGGCAGTGCACGGCTAGGCAAGGAACGAGTAACGGAAGGAATGAAAGGCAAGGCAAAGCAAGGCAAGGCAAGTGAACCAAAAGGCACGGCACGGCAAGGGGAAACAAGGCTAAGGCACGACAACGCAAGCTAGGCAATGCACGGCAAGGCAAGGAAAGGGTAACGCAAGGGAAGTCACGGTCAGGCGAGGCAAGGCTAAGGCACGACAACGCAAGGCTTGGCAGTGCACGGCTAGGCAAGGAACGAGTAACAGAAGGAAAGGAACGCAAGGCAAAGCAATGCAAGGCAAGTGAAACAAAAGGCACGGCGCGGCAAGGGGAAACAAGGGTAAGGCACGACAACGCAAGCTAGGCAATGCACGGCAAGGCAAGGAAAGGGTAACGCAAGGCAAGGCACGGTGAGGCAAGGCAAGGCTAATGCACAACAACGCACAGCTAGGCAATGCACGGCAAGGCAAGGAAAGGGTAACGCAAGTGAAATCACGGTCAGGCGAGGCAAGGCTAAGGCACGACAACGCAAGGCTAGGCAATGCAGGTAAGGCAAGCAAGGAGTAACGGAACGGAAGGAAGGTAAGGGAAAGCAAGGCAAGGCAAGGTTAACGGAAGGAACGGCTCGGCAAGGGGAAACAAGGCTAAGGCACGGCTACGCACGGCTAGGCAATGCACGGCCAGGCAAGGAAAGGGTAACGAAAGGCAAGGCACGGTCAGGCGAGGCAAGGCTAAGTCACGACAACGCAAGGCTAGGCAATGCACGGAAGGTAAGCAAAGAGCAACGGAAGGCAAGGAAGGCAAGGGAAAGCAAGGCAAGTTAAGGGTAAGGGAAGGAACGGCACGGCAAGGGGAAACAAGGCTAAGGCACGACAACGCAAGCTAGGCAATGCACGGCAAGGCAAGGAAAGGGTAACGCAAGGCAAGGCACGGTGAGGAAATGCAAGGCTAATGCACGACAACGCAAGGCTAGGCAAAGCAAGGCAAGGGAAGGACAGGGTAACGCAAGGCCAGGCACGGTCAGTCGAGGGAAGGCTAATGCACGACAACGCAAGGCTTAGCAGTGCACGGCTAGGCAAGGAAAGCGTAACAGAAGGAAAGGAAGGCAAGGCAAAGCAATGCAAGGCAAGTGAAACAAAAGGCACGGCACGGCAAGGGGAAACAAGGCTAAGGCACGACAACGCAAGCTAGGCAATGCACGGCAATTCAAGGAAAGTGTAACGCAAGGCAAGGCACGGTCAGTCGAGGCAAGGCTAATGCACGACAACGCAAGGCTTGGCAGTGCACGGCTAGGGAAGGAAAGCGTAACAGAAGGAAAGGAAGGCAAGGCAAAGCAATGCAAGGCAAGTGAAACAAAAGGCACGGCACGGTAAGGGGAAAAAAGGGTAAGGCACGACAACGCAAGCTAGGCAATGCACGGCAAGGCAAGGAAAGGGTAACGCAAGGCAAGGCACGGTCAGACAAGGCAAGGCTAATGCACGACAACGCAAGGCTAGGCAATGCACGGTAAGGCAAGGAAAGAGTAACGGAAGGCAAGGAATGCAAGGGAAACAAGGCAAGGCAAGAGTAACGGAAGGAACGGCACGGCAAGGGGAAGCAAGGCTAAGGCACGACAACGCAAGGCTAGGCAATGCACGGCAAGGGAAGGAAAGGGTAACGCAAGGCAAGGCACGGTGAGGCAAGGCAAGGCTAAGGCACGAAAACGCAAGGCTAGGCAATGCACGGAAGGCAAGCAAAGAGTAACGGAAGGCAAGGAAGGCAAGGGAAAGCAAGGCAAGGCAAGGGTAAGGGAAGGAACGGCACGGCAAGGGGAAACAAGGGTAAGGCACGACAACGCAAGCTAGGCAATGCACGGCAAGGCAAGGAAAGGGTAACGCAAGGCAAGGCACGATCAGGCGAGGCAAGGCTAATGCACGACAACGCAAGGCTAGGCAGTGCACGGCTAGGCAAGGAAAGAGTAACGGAAGGATAGGAAGGCAAGGCAAAGCAAGGCAAGGCAAGTGTAACAAACGGCTGGGCACGGCAAGGGGAAACAAGGCTAAGGCGCGACAATGCAAGCTAGTCAATGCACGGCAAGGCAAGGAAAGGGTAACGCAAGGCAAGGCACGGTCAGTCGAGGCAAGGCTAATGCACGACAACGCAAGGCTTGGCAGTGCAAGGCTAGGCAAGGAAAGAGTAACAGAAGGAAAGGAAGGCAAGGCAAAGCAATGCAAGGCAAGTGAAACAAAAGGCACGGCACGGCAAGGAGAAACAAGGGTAAGGCACGACAACGCAAGCTAGGAAATGCACGGCAAGGCAAGGAAAGGGTAACGTAAGGCAAGGCACGGTGAGGCAAGGCAAGGCTAATGCACAACAACGCACGGCTAGGCAATGGACGGCAAGGCAAGGAAAGGGTAACGCAAGGGAAGTCACGGTCAGGCGAGGCAAGGCTACGGCACGACAACGCAAGGCTAGGCAGTGCACGGCTAGGCAAGGAACGAGTAACGGAAGGAATGGAAGGCAAGGCAAAGCAAGGCAAGGCAAGTGTAACAAAAGGCACGGCACGGCAAGGGGAAACAAGGCTAAGGCACGACAACGCAAGCTAGGCAATGCACGGCAAGGCAAGGAAAGGGTAACGCAAGGCAAGGCAGGGTCAGGCGAGACAAGGCTAAGGCACGACAACGCAAGTCTAGGCAATGCACGGCAAGGCAAGGAAAGGGTAACGCAAGGGAAGTCACGGTCAGGCGAGGCAAGGCTAAGTCACGACAACGCAAGGCTAGGCAATGCACGGAAGGTAAGCAAAGAGCAACGGAAGGCAAGGAAGGCAAGGGAAAGCAAGGCAAGTTAAGGGTAAGGGAAGGAACGGCACGGCAAGGGGAAACAAGGCTAAGGCACGACAACGCAAGCTAGGCAATGCACGGCAAGGCAAGGAAAGGGTAACGCAAGGCAAGGCACGGTCAGGAAATGCAAGGCTAATGCACGACAACGCAAGGCTAGGCAAAGCAAGGCAAGGGAAGGAGAGGGTAACGCAAGGCCAGGCACGGTCAGTCGAGGGAAGGCTAATGCACGACAACGCAAGGCTTAGCAGTGCACGGCTAGGCAAGGAAAGCGTAACAGAAGGAAAGGAAGGCAAGGCAAAGCAATGCAAGGCAAGTGAAACAAAAGGCACGGCACGGCAAGGGGAAACAAGGCTAAGGCACGACAACGCAAGCTAGGCAATGCACGGCAAGGCAAGGAAAGTGTAACGCAAGGCAAGGCACGGTCAGTCGAGGCAAGGCTAATGCACGACAATGCAAGGCTTGGCAGTGCACGGCTAGGGAAGGAAAGCGTAACAGAAGGAAAGGAAGGCAAGGCAAAGCAATGCAAGGCAAGTGAAACAAAAGGCACGGCACGGTAAGGGGAAAAAAGGGTAAGGCACGACAACGCAAGCTAGGCAATGCACGGCAAGGCAAGGAAAGGGTAACGCAAGGCAAGGCACGGTCAGAAAAGGCAAGGCTAATGCACGACAACGCAAGGCTAGGCAATGCACGGTAAGACAAGGAAAGAGTAACGGAAGGCAAGGAATGCAAGGGAAACAAGGCAAGGCAAGAGTAACGGAAGGAACGGCACGGCAAGGGGAAGCAAGGCTAAGGCACGACAACGCAAGGCTAGGCAATGCACGGCAAGGGAAGGAAAGGGTAACGCAAGGCAAGGCACGGTGAGGCAAGGCAAGGCTAATGCACGACAACGGAAGGCTAGGCCATGAACGGCAAGGCAAGGAAAGAGTAACGGAAGGCAAGGAAGGCAAGGGAAAGCAAGGCAAGGCAAGTGTAACAAACGGCTCGGGACGGCAAGGGGAAACAAGGCTAAGGCACGACAACGCAAGCTAGGCAATGCACGGCAAGGCAAGGAAAGGGTAACGCAAGGCAAGGCACGGTCAGTCGAGGCAAGGCTAATGCACGACAACGCAAGGCTTGGCAGTGCAAGGCTAGGCAAGGAAAGAGTAACAGAAGGAAAGGAAGGCAAGGCAAAGCAATGCAAGGCAAGTGAAACAAAAGGCACGGCACGAAAAGGAGAAACAAGGGTAAGGCACGACAACGCAAGCTAGGAAATGCACGGCAAGGCAAGTAAAGGGTAACGTAAGGCAAGGCACGGTGAGGCAAGGCAAGGCTAATGCACAACAACGCACGGCTAGGCAATGGACGGCAAGGCAAGGAAAGGGTAACGCAAGGGAAGTCACGGTCAGGGGAGGCAAGGCTACGGCACGACAACGCAAGGCTAGGCAATGCACGGATGGTAAGCAAAGAGTAACGGAAGGCAAGGAAGGCAAGGGAAACAAGGCAAGGCAAGAGTAACGGAAGGAACGGCACGGCAAGGGGAAACAAGGCTAAGGCACGACAACGCAAGCTGGGCAAAGCACGGCAAGGCAAGGAAAGGGTAACGCAAGGCAAGGCACGGTCAGGCAAGCCAAGGCTAATGCACGACAACGCAAGGCTAGGCAGTGCACGGCTAGGCAAGGAACGAGTAACGGAAGGAATGGAAGGCAAGGCAAAGCAAGGCAAGGCAAGTGTAACAAAAGGCACGGCACGGCAAGGGGATACAAGTCTAAGGCACGACAACGCAAGCTAGGCAATGCACGGCAAGGCAAGGAAAGGGTAACGCAAGGCAAGGCAGGGTCAGGCGAGACAAGGCTAAGGCACGACAACGCAAGGCTAGGCAATGCACGGCAAGGCAAGGAAAGGGTAACGCAAGGGAAGGCACGGTGAGGAAAGGCAAGGCTAATGCACAACACCGCACGTCTAGGCAATGCACGGCAAGGGAATGAAAGGGTAACGCAAGGGAAGTCACGGTCAGGCGAGGCAAGGCTAAGTCACGACAACGCAAGGCTAGGCAATGCACGGAAGGTAAGCAAAGAGCAACGGAAGGCAAGGAAGGCAAGGGAAAGCAAGGCAAGTTAAGGGTAAGGGAAGGAACGGCAGGGCAAGGGGAAACAAGGCTAAGGCACGACAACGCAAGCTGGGCAAAGCACGGCAAGGCAAGGAAAGGGTAACGCAAGGCAAGGCACGGTCAGGCAAGGCAAGGCTAATGCACGACAACGCAAGGCTAGGCAGTGCACGGCTAGGCAAGGAACGAGTAACGGAAGGAATGGAAGGCAAGGCAAAGCAAGGCAAGGCAAGTGTAACAAAAGGCACGGCACGGCAAGGGGAAACAAGGCTAAGGCACGACAACGCAAGCTAGGCAATGCACGGCAAGGCAAGGAAAGGGTAACGCAAGGCAAGGCAGGGTCAGGCGAGACAAGGCTAAGGCACGACAACGCAAGGCTAGGCAATGCACGGCAAGGCAAGGAAAGGGTAACGCAAGGCAAGGCACGGTGAGGAAAGGCAAGGCTAATGCACAACAACGCACGTCTAGGCAATGCACGGCAAGGCAAGGAAAGAGTAACGGAATGTAAGGAATGCAAGGGAAAGCAAGGCAAGGCAAGAGTAACGGAAGGAACGGCACGGCAAGGGAAAACAAGGCTAAGGCACGACAACGCAAGGCTAGGCAAAGCACGGCAAGGCAAGGAAAGGGTAACGCAAGGCAAGGCACGGTGAGGCAAGGCAAGGCTAATGCACGACAACGCACGGCTAGGCAAAGCAAGGCAAGGGAAGGAGAGGGTAACGCAAGGCAAGGCACGGTCAAGCGAGGCAAGGCTAAGGCACGACAACGGAAGGCTAGGCAATGCACGGAAGGTAAGCAAAGAGTAACGGAAGGCAAGGAAGGCAAGGGAAAGCAAGGCAAGTTAAGAGTAAGGGAAGGAACGGCACGGCAAGGGGAAACAAGGCTAAGGCACGAAAACGAAAGCTAGGCAAAGCACGGCAAGGCAAGGAAAGGGTAACGCAAGGCAAGGCACGGTCAGGCAAGGCAAGGCTAATGCACGACAACGCAAGGCTAGGCAGTGCACGGCTAGGCAAGGAACGAGTAACGGAAGGAATGAAAGGCAAGGCAAAGCAAGGCAAGGCAAGTGAACCAAAAGGCACGGCACGGCAAGGAGAAACAAGGCTAAGGCTCGACAACGCAAGCTAGGCAATGCACGGCAAGGCAAGGAAAGGGTAACGCAAGGGAAGTCACGGTCAGGCGAGGCAAGTCTAAGGCACGACAACGCAAGGCTTGGCAGTGCACGGCTAGGCAAGGAACGAGTAACAGAAGGAAAGGAACGCAAGGCAAAGCAATGCAAGGCAAGTGAAACAAAAGGCACGGCGCGGCAAGGGGAAACAAGGGTAAGGCACGACAACGCAAGCTAAGCAATGCACGGCAAGGCAAGGAAAGGGTAACGCAAGGCAAGGCACGGTGAGGCAAGGCAAGGCTAATGCACAACAACGCACAGCTAGGCAATGCACGGCAAGGCAAGGAAAGGGTAACGCAAGTGAAATCACGGTCAGGCGAGGCAAGGCTAAGGCACGACAACGCAAGGCTAGGCAATGCAGGTAAGGCAAGCAAGGAGTAACGGAACGGAAGGAAGGTAAGGGAAAGCAAGGCAAGGCAAGGTTAACGGAAGGAACGGCTCGGCAAGGGGAAACAAGGCTAAGGCACGGCTACGCACGGCTAGGCAATGCACGGCCAGGCAAGGAAAGGGTAACGAAAGGCAAGGCACGGTGAGGCAAGTCAAGGTTAAGGCACGAAAACGCAAGGCTAGGCAGTGCACGGAAGGCAAGCAAAGAGTAACGGAAGGCAAGGAAGGCAAGGGAAAGCAAGGCAAGTTAAGGGTAAGGTAAGGAACGGCACTGCAAGGGGAAACAAGGCTAAGGCACGACAACGCAAGCTAGGCAATGCACGGCAAGGCAAGGAAAGGGTAACGCAAGGCAAGGCACGGTCAGGAAATGCAAGGCTAATGCACGACAACGGAAGGCTAGGCAATGCACGGCAAGGCAAGGAAAGAGTAACGGAATGTAAGGAATGCAAGGGAAAGCAAGGCAAGGCAAGAGTAACGGAAGGTACGGCACGGCAAGGGGAAACAAGGCTAAGGCACGACAACGCAAGGCTAGGCAAAGCACGGCAAGGCAAGGAAAGGGTAACGCAATGCAAGCCACGGTGAGGCATGGCAAGGCTAATGCACGACAACGCACGGCTAGGCAAAGCAAGGCAAGGGAAGGAGAGGGTAACGCAAGGCCAGGCACGGTCAGTCGAGGGAAGGCTAATGCACGACAACGAAAGGCTTAGAAGTGCACGGCTAGGCAAGGAAAGCGTAACAGAAGGAAAGGAAGGCAAGGCAAAGCAATGCAAGGCAAGTGAAACAAAAGGCACGGCACGGCAAGGGGAAACGAGGCTAAGGCACGACAACGCAAGCTAGGCAATGCACGACAAGGCAAGGAGAGGGTAACGCAAGGCAAGGCACGGTCAGTCGAGGAAAGGCTAATGCACGACAACGCAAGGCTTGGCAGTGCACGGCTAGGGAAGGAAAGCGTAACAGAAGGAAAGGAAGGCAAGGCAAAGCAATGCAAGGCAAGTGAAACAAAAGGCACGGCACGGCAAGGGGAAACAAGGCTAAGGCACGACAACGCAAGCTAGGCAATGCAGGGCAAGGCAAGAAAAGGGTAACGCAAAGCAAAGCACGGTCAGTCAAGGCAAGGCTAATGCACGACATCGCAAGGCTTGGCAGTGAACGGCTAGGCAAGGAAAGCGTAACAGAAGGAAAGGAAGGAAAGGCAAACCAATGCAAGGGAAGTGAAACAAAAGGCACGGCACGGCAAGGGGAAAAAAGGGTAAGGCACGACAACGCAAGCTAGGCAAAGCACGGCAAGTCAAGGAAAGGGTAACGCAAGGCAAGGCACGGTGAGGCATGGCAAGGCTAATGCACGACAACGAACGGCTAGGCAAAGCAAGGCAAGGGAAGGAGAGGGTAACGCTGGGCCAGGCACGGTCAGTCGAGGGAAGGCTAATGCACGACAACGCAAGGCTTAGCAGTGCACGGCTAGGCAAGGAAAGCGTAACATAAGGAAAGGAAGGCAAGGCAAAGCAATGCAAGGCAAGTGAAACAAAAGGCACGGCACGGTAAGGGGAAAAAAGCTTAAGGCACGACAACGCAAGCTAGGCAATGCACGGCAAGGCAAGGAAAGGGTAACGCAAGGCAAGGCAGGGTCAGGCAAGACAAGGCTAAGGCACGACAACGCAAGGCTAGGCAATGCACGGCAAGGCAAGGAAAGGGTAACGCAAGGGAAGGCACGGTGAGGAAAGGCAAGGCTAATGCACAACAACGCACGTCTAGGCAATGCACGGCAAGGCAAGGAAAGGGTAACGCAAGGGAAGTCACGGTCAGGCGAGGCAAGGCTAAGGCACGACAACGCAAGGCTAGGCAATGCATGGCAAGGCAAGGAAAGAGTAACGGAATGTAAGGAATGCAAGGGAAAGCAAGGCAAGGCAAGAGTAACAGAAGGAACGGCACGGCAAGGGGAAACAAGGCTAAGGCACGACAACGCAAGCTAGGCAATGCACGGCAAGGCAAGGAAAGTGTAACGCAAGGCAAGGCACGGTCAGGAAATGCAAGGCTAATGCACGACAACGGAAGGCTAGGCCATGAACGGCAAGGCAAGGAAAGAGTAACGGAATGTAAGGAATGCAAGGGAAAGCAAGGCAAGGCAAGAGTAACGGAAGGAACGGCACGGCAAGGGGAAACAAGGCTAAGGCACGAAGACGCAAGGCTAGGCAATGCACGGCAAGGCAAGGAAAGGGTAACGCAAGGCAAGGCACGGTCAGTCGAGGCAAGGCTAATGCACGACAACGCAAGGCTTGGCAGTGCAAGGCTAGGCAAGGAAAGAGTAACAGAAGGAAAGGAAGGCAACGCAAAGCAATGCAAGGCAAGTGAAACAAAAGGCACGGCACGGCAAAGAGAAACAAGGGTAAGGCACGACAACGCAAGCTGGGCAATGCACGGCAAGGCAAGGAAAGGGTAACGTAAGGCCAGGCACGGTGAGGCAAGGCAAGGCTAATGCACAACAACGCACGGCTAGGCAATGGACGGCAAGGCAAGGAAAGGGTAACGCAAGGGAAGTCACGGTCAGGCGAGGCAAGGCTACGGCACGACAACGCAAGGCTAGGCAATGCACGGATGGTAAGCAAAGAGTAACGGAAGGCAAGGAAGGCAAGGGAAAGCAAGGCAAGTCAAGAGTAAGGGAAGGAACGGCACGGCAAGGGGAAACAAGGCTAAGGCACGACAACGCAAGCTGGGCAAAGCACGGCAAGGCAAGGAAAGGGTAACGCAAGGCAAGGCACGGTCAGGCAAGGCAAGGCTAATGCACGACAACGCAAGGCTAGGCAGTGCACGGCTAGGCAAGGAACGAGTAACGGAAGGAATGGAAGGCAAGGCAAAGCAAGGCAAGGCAAGTGTAACAAAAGGCACGGCACGGCATGGGGAAACAAGGCTAAGGCACGACAACGCAAGCCAGGCAATGCACGGCAAGGCAACGAAAGGGTAACGCAAGGCAAGGCAGGGTCAGGCGAGACAAGGCTAAGGCACGACAACGCAAGGCTAGGCAATGCACGGCAAGGCAAGGAAAGGGTAACGCAAGGGAAGGCACGGTGAGGAAAGGCAAGGCTAATGCACAACACCGCACGTCTAGGCAATGCACGGCAAGGCAAGGAAAGGGTAACGCAAGGGAAGTCACGGTCAGGCGAGGCAAGGCTAAGTCACGACAACGCAAGGCTAGGCAATGCACGGAAGGTAAGCAAAGAGCAACGGAAGGCAAGGAAGGCAAGGGAAAGCAAGGCAAGGCAAGAGTAACGGAAGGAACGGCACGGCAAGGGGAAACAAGGCTAAGGCACGACAACGCAAGGCTAGGCAAAGCACGGCAAGGCAAGGAAAGGGTAACGCAAGGCAAGGCACGGTGAGGCATGGCAAGGCTAATGCACGACAACGCACGGCTAGGCAAAGAAAGGCAAGGGAAGGAGAGGGTAAAGCAATGCCAGGCACGGTCAGTCGAGGGAAGGCTAATGCACGACAACGAAAGGCTTAGCAGTGCACGGCTAGGCAAGGAAAGCGTAACAGAAGGAAAGGAAGGCAAGGCAAAGCAATGCAAGGCAAGTGAACCAAAAGGCACGGCACGGCAAGGGGAAACAAGGCTAAGGCACGACAACGCAAGCTAGGCAATGCACGGCAAGGCAAGGAAAGGGTAACGCAAGGCAAGGCAGGGTCATTCGAGGCAAGGCTAATGCACGACAACGCAAGGCTTGGCAGTGCACGGCTAGGGAAGGAAAGCGTAACAGAAGGAAAGGAAGGCAAGGCAAAGCAATGCAAGGCAAGTGAAACAAAAGGCACGGCACGGCAAGGGGAAAAAAGGGTAAGGCACGACAACGCAAGCTAGGCAATGCACGGCAAGGCAAGGAAAGGGTAACGTAAGGGAAGGCACGGTGAGGCAAGGCAAGGCTAATGCACGACAACGCAAGGCTAGGCAGTGCACGGCTAGGCAAGGAACGAGTAACGGAAGGAATGGAAGGCAAGGCAAAGCAAGGCAAGGCAAGTGTAACAAAAGGCACGGCACGGCAAGGGGAAACAAGGCTAAGGCACGACAATGCAAGCTAGGCAATGCACGGCAAGGCAAGGAAAGGGTAACGCAAGGCCAGGCAGGGTCAGGCGAGAGAAGGCTAAGGCACGACAACGCAAGGCTAGGCAATGCACGGCAAGGCAAGGAAAGGGTAACGCAAGGCAAGGCACGGTGAGGAAAGGCAAGGCTAATGCACAACAACGCACGTCTAGGCAATGCACGGCAAGGCAAGGAAAGAGTAACGGAATGTAAGGAATGCAAGGGAAAGCAAGGCAAGGCAAGTGTAACGGAAGGAACGGCACGGCAAGGGAAAACAAGGCTAAGGCACGACAACGCAAGGCTAGGCAAAGCACGGCAAGGCAAGGAAAGGGTAACGCAAGGCAAGGCACGGTGAGGCAAGGCAAGGCTAATGCACGACAACGCACGGCTAGGCAATGGACGGCAAGGCAAGGAAAGGGTAACGCAAGGGAAGTCACGGTCAGGCGAGGCAAGGCTACGGCACGACAACGCAAGGCTAGGCAATGCACGGATGGTAAGCAAAGAGTAACGGAAGGCAAGGAAGGCAAGGGAAAGCAAGGCAAGTCAAGAGTAAGGGAAGGAACGGCACGGCAAGGGGAAACAAGGCTAAGGCACGACAACGCAAGCTGGGCAAAGCACGGCAAGGCAAGGAAAGGGTAACGCAAGGCAAGGCACGGTCAGGCAAGGCAAGGCTAATGCACGACAACGCAAGGCTAGGCAGTGCACGGCTAGGCAAGGAACGAGTAACGGAAGGAATGGAAGGCAAGGCAAAGCAAGGCAAGGCAAGTGTAACAAAAGGCACGGCACGGCAAGGGGAAACAAGGCTAAGGCACGACAACGCAAGCCAGGCAATGCACGGCAAGGCAAGGAAAGGGTAACGCAAGGCAAGGCAGGGTCAGGCGAGACAAGGCTAAGGCACGACAACGCAAGGCTAGGCAATGCACGGCAAGGCAAGGAAAGGGTAACGCAAGGGAAGGCACGGTGAGGAAAGGCAAGGCTAATGCACAACACCGCACGTCTAGGCAATGCACGGCAAGGCAAGGAAAGGGTAACGCAAGGGAAGTCACGGTCAGGCGAGGCAAGGCTAAGTCACGACAACGCAAGGCTAGGCAATGCACGGAAGGTAAGCAAAGAGCAACGGAAGGCAAGGAAGGCAAGGGAAAGCAAGGCAAGTTAAGGGTAAGGGAAGGAACGGCACGGCAAGGGGAAACAAGGCTAAGGCACGACAACGCAAGCTAGGCAATGCACGGCAAGGCAAGGAAAGGGTAACGCAAGGCAAGGCACGGTCAGGAAATGCAAGGCTAATGCACGACAACGGAAGGCTAGGCAATGCACGGCAAGGCAAGGAAAGAGTAACGGAATGTAAAGAATGCAATGGAAAGCAAAGCAAGGCAAGAGTAACGGAAGGAACGGCACGGCAAGGGGAAACAAGGCTAAGGCACGACAACGCAAGGCTAGGCCATGCACGGCAAGGCAAGGAAAGGGTAACGCAAGGCAAGGCACGGTGAGGCATGGCAAGGCTAATGCACGACAACGCACGGCTAGGCAAAGAAAGGCAAGGGAAGGAGAGGGTAAAGCAAGGCCAGGCACGGTCAGTCGAGGGAAGGCTAATGCACGACAACGAAAGGCTTAGCAGTGCACGGCTAGGCAAGGAAAGCGTAACAGAAGGAAAGGAAGGCAAGGCAAAGCAATGCAAGGCAAGTGAACCAAAAGGCACGGCACGGCAAGGGGAAACAAGGCTAAGGCACGACAACGCAAACTAGGCAATGCACGGCAAGGCAAGGAAAGGGTAACGCAAGGCAAGGCAGGGTCATTCGAGGCAAGGCTAATGCACGACAACGCAAGGCTTGGCAGTGCACGGCTAGGGAAGGAAAGCGTAACAGAAGGAAAGGAAGGCAAGGCAAAGCAATGCAAGGCAAGTGAAACAAAAGGCACGGCACGGCAAGGGGAAAAAAGGGTAAGGCACGACAACGCAAGCTAGGCAATGCACGGCAAGGCAAGGAAAGGGTAACGTAAGGGAAGGCAGGGTCAGTCGAGGCAAGGCTAATGCACGACAACGCAAGGCTTGGCAGTGCACGGCTAGGGAAGGAAAGCGTAACAGAAGGAAAGGAAGGCAAGGCAAAGCAATGCAAGGCAAGTGAAACAAAAGGCACGGCACGGCAAGGGGAAACAAGGCTAAGGCACGACAACGCAAGCTAGGCAATGCACGGCAAGGCAAGGAAAGGGTAACGCAAGGCAAGGCAGGGTCAGTCGAGGCAAGGCTAATGCACGACAACGCAAGGCTTGGCAGTGCACGGCTAGGGAAGGAAAGCGTAACAGAAGGAAAGGAAGGCAAGGCAAAGCAATGCAAGGCAAGTGAAACAAAAGGCACGGCACGGCAAGGGGAAAAAAGGGTAAGGCACGACAACGCAAGCTAGGCAGTGCACGGCAAGGCAAGGAAAGGGTAACGTAAGGGAAGGCACGGTGAGGCAAGGCAAGGCTAATGCACAACAACGCACGGCTAGGCAATGGACGGCAAGGCAAGGAAAGGGTAACGCAAGGGAAGTCACGGTCAGGCGAGGCATGGCTACGGCACGACAACGCAAGGCTAGGCAATGCACGGATGGTAAGCAAAGAGTAACGGAAGGCAAGGAAGGCAAGGGAAAGCAAGGCAAGTCAAGAGAAAGGGAAGGAACGGCAGGGCAAGGGGAAACAAGGCTAAGGCACGACAACGCAAGCTGGGCAAAGCACGGCAAGGCAAGGAAAGGGTAACGCAAGGCAAGGCACGGTCAGGCAAGGCAAGGCTAATGCACGACAACGCAAGGCTAGGCAGTGCACGGCTAGGCAAGGAACGAGTAACGGAAGGAATGGAAGGCAAGGCAAAGCAAGGCAAGGCAAGTGTAACAAAAGGCACGGCACGGCAAGGGGAAACAAGGCTAAGGCACGACAACGCAAGCTAGGCAATGCACGGCAAGGCAAGGAAAGGGTAACGCAAGGCAAGGCAGGGTCAGGCGAGACAAGGCTAAGGCACGACAACGCAAGGCTAGGCAATGCACGGCAAGGCAAGGAAAGGGTAACGCAAGGCAAGGCACGGTGAGGAAAGGCAAGGCTAATGCACAACAACGCACGTCTAGGCAATGCACGGCAAGGCAAGGAAAGAGTAACGGAATGTAAGGAATGCAAGGGAAAGCAAGGCAAGGCAAGAGTAACGGAAGGAACGGCACGGCAAGGGAAAACAAGGCTAAGGCACGACAACGCAAGGCTAGGCAAAACACTGCAAGGCAAGGAAAGGGTAACGCAAGGCAAGGCACGGTGAGGCAAGGCAAGGCTAATGCACGACAACGCACGGCTAGGCAAAGCAAGGCAAGGGAAGGAGAGGGTAACGCAAGGCAAGGCACGGTCAAGCGAGGCAAGGCTAAGGCACGACAACGGAAGGCTAGGCAATGCACGGAAGGTAAGCAAAGAGTAACGGAAGGCAAGGAAGGCAAGGGAAAGCAAGGCAAGTTAAGAGTAAGGGAAGGAACGGCACGGCAAGGGGAAACAAGGCTAAGGCACGAAAACGAAAGCTAGGCAAAGCACGGCAAGGCAAGGAAAGGGTAACGCAAGGCAAGGCACGGTCAGGCAAGGCAAGGCTAATGCACGACAACGCAAGGCTAGGCAGTGCACGGCTAGGCAAGGAACGAGTAACGGAAGGAATGAAAGGCAAGGCAAAGCAAGGCAAGGCAAGTGAACCAAAAGGCACGGCACGGCAAGGGGAAACAAGGCTAAGGCACGACAACGCAAGCTAGGCAATGCACGGCAAGGCAAGGAAAGGGTAACGCAAGGGAAGTCACGGTCAGGCGAGGCAAGGCTAAGGCACGACAACGCAAGGCTTGGCAGTGCACGGCTAGGCAAGGAACGAGTAACAGAAGGAAAGGAACGCAAGGCAAAGCAATGCAAGGCAAGTGAAACAAAAGGCACGGCACGGCAAGGGGAAACAAGGGTAAGGCACGACAACGCAAGCTAGGCAATGCACGGCAAGGCAAGGAAAGGGTAACGCAAGGCAAGGCACGGTGAGGCAAGGCAAGGCTAATGCACAACAACGCACAGCTAGGCAATGCACGGCAAGGCAAGGAAAGGGTAACGCAAGTGAAATCACGGTCAGGCGAGGCAAGGCTAAGGCACGACAACGCAAGGCTAGGCAATGCAGGTAAGGCAAGCAAGGAGTAACGGAACGGAAGGAAGGTAAGGGAAAGCAATGCAAGGCAAGGTTAACGGAAGGAACGGCTCGGCAAGGGGAAACAAGGCTAAGGCACGGCTACGCACGGCTATGCAATGCACGGCCAGGCAAGGAAAGGGTAACGAAAGGCAAGGCACGGTGAGGCAAGTCAAGGTTAAGGCACGAAAACGCAAGGCTAGGCAGTGCACGGAAGGCAAGCAAAGAGTAACGGAAGGCAAGGAAGGCAAGGGAAAGCAAGGCAAGTTAAGGGTAAGGGAAGGAACGGCACGGCAAGGGGAAACAGGGCTAAGGCATGACAACGCAAGCTAGGCTATGCACGGCAAGACAAGGAAAGGGTAACGCAAGGCAAGGCACGGTCAGGCAAGGCAAGGCTAATGCACGACAACGCAAGGCTAGGCAATGCACGGCAAGGCAAGGAAAGGGTAACGCAAGGCAAGGCTCTGTCAGGCGAGGCAAGGCTAAGGCACGACAACGCAAGGCTAGGCAATGCACGGAAGGTAAGCAAAGAGTATCGGAAGGCAAGGAAGGCAAGGGAAAGCAAGGCAAGTTAAGGGTAAGGTAAGGAACGGCACTGCAAGGGGAAACAAGGCTAAGGCACGACAACGCAAGCTAGGCAATGCACGGCAAGGCAAGGAAAGGGTAACGCAAGGCAAGGCACGGTCAGGAAATGCAAGGCTAATGCACGACAACGGAAGGCTAGGCAATGCACGGCAAGGCAAGGAAAGAGTAACGGAATGTAAGGAATGCAAGGGAAAGCAAGGCAAGGCAAGAGTAACGGAAGGAACGGCACGGCAAGGGGAAACAAGGCTAAGGCACGACAACGCAAGGCTAGGCAAAGCACGGCAAGGCAAGGAAAGGGTAACGCAAGGCAAGGCACGGTGAGGCAAGGCAAGGCTAATGCACGACAACGCACGGCTAGGCAAAGCAAGGCAAGGGAAGGAGAGGGTAACGCAAGGCCAGGCACGGTCAGTGGAGGGAAGGCTAATGCACGACAACGCAAGGCTTGGCAGTGCACGGCTAGGCAAGGAAAGCGTAACAGAAGGAAAGGAAGGCAAGGCAAAGCAATGCAAGGCAAGTGAAACAAAAGGCACGGCACGGCAAGGGGAAACAAGGCTAAGGCACGACAACGCAAGCTAGGCAATGCAGGGCAAGGCAAGAAAAGGGTAACGCAAGGCAAAGCACGGTCAGTCAAGGCAAGGCTAATGCACGACATCGCAAGGCTTGGCAGTGCACGGCTAGGCAAGGAAAGCGTAACAGAAGGAAAGGAAGGAAAGGCAAAGCAATGCAAGGGAAGTGAAACAAAAGGCACGGCACGGCAAGGGGAAAAAAGGGTAAGGCACGACAACGCAAGCTAGGCAAAGCACGGCAAGTCAAGGAAAGGGTAACGCAAGGCAAGGCACGGTGAGGCATGGCAAGGCTAATGCACGACAACGAACGGCTAGGCAAAGCAAGGCAAGGGAAGGAGAGGGTAACGCTGGGCCAGGCACGGTCAGTCGAGGGAAGGCTAATGCACGACAACGCAAGGCTTAGCAGTGCACGGCTAGGCAAGGAAAGCGTAACATAAGGAAAGGAAGGCAAGGCAAAGCAATGCAAGGCAAGTGAAACAAAAGGCACGGCACGGCAAGGGGAAACAAGGTTAAGGCACGACAACGCAAGCTAGGCAATGCACGGCAAGGCAAGGAAAGGGTAACGCAAGGCAAGGCAGGGTCAGGCAAGACAAGGCTAAGGCACGACAACGCAAGGCTAGGCAATGCACGGCAAGGCAAGGAAAGGGTAACGCAAGGGAAGGCACGGTGAGGAAAGGCAAGGCTAATGCACAACAACGCACGTCTAGGAAATGCACGGCAAGGCAAGGAAAGGGTAACGCAAGGGAAGTCACGGTCAGGCGAGGCAAGGCTAAGGCACGACAACGCAAGGCTAGGCAATGCATGGCAAGGCAAGGAAAGAGTAACAGAATGTAAGGAATGCAAGGGAAAGCAAGGCAAGGCAAGAGTAACAGAAGGAACGGCACGGCAAGGGGAAAGAAGGCTAAGGCACGACAACGCAAGCTAGGCAATGCACGGCAAGGCAAGGAAAGGGTAACGCAAGGGAAGGCACGGTCAGGAAATGCAAGGCTAATGCACGACAACGGAAGGCTAGGCCATGCACGGCAAGGCAAGGAAAGAGTAACGGAATGTAAGGAATGCAAGGGAAAGCAAGGCAAGGCAAGAGTAACGGAAGGAACGGCACGGCAAGGGGAAACAAGGCTAAGGCACGACGACGCAAGGCTAGGCAATGCACGGCAAGGCAAGGAAAGGGTAACGCAAGGCAAGGCACGGTCAGTCGAGGCAAGGCTAATGCACGACAACGCAAGGCTTGGCAGTGCAAGGCTAGGCAAGGAAAGAGTAACAGAAGGAAAGGAAGGCAACGCAAAGCAATGCAAGGCAAGTGAAACAAAAGGCACGGCACGGCAAGGAGAAACAAGGGTAAGGCACGACAACGCAAGCTGGGCAATGCACGGCAAGGCAAGGAAAGGGTAACGTAAGGCAAGGCACGGTGAGGCAAGGCAAGGCTAATGCACAACAACGCACGGCTAGGCAATGGACGGCAAGGCAAGGAAAGGGTAACGCAAGGGAAGTCACGGTCAGGCGAGGCAAGGCTACGGCACGACAACGCAAGGCTAGGCAATGCACGGATGGTAAGCAAAGAGTAACGGAAGGCAAGGAAGGCAAGGGAAAGCAAGGCAAATCAAGAGTAAGGGAAGGAACGGCACGGCAAGGGGAAACAAGGCTAAGGCACGACAAGGCAAGCTGGGCAAAGCACGGCAAGGCAAGGAAAGGGTAACGCAAGGCAAGGCACGGTCAGGCAAGGCAAGGCTAATGCACGACAACGCAAGGCTAGGCAGTGCACGGCTAGGCAAGGAACGAGTAACGGAAGGAATGGAAGGCAAGGCAAAGCAAGGCAAGGCAAGTGTAACAAAAGGCACGGCACGGCAAGGGGAAACAAGGCTAAGGCACGACAACGCAAGCTAGGCAATGCACGGCAAGGCAAGGAAAGGGTAACGCAAGGCAAGGCAGGGTCAGGCGAGACAAGGCTAAGGCACGACAACGCAAGGCTAGGCAATGCACGGCAAGGCAAGGAAAGGGTAACGCAAGGGAAGGCACGGTGAGGAAAGGCAAGGCTAATGCACAACACCGCACGTCTAGGCAATGCACGGCAAGGAAAGGAAAGGGTAACGCAAGGGAAGTCACGGTCAGGCGAGGCAAGGCTAAGTCACGACAACGCAAGGCGAGGCAATGCACGGAAGGTAAGCAAAGAGCAACGGAAGGCAAGGAAGGCAAGGGAAAGCAAGGCAAGTTAAGGGTAAGGGAAGGAACGGCACGGCAAGGGGAAACAAGGCTAAGGCACGACAACGCAAGCTAGGCAATGCACGGCAAGGCAAGGAAAGGGTAACGCAAGGCAAGGCAGGGTCAGGCAAGACAAGGCTAAGGCACGACAACGCAAGGCTAGGCAATGCACGGCAAGGCAAGGAAAGGGTAACGCAAGGGAAGGCACGGTGAGGAAAGGCAAGGCTAATGCACAACAACGCACGTCTAGGCAATGCACGGCAAGGCAAGGAAAGGGTAACGCAAGGGAAGTCACGGTCAGGCGAGGCAAGGCTAAGGCACGACAACGCAAGGCTAGGCAATGCACGGATTGTAAGCCAAGAGTAACGGAAGGCAAGGAAGGCAAGGGAAAGCAAGGCAAGTCAAGAGTAAGGGAAGGAACGGCACGGCAATGGGAAACAAGGCTAAGGCACGACAACGCAAGCTGGGCAAAGCACGGCAAGGCAAGGAAAGGGTAACGCAAGGCAAGGCACGGTCAGGCAAGGCAAGGCTAATGCACGACAACGCAAGGCTAGGCAGGGCACGGCTAGGCAAGGAACGAGTAACGGAAGGAATGGAAGGCAAGGCAAAGCAAGGCAAGGCAAGTGTAACAAAAGGCACGGCACGGCAAGGGGAAACAAGGCTAAGGCACGACAACGCAAGCTAGGCAATGCACGGCAAGGCAAGGAAAGGGTAACGCAAGGCAAGGCACGGTCAGGAAATGCAAGGCTAATGCACGACAACGGAAGGCTAGGCAATGCACGGCAAGGCAAGGAAAGAGTAACGGAATGTAAGGAATGCAAGGGAAAGCAAGGCAAGGCAAGAGTAACGGAAGGAACGGCACGGCAAGGGGAAACAAGGCTAAGGCACGACAACGCAAGGCTAGGCAAAGCACGGCAAGGCAAGGAAAGGGTAACGCAATGCAAGCCACGGTGAGGCATGGCAAGGCTAATGCACGACAACGCACGGCTAGGCAAAGCAAGGCAAGGGAAGGAGAGGGTAACGCAACGCCAGGCACGGTCAGTCGAGGGAAGGCTAATGCACGACAACGAAAGGCTTAGAAGTGCACGACTAGGCAAGGAAAGCGTAACAGAAGGAAAGGAAGGCAAGGCAAAGCAATGCAAGGCAAGTGAAACAAAAGGCACGGCACGGCAAGGGGAAACGAGGCTAAGGCACGACAACGCAAGCTAGGCAATGCACGACAAGGCAAGGAGAGGGTAACGCAAGGCAAGGCACGGTCAGTCGAGGAAAGGCTAATGCACGACAACGCAAGGCTTGGCAGTGCACGGCTAGGGAAGGAAAGCGTAACAGAAGGAAAGGAAGGCAAGGCAAAGCAATGCAAGGCAAGTGAAACAAACGGCACGGCACGGCAAGGGGAAAAAAGGGTAAGGCACGACAACGCAAGCTAGGCAATGCACGGCAAGGCAAGGAAAGGGTAACGTAAGGGAAGGCACGGTGAGGCAAGGCAAGGCTAATGCACAACAACGCAGGGCTAGGCAATGGACGGCAAGGCAAGGAAAGGGTAACGCAAGGCAAGGCACGGTGAGGCAAGTCAAGGCTAATGCACGACAACGCATGGCTAGGCAGTGCACGGCTAGGCAAGGAACGAGTAACGGAAGAAATGGAAGGCAAGGCAAAGCAAGGCAAGGCAAGTGTAACAAATGGCACGGCACGGCAAGGGGAAACAAGGCTAAGGCACGACAACGCAAGCTAGGCAATGCACGGCAAGGCAAGGAAAGGGTAACGCAAGGCAAGGCACGGTCAGGCGAGACAAGGCTAAGGCACGACAACGCAAGGCTAGGCAATGCACGGCAAGGCAAGGAAAGGGTAACGCAAGGGAAGGCACGGTGAGGAAAGGCAAGGCTAATGCACAACACCGCACGTCTAGGCAATGCACGGCAAGGCAAGGAAAGGGTAACGCAAGGGAAGTCACGGTCAGGCGAGGCAAGGCTAAGTCACGACAACGCAAGGCTAGGCAATGCACGGAAGGTAAGCAAAGAGCAACGGAAGGCAAGGAAGGCAAGGGAAAGCAAGGCAAGTTAAGAGTAAGGGAAGGAACGGCACGGCAAGGGGAAACAGGGCTAAGGCATGACAACGCAAGCTAGGCAATGCACGGCAAGGCAAGGAAAGGGTAACGCAAGGCAAGGCACGGTCAGGCAAGGCAAGGCTAATGCACGACAACGCAAGGCTAGGCAGTGCACGGCTAGGCAAGGAAAGGGTAACGCAAGGCAAGGCACGGTGAGGAAAGGCAAGGCTAATGCACAACAACGCACGTCTAGGCAATGCACGGCAAGGCAAGGAAAGAGTAACGCAATGTAAGGAATGCAAGGGAAAGCAAGGCAAGGCAAGAGTAACGGAAGGAACGGCACGGCAAGGGGAAACAAGGCTAAGGCACGACAACGCAAGGCTAGGCAAAGCACGGCAAGGCAAGGAAAGGGTAACGCAATGCAAGGCACGGTGAGGCAAGGCAAGGCTAATGCACGACAACGCACGGCTAGGCAAAGCAAGGCAAGGGAAGGAGAGGGTAACGCAAGGCAAGGCACGGTCAAGCGAGGCAAGGCTAAGGCACGACAACGCAAGGCTAGGCAGTTCACGGCTAGACAAGGAACGAGTAACGGAAGGAATGAAAGGCAAGGCAAAGCAAGGCAAGGCAAGTGAACCAAAAGGCACGGCACGGCAAGGGGAAACAAGGCTAAGGCACGACAATGCAAGCTAGGCAATGCACGGCAAGGCAAGGAAAGGGTAACGCAAGGCAAGGCAGGGTCAGTCGAGGCAAGGCTAATGCACGACAACGCAAGGCTTGGCAGTGCACGGCTAGGCAAGGAACGAGTAACAGAAGGAAAGGAACGCAAGGCAAAGCAATGCAAGGCAAGTGAAACAAAAGGCACGGCACGGCAAGGGGAAACAAGGGTAAGGCACGACAACGCAAGCTAGGCAATGCACGGCAAGGCAAGGAAAGGGTAACGCAAGGCAAGGCACGGTGAGGCAAGGCAAGGCTAATGCACAACAACGCACGGCTAGGCAATGGACGGCAAGGCAAGGAAAGGGTAACGCAAGTGAAGTCACGGTCAGGCGAGGCAAGGCTAAGGCACGACAACGCAAGGCTAGGCAATGCAGGTAAGGCAAGCAAGGAGTAACGGAACGGAAGGAAGGCAAGGGAAAGCAAGGCAAGGCAAGGTTAACGGAAGGAACGGCTCGGCAAGGGGAAACAAGGCTAAGGCACGGCTACGCACGGCTAGGCAATGCACGGCAAGGCAAGGAAAGGGTAACGCAAGGCAAGGCACGGTGAGGAAAGGCAAGGCTAATGCATAACAACGCACGTCTAGGCAATGCACGGCAAAGCAAGGAAAGAGTAACGGAATGTAAGGAATGCAAGGGAAAGCAAGGCAAGGCAAGAGTAACGGAAGGAACGGCACGGCAAGGGAAAACAAGGCTAAGGCACGACAACGCAAGGCTAGGCAAAGCACGGCAAGGCAAGGAAAGGGTAACGCAAGGCAAGGCACGGTGAGGCAAGGCAAGGCTAATGCACGACAACGCACGGCTAGGCAAAGCAAGGCAAGGGAAGGAGAGGGTAACGCAAGGCAAGGCACGGTCAAGCGAGGCAAGGCTAAGGCACGACAACGGAAGGCTAGGCAATGCACGGAAGGTAAGCAAAGAGTAACGGAAGGCAAGGAAGGCAAGGGAAAGCAAGGCAAGTTAAGAGTAAGGGAAGGAACGGCACGGCAAGGGGAAACAAGGCTAAGGCACGAAAACGAAAGCTAGGCAAAGCACGGCAAGGCAAGGAAAGGGTAACGCAAGGCAAGGCACGGTCAGGCAAGGCAAGGCTAATGCACGACAACGCAAGGCTAGGCAGTGCACGGCTAGGCAAGGAACGAGTAACGGAAGGAATGAAAGGCAAGGCAAAGCAAGGCAAGGCAAGTGAACCAAAAGGCACGGCACGGCAAGGGGAAACAAGGCTAAGGCACGACAACGCAAGCTAGGCAATGCACGGCAAGGCAAGGAAAGGGTAACGCAAGGGAAGTCACGGTCAGGCGAGGCAAGGCTAAGGCACGACAACGCAAGGCTTGGCAGTGCACGGCTAGGCAAGGAACGAGTAACAGAAGGAAAGGAACGCAAGGCAAAGCAATGCAAGGCAAGTGAAACAAAAGGCACGGCACGGCAAGGGGAAACAAGGGTAAGGCACGACAACGCAAGCTAGGCAATGCACGGCAAGGCAAGGAAAGGGTAACGCAAGGCAAGGCACGGTGAGGCAAGGCAAGGCTAATGCACAACAACGCACAGCTAGGCAATGCACGGCAAGGCAAGGAAAGGGTAACGCAAGTGAAATCACGGTCAGGCGAGGCAAGGCTAAGGCACGACAACGCAAGGCTAGGCAATGCAGGTAAGGCAAGCAAGGAGTAACGGAACGGAAGGAAGGCAAGGGAAAGCAAGGCAAGGCAAGGTTAACGGAAGGAACGGCTCGGCAAGGGGAAACAAGGCTAAGGCACGGCTACGCTCGGCTAGGCAATGCACGGCCAGGCAAGGAAAGGGTAACGAAAGGCAAGGCACGGTGAGGCAAGTCAAGGTTAAGGCACGAAAACGCAAGGCTAGGCAGTGCACGGAAGGCAAGCAAAGAGTAACGGAAGGCAAGGAAGGCAAGGGAAAGCAAGGCAAGTTAAGGGTAAGGGAAGGAACGGCACGGCAAGGGGAAACAGGGCTAAGGCATGACAACGCAAGCTAGGCTATGCACGGCAAGACAAGGAAAGGGTAACGCAAGGCAAGGCACGGTCAGGAAATGCAAGGCTAATGCACGACAACGGAAGGCTAGGCAATGCACGGCAAGGCAAGGAAAGAGTAACGGAATGTAAGGAATGCAAGGGAAAGCAAGGCAAGGCAAGAGTAACGGAAGGAACGGCACGGCAAGGGGAAACAAGGCTAAGGCACGACAACGCAAGGCTAGGCAAAGCACGGCAAGGCAAGGAAAGGGTAACGCAAGGCAAGGCACGGTGAGGCAAGGCAAGGCTAATGCACGACAACGCACGGCTAGGCAAAGCAAGGCAAGGGAAGGAGAGGGTAACGCAAGGCCAGGCACGGTCAGTGGAGGGAAGGCTAATGCACGACAACGCAAGGCTTGGCAGTGCACGGCTAGGCAAGGAAAGCGTAACAGAAGGAAAGGAAGGCAAGGCAAAGCAATGCAAGGCAAGTGAAACAAAAGGCACGGCACGGCAAGGGGAAACAAGGCTAAGGCACGACAACGCAAGCTAGGCAATGCAGGGCAAGGCAAGAAAAGGGTAACGCAAGGCAAAGCACGGTCAGTCAAGGCAAGGCTAATGCACGACATCGCAAGGCTTGGCAGTGCACGGCTAGGCAAGGAAAGCGTAACAGAAGGAAAGGAAGGAAAGGCAAAGCAATGCAAGGGAAGTGAAACAAAAGGCACGGCACGGCAAGGGGAAAAAAGGGTAAGGCACGACAACGCAAGCTAGGCAAAGCACGGCAAGTCAAGGAAAGGGTAACGCAAGGCAAGGCACGGTGAGGCATGGCAAGGCTAATGCACGACAACGAACGGCTAGGCAAAGCAAGGCAAGGGAAGGAGAGGGTAACGCAAGGCCAGGCACGGTCATTCGAGGGAAGGCTAATGCACGACAACGCAAGGCTTAGCAGTGCACGGCTAGGCAAGGAAAGCGTAACATAAGGAAAGGAAGGCAAGGCAAAGCAATGCAAGGCAAGTGAAACAAAAGGCACGGCACGGCAAGGGGAAACAAGGTTAAGGCACGATAAAGCAAGCTAGGCAATGCACGGCAAGGCAAGGAAAGGGTAACGCAAGGCCAGGCAGGGTCAGGCGAGAGAAGGCTAAGGCACGACAACGCAAGGCTAGGCAATGCACGGCAAGGCAAGGAAAGGGTAACGCAAGGCAAGGCACGGTGAGGAAAGGCAAGGCTAATGCACAACAACGCACGTCTAGGCAATGCACGGCAAGGCAAGGAAAGAGTAACGGAATGTAAGGAATGCAAGGGAAAGCAAGGCAAGGCAAGAGTAACGGAAGGAACGGCACGGCAAGGGAAAACAAGGCTAAGGCACGACAACGCAAGGCTAGGCAAAGCACGGCAAGGCAAGGAAAGGGTAACGCAAGGCAAGGCACGGTGAGGCAAGGCAAGGCTAATGCACGTCAACGCACGGCTAGGCAATGGACGGCAAGGCAAGGAAAGGGTAACGCAAGGGAAGTCACGGTCAGGCGAGGCAAGGCTACGGCACGACAACGCAAGGCTAGGCAATGCACGGATGGTAAGCAAAGAGTAACGGAAGGCAAGGAAGGCAAGGGAAAGCAAGGCAAGTCAAGAGTAAGGGAAGGAACGGCACGGCAAGGGGAAACAAGGCTAAGGCACGACAACGCAAGCTGGGCAAAGCACGGCAAGGCAAGGAAAGGGTAACGCAAGGCAAGGCACGGTCAGGCAAGGCAAGGCTAATGCACGACAACGCAAGGCTAGGCAGTGCACGGCTAGGCAAGGAACGAGTAACGGAAGGAATGGAAGGCAAGGCAAAGCAAGGCAAGGCAAGTGTAACAAAAGGCACGGCACGGCAAGGGGAAACAAGGCTAAGGCACGACAACGCAAGCCAGGCAATGCACGGCAAGGCAAGGAAAGGGTAACGCAAGGCAAGGCAGGGTCAGGCGAGACAAGGCTAAGGCACGACAACGCAAGGCTAGGCAATGCACGGCAAGGCAAGGAAAGGGTAACGCAAGGGAAGGCACCTTGAGGAAAGGCAAGGCTAATGCACAACACCGCACGTCTAGGCAATGCACGGCAAGGCAAGGAAAGGGTAACGCAAGGGAAGTCACGGTCAGGCGAGGCAAGGCTAAGTCACGACAACGCAAGGCTAGGCAATGCACGGAAGGTAAGCAAAGAGCAACGGAAGGCAAGGAAGGCAAGGGAAAGCAAGGCAAGTTAAGGGTAAGGGAAGGAACGGCACGGCAAGGGGAAACAAGGCTAAGGCACGACAACGCAAGCTAGGCAATGCACGGCAAGGCAAGGAAAGGGTAACGCAAGGCAAGGCACGGTCAGGAAATGCAAGGCTAATGCACGACAACGGAAGGCTAGGCAATGCACGGCAAGGCAAGGAAAGAGTAACGGAATGTAAGGAATGCAAGGGAAAGCAAGGCAAGGCAAGAGTAACGGAAGGAACGGCACGGCAAGGGGAAACAAGGCTAAGGCACGACAACGCAAGGCTAGGCAAAGCACGGCAAGGCAAGGAAAGGGTAACGCAAGGCAAGGCACGGTGAGGCATGGCAAGGCTAATGCACGACAACGCACGGCTAGGCAAAGAAAGGCAAGGGAAGGAGAGGGTAAAGCAAGGCCAGGCACGGTCAGTCGAGGGAAGGCTAATGCACGACAACGAAAGGCTTAGCAGTGCACGGCTAGGCAAGGAAAGCGTAACAGAAGGAAAGGAAGGCAAGGCAAAGCAATGCAAGGCAAGTGAACCAAAAGGCACGGCACGGCAAGGGGAAACAAGGCTAAGGCACGACAACGCAAGCTAGGCAATGCACGGCAAGGCAAGGAAAGGGTAACGCAAGGCAAGGCAGGGTCAGTCGAGGCAAGGCTAATGCACGACAACGCAAGGCTTGGCAGTGCACGGCTAGGGAAGGAAAGCGTAACAGAAGGAAAGGAAGGCAAGGCAAAGCAATGCAAGGCAAGTGAAACAAAAGGCACGGCACGGCAAGGGGAAAAAAGGGTAAGGCACGACAACGCAAGCTAGGCAATGCACGGCAGGGCAAGGAAAGGGTAACGTAAGGGAAGGCACGGTGAGGCAAGGCAAGGCTAATGCACAACAACGCACGGCTAGGCAATGGACGGCAAGGCAAGGAAAGGGTAACGCAAGGGAAGTCACGGTCAGGCGAGGCATGGCTACGGCACGACAACGCAAGGCTAGGCAATGCACGGATGGTAAGCAAAGAGTAACGGAAGGCAAGGAAGGCAAGGGAAAGCAAGGCAAGTCAAGAGAAAGGGAAGGAACGGCAGGGCAAGGGGAAACAAGGCTAAGGCACGACAACGCAAGCTGGGCAAAGCACGGCAAGGCAAGGAAAGGGTAACGCAAGGCAAGGCACGGTCAGGCAAGGCAAGGCTAATGCACGACAACGCAAGGCTAGGCAGTGCACGGCTAGGCAAGGAACGAGTAACGGAAGGAATGGAAGGCAAGGCAAAGCAAGGCAAGGCAAGTGTAACAAAAGGCACGGCACGGCAAGGGGAAACAAGGCTAAGGCACGACAACGCAAGCTAGGCAATGCACGGCAAGGCAAGGAAAGGGTAACGCAAGGCAAGGCAGGGTCAGGCGAGACAAGGCTAAGGCACGACAACGCAAGGCTAGGCAATGCACGGCAAGGCAAGGAAAGGGTAACGCAAGGCAAGGCACGGTGAGGAAAGGCAAGGCTAATGCACAACAACGCACGTCTAGGCAATGCACGGCAAGGCAAGGAAAGAGTAACGGAATGTAAGGAATGCAAGGGAAAGCAAGGCAAGGCAAGAGTAACGGAAGGAACGGCACGGCAAGGGAAAACAAGGCTAAGGCACGACAACGCAAGGCTAGGCAAAGCACTGCAAGGCAAGGAAAGGGTAACGCAAGGCAAGGCACGGTGAGGCAAGGCAAGGCTAATGCACGACAACGCACGGCTAGGCAAAGCAAGGCAAGGGAAGGAGAGGGTAACGCAAGGCAAGGCACGGTCAAGCGAGGCAAGGCTAAGGCACGACAACGGAAGGCTAGGCAATGCACGGAAGGTAAGCAAAGAGTAACGGAAGGCAAGGAAGGCAAGGGAAAGCAAGGCAAGTTAAGAGTAAGGGAAGGAACGGCACGGCAAGGGGAAACAAGGCTAAGGCACGAAAACGAAAGCTAGGCAAAGCACGGCAAGGCAAGGAAAGGGTAACGCAAGGCAAGGCACGGTCAGGCAAGGCAAGGCTAATGCACGACAACGCAAGGCTAGGCAGTGCACGGCTAGGCAAGGAACGAGTAACGGAAGGAATGAAAGGCAAGGCAAAGCAAGGCAAGGCAAGTGAACCAAAAGGCACGGCACGGCAAGGGGAAACAAGGCTAAGGCACGACAACGCAAGCTAGGCAATGCACGGCAAGGCAAGGAAAGGGTAACGCAAGGGAAGTCACGGTCAGGCGAGGCAAGGCTAAGGCACGACAACGCAAGGCTTGGCAGTGCACGGCTAGGCAAGGAACGAGTAACAGAAGGAAAGGAACGCAAGGCAAAGCAATGCAAGGCAAGTGAAACAAAAGGCACGGCACGGCAAGGGGAAACAAGGGTAAGGCACGACAACGCAAGCTAGGCAATGCACGGCAAGGCAAGGAAAGGGTAACGCAAGGCAAGGCACGGTGAGGCAAGGCAAGGCTAATGCACAACAACGCACAGCTAGGCAATGCACGGCAAGGCAAGGAAAGGGTAACGCAAGTGAAATCACGGTCAGGCGAGGCAAGGCTAAGGCACGACAACGCAAGGCTAGGCAATGCAGGTAAGGCAAGCAAGGAGTAACGGAACGGAAGGAAGGTAAGGGAAAGCAAGGCAAGGCAAGGTTAACGGAAGGAACGGCTCGGCAAGGGGAAACAAGGCTAAGGCACGGCTACGCACGGCTATGCAATGCACGGCCAGGCAAGGAAAGGGTAACGAAAGGCAAGGCACGGTGAGGCAAGTCAAGGTTAAGGCACGAAAACGCAAGGCTAGGCAGTGCACGGAAGGCAAGCAAAGAGTAACGGAAGGCAAGGAAGGCAAGGGAAAGCAAGGCAAGTTAAGGGTAAGGGAAGGAACGGCACGGCAAGGGGAAACAGGGCTAAGGCATGACAACGCAAGCTAGGCTATGCACGGCAAGACAAGGAAAGGGTAACGCAAGGCAAGGCACGGTCAGGCAAGGCAAGGCTAATGCACGACAACGCAAGGCTAGGCAATGCACGGCAAGGCAAGGAAAGGGTAACGCAAGGCATGGCTCTGTCAGGCGAGGCAAGGCTAAGGCACGACAACGCAAGGCTAGGCAATGCACGGAAGGTAAGCAAAGAGTATCGGAAGGCAAGGAAGGCAAGGGAAAGCAAGGCAAGTTAAGGGTAAGGTAAGGAACGGCACTGCAAGGGGAAACAAGGCTAAGGCACGACAACGCAAGCTAGGCAATGCACGGCAAGGCAAGGAAAGGGTAACGCAAGGCAAGGCACGGTCAGGAAATGCAAGGCTAATGCACGACAACGGAAGGCTAGGCAATGCACGGCAAGGCAAGGAAAGAGTAACGGAATGTAAGAAATGCAAGGGAAAGCAAGGCAAGGCAAGAGTAACGGAAGGAACGGCACGGCAAGGGGAAACAAGGCTAAGGCACGACAACGCAAGGCTAGGCAAAGCACGGCAAGGCAAGGAAAGGGTAACGCAAGGCAAGGCACGGTGAGGCAAGGCAAGGCTAATGCACGACAACGCACGGCTAGGCAAAGCAAGGCAAGGGAAGGAGAGGGTAACGCAAGGCCAGGCACGGTCAGTGGAGGGAAGGCTAATGCACGACAACGCAAGGCTTGGCAGTGCACGGCTAGGCAAGGAAAGCGTAACAGAAGGAAAGGAAGGCAAGGCAAAGCAATGCAAGGCAAGTGAAACAAAAGTCACGGCACGGCAAGGGGAAACAAGGCTAAGGCACGACAACGCAAGCTAGGCAATGCAGGGCAAGGCAAGAAAAGAGTAACGCAAGGCAAAGCACGGTCAGTCAAGGCAAGGCTAATGCACGACATCGCAAGGCTTGGCAGTGCACGGCTAGGCAAGGAAAGCGTAACAGAAGGAAAGGAAGGAAAGGCAAAGCAATGCAAGGTAAGTGAAACAAAAGGCACGGCACGGCAAGGGGAAAAAAGGGTAAGGCACGACAACGCAAGCTAGGCAAAGCACGGCAAGTCAAGGAAAGGGTAACGCAAGGCAAGGCACGGTGAGGCATGGCAAGGCTAATGCACGACAACGAACGGCTAGGCAAAGCAAGGCAAGGGAAGGAGAGGGTAACGCTGGGCCAGGCACGGTCAGTCGAGGGAAGGCTAATGCACGACAACGCAAGGCTAGGCAGTGCACGGCTAGGCAAGGAACGAGTAACGGAAGGAATGGAAGGCAAGGCAAAGCAAGGCAAGGCAAGTGTAACAAAAGGCACGGCACGGCAAGGGGAAACAAGGCTAAGGCACGACAATGCAAGCTAGGCAATGCACGGCAAGGCAAGGAAAGGGTAACGCAAGGCAAGGCAGGGTCAGGCGAGACAAGGCTAAGGCACGACAACGCAAGGCTAGGCAATGCACGGCAAGGCAAGGAAAGGGTAACGCAAGGGAAGGCACGGTGAGGAAAGGCAAGGCTAATGCACAACACCGCACGTCTAGGCAATGCACGGCAAGGAAAGGAAAGGGTAACGCAAGGGAAGTCACGGTCAGGCGAGGCAAGGCTAAGTCACGACAACGCAAGGCGAGGCAATGCACGGAAGGTAAGCAAAGAGCAACGGAAGGCAAGGAAGGCAAGGGAAAGCAAGGCAAGTTAAGGGTAAGGGAAGGAACGGCACGGCAAGGGGAAACAAGGCTAAGGCACGACAACGGAAGCTAGGCAATGCACGGCAAGGCAAGGAAAGGGTAACGCAAGGCAAGGCAGGGTCAGGCAAGACAAGGCTAAGGCACGACAACGCAAGGCTAGGCAATGCACGGCAAGGCAAGGAAAGGGTAACGCAAGGGAAGGCACGGTGAGGAAAGGCAAGGCTAATGCACAACAACGCACGTCTAGGCAATGCACGGCAAGGCAAGGAAAGGGTAACGCAAGGGAAGTCACGGTCAGGCGAGGCAAGGCTAAGGCACGACAACGCAGGGCTAGGCAATGCATGGCAAGGCAAGGAAAGAGTAACAGAATGTAAGGAATGCAAGGGAAAGCAAGGCAAGGCAAGAGTAACAGAAGGAACGGCACGGCAAGGGGAAAGAAGGCTAAGGCACGACAACGCAAGCTAGGCAATGCACGGCAAGGCAAGGAAAGGGTAACGCAAGGGAAGGCACGGTCAGGAAATGCAAGGCTAATGCACGACAACGGAAGGCTAGGCCATGCACGGCAAGGCAAGGAAAGAGTAACGGAATGTAAGGAATGCAAGGGAAAGCAAGGCAAGGCAAGAGTAACGGAAGGAACGGCACGGCAAGGGGAAACAAGGCTAAGGCACGACGACGCAAGGCTAGGCAATGCACGGCAAGGCAAGGAAAGGGTAACGCAAGGCAAGGCACGGTCAGTCGAGGCAAGGCTAATGCACGACAACGCAAGGCTTGGCAGTGCAAGGCTAGGCAAGGAAAGAGTAACAGAAGGAAAGGAAGGCAACGCAAAGCAATGCAAGGCAAGTGAAACAAAAGGCACGGCACGGCAAGGAGAAACAAGGGTAAGGCACGACAACGCAAGCTGGGCAATGCACGGCAAGGCAAGGAAAGGGTAACGTAAGGCAAGGCACGGTGAGGCAAGGCAAGGCTAATGCACAACAACGCACGGCTAGGCAATGGACGGCAAGGCAAGGAAAGGGTAACGCAAGGGAAGTCACGGTCAGGCGAGGCAAGGCTACGGCACGACAACGCAAGGCTAGGCAATGCACGGATGGTAAGCAAAGAGTAACGGAAGGCAAGGAAGGCAAGGGAAAGCAAGGCAAATCAAGAGTAAGGGAAGGAACGGCACGGCAAGGGGAAACAAGGCTAAGGCACGACAACGCAAGCTGGGCAAAGCACGGCAAGGCAAGGAAAGGGTAACGCAAGGCAAGGCACGGTCAGGCAAGGCAAGGCTAATGCACGACAACGCAAGGCTAGGCAGTGCACGGCTAGGCAAGGAACGAGTAACGGAAGGAATGGAAGGCAAGGCAAAGCAAGGCAAGGCAAGTGTAACAAAAGGCACGGCACGGCAAGGGGAAACAAGGCTAAGGCACGACAACGCAAGCTAGGCAATGCACGGCAAGGCAAGGAAAGGGTAACGCAAGGCAAGGCAGGGTCAGGCGAGACAAGGCTAAGGCACGACAACGCAAGGCTAGGCAATGCACGGCAAGGCAAGGAAAGGGTAACGCAAGGGAAGGCACGGTGAGGAAAGGCAAGGCTAATGCACAACACCGCACGTCTAGGCAATGCACGGCAAGGAAAGGAAAGGGTAACGCAAGGGAAGTCACGGTCAGGCGAGGCAAGGCTAAGTCACGACAACGCAAGGCTAGGCAATGCACGGAAGGTAAGCAAAGAGCAACGGAAGGCAAGGAAGGCAAGGGAAAGCAAGGCAAGTTAAGAGTAAGGGAAGGAACGGCACGGCAAGGGGAAACAAGGCTAAGGCACGACAACGCAAGCTAGGCAATGCACGGCAAGGCAAGGAAAGGGTAACGCAAGGCAAGGCACGGTCAGGAAATGCAAGGCTAATGCACGACAACGGAAGGCTAGGCAATGCACGGCAAGGCAAGGAAAGAGTAACGGAATGTAAGGAATGCAAGGGAAAGCAAGGCAAGGCAAGAGTAAAGGAAGGAACGGCACGGCAAGGGGAAACAAGGCTAAGGCACGACAACGCAAGGCTAGGCAAAGCACGGCAAGGCAAGGAAAGGGTAACGCAAGGCAAGGCACGGTGCGGCATGGCAAGGCTAATGCACGACAACGCACGGCTAGGCAAAGCAAGGCAAGGGAAGGAGAGGGTAACGCAAGGCCAGGCACGGTCAGTCGAGGGAAGGCTAATGCACGACAACGCAAGGCTTAGCAGTGCACGGCTAGGCAAGGAAAGCGTAACAGAAGGAAAGGAAGGCAAGGCAAAGCAATGCAAGGCAAGTGAAACAAAAGGCACGGCACGGCAAGGGGAAACAAGGCTAAGGCACGACAACGCAAGCTAGGCAATGCACGGCAATTCAAGGAAAGTGTAACGCAAGGCAAGGCACGGTCAGTCGAGGCAAGTCTAATGCACGACAACGCAAGGCTTGGCAGTGCACGGCTAGGGAAGGAAAGCGTAACAGAAGGAAAGGAAGGCAAGGCAAAGCAATACAAGGCAAGTGAAACAAAAGGCACGGCACGGTAAGGGGAAAAAAGGGTAAGGCACGACAACGCAAGCTAGGCAATGCACGGCAAGGCAAGGAAAGGGTAACGCAAGGCAAGGCACGGTCAGACAAGGCAAGGCTAATGCACGACAACGCAAGGCTAGGCAATGCACGGTAAGGCAAGGAAAGAGTAACGGAAGGCAAGGAATGCAAGGGAAACAAGGCAAGGCAAGAGTAACGGAAGGAACGGCACGGCAAGGGGAAGCAAGGCTAAGGCACGACAACGCAAGGCTAGGCAATGCACGGCAAGGGAAGGAAAGGGTAACGCAAGGCAAGGCACGGTGAGGCAAGGCAAGGCTAATGCACAACAACGCACAGCTAGGCAATGCACGGCAAGGCAAGGAAAGGGTAACGCAAGTGAAATCACGGTCAGGCGAGGCAAGGCTAAGGCACGACAACGCAAGGCTAGGCAATGCAGGTAAGGCAAGCAAGGAGTAACGGAACGGAAGGAAGGCAAGGGAAAGCAAGGCAAGGCAAGGTTAACGGAAGGAACGGCTCGGCAAGGGGAAACAAGGCTAAGGCACGGCTACGCACGGCTAGGCAATGCACGGCCAGGCAAGGAAAGGGTAACGAAAGGCAAGGCACGGTGAGGCAAGTCAAGGTTAAGGCACGAAAACGCAAGGCTAGGCAGTGCACGGAAGGCAAGCAAAGAGTAACGGAAGGGAAGGAAGGCAAGGGAAGGCAAGGCAAGTTAAGGGTAAGGGAAGGAACGGCACGGCAAGGGGAAACAGGGCTAAGGCATGACAACGCAAGCTAGGCTATGCACGGCAAGACAAGGAAAGGGTAACGCAAGGCAAGGCACGGTCAGGCAAGGCAAGGCTAATGCACGACAACGCAAGGCTAGGCAATGCACGGCAAGGCAAGGAAAGGGTAACGCAAGGCAAGGCTCTGTCAGGCGAGGCAAGGCTAAGGCACGACAACGCAAGGCTAGGCAATGCACGGAAGGTAAGCAAAGAGTATCGGAAGGCAAGGAAGGCAAGGGAAAGCAAGGCAAGTTAAGGGTAAGGTAAGGAACGGCACTGCAAGGGGAAACAAGGCTAAGGCACGACAACGCAAGCTAGGCAATGCACGGCAAGGCAAGGAAAGGGTAACGCAAGGCAAGGCACGGTCAGGAAATGCAAGGCTAATGCACGACAACGGAAGGCTAGGCAATGCACGGCAAGGCAAGGAAAGAGTAACGGAATGTAAGGAATGCAAGGGAAAGCAAGGCAAGGCAAGAGTAACGGAAGGAACGGCACGGCAAGGGGAAACAAGGCTAAGGCACGACAACGCAAGGCTAGGCAAAGCACGGCAAGGCAAGGAAAGGGTAACGCAAGGCAAGGCACGGTGAGGCAAGGCAAGGCTAATGCACGACAACGCACGGCTAGGCAAACCAAGGCAAGGGAAGGAGAGGGTAACGCAAGGCCAGGCACGGTCAGTGGAGGGAAGGCTAATGCACGACAACGCAAGGCTTGGCAGTGCACGGCTAGGCAAGGAAAGCGTAACAGAAGGAAAGGAAGGCAAGGCAAAGCAATGGAAGGCAAGTGAAACAAAAGGCACGGCACGGCAAGGGGAAACAAGGCTAAGGCACGACAACGCAAGCTAGGCAAAGCACGGCAAGGCAAGGAAAGGGTAACGCAAGGCAAGGCACGGTGAGGCATGGCAAGGCTAATGCACGACAACGAACGGCTAGGAAAAGCAAGGCAAGGGAAGGAGAGGGTAACGCAAGGCCAGGCACGGTCAGTCGAGGGAAGGCTAATGCACGACAAAGCAAGGCTTAGCAGTGCACGGCTAGGCAAGGAAAGCGTAACATAAGGAAAGGAAGGCAAGGCAAAGCAATGCAAGGCAAGTGAAACAAAAGGCACGGCACGGCAAGGGGAAACAAGGTTAAGGCACGATAAAGCAAGCTAGGCAATGCACGGCAAGGCAAGGAAAGGGTAACGCAAGGCAAGGCAGGGTCAGGCAAGACAAGGCTAAGGCACGACAACGCAAGGCTAGGCAATGCACGGCAAGGCAAGGAAAGGGTAACGCAAGGGAAGTCACGGTCAGGCGAGGCAAGGCTAAGGCACGACAACGCAAGGCTAGGCAATGCATGGCAAGGCAAGGAAAGAGTAACGGAATGTAAGGAATGCAAGGGAAAGCAAGGCAAGGCAAGAGTAACAGAAGGAACGGCACGGCAAGGGGAAACAAGGCTAAGGCACGACAACGCAAGCTAGGCAATGCACGGCAAGGCAAGGAAAGGGTAACGCAAGGGAAGGCACGGTCAGGAAATGCAAGGCTAATGCACGACAACGGAAGGCTAGGCCATGCACGGCAAGGCAAGGAAAGAGTAACGGAATGTAAGGAATGCAAGGGAAAGCAAGGCAAGGCAAGAGTAACGGAAGGAACGGCACGGCAAGGGGAAACAAGGCTAAGGCACGACAACGCAAGGCTAGGCAAAGCACGGCAAGGCAAGGAAAGGGTAACGCAAGGCAAGGCACGGTGCGGCATGGCAAGGCTAATGCACGACAACGCACGGCTAGGCAAAGCAAGGCAAGGGAAGGAGAGGGTAACGCAAGGCCAGGCACGGTCAGTCGAGGAAAGGCTAATGCACGACAACGCAAGGCTTAGCAGTGCACGGCTAGGCAAGGAAAGCGTAACAGAAGGAAAGGAAGGCAAGGCAAAGCAATGCAAGGCAAGTGAAACAAAAGGCACGGCACTGCAAGGGGAAACAAGGCTAAGGCACGACAACGCAAGCTAGGCAATGCACGGCAAAGCAAGGAAAGTGTAACGCAAGGCAAGGCACGGTCAGTCGAGGCAAGGCTAATGCACGACAACGCAAGGCTTGGCAGTGCACGGCTAGGGAAGGAAAGCGTAACAGAAGGAAAGGAAGGCAAGGCAAAGCAATGCAAGGCAAGTGAAACAAAAGGCACGGCACGGTAAGGGGAAAAAAGGGTAAGGCACGACAACGCAAGCTAGGCAATGCACGGCAAGGCAAGGAAAGGGTAACGCAAGGCAAGGCACGGTCAGACAAGGCAAGGCTAATGCACGACAACGGAAGGCTAGGCAATGTACGGTAAGGCAAGGAAAGAGTAACGGAAGGCAAGGAATGCAAGGGAAACAAGGCAAGGCAAGAGTAACGGAAGGAACGGCACGGCAAGGGGAAACAAGGCTAAGGCACGACAACGCAAGGCTAGGCAATGCACGGCAAGGGAAGGAAAGGGTAACGCAAGGCAAGGCACTATCAGGCGAGGCAAGGATAATGCACGACAACACAAGGCTAGGCAGTGCACGGCTAGGAAAGGAAAGAGTAACGGAAGGATAGGAAGGCAAGGCAAAGCAAGGCAAGGCAAGTGTAACAAACGGCTCGGCACGGCAAGGGGAAACAAGGCTAAGGCACGACAACGCAAGCTAGGCAATGCACGGCAAGGCAAGGAAAGGGTAACGCAAGGCAAGGCACGGTCAGTCGAGGCAAGGCTAATGCACGACAAAACAAGGCTTGGCAGTGCAAGGCTAGGCAAGGAAAGAGCAACAGAAGGAAAGGAAGGCAAGGCAAAGCAATGCAAGGCAAGTGAAACAAAAGGCACAGCACGGCAAGGAGAAACAAGGGTACGGCACGACAACGCAAGCTAGGCAATGCACGGCAAGGCAAGGAAAGGGTAACGTAAGGCAAGGCACGGTGAGGCAAGGCAAGGCTAATGCACAACAACGCACGGCTAGGCAATGGACGGCAAGGCAAGGAAAGGGTAACGCAAGGGAAGTCACGGTCAGGCGAGGCAAGGCTACGGCACGACAACGCAAGGCTAGGCAATGCACCGATGGTAAGCCAAGAGTAACGGAAGGCAAGGAAGGCAAGGGAAAGCAAGGCAAGTCAAGAGTAAGGGAAGGAACGGCACGGCAAGGGGAAACAAGGCTAAGGCACGACAACGCAAGCTGGGCAAAGCACGGCAAGGCAAGGAAAGGGTAACGCAAGGCAAGGCACGGTCAGGCAAGGCAAGGCTAATGCACGACAACGCAAGGCTAGGCAGTGCACGGCTAGGCAAGGAACGAGTAACGGAAGGAATGGAAGGCAAGGCAAAGCAAGGCAAGGCAAGTGTAACAAAAGGCACGGCACGGCAAGGGGAAACAAGGCTAAGGCACGACAACGCAAGCTAGGCAATGCACGGCAAGGCAAGGAAAGGGTAACGCAAGGCAAGGCACGGTCAGGAAATGCAAGGCTAATGCACGACAACGGAAGGCTAGGCAATGCACGGCAAGGCAAGGAAAGAGTAACGGAATGTAAGGAATGCAAGGGAAAGCAAGGCAAGGCAAGAGTAACGGAAGGAACGGCACGGCAAGGGGAAACAAGGCTAAGGCACGACAACGCAAGGCTAGGCAAAGCACGGCAAGGCAAGGAAAGGGTAACGCAAGGCAAGGCACGGTGAGGCATGGCAAGGCTAATGCACTACAACGCACGGCTAGGCAAAGCAAGGCAAGGGAAGGAGAGGGTAACGCAAGGCCAGGCACGGTCAGTCGAGGGAAGGCTAATGCACGACAACGAAAGGCTTAGAAGTGCACGGCTAGGCAAGGAAAGCGTAACAGAAGGAAAGGAATGCAAGGCAAAGCAATGCAAGGCAAGTGAAACAAAAGGCACGGCACGGCAAGGGGAAACGAGGCTAAGGCACGACAACGCAAGCTAGGCAATGCACGACAAGGCAAGGAGAGGGTAACGCAAGGCAAGGCACGGTCAGTCGAGGAAAGGCTAATGCACGACAACGCAAGGCTTGGCAGTGCACGGCTAGGGAAGGAAAGCCTAACAGAAGGAAAGGAAGGCAAGGCAAAGCAATGCAAGGCAAGTGAAACAAACGGCACGGCACGGCAAGGGGAAAAAAGGGTAAGGCACGACAACGCAAGCTAGGCAATGCACGGCAAGGCAAGGAAAGGGTAACGTAAGGGAAGGCACGGTGAGGCAAGGCAAGGCTAATGCACAACAACGCAGGGCTAGGCAATGGACGGCAAGGCAAGGAAAGGGTAACGCAAGGCAAGGCACAGTGAGGGAAGTCAAGGCTAATGCACGACAACGCAAGGCTAGGCAGTGCACGGCTAGGCAAGGAACGAGTAACGGAAGGAATGGAAGGCAAGGCAAAGCAAGGCAAGGCAAGTGTAACAAATGGCACGGCACGGCAAGGGGAAACAAGGCTAAGGCACGACAACGCAAGCTAGGCAATGCACGGCAAGGCAAGGAAAGGGTAACGCAAGGCAAGGGAGGGTCAGGCGAGACAAGGTTAAGGCACGACAACGCAAGGCTAGGCAATGCACGGCAAGGCAAGGAAAGGGTAACGCAAGGGAAGGCACGGTGAGGAAAGGCAAGGCTAATGCACAACAACGCACGTCTAGGCAATGCACGGCAAGGCAAGGAAAGGGTAACGCAAGGGAAGTCACGGTCAGGCGAGGCAAGGCTAAGTCACGAGAACGCAAGGCTAGGCAATGCACGGAAGGTAAGCAAAGAGCAACGGAAGGCAAGGAAGGCAAGGGAAAGCAAGGCAAGTTAAGGGTAAGGGAAGGAACGGCACGGCAAGGGGAAACAAGGCTAAGGCACGACAACGCAAGCTAGGCAATGCACGGCAAGGCAAGGAAAGGGTAACGCAAGGCAAGGCACGGTCAGGCGAGACAAGGCTAAGGCACGACAACGCAAGGCTAGGCAATGCACGGCAAGGCAAGGAAAGGGTAACGCAAGGGAAGGCACGGTGAGGAAAGGCAAGGCTAATGCACAACACCGCACGTCTAGGCAATGCACGGCAAGGCAAGGAAAGGGTAACGCAAGGGAAGTCACGGTCAGGCGAGGCAAGGCTAAGTCACGACAACGCAAGGCTAGGCAATGCACGGAAGGTAAGCAAAGAGCAACGGAAGGCAAGGAAGGCAAGGGAAAGCAAGGCAAGTTAAGGGTAAGGGAAGGAACGGCACGGCAAGGGGAAACAGGGCTAAGGCATGACAACGCAAGCTAGGCAATGCACCGCAAGGCAATGAAAGGGTAACGCAAGGCAAGGCACGGTCAGGCAAGGCAAGGCTAATGCACGACAACGCAAGGCTAGGCAATGCACGGCAAGGCAAGGAAAGGGTAACGCAAGGGAAGTCACGGTCAGGCGAGGCATGGCTACGGCACGACAACGCAAGGCTAGGCAATGCACGGATGGTAATCAAAGAGCAACGGAAGGCAAGGAAGGCAAGGGAAAGCAAGGCAAGTTAAGGGTAAGGGAAGGAACGGCACGGCAAGGGGAAACAGGGCTAAGGCATGACAACGCAAGCTAGGCAATGCACCGCAAGGCAAGGAAACGGTAACGCAAGGCAAGGCACGGTCAGGCAAGGCAAGGCTAATGCACGACAACGCAAGGCTAGGCAGTGCACGGCTAGGCAAGGAACGAGTAACGGAAGGAATGGAAGGCAAGGCAAAGCAAGGCAAGGCAAGTGTAACAAAAGGCACGGCACGGCAAGGGGAAACAAGGCTAAGGCACGACAACGCAAGCTAGGCAATGCACGGCAAGGCAAGGAAAGGGTAACGCAAGGCAAGGCAGGGTCAGGCGAGACAAGGCTAAGGCACGACAACACAAGGCTAGGCAATGCACGGCAAGGCAAGGAAAGGGTAACGCAAGGCAAGGCACGGTGAGGAAAGGCAAGGCTAATGCACAACAACGCACGTCTAGGCAATGCACGGCAAGGCAAGGAAAGAGTAACGGAATGTAAGGAATGCAAGGGAAAGCAAGGCAAGGCAAGAGTAACGGAAGGAACGGCACGGCAAGGGGAAACAAGGCTAAGGCACGACAACGCAAGTCTAGGCAAAGCACGGCAAGGCAAGGAAAGGGTAACGCAATGCAAGGCACGGTGAGGCAAGGCAAGGCTAATGCACGACAACGCACGGCTAGGCAAAGCAAGGCAAGGGAAGGAGAGGGTAACGCAAGGCAAGGCACGGTCAAGCGAGGCAAGGCTAAGGCACGACAACGCAAGGCTAGGCAGTTCACGGCTAGGCAAGGAACGAGTAACGGAAGGAATGAAAGGCAAGGCAAAGCAAGGCAAGGCAAGTGAACCAAAAGGCACGGCACGGCAAGGGGAAACAAGGCTAAGGCACGACAACGCAAGCTAGGCAATGCACGGCAAGGCAAGGAAAGGGTAACGCAAGGCAAGGCAGGGTCAGTCGAGGCAAGGCTAATGCACGACAACGCAAGGCTTGGCAGTGCACGGCTAGGCAAGGAACGAGTAATAGAAGGAAAGGAACGCAAGGCAAAGCAATGCAAGGCAAGTGAAACAAATGGCACGGCACGGCAAGAGGAAACAAGGGTAAGGCACGACAACGCAAGCTAGGCAATGCACGGCAAGGCAAGGAAAGGGTAACGCAAGGCAAGGCACGGTGAGGCAAGGCAAGGCTAATGCACAACAACGCACGGCTAGGCAATGGACGGCAAGGCAAGGAAAGGGTAACGCAAGTGAAGTCACGGTCAGGCGAGGCAAGGCTAAGGCACGACAACGCAAGGCTAGGCAATGCAGGTAAGGCAAGCAAGGAGTAACGGAACGGTAGGAAGGCAAGGGAAAGCAAGGCAAGGCAAGGTTAACGGAAGGAACGGCTCGGCAAGGGGAAACAAGGCTAAGGCACGGCTACGCACGGCTAGGCAATGCACGGCAAGGCAAGGAAAGGGTAACGCAAGGCAAGGCACGGTGAGGAAAGGCAAGGCTAATGCACAACAACGCACGTCTAGGCAATGCATGGCAAGGCAAGGAAAGAGTAACGGAATGTAAGGAATGCAAGGGAAAGCAAGGCAAGGCAAGAGTAACGGAAGGAACGGCACGGCAAGGGGAAACAAGGCTAAGGCACGACAACGCAAGGCCAGGCAAAGCACGGCAAGGCAAGGAAAGGGTAACGCAAGGCAAGGCAAGGTGAGGCAAGGCAAGGCTAATGCACGACAACGCACGGCTAGGCAAAGCAAGGCAAGGGAAGGAGAGGGTAACGCAAGGCAAGGCACGGTCAAGCGAGGCAAGGCTAAGGCACGACAACGGAAGGCTAGGCAATGCACGGAAGGTAAGCAAAGAGTAACGGAAGGCAAGGAAGGCAAGGGAAAGCAAGGCAAGTTAAGAGTAAGGGAAGGAACGGCACGGCAAGGGGAAACAAGGCTAAGGCACGAAAACGAAAGCTAGGCAAAGCACGGCAAGGCAAGGAAAGGGTAACGCAAGGCAAGGCACGGTCAGGCAAGGCAAGGCTAATGCACGACAACGCAAGGCTAGGCAGTGCACGGCTAGGCAAGGAACGAGTAACGGAAGGAATGAAAGGCAAGGCAAAGCAAGGCAAGGCAAGTGAACCAAAAGGCACGGCACGGCAAGGGGAAACAAGGCTAAGGCACGACAACGCAAGCTAGGCAATGCACGGCAAGGCAAGGAAAGGGTAACGCAAGGGAAGTCACGGTCAGGCGAGGCAAGGCTAAGGCACGACAACGCAAGGCTTGGCAGTGCACGGCTAGGCAAGGAACGAGTAACAGAAGGAAAGGAACGCAAGGCAAAGCAATGCAAGGCAAGTGAAACAAAAGGCACGGCACGGCAAGGGGAAACAAGGGTAAGGCACGACAACGCAAGCTAGGCAATGCACGGCAAGGCAAGGAAAGGGTAACGCAAGGCAAGGCACGGTGAGGCAAGGCAAGGCTAATGCACAACAACGCACAGCTAGGCAATGCACGGCAAGGCAAGGAAAGGGTAACGCAAGTGAAATCACGGTCAGGCGAGGCAAGGCTAAGGCACGACAACGCAAGGCTAGGCAATGCAGGTAAGGCAAGCAAGGAGTAACGGAACGGAAGGAAGGCAAGGGAAAGCAAGGCAAGGCAAGGTTAACGGAAGGAACGGCTCGGCAAGGGGAAACAAGGCTAAGGCACGGCTACGCTCGGCTAGGCAATGCACGGCCAGGCAAGGAAAGGGTAACGAAAGGCAAGGCACGGTGAGGCAAGTCAAGGTTAAGGCACGAAAACGCAAGGCTAGGCAGTGCACGGAAGGCAAGCAAAGAGTAACGGAAGGCAAGGAAGGCAAGGGAAAGCAAGGCAAGTTAAGGGTAAGGGAAGGAACGGCACGGCAAGGGGAAACAGGGCTAAGGCATGACAACGCAAGCTAGGCTATGCACGGCAAGACAAGGAAAGGGTAACGCAAGGCAAGGCACGGTCAGCAAGGCAAGGCTAATGCACGACAACGCAAGGCTAGGCAATGCACGGCAAGGCAAGGAAAGGGTAACGCAAGGCAAGGCTCTGTCAGGCGAGGCAAGGCTAAGGCACGACAACGCAAGGCTAGGCAATGCACGGAAGGTAAGCAAAGAGTATCGGAAGGCAAGGAAGGCAAGGGAAAGCAAGGCAAGTTAAGGGTAAGGTAAGGAACGGCACAGCAAGGGGAAACAAGGCTAAGGCACGACAACGCAAGCTAGGCAATGCACGGCAAGGCAAGGAAAGGGTAACGCAAGGCAAGGCACGGTCAGGAAATGCAAGGCTAATGCACGACAACGGAAGGCTAGCCAATGCACGGCAAGGCAAGGAAAGAGTAACGGAATGTAAGGAATGCAAGGGAAAGCAAGGCAAGGCAAGAGTAACGGAAGGAACGGCACGGCAAGGGGAAACAAGGCTAAGGCACGACAACGCAAGGCTAGGCAAAGCACGGCAAGGCAAGGAAAGGGTAACGCAAGGCAAGGCACGGTGAGGCAAGGCAAGGCTAATGCACGACAACGCACGGCTAGGCAAAGCAAGGCAAGGGAAGGAGAGGGTAACGCAAGGCCAGGCACGGTCAGTGGAGGGAAGGCTAATGCACGACAACGCAAGGCTTGGCAGTGCACGGCTAGGCAAGGAAAGCGTAACAGAAGGAAAAGAAGGCAAGGCAAAGCAATGCAAGGCAAGTGAAACAAAAGGCACGGCACGGCAAGGGGAAACAAGGCTAAGGCACGACAACGCAAGCTAGGCAATGCAGGGCAAGGCAAGAAAAGGGTAACGCAAGGCAAATCACGGTCAGTCAAGGCAAGGCTAATGCACGACATCGCAAGGCTTGGCAGTGCACGGCTAGGCAAGGAAAGCGTAACAGAAGGAAAGGAAGGAAAGGCAAAGCAACGCAAGGGAAGTGAAACAAAAGGCACGGCACGGCAAGGGGAAAAAAGGGTAAGGCACGACAACGCAAGCTAGGCAAAGCACGGCAAGTCAAGGAAAGGGTAACGCAAGGCAAGGCACGGTGAGGCATGGCAAGGCTAATGCACGACAACGAACGGCTAGGCAAAGCAAGGCAAGGGAAGGAGAGGGTAACGCTGGGCCAGGCACGGTCAGTCGAGGGAAGGCTAATGCACGACAACGCAAGGCTTAGCAGTGCACGGCTAGGCAAGGAAAGCGTAACATAAGGAAAGGAAGGCAAGGCAAAGCAATGCAAGGCAAGTGAAACAAAAGGCACGGCACGGCAAGGGGAAACAAGGTTAAGGCACGACAACGCAAGCTAGGCAATGCACGGCAAGGCAAGGAAAGGGTAACGCAAGGCAAGGCAGGGTCAGGCAAGACAAGGCTAAGGCACGACAACGCAAGGCTAGGCAATGCACGGCAAGGCAAGGAAAGGGTAACGCAAGGGAAGGCACGGTGAGGAAAGGCAAGGCTAATGCACAACAACGCACGTCTAGGCAATGCACGGCAAGGCAAGGAAAGGGTAACGCAAGGGAAGTCACGGTCAGGCGAGGCAAGGCTAAGGCACGACAACGCAAGGCTAGGCAATGCATGGCAAGGCAAGGAAAGAGTAACAGAATGTAAGGAATGCAAGGGAAAGCAAGGCAAGGCAAGAGTAACAGAAGGAACGGCACGGCAAGGGGAAAGAAGGCTAAGGCACGACAACGCAAGCTAGGCAATGCACGGCAAGGCAAGGAAAGGGTAACGCAAGGGAAGGCACGGTCAGGAAATGCAAGGCTAATGCACGACAACGGAAGGCTAGGCCATGCACGGCAAGGCAAGGAAAGAGTAACGGAATGTAAGGAATGCAAGGGAAAGCAAGGCAAGGCAAGAGTAACGGAAGGAACGGCACGGCAAGGGGAAACAAGGCTAAGGCACGACGACGCAAGGCTAGGCAATGCACGGCAAGGCAAGGAAAGGTTAACGCAAGGCAAGGCACGGTCAGTCGAGGCAAGGCTAATGCACGACAACGCAAGGCTTGGCAGTGCAAGGCTAGGCAAGGAAAGAGTAACAGAAGGAAAGGAAGGCAACGCAAAGCAATGCAAGGCAAGTGAAACAAAAGGCACGGCACGGCAAGGAGAAACAAGGGTAAGGCACGACAACGCAAGCTGGGCAATGCACGGCAAGGTAAGGAAAGGGTAACGTAAGGCAAGGCACGGTGAGGGAAGGCAAGGCTAATGCACAACAACGCACGGCTAGGCAATGGACGGCAAGGCAAGGAAAGGGTAACGGAAGGGAAGTCACGGTCAGGCGAGGCAAGGCTACGGCACGACAACGCAAGGCTAGGCAATGCACGGATGGTAAGCAAAGAGTAACGGAAGGCAAGGAAGGCAAGGGAAAGCAAGGCAAATCAAGAGTAAGGGAAGGAACGGCACGGCAAGGGGAAACAAGGCTAAGGCACGACAACGCAAGCTGGGCAAAGCACGGCAAGGCAAGGAAAGGGTAACGCAAGGCAAGGCACGGTCAGGCAAGGCAAGGCTAATGCACGACAACGCAAGGCTAGGCAGTGCACGGCTAGGCAAGGAACGAGTAACGGAAGGAATGGAAGGCAAGGCAAAGCAAGGCAAGGCAAGTGTAACAAAAGGCACGGCACGGCAAGGGGAAACAAGGCTAAGGCACGACAACGCAAGCTAGGCAATGCACGGCAAGGCAAGGAAAGGGTAACGCAAGGCAAGGCAGGGTCAGGCGAGACAAGGCTAAGGCACGACAACGCAAGGCTAGGCAATGCACGGCAAGGCAAGGAAAGGGTAACGCAAGGGAAGGCACGGTGCGGAAAGGCAAGGCTAATGCACAACACCGCACGTCTAGGCAATGCACGGCAAGGAAAGGAAAGGGTAACGCAAGGGAATTCACGGTCAGGGGAGGCAAGGCTAAGTCACGACAACGCAAGGCTAGGCAATGCACGGAAGGTAAGCAAAGAGCAACGGAAGGCAAGGAAGGCAAGGGAAAGCAAGGCAAGTTAAGGGTAAGGGAAGGAACGGCACGGCAAGGGGAAACAAGGCTAAGGCACGACAACGCAAGCTAGGCAATGCACGGCAAGGCAAGGAAAGGGTAACGCAAGGCAAGGCACGGTCAGGAAATGCAAGGCTAATGCACGACAACGGAAGGCTAGGCAATGCACGGCAAGGCAAGGAAAGAGTAACGGAATGTAAGGAATGCAAGGGAAAGCAAGGCAAGGCAAGAGTAACGGAAGGAACGGCACGGCAAGGGGAAACAAGGCTAAGGCACGACAACGCAAGGCTAGGCAAAGCACGGCAAGGCAAGGAAAGGGTAACGCAAGGCAAGGCACGGTGCGGCATGGCAAGGCTAATGCACGACAACGCACGGCTAGGCAAAGCAAGGCAAGGGAAGGAGAGGGTAACGCAAGGCCAGGCACGGTCAGTCGAGGGAAGGCTAATGCACGACAACGCAAGGCTTAGCAGTGCACGGCTAGGCAAGGAAAGCGTAACAGAAGGAAAGGAAGGCAAGGCAAAGCAATGCAAGGCAAGTGAAACAAAAGGCACGGCACGGAAAGGGGAAACAAGGCTAAGGCACGACAACGCAAGCTAGGCAATGCACGGCAATTCAAGGAAAGTGTAACGCAAGCTAAGGCACGGTCAGTCGAGGCAAGGCTAATGCACGACAACGCAAGGCTTGGCAGTGCACGGCTAGGGAAGGAAAGCGTAACAGAAGGAAAGGAAGACAAGGCAAAGCAATACAAGGCAAGTGAAACAAAAGGCACGGCACGGTAAGGGGAAAAAAGGGTAAGGCACGACAACGCAAGCTAGGCAATGCACGGCAAGGCAAGGAAAGGGTAACGCAAGGCAAGGCACGGTCAGACAAGGCAAGGCTAATGCACGACAACGCAAGGCTAGGCAATGCACGGTAAGGCAAGGAAAGAGTAACGGAAGGCAAGGAATGCAAGGGAAACAAGGCAAGGCAAGAGTAACGGAAGGAACGGCACGGCAAGGGGAAGCAAGGCTAAGGCACGACAACGCAAGGCTAGGCAATGCACGGCAAGGGAAGGAAAGGGTAACGCAAGGCAAGGCACGGTGAGGCAAGGCAAGGCTAATGCACAACAACGCACAGCTAGGCAATGCACGGCAAGGCAAGGAAAGGGTAACGCAAATGAAATCACGGTCAGGCGAGGCAAGGCTAAGGCACGACAACGCAAGGCTAGGCAATGCAGGTAAGGCAAGCAAGGAGTAACGGAACGGAAGGAAGGCAAGGGAAAGCAAGGCAAGGCAAGGTTAACGGAAGGAACGGCTCGGCAAGGGGAAACAAGGCTAAGGCACGGCTACGCACGGCTAGGCAATGCACGGCCAGGCAAGGAAAGGGTAACGAAAGGCAAGGCACGGTGAGGCAAGTCAAGGTTAAGGCACGAAAACGCAAGGCTAGGCAGTGCACGGAAGGCAAGCAAAGAGTAACGGAAGGGAAGGAAGGCAACGGAAGGCAAGGCAAGTTAAGGGTAAGGGAAGGAACGGCACGGCAAGGGGAAACAGGGCTAAGGCATGACAACGCAAGCTAGGCTATGCACGGCAAGACAAGGAAAGGGTAACGCAAGGCAAGGCACGGTCAGGCAAGGCAAGGCTAATGCACGACAACGCAAGGTTAGGCAATGCACGGCAAGGCAAGGAAAGGGTAACGCAAGGCAAGGCTCTGTCAGGCGAGGCAAGGCTAAGGCACGACAACGCAAGGCTAGGCAATGCACGGAAGGTAAGCAAAGAGTATCGGAAGGCAAGGAAGGCAAGGGAAAGCAAGGCAAGTTAAGGGTAAGGTAAGGAACGGCACCCAAGGGGAAACAAGGCTAAGGCACGACAACGCAAGCTAGGCAATGCACGGCAAGGCAAGGAAACGGTAACGCAAGGCAAGGCACGGTCAGGCAAGGCAAGGCTAATGCACGACAACGCAAGGCTAGGCAGTGCACGGCTAGGCAAGGAACGAGTAACGGAAGGAATGGAAGGCAAGGCAAAGCAAGGCAAGGCAAGTGTAACAAAAGGCACGGCACGGCAAGGGGAAACAAGGCTAAGGCACGACAACGCAAGCTAGGCAATGCACGGCAAGGCAAGGAAAGGGTAACGCAAGGCAAGGCACGGTCAGGAAATGCAAGGCTAATGCACGACAACGGAAGGCTAGGCAATGCACGGCAAGGCAAGGAAAGAGTAACGGAATGTAAGGAATGCAAGGGAAAGCAAGGCAAGGCAAGAGTAACGGAAGGAACGGCACGGCAAGGGGAAACAAGGCTAAGGCACGACAACGCAAGGCTAGGCAAAGCACGGCAAGGCAAGGAAAGGGTAACGCAAGGCAAGCCACGGTGAGGCATGGCAAGGCTAATGCACGACAACGCACGGCTAGGCAAAGCAAGGCAAGGGAAGGAGAGGGTAACGCAACGCCAGGCACGGTCAGTCGAGGGAAGGCTAATGCACGACAACGAAAGGCTTAGAAGTGCACGGCTAGGCAAGGAAAGCGTAACAGAAGGAAAGGAAGGCAAGGCAAAGCAATGCAAGGCAAGTGAAACAAAAGGCACGGCACGGCAAGGGAAAACGAGGCTAAGGCACGACAACGCAAGCTAGGCAATGCACGACAAGGCAAGGAGAGGGTAACGCAAGGCAAGGCACGGTCAGTCGAGGAAAGGCTAATGCACGACAACGCAAGGCTTGGCAGTGCACGGCTAGGGAAGGAAAGCGTAACAGAAGGAAAGGAAGGCAAGGCAAAGCAATGCAAGGCAAGTGAAACAAACGGCACGGCACGGCAAGGGGAAAAAAGGGTAAGGCACGACAACGCAAGCTAGGCAATGCACGGCAAGGCAAGGAAAGGGTAACGTAAGGGAAGGCACGGTGAGGCAAGGCAAGGCTAATGCACAACAACGCAGGGCTAGGCAATGGACGGCAAGGCAAGGAAAGGGTAACGCAAGGCAAGGCACGGTGAGGCAAGTCAAGGCTAATGCACGACAACGCAAGGCTAGGCAGTGCACGGCTAGGCAAGGAACGAGTAACGGAAGGAATGGAAGGCAAGGCAAAGCAAGGCAAGGCAAGTGTAACAAATGGCACGGCACGGCAAGGGGAAACAAGGCTAAGGCACGACAACGCAAGGCTAGGCAATGCATGGCAAGGCAAGGAAAGAGTAACAGAAGGTAAGGAATGCAAGGGAAAGCAAGGCAAGGCAAGAGTAACAGAAGGAACGGCACGGCAAGGGGAAAGAAGGCTAAGGCACGACAACGCAAGCTAGGCAATGCACGGCAAGGCAAGGAAAGGGTAACGCAAGGGAAGGCACGGTCAGGAAATGCAAGGCTAATGCACGACAACGGAAGGCTAGGCCATGCACGGCAAGGCAAGGAAAGAGTAACGGAATGTAAGGAATGCAAGGGAAAGCAAGGCAAGGCAAGAGTAACGGAAGGAACGGCACGGCAAGGGGAAACAAGGCTAAGGCACGACGACGCAAGGCTAGGCAATGCACGGCAAGGCAAGGAAAGGGTAACGCAAGGCAAGGCACGGTCAGTCGAGGCAAGGCTAATGCACGACAACGCAAGGCTTGGCAGTGCAAGGCTAGGCAAGGAAAGAGTAACAGAAGGAAAGGAAGGCAACGCAAAGCAATGCAAGGCAAGTGAAACAAAAGGCACGGCACGGCAAGGAGAAACAAGGGTAAGGCACGACAACGCAAGCTAGGCAATGCACGACAAGGCAAGGAGAGGGTAACGCAAGGCAAGGCACGGTCAGTCGAGGAAAGGCTAATGCACGACAACGCAAGGCTTGGCAGTGCACGGCTAGGGAAGGAAAGCGTAACAGAAGGAAAGGAAGGCAAGGCAAAGCAATGCAAGGCAAGTGAAACAAACGGCACGGCACGGCAAGGGGAAAAAAGGGTAAGGCACGACAACGCAAGCTAGGCAATGCACGGCAAGGCAAGGAAAGGGTAACGTAAGGGAAGGCACGGTGAGGCAAGGCAAAGCTAATGCACAACAACGCAGGGCTAGGCAATGGACGGCAAGGCAAGGAAAGGGTAACGCAAGGCAAGGCACGGTGAGGCAAGTCAAGGCTAATGCACGACAACGCAAGGCTAGGCAGTGCACGGCTAGGCAAGGAACGAGTAACGGAAGGAATGGAAGGCAAGGCAAAGCAAGGCAAGGCAAGTGTAACAAATGGCACGGCACGGCAAGGGGAAACAAGGCTAAGGCACGACAACGCAAGCTAGGCAATGCACGGCAAGGCAAGGAAAGGGTAACGCAAGGCAAGGGAGGGTCAGGCGAGACAAGGTTAAGGCACGACAACGCAAGGCTAGGCAATGCACGGCAAGGCAAGGAAAGGGTAACGCAAGGGAAGGCACGGTGAGGAAAGGCAAGGCTAATGCACAACAACGCACGTCTAGGCAATGCACGGCAAGGCAAGGAAAGGGTAACGCAAGGGAAGCCACGGTCAGGCGAGGCAAGGCTAAGTCACGAGAACGCAAGGCTAGGCAATGCACGGAAGGTAAGCAAAGAGCAACGGAAGGCAAGGCAAGGCAAGGGAAAGGAAGGCAAGTTAAGGGTAAGGGATGGAACGGCACGGCAAGGGGAAACAAGGCTAAGGCACGACAACGCAAGCTAGGCAATGCACGGCAAGGCAAGGAAAGGGTAACGCAAGGCAAGGCACGGTCAGGCGAGACAAGGCTAAGGCACGACAACGCAAGGCTAGGCAATGCACGGCAAGGCAAGGAAAGGGTAACGCAAGGGAAGGCACGGTGAGGAAAGGCAAGGCTAATGCACAACACCGCACGTCTAGGCAATGCACGGCAAGGCAAGGAAAGGGTAACGCAAGGGAAGTCACGGTCAGGCGAGGCAAGGCTAAGTCACGACAACGCAAGGCTAGGCAATGCACGGAAGGTAAGCAAAGAGCAACGGAAGGCAAGGAAGGCAAGGGAAAGCAAGGCAAGTTAAGGGTAAGGGAAGGAACGGCACGGCAAGGGGAAACAGGGCTAAGGCATGACAACGCAAGCTAGGCAATGCACCGCAAGGCAAGGAAAGGGTAACGCAAGGCAAGGCACGGTCAGGCAAGGCAAGGCTAATGCACGACAACGGAAGGCTAGGCAATGCACGGCAAGGCAATGAAAGGGTAACGCAAGGGAAGTCACGGTCAGGCGAGGCATGGCTACGGCACGACAACGCAAGGCTAGGCAATGCACGGATGGTAATCAAAGAGCAACGGAAGGCAAGGAAGGCAAGGGAAAGCAAGGCAAGTTAAGGGTAAGGGAAGGAACGGCACGGCAAGGGGAAACAGGGCTAAGGCACGACAACGCAAGCTAGGCAATGCACCGCAAGGCAAGGAAAGGGTAACGCAAGGCAAGGCACGGTCAGGCAAGGCAAGGCTAATGCACGACAACGCAAGGCTAGGCAGTGCACGGCTAGGCAAGGAACGAGTAACGGAAGGAATGGAAGGCAAGGCAAAGCAAGGCAAGGCAAGTGTAACAAAAGGCACGGCACGGCAAGGGGAAACAAGGCTAAGGCACGACAACGCAAGCTAGGCAATGCACGGCAAGGCAAGGAAAGGGTAACGCAAGGCAAGGCAGGGTCAGGCGAGACAAGGCTAAGGCACGACAACACAAGGCTAGGCAATGCACGGCAAGGCAAGGAAAGGGTAACGCAAGGCAAGGCACGGTGAGGAAAGGCAAGGCTAATGCACAACAACGCACGTCTAGGCAATGCACGGCAAGGCAATGAAAGAGTAACGGAATGTAAGGAATGCAAGGGAAAGCAAGGCAAGGCAAGAGTAACGGAAGGAACGGCACGGCAAGGGGAAACAAGGCTAAGGCACGACAACGCAAGGCTAGGCAAAGCACGGCAAGGCAAGGAAAGGGTAACGCAATGCAAGGCACGGTGAGGCAAGGCAAGGCTAATGCACGACAACGCACGGCTAGGCAAAGCAAGGCAAGGGAAGGAGAGGGTAACGCAAGGCAAGGCACGGTCAAGCGAGGCAAGGCTAAGGCACGACAACGCAAGGCTAGGCAGTTCACGGCTAGGCAAGGAACGAGTAACGGAAGGAATGAAAGGCAAGGCAAAGCAAGGCAAGGCAAGTGAACCAAAAGGCACGGCACGGCAAGGGGAAACAAGGCTAAGGCACGACAACGCAAGCTAGGCAATGCACGGCAAGGCAAGGAAAGGGTAACGCAAGGCAAGGCAGGGTCAGTCGAGGCAAGGCTAATGCACGACAACGCAAGGCTTGGCAGTGCACGGCTAGGCAAGGAACGAGTAACAGAAGGAAAGGAACGCAAGGCAAAGCAATGCAAGGCAAGTGAAACAAAAGGCACGGCACGGCAAGGGGAAACAAGGGTAAGGCACGACAACGCAAGCTAGGCAATGCACGGCAAGGCAAGGAAAGGGTAACGCAAGGCAAGGCACGGTGAGGCAAGGCAAGGCTAATGCACAACAACGCACGGCTAGGCAATGGACGGCAAGGCAAGGAAAGGGTAACGCAAGTGAAGTCACGGTCAGGCGAGGCAAGGCTAAGGCACGACAACGCAAGGCTAGGCAATGCAGGTAAGGCAAGCAAGGAGTAACGGAACGGAAGGAAGGCAAGGGAAAGCAAGGCAAGGCAAGGTTAACGGAAGGAACGGCTCGGCAAGGGGAAACAAGGCTAAGGCACGGCTACGCACGGCTAGGCAATGCACGGCAAGGCAAGGAAAGGGTAACGCAAGGCAAGGCACGGTGAGGAAAGGCAAGGCTAATGCACAACAACGCACGTCTAGGCAATGCACGGCAAGGCAAGGAAAGAGTAACGGAATGTAAGGAATGCAAGGGAAAGCAAGGCAAGGCAAGAGTAACGGAAGGAACGGCACGGCAAGGGGAAACAAGGCTAAGGCACGACAACGCAAGGCCAGGCAAAGCACGGCAAGGCAAGGAAAGGGTAACGCAAGGCAAGGCACGGTGAGGCAAGGCAAGGCTAATGCACGACAACGCACGGCTAGGCAAAGCAAGGCAAGGGAAGGAGAGGGTAACGCAAGGCAAGGCACGGTCAAGCGAGGCAAGGCTAAGGCACGACAACGGAAGGCTAGGCAATGCACGGAAGGTAAGCAAAGAGTAACGGAAGGCAAGGAAGGCAAGGGAAAGCAAGGCAAGTTAAGAGTAAGGGAAGGAACGGCATGGCAAGGGGAAACAAGGCTAAGGCACGAAAACGAAAGCTAGGCAAAGCACGGCAAGGCAAGGAACGGGTAACGCAAGGCAAGGCACGGTCAGGCAAGGCAAGGCTAATGCACGACAACGCAAGGCTAGGCAGTGCACGGCTAGGCAAGGAACGAGTAACGGAAGGAATGAAAGGCAAGGCAAAGCAAGGCAAGGCAAGTGAACCAAAAGGCACGGCACGGCAAGGGGAAACAAGGCTAAGGCACGACAACGCAAGCTAGGCAATGCACGGCAAGGCAAGGAAAGGGTAACGCAAGGGAAGTCACGGTCAGGCGAGGCAAGGCTAAGGCACGACAACGCAAGGCTTGGCAGTGCACGGCTAGGCAAGGAACGAGTAACAGAAGGAAAGGAACGCAAGGCAAAGCAATGCAAGGCAAGTGAAACAAAAGGCACGGCACGGCAAGGGGAAACAAGGGTAAGGCACGACAACGCAAGCTAGGCAATGCACGGCAAGGCAAGGAAAGGGTAACGCAAGGCAAGGCACGGTGAGGCAAGGCAAGGCTAATGCACAACAACGCACAGCTAGGCAATGCACGGCAAGGCAAGGAAAGGGTAACGCAAGTGAAATCACGGTCAGGCGAGGCAAGGCTAAGGCACGACAACGCAAGGCTAGGCAATGCAGGTAAGGCAAGCAAGGAGTAACGGAACGGAAGGAAGGCAAGGGAAAGCAAGGCAAGGCAAGGTTAACGGAAGGAACGGCTCGGCAAGGGGAAACAAGGCTAAGGCACGGCCACGCTCGGCTAGGCAATGCACGGCCAGGCAAGGAAAGGGTAACGAAAGGCAAGGCACGGTGAGGCAAGTCAAGGTTAAGGCACGAAAACGCAAGGCTAGGCAGTGCACGGAAGGCAAGCAAAGAGTAACGGAAGGCAAGGAAGACAAGGGAAAGCAAGGCAAGTTAAGGGTAAGGGAAGGAACGGCACGGCAAGGGGAAACAGGGCTAAGGCATGACAACGCAAGCTAGGCTATGCACGGCAAGACAAGGAAAGGGTAACGCAAGGCAAGGCACGGTCAGGCAAGGGAAGGCTAATGCACGACAACGCAAGCCTAGGCAATGCACGGCAAGGCAAGGAAAGGGTAACGCAAGGCAAGGCTCTGTCAGGCGAGGCAAGGCTAAGGCACCACAACGCAAGGCTAAGCAATGCACGGAAGGTAAGCAAAGAGTATCGGAAGGCAAGGAAGGCAAGGGAAAGCAAGGCAAGTTAAGGGTAAGGTAAGGAACGGCACTGCAAGGGGAAACAAGGCTAAGGCACGACAACGCAAGCTAGGCAATGCACGGCAAGGCAAGGAAAGGGTAACGCAAGGCAAGGCACGGTCAGGAAATGCAAGGCTAATGCACGACAACGGAAGGCTAGGCAATGCACGGCAAGGCAAGGAAAGAGTAACGGAATGTAAGGAATGCAAGGGAAAGCAAGGCAAGGCAAGAGTAACGGAAGGAACGGCACGGCAAGGGGAAACAAGGCTAAGGCACGACAACGCAAGGCTAGGCAAAGCACGGCAAGGCAAGGAAAGGGTAACGCAAGGCAAGGCACCGTGAGGCAAGGCAAGGCTAATGCACGACAACGCACGGCTAGGCAAAGCAAGGCAAGGGAAGGAGAGGGTAACGCAAGGCCAGGCACGGTCAGGGGAGGGAAGGCTAATGCACGACAACGCAAGGCTTGGCAGTGCACGGCTAGGCAAGGAAAGCGTAACAGAAGGAAAGGAAGGCAAGGCAAAGCAATGCAAGGAAAGTGAAACAAAAGGCACGGCACGGCAAGGGGAAACAAGGCTAAGGCACGACAACGCCAGCTAGGCAATGCAGGGCAAGGCAAGAAAAGGGTAACGCAAGGCAAAGCACGGTCAGTCAAGGCAAGGCTAATGCACGACATCGCAAGGCTTGGCAGTGCACGGCTAGGCAAGGAAAGCGTAACAGAAGGAAAGGAAGGAAAGGCAAAGCAATGCAAGGGAAGTGAAACAAAAGGCACGGCACGGCAAGGGGAAAAAAGGGTAAGGCAGGACAACGCAAGCTAGGCAAAGCACGGCAAGTCAAGGAAAGGGTAACGCAAGGCAAGGCACGGTGAGGCATGGCAAGGCTAATGCACGACAACGAACGGCTAGGCAAAGCAAGGCAAGGGAAGGAGAGGGTAACGCTGGGCCAGGCACGGTCAGTCGAGGGAAGGCTAATGCACGACAACGCAAGGCTTAGCAGTGCACGGCTAGGCAAGGAAAGCGTAACATAAGGAAAGGAAGGCAAGGCAAAGCAATGCAAGGCAAGTGAAAAAAAAGGCACGGCACGGCAAGGGGAAACAAGGTTAAGGCACGACAACGCAAGCTAGGCAATGCACGGCAAGGCAAGGAAAGGGTAACGCAAGGCAAGGCAGGGTCAGGCAAGACAAGGCTAAGGCACGACAACGCAAGGCTAGGCAATGCACGGCAAGGCAAGGAAAGGGTAACGCAAGGGAAGGCACGGTGAGGAAAGGCAAGGCTAATGCACAACAACGCACGTCTAGGCAATGCACGGCAAGGCAAGGAAAGGGTAACGCAAGGGAAGTCACGGTCAGGCGAGGCAAGGCTAAGGCACGACAACGCAAGGCTAGGCAATGCATGGCAAGGCAAGGAAAGAGTAACAGAATGTAAGGAATGCAAGGGAAAGCAAGGCAAGGCAAGAGTAACAGAAGGAACGGCACGGCAAGGGGAAAGAAGGCTAAGGCACGACAACGCAAGCTAGGCAATGCACGGCAAGGCAAGGAAAGGGTAACGCAAGGGAAGGCACGGTCAGGAAATGCAAGGGTAATGCACGACAACGGAAGGCTAGGCCATGCACGGCAAGGCAAGGAAAGAGTAACGGAATGTAAGGAATGCAAGGGAAAGCAAGGCAAGGCAAGAGTAACGGAAGGAACGGCACGGCAAGGGGAAACAAGGCTAAGGCACGACGACACAAGGCTAGGCAATGCACGGCAAGGCAAGGAAAGGGTAACGCAAGGCAAGGCACGGTCAGTCGAGGCAAGGCTAATGCACGACAACGCAAGGCCTGGCAGTGCAAGGCTAGGCAAGGAAAGAGTAACAGAAGGAAAGGAAGGCAACGCAAAGCAATGCAAGGCAAGTGAAACAAAAGGCACGGCACGGCAAGGAGAAACAAGGGTAAGGCACGACAACGTAAGCTGGGCAATGCACGGCAAGGCAAGGAAAGGGTAACGTAAGGCAAGGCACGGTGAGGCAAGGCAAGGCTAATGCACAACAATGCACGGCTAGGCAATGGACGGCAAGGCAAGGAAAGGGTAACGCAAGGGAAGTCACGGTCAGGCGAGGCAAGGCTACGGCACGACAACGCAAGGCTAGGCAATGCACGGATGGTAAGCAAAGAGTAACGGAAGTCAAGGAAGGCAAGGGAAAGCAAGGCAAATCAAGAGTAAGGGAAGGAACGGCACGGCAAGGGGAAACAAGGCTAAGGCACGACAACGCAAGCTGGGCAAAGCACGGCAAGGCAAGGAAAGGGTAACGCAAGGCAAGGCACGGTCAGGCAAGGCAAGGCTAATGCACGACAACGCAAGGCTAGGCAGTGCACGGCTAGGCAAGGAACGAGTAACGGAAGGAATGGAAGGCAAGGCAAAGCAAGGCAAGGCAAGTGTAACAAAAGGCACGGCACGGCAAGGGGAAACAAGGCTAAGGCACGACAACGCAAGCTAGGCAATGCACGGCAAGGCAAGGAAAGGGTAACGCAAGGCAAGGCAGGGTCAGGCGAGACAAGGCTAAGGCACGACAACGCAAGGCTAGGCAATGCACGGCAAGGCAAGGAAAGGGTAACGCAAGGGAAGGCACGGTGAGGAAAGGCAAGGCTAATGCACAACACCGCACGTCTAGGCAATGCACGGCAAGGCAAGGAAAGGGTAACGCAAGGGAAGTCACGGTCAGGCGAGGCAAGGCTAAGTCACGACAACGCAAGGCTAGGCAATGCACGGAAGGTAAGCAAAGAGCAACGGAAGGCAAGGAAGGCAAGGGAAAGCAAGGCAAGTTAAGGGTAAGGGAAGGAACGGCACGGCAAGGGGAAACAAGGCTAAGGCACGACAACGCAAGCTAGGCAATGCACGGCAAGGCAAGGAAAGGGTAACGCAAGGCAAGGCACGGTCAGGAAATGCAAGGCTAATGCACGACAACGGAAGGCTAGGCAATGCACGGCAAGGCAAGGAAAGAGTAACGGAATGTAAGGAATGCAAGGGAAAGCAAGGCAAGGCAAGAGTAACGGAAGGAACGGCACGGCAAGGGGAAACAAGGCTAAGGCACGACAACGCAAGGCTAGGCAAAGCACGGCAAGGCAAGGAAAGGGTAACGCAAGGCAAGGCACGGTGCGGCATGGCAAGGCTAATGCACGACAACGCACGGCTAGGCAAAGCAAGGCAAGGGAAGGAGAGGGTAACGCAAGGCCAGGCACGGTCAGTCGAGGGAAGGCTAATGCACGACAACGCAAGGCTTAGCAGTGCACGGCTAGGCAAGGAAAGCGTAACAGAAGGAAAGGAAGGCAAGGCAAAGCAATGCAAGGCAAGTGAAACAAAAGGCACGGCACGGCAAGGGGAAACAAGGCTAAGGCACGACAACGCAAGCTAGGCAATGCACGGCAATTCAAGGAAAGTGTAACGCAAGGCAAGGCACGGTCAGTCGAGGCAAGGCTAATGCACGACAACGCAAGGCTTGGCAGTGCACGGCTAGGGAAGGAAAGCGTAACAGAAGGAAAGGAAGGCAAGGCAAAGCAATACAAGGCAAGTGAAACAAAAGGCACGGCACGGTAAGGGGAAAAAAGGGTAAGGCACGACAACGCAAGCTAGGCAATGCACGGCAAGGCAAGGAAAGGGTAACGCAAGGCAAGGCACGGTCAGACAAGGCAAGGCTAATGCACGACAACGCAAGGCTAGGCAATGCACGGTAAGGCAAGGAAAGAGTAACGGAAGGCAAGGAATGCAAGGGAAACAAGGCAAGGCAAGAGTAACGGAAGGAACGGCACGGCAAGGGGAAGCAAGGCTAAGGCACGACAACGCAAGGCTAGGCAATGCACGGCAAGGGAAGGAAAGGGTAACGCAAGGCAAGGCACGGTGAGGCAAGGCAAGGCTAATGCACAACAACGCACAGATAGGCAATGCACGGCAAGGCAAGGAAAGGGTAACGCAAGTGAAATCACGGTCAGGCGAGGCAAGGCTAAGGCACGACAACGCAAGGCTAGGCAATGCAGGTAAGGCAAGCAAGGACTAACGGAACGGAAGGAAGGCAAGGGAAAGCAAGGCAAGGCAAGGTTAACGGAAGGAACGGCTCGGCAAGGGGAAACAAGGCTAAGGCACGGCTACGCACGGCTAGGCAATGCACGGCCAGGCAAGGAAAGGGTAACGAAAGGCAAGGCACGGTGAGGCAAGTCAAGGTTAAGGCACGAAAACGCAAGGCTAGGCAGTGCACGGAAGGCAAGCAAAGAGTAACGGAAGGGAAGGAAGGCAAGGGAAGGCAAGGCAAGTTAAGGGTAAGGGAAGGAACGGCACGGCAAGGGGAAACAGGGCTAAGGCATGACAACGCAAGCTAGGCTATGCACGGCAAGACAAGGAAAGGGTAACGCAAGGCAAGGCACGGTCAGGCAAGGCAAGGCTAATGCACGACAACGCAAGGCTAGGCAATGCACGGCAAGGCAAGGAAAGGGTAACGCAAGGCAAGGCTCTGTCAGGCGAGGCAAGGCTAAGGCACGACAACGCAAGGCTAGGCAATGCACGGAAGGTAAGCAAAGAGTATCGGAAGGCAAGGAAGGCAAGGGAAAGCAAGGCAAGTTAAGGGTAAGGTAAGGAACGGCACTGCAAGGGGAAAAAAGGCTAAGGCACGACAACGCAAGCTAGGCAATGCACGGCAAGGCAAGGAAAGGGTAACGCAAGGGAAGGCACGGTCAGGAAATGCAAGGCTAATGCACGACAACGGAAGGCTAGGCCATGCACGGCAAGGCAAGGAAAGAGTAACGGAATGTAAGGAATGCAAGGGAAAGCAAGGCAAGGCAAGAGTAACGGAAGGAACGGCACGGCAAGGGGAAACAAGGCTAAGGCACGACGACACAAGGCTAGGCAATGCACGGCAAGGCAAGGAAAGGGTAACGCAAGGGAAGGCACGGTCAGGAAATGCAAGGCTAATGCACGACAACGGAAGGCTAGGCCATGCACGGCAAGGCAAGGAAAGAGTAACGGAATGTAAGGAATGCAAGGGAAAGCAAGGCAAGGCAAGAGTAACGGAAGGAACGGCACGGCAAGGGGAAACAAGGCTAAGGCACGACGACACAAGGCTAGGCAATGCACGGCAAGGCAAGGAAAGGGTAACGCAAGGCAAGGCACGGTCAGTCGAGGCAAGGCTAATGCACGACAACGCAAGGCTTGGCAATGCAAGGCTAGGCAAGGAAAGAGTAACAGAAGGAAAGGAAGGCAACGCAAAGCAATGCAAGGCAAGTGAAACAAAAGGCACGGCACGGCAAGGAGAAACAAGGGTAAGGCACGACAACGTAAGCTGGGCAATGCACGGCAAGGCAAGGAAAGGGTAACGTAAGGCAAGGCACGGTGAGGCAAGGCAAGGCTAATGCACAACAATGCACGGCTAGGCAATGGACGGCAAGGCGAGGAAAGGGTAACGCAAGGGAAGTCACGGTCAGGCGAGGCAAGGCTACGGCACGACAACGCAAGGCTAGGCAATGCACGGATGGTAAGCAAAGAGTAACGGAAGGCAAGGAAGGCAAGGGAAAGCAAGGCAAATCAAGAGTAAGGGAAGGAACGGCACGGCAAGGGGAAACAAGGCTAAGGCACGACAACGCAAGCTGGGCAAAGCACGGCAAGGCAAGGAAAGGGTAACGCAAGGCAAGGCACGGTCAGGCAAGGCAAGGCTAATGCACGACAAAGCAAGGCTAGGCAGTGCACGGCTAGGCAAGGAACGAGTAACGGAAGGAATGGAAGGCAAGGCAAAGCAAGGCAAGGCAAGTGTAACAAAAGGCACGGCACGGCAAGGGGAAACAAGGCTAAGGCACGACAACGCAAGCTAGGCAATGCACGGCAAGGCAAGGAAAGGGTAACGCAAGGCAAGGCAGGGTCAGGCGAGACAAGGCTAAGGCACGACAACGCAAGGCTAGGCAATGCACGGCAAGGCAAGGAAAGGGTAACGCAAGGGAAGGCACGGTGAGGAAAGGCAAGGCTAATGCACAACACCGCACGTCTAGGCAATGCACGGCAAGGAAAGGAAAGGGTAACGCAAGGGAAGTCACGGTCAGGCGAGGCAAGGCTAAGTCACGACAACGCAAGGCTAGGCAATGCACGGAAGGTAAGCAAAGAGCAACGGAAGGCAAGGAAGGCAAGGGAAAGCAAGGCAAGTTAAGGGTAAGGGAAGGAACGGCACGGCAAGGGGAAACAAGGCTAAGGCACGACAACGCAAGCTAGGCAATGCACGGCAAGGCAAGGAAAGGGTAACGCAAGGCAAGGCACGGTCAGGAAATGCAAGGCTAATGCACGACAACGGAAGGCTAGGCAATGCACGGCAAGGCAAGGAAAGAGTAACGGAATGTAAGGAATGCAAGGGAAAGCAAGGCAAGGCAAGAGTAACGGAAGGAACGGCACGGCAAGGGGAAACAAGGCTAAGGCACGACAACGCAAGGCTAGGCAAAGCACGGCAAGGCAAGGAAAGGGTAACGCAAGGCAAGGCACGGTGCGGCATGGCAAGGCTAATGCACGACAACGCACGGCTAGGCAAAGCAAGGCAAGGGAAGGAGAGGGTAACGCAAGGCCAGGCACGGTCAGTCGAGGGAAGGCTAATGCACGACAACGCAAGGCTTAGCAGTGCACGGCTAGGCAAGGAAAGCGTAACAGAAGGAAAGGAAGGCAAGGCAAAGCAATGCAAGGCAAGTGAAACAAAAGGCACGGCACGGCAAGGGGAAACAAGGCTAAGGCACGACAACGCAAGCTAGGCAATGCACGGCAATTCAAGGAAAGTGTAACGCAAGGCAAGGCACGGTCAGTCGAGGCAAGGCTAATGCACGACAACGCAAGGCTTGGCAGTGCACGGCTAGGGAAGGAAAGCGTAACAGAAGGAAAGGAAGGCAAGGCAAAGCAATACAAGGCAAGTGAAACAAAAGGCACGGCACGGTAAGGGGAAAAAAGGGTAAGGCACGACAACGCAAGCTAGGCAATGCACGGCAAGGCAAGGAAAGGGTAACGCAAGGCAAGGCACGGTCAGACAAGGCAAGGCTAATGCACGACAACGCAAGGCTAGGCAATGCACGGTAAGGCAAGGAAAGAGTAACGGAAGGCAAGGAATGCAAGGGAAACAAGGCAAGGCAAGAGTAACGGAAGGAACGGCACGGCAAGGGGAAGCAAGGCTAAGGCACGACAACGCAAGGCTAGGCAATGCACGGCAAGGGAAGGAAAGGGTAACGCAAGGCAAGGCACGGTGAGGCAAGGCAAGGCTAATGCACAACAACGCACAGCTAGGCAATGCACGGCAAGGCAAGGAAAGGGTAACGCAAGTGAAATCACGGTCAGGCGAGGCAAGGCTAAGGCACGACAACGCAAGGCTAGGCAATGCAGGTAAGGCAAGCAAGGAGTAACGGAACGGAAGGAAGGCAAGGGAAAGCAAGGCAAGGCAAGGTTAACGGAAGGAACGGCTCGGCAAGGGGAAACAAGGCTAAGGCACGGCTACGCACGGCTAGGCAATGCACGGCCAGGCAAGGAAAGGGTAACGAAAGGCAAGGCACGGTGAGGCAAGTCAAGGTTAAGGCACGAAAACGCAAGGCTAGGCAGTGCACGGAAGGCAAGCAAAGAGTAACGGAAGGGAAGGAAGGCAAGGGAAGGCAAGGCAAGTTAAGGGTAAGGGAAGGAACGGCACGGCAAGGGGAAACAGGGCTAAGGCATGACAACGCAAGCTAGGCTATGCACGGCAAGACAAGGAAAGGGTAACGCAAGGCAAGGCACGGTCAGGCAAGGCAAGGCTAATGCACGACAACGCAAGGCTAGGCAATGCACGGCAAGGCAAGGAAAGGGTAACGCAAGGCAAGGCTCTGTCAGGCGAGGCAAGGCTAAGGCACGACAACGCAAGGCTAGGCAATGCACGGAAGGTAAGCAAAGAGTATCGGAAGGCAAGGAAGGCAAGGGAAAGCAAGGCAAGTTAAGGGTAAGGTAAGGAACGGCACTGCAAGGGGAAACAAGGCTAAGGCACGACAACGCAAGGCTAGGCAAAGCACGGCAAGGCAAGGAAAGGGTAACGCAAGGCAAGGCACGGTGAGGCAAGGCAAGGCTAATGCACGACAACGCACGGCTAGGCAAAGCAAGGCAAGGGAAGGAGAGGGTAACGCAAGGCCAGGCACGGTCAGTGGAGGGAAGGCTAATGCACGACAACGCAAGGCTTGGCAGTGCACGGCTAGGCAAGGAAAGCGTAACAGAAGGAAAGGAAGGCAAGGCAAAGCAATGCAAGGCAAGTGAAACAAAAGGCACGGCACGGCAAGGGGAAACAAGGCTAAGGCACGACAACGCAAGCTAGGCAAAGCACGGCAAGGCAAGGAAAGGGTAACGCAAGGCAAGGCACGGTGAGGCATGGCAAGGCTAATGCACGACAACGAACGGCTAGGAAAAGCAAGGCAAGGGAAGGAGAGGGTAACGCAAGGCCAGGCACGGTCAGTCGAGGGAAGGCTAATGCACGACAACGCAAGGCTTAGCAGTGCACGGCTAGGCAAGGAAAGCGTAACATAAGGAAAGGAAGGCAAGGCAAAGCAATGCAAGGCAAATGAAACAAAAGGCACGGCACGGCAAGGGGAAACAAGGTTAAGGCACGATAACGCAAGCTAGGCAATGCACGGCAAGGCAAGGAAAGGGTAACGCAAGGCAAGGCAGGGTCAGGCAAGACAAGGCTAAGGCACGACAACGCAAGGCTAGGCAATGCACGGCAAGGCAAGGAAAGGGTAACGCAAGGGAAGGCACGGTGAGGAAAGGCAAGGCTAATGCACAACAACGCACGTCTAGGCAATGCACGGCAAGGCAAGGAAAGGGTAACGCAAGGGAAGTCACGGGCAGGCGAGGCAAGGCTAAGGCACGACAACGCAAGGCTAGGCAATGCATGGCAAGGCAAGGAAAAAGTAACGGAATGTAAGGAATGCAAGGGAAAGCAAGGCAAGGCAAGAGTAACAGAAGGAACGGCACGGCAAGGGGAAACAAGGCTAAGGCACGACAACGCAAGCTAGGCAATGCACGGCAAGGCAAGGAAAGGGTAACGCAAGGGAAGGCACGGTCAGGAAATGCAAGGCTAATGCACGACAACGGAAGGCTAGGCCATGCACGGCAAGGCAAGGAAAGAGTAACGGAATGTAAGGAATGCAAGGGAAAGCAAGGCAAGGCAAGAGTAACGGAAGGAACGGCACGGCAAGGGGAAACAAGGCTAAGGCACGACAACGCAAGGCTAGGCAAAGCACGGCAAGGCAAGGAAAGGGTAACGCAAGGCAAGGCACGGTGCGGCATGGCAAGGCTAATGCACGACAACGCACGGCTAGGCAAAGCAAGGCAAGGGAAGGAGAGGGTAACGCAAGGCCAGGCACGGTCAGTCGAGGGAAGGCTAATGCACCGCAACGCAAGGCTTAGCAGTGCACGGCTAGGCAAGGAAAGCGTAACAGAAGGAAAGGAAGGCAAGGCAAAGCAATGCAAGGCAAGTGAAACAAAAGGCACGGCACTGCAAGGGGAAACAAGGCTAAGGCACGACAACGCAAGCTAGGCAATGCACGGCAAAGCAAGGAAAGTGTAACGCAAGGCAAGGCACGGTCAGTCGAGGCAAGGCTAATGCACGACAACGCAAGGCTTGGCAGTGCACGGCTAGGGAAGGAAAGCGTAACAGAAGGAAAGGAAGGCAAGGCAAAGCAATGCAAGGCAAGTGAAACAAAAGGCACGGCACGGTAAGGGGAATAAAGGGTAAGGCACGACAACGCAAGCTAGGCAATGCACGGCAAGGCAAGGAAAGGGTAACGCAAGGCAAGGCACGGTCAGACAAGGCAAGGCTAATGCACGACAACGGAAGGCTAGGCAATGTACGGTAAGGCAAGGAAAGAGTAACGGAAGGCAAGGAATGCAAGGGAAACAAGGCAAGGCAAGAGTAACGGAAGGAACGGCACGGCAAGGGGAAACAAGGCTAAGGCACGACAACGCAAGCTAGGCAATGCACGGCAAGGCAAGGAAAGGGTAACGCAAGGCAAGGCACTATCAGGCGAGGCAAGGATAATGCACGACAACACAAGGCTAGGCAGTGCACGGCTAGGAAAGGAAAGAGTAACGGAAGGATAGGAAGGCAAGGCAAAGCAAGGCAAGGCAAGTGTAACAAACGGCTCGGCACGGCAAGGGGAAACAAGGCTAAGGCACGACAACGCAAGCTAGGCAATGCACGGCAAGGCAAGGAAAGGGTAACGCAAGGCAAGGCACGGTCAGTCGAGGCAAGGCTAATGCACGACAACGCAAGGCTTGGCAGTGCAAGGCTAGGCAAGGAAAGAGTAACAGAAGGAAAGGAAGGCAAGGCAAAGCAATGCAAGGCAAGTGAAACAAAAGGCACGGCACGGCAAGGAGAAACAAGGGTAAGGCACGACAACGCAAGCTAGGCAATGCACGGCAAGGCAAGGAAAGGGTAACGTAAGGCAAGGCACGGTGAGGCAAGGCAAGGCTAATGCACAACAACGCACGGCTAGGCAATGGACGGCAAGGCAAGGAAAGGGTAACGCAAGGGAAGTCACGGTCAGGCGAGGCAAGGCTACGGCACGACAACGCAAGGCTAGGCAATGCACGGATGGTAAGCCAAGAGTAACGGAAGGCAAGGAAGGCAAGGGAAAGCAAGGCAAGTCAAGAGTAAGGGAAGGAACGGCACGGCAAGGGGAAACAAGGCTAAGGCACGACAACGCAAGCTGGGCAAAGCACGGCAAGGCAAGGAAAGGGTAACGCAAGGCAAGGCACGGTCAGGCAAGGCAAGGCTAATGCACGACAACGCAAGGCTAGGCAGTGCACGGCTAGGCAAGGAACGAGTAACGGAAGGAATGGAAGGCAAGGCAAAGCAAGGCAAGGCAAGTGTAACAAAAGGCACGGCACGGCAAGGGGAAACAAGGCTAAGGCACGACAACGCAAGCTAAGCAATGCACGGCAAGGCAATGAAAGGGTAACGCAAGGCAAGGCACGGTCAGGAAATGCAAGGCTAATGCACGACAACGGAAGGCTAGGCAATGCACGGCAAGGCAAGGAAAGAGTAACGGAATGTAAGGAATGCAAGGGAAAGCAAGGCAAGGCAAGAGTCACGGAAGGAACGGCACGGCAAGGGGAAACAAGGCTAAGGCACGACAACGCAAGGCTAGGCAAAGCACGGCAAGGCAAGGAAAGGGTAACGCAAGGCAAGCCACGGTGAGGCATGGCAAGGCTAATGCACGACAACGCACGGCTAGGCAAAGCAAGGCAAGGGAAGGAGAGGGTAACGCAACGCCAGGCACGGTCAGTCGAGGGAAGGCTAATGCACGACAACGAAAGGCTTAGAAGTGCACGGCTAGGCAAGGAAAGCGTAACAGAAGGAAAGGAAGGCAAGGCAAAGCAATGCAAGGCAAGTGAAACAAAAGGCACGGCACGGCAAGGGGAAACGAGGCTAAGGCACGACAACGCAAGCTAGGCAATGCACGACAAGGCAAGGAGAGGGTAACGCAAGGCAAGGCACGGTCAGTCGAGGAAAGGCTAATGCACGACAACGCAAGGCTTGGCAGTGCACGGCTAGGGAAGGAAAGCGTAACAGAAGGAAAGGAAGGCAAGGCAAAGCAATGCAAGGCAAGTGAAACAAACGGCACGGCACGGCACGGGGAAAAAAGGGTAAGGCACGACAACGCAAGCTAGGCAATGCACGGCAAGGCAAGGAAAGGGTAACGCAAGGCAAGGCAGGGTCAGGCGAGACAAGGCTAAGGCACGACAACACAAGGCTAGGCAATGCACGGCAAGGCAAGGAAAGGGTAACGCAAGGCAAGGCACGGTGAGGAAAGGCAAGGCTAATGCACAACAACGCACGTCTAGGCAATGCACGGCAAGGCAAGGAAAGAGTAACGGAATGTAAGGAATGCAAGGGAAAGCAAGGCAAGGCAAGAGTAACGGAAGGAACGGCACGGCAAGGGGAAACAAGGCTAAGGCACGACAACGCAAGGCTAGGCAAAGCACGGCAAGGCAAGGAAAGGGTAACGCAATGCAAGGCACGGTGAGGCAAGGCAAGGCTAATGCACGACAACGCACGGCTAGGCAAAGCAAGGCAAGGGAAGGAGAGGGTAACGCAAGGCAAGGCACGGTCAAGCGAGGCAAGGCTAAGGCACGACAACGCAAGGCTAGGCAGTTCACGGCTAGGCAAGGAACGAGTAACGGAAGGAATGAAAGGCAAGGCAAAGCAAGGCAAGGCAAGTGAACCAAAAGGCACGGCACGGCAAGGGGAAACAAGGCTAAGGCACGACAACGCAAGCTAGGCAATGCACGGCAAGGCAAGGAAAGGGTAACGCAAGGCAAGGCAGGGTCAGTCGAGGCAAGGCTAATGCACGACAACGCAAGGCTTGGCAGTGCACGGCTAGGCAAGGAACGAGTAACAGAAGGAAAGGAACGCAAGGCAAAGCAATGCAAGGCAAGTGAAACAACAGGCACGGCACGGCAAGGGGAAACAAGGGTAAGGCACGACAACGCAAGCTAGGCAATGCACGGCAAGGCAAGGAAAGGGTAACGCAAGGCAAGGCACGGTGAGGCAAGGCAAGGCTAATGCACAACAACTCACGGCTAGGCAATGGACGGGAAGGCAAGGAAAGGGTAACGCAAGTGAAGTCACGGTCAGGCGAGGCAAGGCTAAGGCACGACAACGCAAGGCTAGGCAATGCAGGTAAGGCAAGCAAGGAGTAACGGAACGGAAGGAAGGCAAGGGAAAGCAAGGCAAGGCAAGGTTAACGGAAGGAACGGCTCGGCAAGGGGAAACAAGGCTAAGGCTCGGCTACGCACGGCTAGGCAATGCACGGCAAGGCAAGGAAAGGGTAACGCAAGGCAAGGCACGGTGAGGAAAGGCAAGGCTAATGCACAACAACGCACGTCTAGGCAATGCACGGCAAGGCAAGGAAAGAGTAACGGAATGTAAGGAATGCAAGGGAAAGCAAGGCAAGGCAAGAGTAACGGAAGGAACGGCACGGCAAGGGGAAACAAGGCTAAGGCACGACAACGCAAGGCCAGGCAAAGCACGGCTAGGCAAGGAAAGGGTAACGCAAGGCAAGGCACGGTGAGGCAAGGCAAGGCTAATGCACGACAACGCACGGCTAGGCAAAGCAAGGCAAGGGAAGGAGAGGGTAACGCAAGGCAAGGCACGGTCAAGCGAGGCAAGGCTAAGGCACGACAACGGAAGGCTAGGCAATGCACGGAAGGTAAGCAAAGAGTAACGGAAGGCAAGGAAGGCAAGGGAAAGCAAGGCAAGTTAAGAGTAAGGGAAGGAACGGCACGGCAAGGGGAAACAAGGCTAAGGCACGAAAACGAAAGCTAGGCAAAGCACGGCAAGGCAAGGAAAGGGTAACGCAAGGCAAGGCACGGTCAGGCAAGGCAAGGCTAATGCACGACAACGCAAGGCTAGGCAGTGCACGGCTAGGCAAGGAACGAGTAACGGAAGGAATGAAAGGCAAGGCAAAGCAAGGCAAGGCAAGTGAACCAAAAGGCACGGCACGGCAAGGGGAAAAAAGGCTAAGGCACGACAACGCAAGCTAGGCAATGCACGGCAAGGCAAGGAAAGGGTAACGCAAGGGAAGTCACGGTCAGGCGAGGCAAGGCTAAGGCACGACAACGCAAGGCTTGGCAGTGCACGGCTAGGCAAGGAACGAGTAACAGAAGGAAAGGAACGCAAGGCAAAGCAATGCAAGGCAAGTGAAACAAAAGGCACGGCACGGCAAGGGGAAACAAGGGTAAGGCACGACAACGCAAGCTAGGCAATGCACGGCAAGGCAAGGAAAGGGTAACGCAAGGCAAGGCACGGTGAGGCAAGGCAAGGCTAATGCACAACAACGCACAGCTAGGCAATGCACGGCAAGGCAAGGAAAGGGTAACGCAAGTGAAATCACGGTCAGGCGAGGCAAGGCTAAGGCACGACAACGCAAGGCTAGGCAATGCAGGTAAGGCAAGCAAGGAGTAACGGAACGGAAGGAAGGCAAGGGAAAGCAAGGCAAGGCAAGGTTAACGGAAGGAACGGCTCGGCAAGGGGAAACAAGGCTAAGGCACGGCTTCGCTCGGCTAGGCAATGCACGGCCAGGCAAGGAAAGGGTAACGAAAGGCAAGGCACGGTGAGGCAAGTCAAGGTTAAGGCACGAAAACGCAAGGCTAGGCAGTGCACGGAAGGCAAGCAAAGTGTAACGGAAGGCAAGGAAGGCAAGGGAAAGCAAGGCAAGTTAAGGGTAAGGGAAGGAACGGCACGGCAAGGGGAAACAGGGCTAAGGCATGACAACGCAAGCTAGGCTATGCACGGCAAGACAAGGAAAGGGTAACGCAAGGCAAGGCACGGTCAGGCAAGGCAAGGCTAATGCACGACAACGCAAGGCTAGGCAATGCACGGCAAGGCAAGGAAAGGGTAACGCAAGGCAAGGCTCTGTCAGGCGAGGCAAGGCTAAGGCACGACAACGCAAGGCTAGGCAATGCACGGAAGGTAAGCAAAGAGTATCGGAAGGCAAGGAAGGCAAGGGAAAGCAAGGCAAGTTAAGGGTAAGGTAAGGAACGGCACTGCAAGGGGAAACAAGGCTAAGGCACGACAACGCAAGCTAGGCAATGCACGGCAAGGCAAGGAAAGGGTAACGCAAGGCAAGGCACGGTCAGGAAATGCAAGGCTAATGCACGACAACGGAAGGCTAGGCAATGCACGGCAAGGCAAGGAAAGAGTAACGGAATGTAAGGAATGCAAGAGAAAGCAAGGCAAGGCAAGAGTAACGGAAGGAACGGCACGGCAAGGGGAAACAAGGCTAAGGCACGACAACGCAAGGCTAGGCAAAGCACGGCAAGGCAAGGAAAGGGTAACGGAAGGCAAGGCACGGTGAGGCAAGGCAAGGCTAATGCACGACAACGCACGGCTAGGCAAAGCAAGGCAAGGGAAGGAGAGGGTAACGCAAGGCCAGGCACGGTCAGTGGAGGGAAGGCTAATGCACGACAACGCAAGGCTTGGCAGTGCACGGCTAGGCAAGGAAAGCGTAACAGAAGGAAAGGAAGGCAAGGCAAAGCCATGCAAGGCAAGTGAAACAAAAGGCACGGCACGGCAAGGGGAAACAAGGCTAAGGCACGACAACGCAAGCTAGGCAATGCAGGGCAAGGCAAGTAAAGGGTAACGCAAGGCAAAGCACGGTCAGTCAAGGCAAGGCTAATGCACGACATCGCAAGGCTTGGCAGTGCACGGCTAGGCAAGGAAAGCGTAACAGAAGGAAAGGAAGGAAAGGCAAAGCAATGCAAGGGAAGTGAAACAAAAGGCACGGCACGGCAAGGGGAAAAAAGGGTAAGGCACGACAACGCAAGCTAGGCAAAGCACGGCAAGGCAAGGAAAGGGTAACGCAAGGCAAGGCACGGTGAGGCATGGCAAGGCTAATGCACGACAACGCACGGCTAGGCAATGCACGGCAAGGCAAGGAAAGGGTAACGCAAGGGAAGGCACGGTCAGGCGAGGCAAGGCTAATGCACGACAACGCAAGGCTAGGCAATGCATGGCAAGGCAAGGAAAGAGTAACGGAATGTAAGGAATGCAAGGGAAAGCAAGGCAAGGCAAGAGTAACAGAAGGAACTGCACGGCAAGGGGAAACAAGGCTAAGGCACGACAACGCAAGCTAGGCAATGCACGGCAAGGCAAGGAAAGGGTAACGCAAGGGAAAGCTCGGTCAGGAAATGCAAGGCTAATGCACGACAACGCAAGGCTAGGCAATGCACGGCAAGGCAAGGAAAGAGTAACGGAATGTAAGGAATGCAAGGGAAAGCAAGGCAAGGCAAGAGTAACGGAAGGAACGGCACGGCAAGGGGAAACAAGGCTAAGGCACGACAACGCAAGGCTAGGCAATGCACGGCAAGGCAAGGAAAGGGTAACGCAAGGCAAGGCACGGTGAGGCAAGGCAAGGCTAATGCACGACAACGCACGGCTAGGCAATGCAAGGCAAGGGAAGGAGAGGGTAACGCAAGGCCAGGCACGGTCAGTCGAGGGAAGGCTAATGCACGACAACGCAAGGCTTAGCAGTGCACGGCTAGGCAAGGAAAGCGTAACAGAAGGAAAGGAAGGCAAGGCAAAGCAATGCAAGGCAAGTGAAACAAAAGGCACGGCACGGCAAGGGGAAACAAGGCTAAGGCACGACAACGCAAGCTAGGCAATGCACGGCAAGGCAAGGAAAGAGTAACGGAAGGCAAGGAATGCAAGGGAAACAAGGCAAGGCAAGAGTAACGGAAGGAACGGCACGGCAAGGGGAAACAAGGCTAAGGCACGACAACGCAAGCTAGGCAATGCACGGCAAGGCAAGGAAAGGGTAACGCAAGGCAAGGCACTATCAGGCGAGGCAAGGCTAATGCACGACAACGCAAGGCTAGGCAGTGCACGGCTAGGAAAGGAAAGAGTAACGGAAGGATAGGAAGGCAAGGCAAAGCAAGGCAAGGCAAGTGTAACAAACGGCTCGGCACGGCAAGGGGAAACAAGGCTAAGGCACGACAACGCAAGCTAGGCAATGCACGGCAAGGCAAGGAAAGGGTAACGCAAGGCAAGGCACGGTCAGTCGAGGCAAGGCTAATGCACGACAACGCAAGGCTTGGCAGTGCAAGGCTAGGCAAGGAAAGAGTAACAGAAGGAAAGGAAGGCAAGGCAAAGCAATGCAAGGCAAGTGAAACAAAAGGCACGGCACGGCAAGGAGAAACAAGGGTAAGGCACGACAACGGAAGCTAGGCAATGCACGGCAAGGCAAGGAAAGGGTAACGTAAGGCAAGGCACGGTGAGGCAAGGCAAGGCTAATGCACAACAACGCACGGCTAGGCAATGAACCGCAAGGCAAGGAAAGGGTAACGCAAGGGAAGTCACGGTCAGGCGAGACAAGGCTACGGCACGACAACGCAAGGCTAGGCAATGCACGGATGGTAAGCAAAGAGTAACGGAAGGCAAGGAAGGCAAGGGAAAGCAAGGCAAGTCAAGAGTAAGGGAAGGAACGGCACGGCAAGGGGAAACAAGGCTAAGGCACGACAACGCAAGCTGGGCAAAGCACGGCAAGGCAAGGAAAGGGTAACGCAAGGCAAGGCACGGTCAGGCAAGGCAAGGCTAATGCACGACAACGCAAGGCTTGGCAGTGCACGGCTAGGCAAGGAACGAGTAACGGAAGGAATGGAAGGCAAGGCAAAGCAAGGCAAGGCAAGTGTAACAAAAGGCACGGCACGGCAAGGGGAAACAAGGTTAAGGCACGACAACGCAAGCTAGGCAATGCACGGCAAGGCAAGGAAAGGGTAACGCAAGGCAAGGCAGGGTCAGGCGAGACAAGGCTAAGGCACGACAACGCAAGGCTAGGCAATGCACGGCAAGGCAAGGAAAGGGTAACGCAAGGGAAGGCACGGTGAGGAAAGGCAAGGCTAATGCACAACACCGCACGTCTAGGCAATGCACGGCAAGGCAAGGAAAGGGTAACGCAAGGGAAGTCACGGTCAGGCGAGGCAAGGCTAAGTCACGACAACGCAAGGCTAGGCAATGCACGGAAGGTAAGCAAAGAGCAACGGAAGGCAAGGAAGGCAAGGGAAAGCAAGGCAAGTTAAGGGTAAGGGAAGGAACGGCACGGCAAGGGGAAACAAGGCTAAGGCACGACAACGCAAGCTAGGCAATGCACGGCAAGGCAAGGAAAGGGTAACGCAAGGCAAGGCACGGTCAGGAAATGCAAGGCTAATGCACGACAACGGAAGGCTAGGCAATGCACGGCAAGGCAAGGAAAGAGTAACGGAATGTAAGGAATGCAAGGGAAAGCAAGGCAAGGCAAGAGTCACGGAAGGAACGGCACGGCAAGGGGAAACAAGGCTAAGGAACGACAACGCAAGGCTAGGCAAAGCACGGCAAGGCAAGGAAAGGGTAACGCAAGGCAAGGCACGGTCAGTCGAGGCAAGGCTAATGCACGACAACGCACGGCTAGGCAAAGCAAGGCAAGGGAAGGAGAGGGTAACGCAAGGCAAGGCACGGTCAAGCGAGGCAAGGCTAAGGCACGACAACGGAAGGCTAGGCAATGCACGGAAGGTAAGCAAAGAGTAACGGAAGGCAAGGAAGGCAAGGGAAAGCAAGGCAAGTTAAGAGTAAGGGAAGGAACGGCACGGCAAGGGGAAACAAGGCTAAGGCACGAAAACGAAAGCTAGGCAAAGCACGGCAAGGCAAGGAAAGGGTAACGCAAGGCAAGGCACGGTCAGGCAAGGCAAGGCTAATGCACGACAACGCAAGGCTAGGCAGTGCACGGCTAGGCAAGGAACGAGTAACGGAAGGAATGAAAGGCAAGGCAAAGCAAGGCAAGGCAAGTGAACCAAAAGGCACGGCACGGCAAGGGGAAAAAAGGCTAAGGCACGACAACGCAAGCTAGGCAATGCACGGCAAGGCAAGGAAAGGGTAACGCAAGGGAAGTCACGGTCAGGCGAGGCAAGGCTAAGGCACGACAACGCAAGGCTTGGCAGTGCACGGCTAGGCAAGGAACGAGTAACAGAAGGAAAGGAACGCAAGGCAAAGCAATGCAAGGCAAGTGAAACAAAAGGCACGGCACGGCAAGGGGAAACAAGGGTAAGGCACGACAACGCAAGCTAGGCAATGCACGGCAAGGCAAGGAAAGGGTAACGCAAGGCAAGGCACGGTGAGGCAAGGCAAGGCTAATGCACAACAACGCACAGCTAGGCAATGCACGGCAAGGCAAGGAAAGGGTAACGCAAGTGAAATCACGGTCAGGCGAGGCAAGGCTAAGGCACGACAACGCAAGGCTAGGCAATGCAGGTAAGGCAAGCAAGGAGTAACGGAACGGAAGGAAGGCAAGGGAAAGCAAGGCAAGGCAAGGTTAACGGAAGGAACGGCTCGGCAAGGGGAAACAAGGCTAAGGCACGGCTACGCTCGGCTAGGCAATGCACGGCCAGGCAAGGAAAGGGTAACGAAAGGCAAGGCACGGTGAGGCAAGTCAAGGTTAAGGCACGAAAACGCAAGGCTAGGCAGTGCACGGAAGGCAAGCAAAGAGTAACGGAAGGCAAGGAAGGCAAGGGAAGGCAAGGCAAGTTAAGGGTAAGGGAAGGAACGGCACGGCAAGGGGAAACAGGGCTAAGGCATGACAACGCAAGCTAGGCTATGCACGGCAAGACAAGGAAAGGGTAACGCAAGGCAAGGCACGGTCAGGCAAGGCAAGGCTAATGCACGACAACGCAAGGCTAGGCAATGCACGGCAAGGCAAGGAAAGGGTAACGCAAGGCAAGGCTCTGTCAGGCGAGGCAAGGCTAAGGCACGACAACGCAAGGCTAGGCAATGCACGGAAGGTAAGCAAAGAGTATCGGAAGGCAAGGAAGGCAAGGGAAAGCAAGGCAAGTTAAGGGTAAGGTAAGGAACGGCACTGCAAGGGGAAACAAGGCTAAGGCACGACAACGCAAGTTAGGCAATGCACGGCAAGGCAAGGAAAGGGTAACGCAAGGCAAGGCACGGTCAGGAAATGCAAGGCTAATGCACGACAACGGAAGGCTAGGCAATGCACGGCAAGGCAAGGAAAGAGTAACGGAATGTAAGGAATGCAAGGGAAAGCAAGGCAAGGCAAGAGTAACGGAAGGAACGGCACGGCAAGGGGAAACAAGGCTAAGGCACGACAACGCAAGGCTAGGCAAAGCACGGCAAGGCAAGGAAAGGGTAACGCAAGGCAAGGCACGGTGAGGCAAGGCAAGGCTAATGCACGACAACGCACGGCTAGGCAAAGCAAGGCAAGGGAAGGAGAGGGTAACGCAAGGCCAGGCACGGTCAGTGGAGGGAAGGCTAATGCACGACAACGCAAGGCTTGGCAGTGCACGGCTAGGCAAGGAAAGCGTAACAGAAGGAAAGGAAGGCAAGGCAAAGCCATGCAAGGCAAGTGAAACAAAAGGCACGGCACGGCAAGGGGAAACAAGGCTAAGGCACGACAACGCAAGCTAGGCAATGCAGGGCAAGGCAAGTAAAGGGTAACGCAAGGCAAAGCACGGTCAGTCAAGGCAAGGCTAATGCACGACATCGCAAGGCTTGGCAGTGCACGGCTAGGCAAGGAAAGCGTAACAGAAGGAAAGGAAGGAAAGGCAAAGCAATGCAAGGGAAGTGAAACAAAAGGCACGGCACGGCAAGGGGAAAAAAGGGTAAGGCACGACAACGCAAGCTAGGCAAAGCACGGCAAGGCAAGGAAAGGGTAACGCAAGGCAAGGCACGGTGAGTCATGGCAAGGCTAATGCACAACAACGCACGTCTAGGCAATGCACGGCAAGGCAAGGAAAGGGTAACGCAAGGGAAGTCACGGTCAGGCGAGGCAAGGCTAAGGCACGACAACGCAAGGCTAGGCAATGCATGGCAAGGCAAGGAAAGAGTAACGGAATGTAAGGAATGCAAGGGAAAGCAAGGCAAGGCAAGAGTAACAGAAGGAACTGCACGGCAAGGGGAAACAAGGCTAAGGCACGACAACGCAAGCTAGGCAATGCACGGCAAGGCAAGGAAAGGGTAACGCAAGGGAAAGCTCGGTCAGGAAATGCAAGGCTAATGCACGACAACGGAAGGCTAGGCCATGCACGGCAAGGCAAGGAAAGAGTAACGGAATGTAAGGAATGCAAGGGAAAGCAAGGCAAGGCAAGAGTAACGGAAGGAACGGCACGGCAAGGGGAAACAAGGCTAAGGCACGACAACGCAAGGCTAGGCAAAGCACGGCAAGGCAAGGAAAGGGTAACGCAAGGCAAGGCACGGTGCGGCATGGCAAGGCTAATGCACGACAACGCACGGCTAGGCAAAGCAAGGCAAGGGAAGGAGAGGGTAACGCAAGGCCAGGCACGGTCAGTCGAGGGAAGGCTAATGCACGACAACGCAAGGCTTAGCAGTGCACGGCTAGGCAAGGAAAGCGTAACAGAAGGAAAGGAAGGCAAGGCAAAGCAATGCAAGGCAAGTGAAACAAAAGGCACGGCACGGCAAGGGGAAACAAGGCTAAGGCACGACAACGCAAGCTAGGCAATGCACGGTAAGGCAAGGAAAGAGTAACGGAAGGCAAGGAATGCAAGGGAAACAAGGCAAGGCAAGAGTAACGGAAGGAACGGCACGGCAAGGGGAAACAAGGCTAAGGCACGACAACGCAAGCTAGGCAATGCACGGCAAGGCAAGGAAAGGGTAACGCAAGGCAAGGCACTATCAGGCGAGGCAAGGCTAATGCACGACAACGCAAGGCTAGGCAGTGCACGGCTAGGAAAGGAAAGAGTAACGGAAGGATAGGAAGGCAAGGGCAAGGCAAGGCAAGTGTAACAAACGGCTCGGCACGGCAAGGGGAAACAAGGCTAAGGCACGACAACGCAAGCTAGGCAATGCACGGCAAGGCAAGGAAAGGGTAACGCAAGGCAAGGCACGGTCAGTCGAGGCAAGGCTAATGCACGACAACGCAAGGCTTGGCAGTGCAAGGCTAGGCAAGGAAAGAGTAACAGAAGGAAAGGAAGGCAAGGCAAAGCAATGCAAGGCAAGTGAAACAAAAGGCACGGCACGGCAAGGAGAAACAAGGGTAAGGCACGACAACGGAAGCTAGGCAATGCACGGCAAGGCAAGGAAAGGGTAACGTAAGGCAAGGCACGGTGAGGCAAGGCAAGGCTAATGCACAACAACGCACGGCTAGGCAATGAACCGCAAGGCAAGGAAAGGGTAACGCAAGGGAAGTCACGGTCAGGCGAGACAAGGCTACGGCACGACAACGCAAGGCTAGGCAATGCACGGATGGTAAGCAAAGAGTAACGGAAGGCAAGGAAGGCAAGGGAAAGCAAGGCAAGTCAAGAGTAAGGGAAGGAACGGCACGGCAAGGGGAAACAAGGCTAAGGCACGACAACGCAAGCTGGGCAAAGCACGGCAAGGCAAGGAAAGGGTAACGCAAGGCAAGGCACGGTCAGACAAGGCAAGGCTAATGCACGACAACGCAAGGCTAGGCAGTGCACGGCTAGGCAAGGAACGAGTAACGGAAGGAATGGAAGGCAAGGCAAAGCAAGGCAAGGCAAGTGTAACAAAAGGCACGGCACGGCAAGGGGAAACAAGGCTAAGGCACGACAACGCAAGCTAGGCAATGCACGGCAAGGCAAGGAAAGGGTAACGCAAGGCAAGGCAGGGTCAGGCGAGACAAGGCTAAGGCACGACAACGCAAGGCTAGGCAATGCACGGCAAGGCAAGGAAAGGGTAACGCAAGGGAAGTCACGGTGAGGAAAGGCAAGGCTAATGCACAACACCGCACGTCTAGGCAATGCACGGCAAGGCAAGGAAAGGGTAACGCAAGGGAAGTCACGGTCAGGCGAGGCAAGGCTAAGTCACGACAACGCAAGTCTAGGCAATGCACGGAAGGTAAGCAAAGAGCAACGGAAGGCAAGGAAGGCAAGGGAAAGCAAGGCAAGTTAAGGGTAAGGGAAGGAACGGCACGGCAAGGGGAAACAAGGCTAAGGCACGACAACGCAAGATAGGCAATGCACGGCAAGGCAAGGAAAGGGTAACGCAAGGCAAGGCACGGTCAGGAAATGCAAGGCTAATGCACGACAACGGAAGGCTAGGCAATGCACGGCAAGGCAAGGAAAGAGTAACGGAATGTAAGGAATGCAAGGGAAAGCAAGGCAAGGCAAGAGTCACGGAAGGAACGGCACGGCAAGGGGAAACAAGGCTAAGGAACGACAACGCAAGGCTAGGCAAAGCACGGCAAGGCAAGGAAAGGGTAACGCAAGGCAAGCCACGGTGAGGCATGGCAAGGCTAATGCACGACAACGCACGGCTAGGCAAAGCAAGGCAAGGGAATGAGAGGGTAATGCAACGCCAGGCACGGTCAGTCGAGGGAAGGCTAATGCACGACAACGAAAGGCTTAGAAGTGCAAGGCTAGGCAAGGAAAGCGTAACAGAAGGAAAGGAAGGCAAGGCAAAGCAATGCAAGGCAAGTGAAACAAAAGGCACGGCACGGCAAGGGGAAACGAGGCTAAAGTGTAACGCAAGGCAAGGCACGGTCAGTCGAGGAAAGGCTAATGCACGACAACGCAAGGCTTGGCAGTGCACGGCTAGGGAAGGAAAGCGTAACAGAAGGAAAGGAAGGCAAGGCAAAGCAATGCAAGGCAAGTGAAACAAAAGGCACGGCACGGCAAGGGGAAAAAAGGGTAAGGCACGACAACGCAAGCTAGGCAATGCACGGCAAGGCAAGGAAAGGGTAACGTAAGGGAAGGCACGGTGAGGCAAGGCAAGGCTAATGCACAACAACGCAGGGCTAGGCAATGGACGGCAAGGCAAGGAAAGGGTAACGCAAGGCAAGGCACGGTGAGGCAAGTCAAGGCTAATGCACGACAACGCAAGGCTAGGCAGTGCACGGCTAGGCAAGGAACGAGTAACGGATGGAATGGAAGGCAAGGCAAAGCAAGGCAAGGCAAGTGTAACAAATGGCACGGCACGGCAAGGGGAAACAAGGCTAAGGCACGACAACGCAAGCTAGGCAATGCACGGCAAGGCAAGGAAAGGGTAACGCAAGGCAAGGGAGGGTCAGGCGAGACAAGGTTAAGGCACGACAACGCAAGGCTAGGCAATGCACGGCAAGGCAAGGAAAGGGTAACGCAAGGGAAGCCACGGTGAGGAAAGGCAAGGCTAATGCACAACAACGCACGTCTAGGCAATGCACGGCAAGGCAAGGAAAGGGTAACGCAACGGAAGTCACGGTCAGGCGAGGCAAGGCTAAGTCACGAGAACGCAAGGCTAGGCAATGCACGGAAGGTAAGCAAAGAGCAACGGAAGGCAAGGAAGGCAAGGGAAAGCAAGGCAAGTTAAGGGTAAGGGAAGGAACGGCACGGCAAGGGGAAACAAGGCTAAGGCACGACAAAGAAAGCTAGGCAATGCACGGCAAGGCAAGGAAAGGGTAACGCAAGGCATGGCACGGTCAGGCGAGACAAGGCTAAGGCACGACAACGCAAGGCTAGGCAATGCACGGCAAGGCAAGGAAAGGGTAACGCAAGGCAAGGCACGGTGAGGCAAGGCAAGGCTAATGCACAACAACGCAAGGCTAGGCAATGCACGGCAAGGCAAGGAAAGGGTAACGCAAGGGAAGTCACGGTCAGGCGAGGCATGGCTACGGCACGACAACGCAAGGCTAGGCAATGCACGGATGGTAATCAAAGAGCAACGGAAGGCAAGGAAGGCAAGGGAAAGCAAGGCAAGTTAAGGGTAAGGGAAGGAAGGGCACGGCAAGGGGAAACAGGGCTAAGGCATGACAACGCAAGCTAGGCAATGCACCGCAAGGCAAGGAAAGGGTAGGCAATGCAACAAGGCTAATGCACGACAACGCAAGGCTAGGCAGTGCACGGCTAGGCAAGGAACGAGTAACGGAAGGAATGGAAGGCAAGGCAAAGAAAGGCAAGGCAAGTGTAACAAAAGGCATGGCACGGCAAGGGGAAACAAGGGTAAGGCACGACAACGCAAGCTAGGCAATGCACGGCAAGGCAAGGAAAGGGTAACGCAAGGGAAGTCACGGTCAGGCGAGGCATGGCTACGGCACGACAACGCAAGGCTAGGCAATGCACGGATGGTAAGCAAAGAGTAACGGAAGGCAAGGAAGGCAAGGGAAAGGAAGGCAAATCAAGAGTAAGGGAAGGAACGGCACGGCAAGGGGAAACAAGGCTAAGGCACGACAACGCAAGCTGGGCAAAGCACGGCAAGGCAAGGAAAGGGTAACGCAAGGCAAGGCACGGTCAGGCAAGGCAAGGCTAATGCACGACAACGCAAGGCTAGGCAGTGCACGGCTAGGCAAGGAACGAGTAACGGAAGGAATGGAAGGCAAGGCAAAGCAAGGCAAGGCAAGTGTAACAAAAGGCACGGCACGGCAAGGGGAAACAAGGCTAAGGCACGACAACGCAAGCTAGGCAATGCACGGCAAGGCAAGGAAAGGGTAACGCAAGGCAAGGCAGGGTCAGGCGAGACAAGGCTAAGGCACGACAACGCAAGGCTAGGCAATGCACGGCAAGGCAAGGAAAGGGTAACGCAAGGGAAGTCACGGTGAGGAAAGGCAAGGCTAATGCACAACACCGCACGTCTAGGCAATGCACGGAAGGTAAGCAAAGAGCAACGGAAGGCAAGGAAGGCAAGGGAAAGCAAGGCAAGTTAAGGGTAAGGGAAGGAACGGCACGGCAAGGGGAAACAAGGCTAAGGCACGACAACGCAAGCTAGGCAATGCACGGCAATTCAAGGAAAGGGTAACGCAAGGCAAGTCACGGTCAGGAAATGCAAGGCTAATGCACGACAACGGAAGCCTAGGCAATGCACGGCAAGGCAAGGAAAGAGTAACGGAATGTAAGGAATGCAAGGGAAAGCAAGGCAAGGCAAGAGTAACGGAAGGAACGGCACGGCAAGGGGAAACAAGGCTAAGGCACGACAACGCAAGGCTAGGCAAAGCACGGCAAGGCAAGGAAAGGGTAACGCAAGGCAAGGCACGGTGCGGCATGGCAAGGCTAATGCACGACAACGCACGGCTAGGCAAAGCAAGGCAAGGGAAGGAGAGGGTAACGCAAGGCCAGGCACGGTCAGTCGAGGGAAGGCTAATGCACGACAACGCAAGGCTTAGCAGTGCACGGCTAGGCAAGGAAAGCGTAACAGAAGGAAAGGAAGGCAAGGCAAAGCAATGCAAGGCAAGTGAAACAAAAGGCACGGCACGGCAAGGGGAAACAAGGCTAAGGCACGACAACGCAAGCTAGGCAATGCACGGCAATTCAAGGAAAGTGTAACGCAAGGCAAGGCACGGTCAGTCGAGGCAAGGCTAATGCACGACAACGCAAGGCTTGGCAGTGCACGGCTAGGGAAGGAAAGCGTAACAGAAGGAAAGGAAGGCAAGGCAAAGCAATACAAGGCAAGTGAAACAAAAGGCACGGAACGGTAAGGGGAAAAAAGGGTAAGGCACGACAACGCAAGCTAGGCAATGCACGGCAAGGCAAGGAAAGGGTAACGCAAGGCAAGGCACGGTCAGACAAGGCAAGGCTATTGCACGACAACGCAAGGCTAGGCAATGCACGGTAAGGCAAGGAAAGAGTAACGGAAGGCAAGGAATGCAAGGGAAACAAGGCAAGGCAAGAGTAACGGAAGGAACGGCACGGCAAGGGGAAGCAAGGCTAAGGCACGACAACGCAAGGCTAGGCAATGCACGGCAAGGGAAGGAAAGGGTAACGCAAGGCAAGGCACGGTGAGGCAAGGCAAGGCTAATGCACAACAACGCACAGCTAGGCAATGCACGGCAAGGCAAGGAAAGGGTAACGCAAGTGAAATCACGGTCAGGCGAGGCAAGGCTAAGGCACGACAACGCAAGGCTAGGCAATGCAGGTAAGGCAAGCAAGGAGTAACGGAACGGAAGGAAGGCAAGGGAAAGCAAGGCCAAGGCAAGGTTAACGGAAGGAACGGCTCGGCAAGGGGAAACAAGGCTAAGGCACGGCTACGCACGGCTAGGCAATGCACGGCCAGGCAAGGAAAGGGTAACGAAAGGCAAGGCACGGTGAGGCAAGTCAAGGTTAAGGCACGAAAACGCAAGGCTAGGCAGTGCACGGAAGGCAAGCAAAGAGTAACGGAAGGCAAGGAAGGCAAGGGAAGGCAAGGCAAGTTAAGGGTAAGGGAAGGAACGGCACGGCAAGGGGAAACAGGGCTAAGGCATGACAACGCAAGCTAGGCTATGCACGGCAAGACAAGGAAAGGGTAACGCAAGGCAAGGCACGGTCAGGCAAGGCAAGGCTAATGCACGACAACGCAAGGCTAGGCAATGCACGGCAAGGCAAGGAAAGGGTAACGCAAGGCAAGGCTCTGTCAGGCGAGGCAAGGCTAAGGCACGACAACGCAAGGCTAGGCAATGCACGGAAGGTAAGCAAAGAGTATCGGAAGGCAAGGAAGGCAAGGGAAAGCAAGGCAAGTTAAGGGTAAGGTAAGGAACGGCACTGCAAGGGGAAACAAGGCTAAGGCACGACAACGCAAGTTAGGCAATGCACGGCAAGGCAAGGAAAGGGTAACGCAAGGCAAGGCACGGTCAGGAAATGCAAGGCTAATGCACGACAACGGAAGGCTAGGCAATGCACGGCAAGGCAAGGAAAGAGTAACGGAATGTAAGGAATGCAAGGGAAAGCAAGGCAAGGCAAGAGTAACGGAAGGAACGGCACGGCAAGGGGAAACAAGGCTAAGGCACGACAACGCAAGGCTAGGCAAAGCACGGCAAGGCAAGGAAAGGGTAACGCAAGGCAAGGCACGGTGAGGCAAGGCAAGGCTAATGCACGACAACGCACGCCTAGGCAAAGCAAGGCAAGGGAAGGAGAGGGTAACGCAAGGCCAGGCACGGTCAGTGGAGGGAAGGCTAATTCACGACAACGCAAGGCTTGGCAGTGCACGGCTCCACAAGGAAAGCGTAACAGAAGGAAAGGAAGGCAAGGCAAAGCAATGCAAGGCAAGTGAAACAAAAGGCACGGCACGGCAAGGGGAAACAAGGCTAAGGCACGAAAACGCAAGCTAGGCAATGCAGGGCAAGGCAAGAAAAGGGTAACGCAAGGCAAAGCACGGTCAGTCAAGGCAAGGCTAATGCACGACATCGCAAGGCTTGGCAGTGCACGGCTAGGCAAGGAAAGCGTAACAGAAGGAAAGGAAGGAAAGGCAAAGCAATGCAAGGGAAGTGAAACAAAAGGCACGGCACGGCAAGGGGAAAAAAGGGTAAGGCACGACAACGCAAGCTAGGCAAAGCACGGCAAGGCAAGGAAAGGGTAACGCAAGGCAAGGCACGGTGCGGCATGGCAAGGCTAATGCACGACAACGCACGTCTAGGCAATGCACGGCAAGGCAAGGAAAGGGTAACGCAAGGGAAGTCACGGTCAGGCGAGGCAAGGCTAAGGCACGACAACGCAAGGCTAGGCAATGCATGGCAAGGCAAGGAGAGTAACGGAATGTAAGGAATGCAAGGGAAAGCAAGGCAAGGCAAGAGTAACAGAAGGAACGGCACGGCAAGGGGAAACAAGGCTAAGGCACGACAACGCAAGCTAGGCAATGCACGGCAAGGCAAGGAAAGGGTAACGCAAGGGAAGGCTCGGTCAGGAAATGCAAGGCTAATGCACGACAACGGAAGGCTAGGCCATGCACGGCAAGGCAAGGAAAGAATAACGGAATGTAAGGAATGCAAGGGAAAGCAAGGCAAGGCAAGAGTAACGGAAGGAACGGCACGGCAAGGGGAAACAAGGCTAAGGCACGACAACGCAAGGCTAGGCAAAGCACGGCAAGGCAAGGAAAGGGTAACGCAATGCAAGGCACGGTGCGGCATGGCAAGGCTAATGCACGACAACGCACGGCTAGGCAAAGCAAGGCAAGGGAAGGAGAGGGTAACGCAAGGCCAGGCACGGTCAGTCGAGGGAAGGCTAATGCACGACAACGCAAGGCTTAGCAGTGCACGGCTAGGCAAGGAAAGCGTAACAGAAGGAAAGGAAGGCAAGGCAAAGCAATGCAAGGCAAGTGAAACAAAAGGCACGGCACGGCAAGGGGAAACAAGGCTAAGGCACGACAACGCAAGCTGGGCAAAGCACGGCAAGGCAAGGAAAGGGTAACGCAAGGCAAGGCACGGTCAGGCAAGGCAAGGCTAATGCACGACAACGCAAGGCTAGGCAGTGCACGGCTAGGCAAGGAACGAGTAACGGAAGGAAAGGAAGGCAAGGCAAAGCAAGGCAAGGCAAGTGTAACAAAAGGCACGGCACGGCAAGGGGAAACAAGGCTAAGGCACGACAACGCAAGCTAGGCAATGCACGGCAAGGCAAGGAAAGGGTAACGCAAGGCAAGGCAGGGTCAGGCGAGACAAGGCTAAGGCACGACAACGCAAGGCTAGGCAATGCAAGGCAAGGCAAGGAAAGGGTAACGCAAGGGAAGTCACGGTGAGGAAAGGCAAGGCTAATGCACAACACCGCACGTCTAGGCAATGCACGGCAAGGCAAGGAAAGGGTAACGCAAGGGAAGTCACGGTCAGGCGAGGCAAGGCTAAGTCACGACAACGCAAGTCTAGGCAATGCACGGAAGGTAAGCAAAGAGCAACGGAAGGCAAGGAAGGCAAGGGAAAGCAAGGCAAGTTAAGGGTAAGGGAAGGAACGGCACGGCAAGGGGAAACAAGGCTAAGGCACGACAACGCAAGCTAGGCAATGCACGGCAAGTCAAGGAAAGGGTAACGCAAGGCAAGGCACGGTCAGGAAATGCAAGGCTAATGCACGACAACGGAAGGCTAGGCAATGCACGGCAAGGCAAGGAAAGAGTAACGGAATGTAAGGAATGCAAGGGAAAGCAAGGCAAGGCAAGAGTAACGGAAGGAACGGCACGGCAAGGGGAAACAAGGCTAAGGCACGACAACGCAAGGCTAGGCAAAGCACGGCAAGGCAAGGAAAGGGTAACGCAAGGCAAGGCACGGTGAGGCATGGCAAGGCTAATGCACGACAACGCACGGCTAGGCAAAGCAAGGCAAGGGAAGGAGAGGGTAACGCAAGGCCAGGCACGGTCAGTCGAGGGAAGGCTAATGCACGACAACGCAAGGCTTAGCAGTGCACGGCTAGGCAAGGAAAGCGTAACAGAAGGAAAGGAAGGCAAGGCAAAGCAATGCAAGGCAAGTGAAACAAAAGGCACGGCACGGCAAGGGGAAACGAGGCTAAGGCACGACAACGCAAGCTAGGCAATGCACGGCAAGGCAAGGAAAGTGTAACGCAAGGCAAGGCACGGTCAGTCGAGGAAAGGCTAATGCACGACAACGCAAGGCTTGGCAGTGCACGGCTAGGGAAGGAAAGCGTAACAGAAGGAAAGGAAGGCAAGGCAAAGCAATGCAAGGCAAGTGAAACAAACGGCACGGCACGGCAAGGGGAAAAAAGGGTAAGGCACGCCAACGCAAGCTAGGCAATGCACGGCAAGGCAAGGAAAGGGTAACGTAAGGGAAGGCACGGTGAGGCAAGGCAAGGCTAATGCACAACAACGCAGGGCTAGGCAATGGACGGCAAGGCAAGGAAAGGGTAACGCAAGGCAAGGCACGGTGAGGCAAGTCAAGGCTAATGCACGACAACGCAAGGCTAGGCAGTGCACGGCTAGGCAAGGAACGAGTAACGGAAGGAATGGAAGGCAAGGCAAAGCAAGGCAAGGCAAGAGTAACAAATGGCACGGCACGGCAAGGGGAAACAAGGCTAAGGCACGACAACGCAAGGCTAGGCAAAGCACGGCAAGGCAAGGAAAGGGTAACGCAATGCAAGGCACGGTGAGGCAAGGCAAGGCTAATGCACGACAACGCACGGCTAGGCAAAGCAAGGCAAGGGAAGGAGAGGGTAACGCAAGGCAAGGCACGGTCAAGCGAGGCAAGGCTAAGGAACGACAACGCAAGGCTAGGCAGTGCACGGCTAGGCAAGGAACGAGTAACGGAAGGAATGGAAGGCAAGGCAAAGAAAGGCAAGGCAAGTGTAACAAAAGGCATGGCACGGCAAGGGGAAACAAGGGTAAGGCACGACAACGCAAGCTAGGCAATGCACGGCAAGGCAAGGAAAGGGTAACGCAAGGGAAGGCACGGTGAGGCAAGGCAAGGCTAATGCACAACAACGCACGGCTAGGCAATGGACGGCAAGGCAAGGAAAGGGTAACGCAAGGGAAGTCACGGTCAGGCGAGGCAAGGCTACGGCACGACAACGCAAGGCTAGGCAATGCACGGATGGTAAGCAAAGAGTAATGGAAGGCAAGGAAGGCAAGGGAAAGCAAGGCAAATCAAGAGTAAGGGAAGGAACGGCACGGCAAGGGGAAACAAGGCTAAGGCACGACAACGCAAGCTGGGCAAAGCACGGCAAGGCAAGGAAAGGGTAACGCAAGGCAAGGCACGGTCAGGCAAGGCAAGGCTAATGCACGACAACGCAAGGCTAGGCAGTGCACGGCTAGGGAAGGAACGAGTAACGGAAGGAAAGGAAGGCAAGGCAAAGCAAGGCAAGGCAAGTGTAACAAAAGGCACGGCACGGCAAGGGGAAACAAGGCTAAGGCACGACAACGCAAGCTAGGCAATGCACGGCAAGGCAAGGAAAGGGTAACGCAAGGCAAGGCAGGGTCAGGCGAGACAAGGCTAAGGCACGACAACGCAAGGCTAGGCAATGCACGGCAAGGCAAGGAAAGGGTAACGCAAGGGAAGTCACGGTGAGGAAAGGCAAGGCTAATGCACAACACCGCACGTCTAGGCAATGCACGGCAAGGCAAGGAAAGGGTAACGCAAGGGAAGTCACGGTCAGGCGAGGCAAGGCTAAGTCACGACAACGCAAGGCTAGGCAATGCACGGAAGGTAAGCAAAGAGCAACGGAAGGCAAGGAAGGCAAGGGAAAGCAAGGCAAGTTAAGGGTAAGGGAAGGAACGGCACGGCAAGGGGAAACAAGGCTAAGGCACGACAACGCAAGCTAGGCAATGCACGGCAAGTCAAGGAAAGGGTAACGCAAGGCAAGTCACGGTCAGGAAATGCAAGGCTAATGCACGACAACGGAAGGCTAGGCAATGCACGGCAAGGCAAGGAAAGAGTAACGGAATGTAAGGAATGCAAGGGAAAGCAAGGCAAGGCAAGAGTAACGGAAGGAACGGCACGGCAAGGGGAAACAAGGCTAAGGCACGACAACGCAAGGCTAGGCAAAGCACGGCAAGGCAAGGAAAGGGTAACGCAAGGCAAGGCACGGTGCGGCATGGCAAGGCTAATGCACGACAACGCACGGCTAGGCAAAGCAAGGCAAGGGAAGGAGAGGGTAACGCAAGGCCAGGCACGGTCAGTCGAGGGAAGGCTAATGCACGACAACGCAAGGCTTAGCAGTGCACTGCTAGGCAAGGAAAGCGTAACAGAAGGAAAGGAAGGCAAGGCAAAGCAATGCAAGGCAAGTGAAACAAAAGGCAAGGCACGGCAAGGGGAAACAAGGCTAAGGCACGACAACGCAAGCTAGGCAATGCACGGCAATTCAAGGAAAGTGTAACGCAAGGCAAGGCACGGTCAGTCGAGGCAAGGCTAATGCACGACAACGCAAGGCTTGGCAGTGCACGGCTAGGGAAGGAAAGCGTAACAGAAGGAAAGGAAGGCAAGGCAAAGCAATACAAGGCAAGTGAAACAAAAGGCACGGAACGGTAAGGGGAAAAAAGGGTAAGGCACGACAACGCAAGCTAGGCAATGCACGGCAAGGCAAGGAAAGGGTAACGCAAGGCAAGGCACGGTCAGACAAGGCAAGGCTAATGCATGACAACGCAAGGCTAGGCAATGCACGGTAAGGCAAGGAAAGAGTAACGGAAGGCAAGGAATGCAAGGGAAACAAGGCAAGGCAAGAGTAACGGAAGGAACGGCACGGCAAGGGGAAGCAAGGCTAAGGCACGACAACGCAAGGCTAGGCAATGCACGGCAAGGGAAGGAAAGGGTAACGCAAGGCAAGGCACGGTGAGGCAAGGCAAGGCTAATGCACAACAACGCACAGCTAGGCAATGCACGGCAAGGCAAGGAAAGGGTAACGCAAGTGAAATCACGGTCAGGCGAGGCAAGGCTAAGGCACGACAACGCAAGGCTAGGCAATGCAGGTAAGGCAAGCAAGGAGTAACGGAACGGAAGGAAGGCAAGGGAAAGCAAGCCAAGGCAAGGTTAACGGAAGGAACGGCTCGGCAAGGGGAAACAAGGCTAAGGCACGGCTACGCACGGCTAGGCAATGCACGGCCAGGCAAGGAAAGGGTAACGAAAGGCAAGGCACGGTGAGGCAAGTCAAGGTTAAGGCACGAAAACGCAAGGCTAGGCAGTGCACGGAAGGCAAGCAAAGAGTAACGGAAGGCAAGGAAGGCAAGGGAAGGCAAGGCAAGTTAAGGGTAAGGGAAGGAACGGCACGGCAAGGGGAAACAGGGCTAAGGCATGACAACGCAAGCTAGGCTATGCACGGCAAGACAAGGAAAGGGTAACGCAAGGCAAGGCACGGTCAGGCAAGGCAAGGCTAATGCACGACAACGCAAGGCTAGGCAATGCACGGCAAGGCAAGGAAAGGGTAACGCAAGGCAAGGCTCTGTCAGGCGAGGCAAGGCTAAGGCACGACAACGCAAGGCTAGGCAATGCACGGAAGGTAAGCAAAGAGTATCGGAAGGCAAGGAAGGCAAGGGAAAGCAAGGCAAGTTAAGGGTAAGGTAAGGAACGGCACTGCAAGGGGAAACAAGGCTAAGGCACGACAACGCAAGCTAGGCAATGCACGGCAAGGCAAGGAAAGGGTAACGCAAGGCAAGGCACGGTCAGGAAATGCAAGGCTAATGCACGACAACGGAAGGCTAGGCAATGCACGGCAAGGCAAGGAAAGAGTAACGGAATGTAAGGAATGCAAGGGAAAGCAAGGCAAGGCAAGAGTAACGGAAGGAACGGCACGGCAAGGGGAAACAAGGCTAAGGCACGACAACGCAAGGCTAGGCAAAGCACGGCAAGGCAAGGAAAGGGTAACGCAAGGCAAGGCACGGTGAGGCAAGGCAAGGCTAATGCACGACAACGCACGCCTAGGCAAAGCAAGGCAAGGGAAGGAGAGGGTAACGCAAGGCCAGGCACGGTCAGTGGAGGGAAGGCTAATGCACGACAACGCAAGGCTTGGCAGTGCACGGCTAGGCAAGGAAAGCGTAACAGAAGGAAAGGAAGGCAAGGCAAAGCAATGCAAGGCAAGTGAAAAAAAAGGCACGGCACGGCAAGGGGAAACAAGGCTAAGGCACGACAACGCAAGCTAGGCAATGCAGGGCAAGGCAAGAAAAGGGTAACGCAAGGCAAAGCACGGTCAGTCAAGGCAAGGCTAATGCACGACATCGCAAGGCTTGGCAGTGCACGGCTAGGCAAGGAAAGCGTAACAGAAGGAAAGGAAGGAAAGGCAAAGCAATGCAAGGGAAGTGAAACAAAAGGCACGGCACGGCAAGGGGAAAAAAGGGTAAGGCACGACAACGCAAGCTAGGCAAAGCACGGCAAGGCAAGGAAAGGGTAACGCAAGGCAAGGCACGGTGCGGCATGGCAAGGCTAATGCACGACAACGCACGTCTAGGCAATGCACGGCAAGGCAAGGAAAGGGTAACGCAAGGGAAGTCACGGTCAGGCGAGGCAAGGCTAAGGCACGACAACGCAAGGCTAGGCAATGCATGGCAAGGCAAGGAGAGTAACGGAATGTAAGGAATGCAAGGGAAAGCAAGGCAAGGCAAGAGTAACAGAAGGAACGGCACGGCAAGGGGAAACAAGGCTAAGGCACGACAACGCAAGCTAGGCAATGCACGGCAAGGCAAGGAAAGGGTAACGCAAGGGAAGGCTCGGTCAGGAAATGCAAGGCTAATGCACGACAACGGAAGGCTAGGCCATGCACGGCAAGGCAAGGAAAGAATAACGGAATGTAAGGAATGCAAGGGAAAGCAAGGCAAGGCAAGAGTAACGGAAGGAACGGCACGGCAAGGGGAAACAAGGCTAAGGCACGACAACGCAAGGCTAGGCAAAGCACGGCAAGGCAAGGAAAGGGTAACGCAAGGCAAGGCACGGTGCGGCATGGCAAGGCTAATGCACGACAACGCACGGCTAGGCAAAGCAAGGCAAGGGAAGGAGAGGGTAACGCAAGGCCAGGCACGGTCAGTCGAGGGAAGGCTAATGCACGACAACGCAAGGCTTAGCAGTGCACGGCTAGGCAAGGAAAGCGTAACAGAAGGAAAGGAAGGCAAGGCAAAGCAATGCAAGGCAAGTGAAACAAAAGGCACGGCACGGCAAGGGGAAACAAGGCTAAGGCACGACAACGCAAGCTAGGCAATGCACGGCAAAGCAAGGAAAGTGTAACGCAAGGCAAGGCACGGTCAGTCGAGGCAAGGCTAATGCACGACAACGCAAGGCTTGGCAGTGCACGGCTAGGGAAGGAAAGCGTAACAGAAGGAAAGGAAGGCAAGGCAAAGCAATGCAAGGCAAGTGAAACAAAAGGCACGGCACGGTAAGGGGAAAAAAGGGTAAGGCACGACAACGCAAGCTCGGCAATGCACGGCAAGGCAAGGAAAGGGTAACGCAAGGCAAGGCACGGTCAGACAAGGCAAGGCTAATGCACGACAACGGAAGGCTAGGCAATGTACGGCTAGGGAAGGAAAGAGTAACGGAAGGCAAGGAATGCAAGGGAAACAAGGCAAGGCAAGAGTAACGGAAGGAACGGCACGGCAAGGGGAAACAAGGCTAAGGCACGACAACGCAAGCTAGGCAATGCACGGCAAGGCAAGGAAAGGGTAACGCAAGGCAAGGCACTATCAGGCGAGGCAAGGCTAATGCACGACAACGCAAGGCTTGGCAGTGCAAGGCTAGTCAAGGAAAGAGTAACAGAAGGAAAGGAAGGCAAGGCAAAGCAATGCAAGGCAAGTGAAACAAAAGGCACGGCACGGCAAGGAGAAACAAGGGTAAGGCACGACAACGCAAGCTAGGCAATGCACGGCAAGGCAAGGAAAGGGTAACGTAAGGCAAGGCACGGTGAGGCAAGGCAAGGCTAATGCACAACAACGCACGGCTAGGCAATGGACGGCAAGGCAAGGAAAGGGTAACGCAAGGGAAGTCACGGTCAGGCGAGGCAAGGCTACGGCACGACAACGCAAGGCTAGGCAATGCACGGATGGTAAGCAAAGAGTAACGGAAGGCAAGGAAGGCAAGGGAAAGCAAGGCAAGTCAAGAGTAAGGGAAGGAACGGCACGGCAAGGGGAAACAAGGCTAAGGCACGACAACGCAAGCTGGGCAAAGCACGGCAAGGCAAGGAAAGGGTAACGCAAGGCAAGGCACGGTCAGGCAAGGCTAATGCACGACAACGCAAGGCTAGGCAGTGCACGGCTAGGCAAGGAACGAGTAACGGAAGGAATGGAAGGCAAGGCAAAGCAAGGCAAGGCAAGTGTAACAAAAGGCACGGCACGGCAAGGGGAAACAAGGCTAAGGCACGACAACGCAAGCTAGGCAATGCACGGCAAGGCAAGGAAAGGGTAACGCAAGGCAAGGCAGGGTCAGGCGAGACAAGGCTAAGGCACGACAACGCAAGGCTAGGCAATGCACGGCAAGGCAAGGAAAGGGTAACGCAAGGGAAGGCACGGTGAGGAAAGGCAAGGCTAATGCACAACACCGCACGTCTAGGCAATGCACGGCAAGGCAAGGAAAGGGTAACGCAAGGGAAGTCACGGTCAGGCGAGGCAAGGCTAAGTCACGACAACGCAAGGCTAGGCAATGCACGGAAGGTAAGCAAAGAGCAACGGAAGGCAAGGAAGGCAAGGGAAAGCAAGGCAAGTTAAGGGTAAGGGAAGGAACGGCACGGCAAGGGGAAACAAGGCTAAGGCACGACAACGCAAGATAGGCAATGCACGGCAAGGCAAGGAAAGGGTAACGCAAGGCAAGGCACGGTCAGGAAATGCAAGGCTAATGCACGACAACGGAAGGCTAGGCAATGCACGGCAAGGCAAGGAAAGAGTAACGGAATGTAAGGAATGCAAGGGAAAGCAAGGCAAGGCAAGAGTAACGGAAGGAACGGCACGGCAAGGGGAAACAAGGCTAAGGCACGACAACGCAAGGCTAGGCAAAGCACGGCAAGGCAAGGAAAGGGTAACGCAAGGCAAGCCACGGTGAGGCATGGCAAGGCTAATGCACGACAACGCACGGCTAGGCAAAGCAAGGCAAGGGAAGGAGAGGGTAACGCAACGCCAGGCACGGTCAGTCGAGGGAAGGCTAATGCACGACAACGAAAGGCTTAGAAGTGCACGGCTAGGCAAGGAAAGCGTAACAGAAGGAAAGGAAGGCAAGGCAAAGCAATGCAAGGCAAGTGAAACAAAAGGCACGGCACGGCAAGGGGAAACGAGGCTAAGGCACGACAACGCAAGCTAGGCAATGCACGGCAAGGCAAGGAAAGTGTAACGCAAGGCAAGGCACGGTCAGTCGAGGAAAGGCTAATGCACGACAACGCAAGGCTTGGCAGTGCACGGCTAGGCAAGGAACGAGTAACGGAAGGAATGGAAGGCAAGGCAAAGCAAGGCAAGGCAAGTGTAACAAAAGGCACGGCACGGCAAGGGGAAACAAGGCTAAGGCACGACAACGCAAGCTAGGCAATGCACGGCAAGGCAAGGAAAGGGTAACGCAAGGCAAGGCAGGGTCAGGCGAGACAAGGCTAAGGCACGACAACGCAAGGCTAGGCAATGCACGGCAAGGCAAGGAAAGGGTAACGCAAGGGAAGTCACGGTGAGGAAAGGCAAGGCTAATGCACAACACCGCACGTCTAGGCAATGCACGGCAAGGCAAGGAAAGGGTAACGCAAGGGAAGTCACGGTCAGGCGAGGCAAGGCTAAGTCACGACAACGCAAGGCTAGGCAATGCACGGAAGGTAAGCAAAGAGCAACGGAAGGCAAGGAAGGCAAGGGAAAGCAAGGCAAGTTAAGGGTAAGGGAAGGAACGGCACGGCAAGGGGAAACAAGGCTAAGGCACGACAACGCAAGCTAGGCAATGCACGGCAAGTCAAGGAAAGGGTAACGCAAGGCAAGGCACGGTCAGGAAATGCAAGGCTAATGCACGACAACGGAAGCCTAGGCAATGCACGGCAAGGCAAGGAAAGAGTAACGGAATGTAAGGAATGCAAGGGAAAGCAAGGCAAGGCAAGAGTAACGGAAGGAACGGCACGGCAAGGGGAAACAAGGCTAAGGCACGACAACGCAAGGCTAGGCAAAGCACGGCAAGGCAAGGAAAGGGTAACGCAAGGCAAGGCACGGTGCGGCATGGCAAGGCTAATGCACGACAACGCACGGCTAGGCAAAGCAAGGCAAGGGAAGGAGAGGGTAACGCAAGGCCAGGCACGGTCAGTCGAGGGAAGGCTAATGCACGACAACGCAAGGCTTAGCAGTGCACGGCTAGGCAAGGAAAGCGTAACAGAAGGAAAGGAAGGCAAGGCAAAGCAATGCAAGGCAAGTGAAACAAAAGGCACGGCACGGCAAGGGGAAACAAGGCTAAGGCACGACAACGCAAGCTAGGCAATGCACGGCAATTCAAGGAAAGTGTAACGCAAGGCAAGGCACGGTCAGTCGAGGCAAGGCTAATGCACGACAACGCAAGGCTTGGCAGTGCACGGCTAGGGAAGGAAAGCGTAACAGAAGGAAAGGAAGGCAAGGCAAAGCAATACAAGGCAAGTGAAACAAAAGGCACGGAACGGTAAGGGGAAAAAAGGGTAAGGCACGACAACGCACGCTAGGCAATGCACGGCAAGGCAAGGAAAGGGTAACGCAAGGCAAGGCACGGTCAGACAAGGCAAGGCTATTGCACGACAACGCAAGGCTAGGCAATGCACGGTAAGGCAAGGAAAGAGTAACGGAAGGCAAGGAATGCAAGGGAAACAAGGCAAGGCAAGAGTAACGGAAGGAACGGCACGGCAAGGGGAAGCAAGGCTAAGGCACGACAACGCAAGGCTAGGCAATGCACGGCAAGGGAAGGAAAGGGTAACGCAAGGCAAGGCACGGTGAGGCAAGGCAAGGCTAATGCACAACAACGCACAGCTAGGCAATGCACGGCAAGGCAAGGAAAGGGTAACGCAAGTGAAATCACGGTCAGGCGAGGCAAGGCTAAGGCACGACAACGCAAGGCTAGGCAATGCAGGTAAGGCAAGCAAGGAGTAACGGAACGGAAGGAAGGCAAGGGAAAGCAAGGCAAGGCAAGGTTAACGGAAGGAACGGCTCGGCAAGGGGAAACAAGGCTAAGGCACGGCTACGCACGGCTAGGCAATGCACGGCCAGGCAAGGAAAGGGTAACGAAAGGCAAGGCACGGTGAGGCGAGGCAAGGCTAATGCACGACAACGCAAGGCTTGGCAGTGCACGGCTAGGGAAGGAAAGCGTAACAGAAGGAAAGGAAGGCAAGGCAAAGCAATACAAGGCAAGTGAAACAAAAGGCACGGAACGGTAAGGGGAAAAAAGGGTAAGGCACGACAACGCAAGCTAGGCAATGCACGGCAAGGCAAGGAAAGGGTAACGCAAGGCAAGGCACGGTCAGACAAGGCAAGGCTAATGCACGACAACGCAAGGCTAGGCAATGCACGGCAAGGCAAGGAAAGGGTAACGCAAGGCAAGGCTCTGTCAGGCGAGGCAAGGCTAAGGCACGACAACGCAAGGCTAGGCAATGCACGGAAGGTAAGCAAAGAGTATCGGAAGGCAAGGAAGGCAAGGGAAAGCAAGGCAAGTTAAGGGTAAGGTAAGGAACGGCACTGCAAGGGGAAACAAGGCTAAGGCACGACAACGCAAGCTAGGCAATGCACGGCAAGGCAAGGAAAGGGTAACGCAAGGCAAGGCACGGTCAGGAAATGCAAGGCTAATGCACGACAACGGAAGGCTAGGCAATGCACGGCAAGGCAAGGAAAGAGTAACGGAATGTAAGGAATGCAAGGGAAAGCAAGGCAAGGCAAGAGTAACGGAAGGAACGGCACGGCAAGGGGAAACAAGGCTAAGGCACGACAACGCAAGGCTAGGCAAAGCACGGCAAGGCAAGGAAAGGGTAACGCAAGGCAAGGCACGGTGAGGCAAGGCAAGGCTAATGCACGACAACGCACGCCTAGGCAAAGCAAGGCAAGGGAAGGAGAGGGTAACGCAAGGCCAGGCACGGTCAGTGGAGGGAAGGCTAATGCACGACAACGCAAGGCTTGGCAGTGCACGGCTAGGCAAGGAAAGCGTAACAGAAGGAAAGGAAGGCAAGGCAAAGCAATGCAAGGCAAGTGAAACAAAAGGCACGGCACGGCAAGGGGAATCAAGGCTAAGGCACGACAACGCAAGCTAGGCAATGCAGGGCAAGGCAAGAAAAGGGTAACGCAAGGCAAAGCACGGTCAGTCAAGGCAAGGCTAATGCACGACATCGCAAGGCTTGGCAGTGCACGGCTAGGCAAGGAAAGCGTAACAGAAGGAAAGGAAGGAAAGGCAAAGCAATGCAAGGGAAGTGAAACAAAAGGCACGGCACGGCAAGGGGAAAAAAGGGTAAGGCACGACAACGCAAGCTAGGCAAAGCACGGCAAGGCAAGGAAAGGGTAACGCAAGGCAAGGCACGGTGCGGCATGGCAAGGCTAATGCACGACAACGCACGTCTAGGCAATGCACGGCAAGGCAAGGAAAGGGTAACGCAAGGGAAGTCACGGTCAGGCGAGGCAAGGCTAAGGCACGACAACGCAAGGCTAGGCAATGCATGGCAAGGCAAGGAGAGTAACGGAATGTAAGGAATGCAAGGGAAAGCAAGGCAAGGCAAGAGTAACAGAAGGAACGGCACGGCAAGGGGAAACAAGGCTAAGGCACGACAACGCAAGCTAGGCAATGCACGGCAAGGCAAGGAAAGGGTAACGCAAGGGAAAGCTCGGTCAGGAAATGCAAGGCTAATGCACGACAACGGAAGGCTAGGCAATGCACGGCAAGGCAAGGAAAGAGTAACGGAATGTAAGGAATGCAAGGGAAAGCAAGGCAAGGCAAGAGTAACGGAAGGAACGGCACGGCAAGGGGAAACAAGGCTAAGGCACGACAACGCAAGGCTAGGCAAAGCACGGCAAGGCAAGGAAAGGGTAACGCAAGGCAAGGCACGGTGCGGCATGGCAAGGCTAATGCACGACAACGCACGGCTAGGCAAAGCAAGGCAAGGGAAGGAGAGGGTAACGCAAGGCCAGGCACGATCAGTCGAGGGAAGGCTAATGCACGACAACGCAAGGCTTAGCAGTGCACGGCTAGGCAAGGAAAGCGTAACAGAAGGAAAGGAAGGCAAGGCAAAGCAATGCAAGGCAAGTGAAACAAAAGGCACGGCACGGCAAGGGGAAACAAGGCTAAGGCACGACAACGCAAGCTAGGCAATGCACGGCAAAGCAAGGAAAGTGTAACGCAAGGCAAGGCACGGTCAGTCGAGGCAAGGCTAATGCACGACAACGCAAGGCTTGGCAGTGCACGGCTAGGGAAGGAAAGCATAACAGAAGGAAAGGAAGGCAAGGCAAAGCAATACAAGGCAAGTGAAACAAAAGGCACGGAACGGTAAGGGGAAAAAAGGGTAAGGCACGACAACGCAAGCTAGGCAATGCACGGCAAGGCAAGGAAAGGGTAACGCAAGGCAAGGCACGGTCAGACAAGGCAAGGCTAATGCACGACAACGCAAGGCTAGGCAGTGCACGGCTAGGCAAGGAACGAGTAACGGAAGGAATGGAAGGCAAGGCAAAGCAAGGCAAGGCAAGTGTAACAAAAGGCACGGCACGGCAAGGGGAAACAAGGCTAAGGCACGACAACGCAAGCTAGGCAATGCACGGCAAGGCAAGGAAAGGGTAACGCAAGGCAAGTCAGGGTCAGGCGAGACAAGGCTAAGGCACGACAACGCAAGGCTAGGCAATGCACGGCAAGGCAAGGAAAGGGTAACGCAAGGGAAGTCACGGTGAGGAAAGGCAAGGCTAATGCACAACACCGCACGTCTAGGCAATGCACGGCAAGGCAAGGAAAGGGTAACGCAAGGGAAGTCACGGTCAGGCGAGGCAAGGCTAAGTCACGACAACGCAAGGCTAGGCAATGCACGGAAGGTAAGCAAAGAGCAACGGAAGGCAAGGAAGGCAAGGGAAAGCAAGGCAAGTTAAGGGTAAGGGAAGGAACGGCACGGCAAGGGGAAACAAGGCTAAGGCACGACAACGCAAGCTAGGCAATGCACGGCAAGTCAAGGAAAGGGTAACGCAAGGCAAGGCACGGTCAGGAAATGCAAGGCTAATGCACGACAACGGAAGGCTAGGCAATGCACGGCAAGGCAAGGAAAGAGTAACGGAATGTAAGGAATGCAAGGGAAAGCAAGGCAAGGCAAGAGTAACGGAAGGAACGGCACGGCAAGGGGAAACAAGGCTAAGGCACGACAACGCAAGGCTAGGCAAAGCACGGCAAGGCAAGGAAAGGGTAACGCAAGGCAAGGCACGGTGCGGCATGGCAAGGCTAATGCACGACAACGCACGGCTAGGCAAAGCAAGGCAAGGGAAGGAGAGGGTAACGCAAGGCCAGGCACGGTCAGTCGAGGGAAGGCTAATGCACGACAACGCAAGGCTTAGCAGTGCACGGCTAGGCAAGGAAAGCGTAACAGAAGGAAAGGAAGGCAAGGCAAAGCAATGCAAGGCAAGTGAAACAAAAGGCACGGCACGGCAAGGGGAAACAAGGCTAAGGCACGACAACGCAAGCTAGGCAATGCACGGCAATTCAAGGAAAGTGTAACGCAAGGCAAGGCACGGTCAGTCGAGGCAAGGCTAATGCACGACAACGCAAGGCTTGGCAGTGCACGGCTAGGGAAGGAAAGCGTAACAGAAGGAAAGGAAGGCAAGGCAAAGCAATACAAGGCAAGTGAAACAAAAGGCACGGAACGGTAAGGGGAAAAAAGGGTAAGGCACGACAACGCAAGCTAGGCAATGCACGGCAAGGCAAGGAAAGGGTAACGCAAGGCAAGGCACGGTCAGACAAGGCAAGGCTAATGCACGACAACGCAAGGCTAGGCAATGCACGGTAAGGCAAGGAAAGAGTAACGGAAGGCAAGGAATGCAAGGGAAACAAGGCAAGGCAAGAGTAACGGAAGGAACGGCACGGCAAGGGGAAGCAAGGCTAAGGCACGACAACGCAAGGCTAGGCAATGCACGGCAAGGGAAGGAAAGGGTAACGCAAGGCAAGGCACGGTGAGGCAAGGCAAGGCTAATGCACAACAACGCACAGCTAGGCAATGCACGGCAAGGCAAGGAAAGGGTAACGCAAGTGAAATCACGGTCAGGCGAGGCAAGGCTAAGGCACGACAACGCAAGGCTAGGCAATGCAGGTAAGGCAAGCAAGGAGTAACGGAACGGAAGGAAGGCAAGGGAAAGCAAGGCAAGGCAAGGTTAACGGAAGGAACGGCTCGGCAAGGGGAAACAAGGCTAAGGCACGGCTACGCACGGCTAGGCAATGCACGGCCAGGCAAGGAAAGGTTAACGAAAGGCAAGGCACGGTGAGGCAAGTCAAGGTTAAGGCACGAAAACGCAAGGCTAGGCAGTGCACGGAAGGCAAGCAAAGAGTAACGGAAGGCAAGGAAGGCAAGGGAAGGCAAGGCAAGTTAAGGGTAAGGGAAGTAACGGCACGGCAAGGGGAAACAGGGCTAAGGCATGACAACGCAAGCTAGGCTATGCACGGCAAGACAAGGAAAGGGTAACGCAAGGCAAGGCACGGTCAGGAAATGCAAGGCTAATGCACGACAACGCAAGGCTAGGCAATGCACGGCAAGGCAAGGAAAGGGTAACGCATGGCAAGGCTCTGTCAGGCGAGGCAAGGCTAAGGCACGACAACGCAAGGCTAGGCAATGCACGGAAGGTAAGCAAAGAGTATCGGAAGGCAAGGAAGGCAAGGGAAAGCAAGGCAAGTTAAGGGTAAGGTAAGGAACGGCACTGCAAGGGGAAACAAGGCTAAGGCACGACAACGCAAGCTAGGCAATGCACGGCAAGGCAAGGAAAGGGTAACGCAAGGCAAGGCACGGTCAGGAAATGCAAGGCTAATGCACGACAACGGAAGGCTAGGCAATGCACGGCAAGGCAAGGAAAGAGTAACGGAATGTAAGGAATGCAAGGGAAAGCAAGGCAAGGCAAGAGTAACGGAAGGAACGGCACGGCAAGGGGAAACAAGGCTAAGGCACGACAACGCAAGGCTAGGCAAAGCACGGCAAGGCAAGGAAAGGGTAACGCAAGGCAAGGCACGGTTAGGCAAGGCAAGGCTAATGCACGACAACGCACGGCTAGGCAAAGCAAGGCAAGGGAAGGAGAGGGTAACGCAAGGCCAGGCACGGTCAGTCGAGGGAAGGCTAATGCACGATAACGCAAGGCTTGGCAGTGCACGGCTAGGCAAGGAAAGCGTAACAGAAGGAAAGGAAGGCAAGGCAAAGCCATGCAAGGCAAGTGAAACAAAAGGCACGGCACGGCAAGGGGAAACAAGGCTAAGGCACGACAACGCAAGCTAGGCAATGCAGGGCAAGGCAAGAAAAGGGTAACGCAAGGCAAAGCACGGTCAGTCAAGGCAAGGCTAATGCACGACATCGCAAGGCTTGGCAGTGCACGGCTAGGCAAGGAAAGCGTAACAGAAGGAAAGGAAGGAAAGGCAAAGCAATGCAAGGGAAGTGAAACAAAAGGCACGGCACGGCAAGGGGAAAAAAGGGTAAGGCACGACAACGCAAGCTAGGCAAAGCACGGCAAGGCAAGGAAAGGGTAACGCAAGGCAAGGCACGGTGCGGCATGGCAAGGCTAATGCACGACAACGCACGTCTAGGCAATGCACGGCAAGGCAAGGAAAGGGTAACGCAAGGGAAGTCACGGTCAGGCGAGGCAAGGCTAAGGCACGACAACGCAAGGCTAGGCAATGCATGGCAAGGCAAGGAGAGTAACGGAATGTAAGGAATGCAAGGGAAAGCAAGGCAAGGCAAGAGTAACAGAAGGAACGGCACGGCAAGGGGAAACAAGGCTAAGGCACGACAACGCAAGCTAGGCAATGCACGGCAAGGCAAGGAAAGGGTAACGCAAGGGAAAGCTCGGTCAGGAAATGCAAGGCTAATGCACGACAACGGAAGGCTAGGCCATGCACGGCAAGGCAAGGAAAGAGTAACGGAATGTAAGGAATGCAAGGGAAAGCAAGGCAAGGCAAGAGTAACGGAAGGAACGGCACGGCAAGGGGAAACAAGGCTAAGGCACGACAACGCAAGGCTAGGCAAAGCACGGCAAGGCAAGGAAAGGGTAACGCAAGGCAAGGCACGGTGCGGCATGGCAAGGCTAATGCACGACAACGCACGGCTAGGCAAAGCAAGGCAAGGGAAGGAGAGGGTAACGCAAGGCCAGGCACGGTCAGTCGAGGGAAGGCTAATGCACGACAACGCAAGGCTTAGCAGTGCACGGCTAGGCAAGGAAAGCGTAACAGAAGGAAAGGAAGGCAAGGCAAAGCAATGCAAGGCAAGTGAAACAAAAGGCACGGCACGGCAAGGGGAAACAAGGCTAAGGCACGACAACGCAAGCTAGGCAATGCACGGCAAAGCAAGGAAAGTGTAACGCAAGGCAAGGCACGGTCAGTCGAGGCAAGGCTAATGCACGACAACGCAAGGCTTGGCAGTGCACGGCTAGGGAAGGAAAGCGTAACAGAAGGAAAGGAAGGCAAGGCAAAGCAATGCAAGGCAAGTGAAACAAAAGGCACGGCACGGTAAGGGGAAAAAAGGGTAAGGCACGACAACGCAAGCTAGGCAATGCACGGCAAGGCAAGGAAAGGGTAACGCAAGGCAAGGCACGGTCAGACAAGGCAAGGCTAATGCACGACAACGGAAGGCTAGGCAATGTACGGCAAGGCAAGGAAAGGGTAACGCAAGGGAAGTCACGGTCAGGCGAGGCAAGGCTAAGGCACGACAACGCAAGGCTAGGCAATGCATGGCAAGGCAAGGAAAGAGTAACGGAATGTAAGGAATGCAAGGGAAAGCAAGGCAAGGCAAGAGTAACAGAAGGAACTGCACGGCAAGGGGAAACAAGGCTAAGGCACGACAACGCAAGCTAGGCAATGCACGGCAAGGCAAGGAAAGGGTAACGCAAGGGAAGGCACGGTCAGGAAATGCAAGGCTAATGCACGACAACGGAAGGCTAGGCCATGCACGGCAAGGCAAGGAAAGAGTAACGGAATGTAAGGAATGTAAGGGAAAGCAAGGCAAGGCAAGAGTAACGGAAGGAACGGCACGGCAAGGGGAAACAAGGCTAAGGCACGACAACGCAAGGCTAGGCAAAGCACGGCAAGGCAAGGAAAGGGTAACGCAAGGCAAGGCACGGTGCGGCATGGCAAGGCTAATGCACGACAACGCACGGCTAGGCAAAGCAAGGCAAGGGAAGGAGAGGGTAACGCAAGGCCAGGCACGGTCAGTCGAGGGAAGGCTAATGCACGACAACGCAAGGCTTAGCAGTGCACGGCTAGGCAAGGAAAGCGTAACAGAAGGAAAGGAAGGCAAGGCAAAGCAATGCAAGGCAAGTGAAACAAAAGGCACGGCACGGCAAGGGGAAACAAGGCTAAGGCACGACAACGCAAGCTAGGCAATGCACGGCAAGGCAAGGAAAGGGTAACGCAAGGCAAGGCACGGTCAGACAAGGCAAGGCTAATGCACGACAACGGAAGGCTAGGCAATGTACGGTAAGGCAAGGAAAGAGTAACGGAAGGCAAGGAATGCAAGGGAAACAAGGCAAGGCAAGAGTAACGGAAGGAACGGCACGGCAAGGGGAAACAAGGCTAAGGCACGACAACGCAAGCTAGGCAATGCACGGCAAGGCAAGGAAAGGGTAACGCAAGGCAAGGCACTATCAGGCGAGGCAAGGCTAATGCACGACAACGCAAGGCTAGGCAGTGCACGGCTAGGAAAGGAAAGAGTAACGGAAGGATAGGAAGGCAAGGCAAAGCAAGGCAAGGCAAGTGTAACAAACGGCTCGGCACGGCAAGGGGAAACAAGGCTAAGGCACGACAACGCAAGCTAGGCAATGCACGGCAAGGCAAGGAAAGGGTAACGCAAGGCAAGGCACGGTCAGTCGAGGCAAGGCTAATGCACGACAACGCAAGGCTTGGCAGTGCAAGGCTAGGCAAGGAAAGAGTAACAGAAGGAAAGGAAGGCAAGGCAAAGCAATGCAAGGCAAGTGAAACAAAAGGCACGGCACGGCAAGGAGAAACAAGGGTAAGGCACGACAACGGAAGCTAGGCAATGCACGGCAAGGCAAGGAAAGGGTAACGTAAGGCAAGGCACGGTGAGGCAAGTCAAGGCTAATGCACAACAACGCACGGCTAGGCAATGGACCGCAAGGCAAGGAAAGGGTAACGCAAGGGAAGTCACGGTCAGGCGAGGCAAGGCTACGGCACGACAACGCAAGGCTAGGCAATGCACGGATGGTAAGCAAAGAGTAACGGAAGGCAAGGAAGGCAAGGGAAAGCAAGGCAAGTCAAGAGTAAGGGAAGGAACGGCACGGCAAGGGGAAACAAGGCTAAGGCACGACAACGCAAGCTGGGCAAAGCACGGCAAGGCAAGGAAAGGGTAATGCAAGGCAAGGCACGGTCAGGCAAGGCAAGGCTAATGCACGACAACGCAAGGCTTGGCAGTGCACGGCTAGGCAAGGAACGAGTAACGGAAGGAATGGAAGGCAAGGCAAAGCAAGGCAAGGCAAGTGTAACAAAAGGCACGGCACGGCAAGGGGAAACAAGGCTAAGGCACGACAACGCAAGCTAGGCAATGCACGGCAAGGCAAGGAAAGGGTAACGCAAGGCAAGGCAGGGTCAGGCGAGACAAGGCTAAGGCACGACAACGCAAGCCTAGGCAATGCACGGCAAGGCAAGGAAAGGGTAACGCAAGGGAAGGCACGGTGAGGAAAGGCAAGGCTAATGCACAACACCGCACGTCTAGGCAATGCACGGCAAGGCAAGGAAAGGGTAACGCAAGGGAAGTCACGGTCAGGCGAGGCAAGGCTAAGTCACGACAACGCAAGGCTAGGCAATGCACGGAAGGTAAGCAAAGAGCAACGGAAGGCAAGGAAGGCAAGGGAAAGCAAGGCAAGTTAAGGGTAAGGGAAGGAACGGCACGGCAAGGGGAAACAAGGCTAAGGCACGACAACGCAAGATAGGCAATGCACGGCAAGGCAAGGAAAGGGTAACGCAAGGCAAGGCACGGTCAGGAAATGCAAGGCTAATGCACGACAACGGAAGGCTAGGCAATGCACGGCAAGGCAAGGAAAGAGTAACGGAATGTAAGGAATGCAAGGGAAAGCAAGGCAAGGCAAGAGTAACGGAAGGAACGGCACGGCAAGGGGAAACAAGGCTAAGGCACGACAACGCAAGGCTAGGCAAAGCACGGCAAGGCAAGGAAAGGGTAACGCAAGGCAAGCCACGGTGAGGCATGGCAAGGCTAATGCACGACAACGCACGGCTAGGCAAAGCAAGGCAAGGGAAGGAGAGGGTAACGCAACGCCAGGCACGGTCAGTCGAGGGAAGGCTAATGCACGACAACGAAAGGCTTAGAAGTGCACGGCTAGGCAAGGAAAGCGTAACAGAAGGAAAGGAAGGCAAGGCAAAGCAATGCAAGGCAAGTGAAACAAAAGGCACGGCACGGCAAGGGGAAACGAGGCTAAGGCACGACAACGCAAACTAGGCAATGCACGGCAAGGCAAGGAAAGTGTAACGCAAGGCAAGGCACGGTCAGTCGAGGAAAGGCTAATGCACGACAACGCAAGGCTTGGCAGTGCACGGCTAGGGAAGGAAAGCGTAACAGAAGGAAAGGAAGGCAAGGCAAAGCAATGCAAGGCAAGTGAAACAAAAGGCACGGCACGGCAAGGGGAAAAAAGGGTAAGGCACGACAACGCAAGCTAGGCAATGCACGGCAAGGCAAGGAAAGGGTAACGTAAGGGAAGGCACGGTGAGGCAAGGCAAGGCTAATGCACAACAACGCAGGGCTAGGCAATGGACGGCAAGGCAAGGAAAGGGTAACGCAAGGCAAGGCACGGTGAGGCAAGTCAAGGCTAATGCACGACAACGCAAGGCTAGGCAGTGCACGGCTAGGCAAGGAACGAGTAACGGATGGAATGGAAGGCAAGGCAAAGCAAGGCAAGGCAAGTGTAACAAATGGCACGGCACGGCAAGGGGAAACAAGGCTAAGGCACGACAACGCAAGCTAGGCAATGCACGGCAAGGCAAGGAAAGGGTAACGCAAGGCAAGGGAGGGTCAGGCGAGACAAGGTTAAGGCACGACAACGCAAGGCTAGGCAATGCACGGCAAGGCAAGGAAAGGGTAACGCAAGGGAAGGGACGGTGAGGAAAGGCAAGGCTAATGCACAACAACGCACGTCTAGGCAATGCACGGCAAGGCAAGGAAAGGGTAACGCAACGGAAGTCACGGTCAGGCGAGGCAAGGCTAAGTCACGAGAACGCAAGGCTAGGCAATGCACGGAAGGTAAGCAAAGAGCAACGGAAGGCAAGGAAGGCAAGGGAAAGCAAGGCAAGTTAAGGGTAAGGGAAGGAACGGCACGGCAAGGGGAAACAAGGCTAAGGCACGACAACGCAAGCTAGGCAATGCACGGCAAGGCAAGGAAAGGGTAACGCAAGGCATGGCACGGTCAGGCGAGACAAGGCTAAGGCACGACAACGCAAGGCTAGGCAATGCACGGCAAGGCAAGGAAAGGGTAACGCAAGGCAAGGCACGGTGAGGCAAGGCAAGGCTAATGCACAACAACGCAAGGCTAGGCAATGCACGGCAAGGCAAGGAAAGGGTAACGCAAGGGAAGTCACGGTCAGGCGAGGCATGGCTACGGCACGACAACGCAAGGCTAGGCAATGCACGGATGGTAATCAAAGAGCAACGGAAGGCAAGGAAGGCAAGGGAAAGCAAGGCAAGTTAAGGGTAAGGGAAGGAAGGGCACGGCAAGGGGAAACAGGGCTAAGGCATGACAACGCAAGCTAGGCAATGCACCGCAAGGCAAGGAAAGGGTAACGCAAGGCAAGGCACGGTCAGGCAAGGCAAGGCTAATGCACGACAACGCAAGGCTAGGCAGTGCACGGCTAGGCAAGGAACGAGTAACGGAAGGAATGGAAGGCAAGGCAAAGCAAGGCAAGGCAAGTGTAACAAAAGGCATGGCACGGCAAGGGGAAACAAGGGTAAGGCACGACAACGCAAGCTAGGCAATGCACGGCAAGGCAAGGAAAGGGTAACGCAAGGGAAGGCACGGTGAGGCAATGCAAGGCTAATGCACGACAACGGACGGCTAGGCAATGGACCGCAAGGCAAGGAAAGGGTAACGCAAGGGAAGTCACGGTCAGGCGAGGCAAGGCTACGGCACGACAACGCAAGGCTAGGCAATGCACGGATGGTAAGCAAAGAGTAATGGAAGGCAAGGAAGGCAAGGGAAAGCAAGGCAAATCAAGAGTAAGGGAAGGAACGGCACGGCAAGGGGAAACAAGGCTAAGGCACGACAACGCAAGCTGGGCAAAGCACGGCAAGGCAAGGAAAGGGTAACGCAAGGCAAGGCACGGTCAGGCAAGGCAAGGCTAATGCACGACAACGCAAGGCTAGGCAGTGCACGGCTAGGGAAGGAACGAGTAACGGAAGGAATGGAAGGCAAGGCAAAGCAAGGCAAGGCAAGTGTAACAAAAGGCACGGCACGGCAAGGGGAAACAAGGCTAAGGCACGACAACGCAAGCTAGGCAATGCACGGCAAGGCAAGGAAAGGGTAACGCAAGGCAAGGCAGGGTCAGGCGAGACAAGGCTAAGGCACGACAACGCAAGGCTAGGCAATGCACGGCAAGGCAAGGAAAGGGTAACGCAAGGGAAGTCACGGTGAGGAAAGGCAAGGCTAATGCACAACACCGCACGTCTAGGCAATGCACGGCAAGGCAAGGAAAGGGTAACGCAAGGGAAGTCACGGTCAGGCGAGGCAAGGCTAAGTCACGACAACGCAAGGCTAGGCAATGCACGGAAGGTAAGCAAAGAGCAACGGAAGGCAAGGAAGGCAAGGGAAAGCAAGGCAAGTTAAGGGTAAGGGAAGGAACGGCACGGCAAGGGGAAACAAGGCTAAGGCACGACAACGCAAGCTAGGCAATGCACGGCAAGTCAAGGAAAGGGTAACGCAAGGCAAGTCACGGTCAGGAAATGCAAGGCTAATGCACGACAACGGAAGGCTAGGCAATGCACGGCAAGGCAAGGAAAGAGTAACGGAATGTAAGGAATGCAAGGGAAAGCAAGGCAAGGCAAGAGTAACGGAAGGAACGGCACGGCAAGGGGAAACAAGGCTAAGGCACGACAACGCAAGGCTAGGCAAAGCACGGCAAGGCAAGGAAAGGGTAACGCAAGGCAAGGCACGGTGCGGCATGGCAAGGCTAATGCACGACAACGCACGGCTAGGCAAAGCAAGGCAAGGGAAGGAGAGGGTAACGCAAGGCCAGGCACGGTCAGTCGAGGGAAGGCTAATGCACGACAACGCAAGGCTTAGCAGTGCACTGCTAGGCAAGGAAAGCGTAACAGAAGGAAAGGAAGGCAAGGCAAAGCAATGCAAGGCAAGTGAAACAAAAGGCACGGCACGGCAAGGGGAAACAAGGCTAAGGCACGACAACGCAAGCTAGGCAATGCATGGCAATTCAAGGAAAGTGTAACGCAAGGCAAGGCACGGTCAGTCGAGGCAAGGCTAATGCACGACAACGCAAGGCTTGGCAGTGCACGGCTAGGGAAGGAAAGCGTAACAGAAGGAAAGGAAGGCAAGGCAAAGCAATACAAGGCAAGTGAAACAAAAGGCACGGAACGGTAAGGGGAAAAAAGGGTAAGGCACGACAACGCAAGCTAGGCAAAGCACGGCAAGGCAAGGAAAGAGTAACGGAAGGCAAGGAATGCAAGGGAAACAAGGCAAGGCAAGAGTAACGGAAGGAACGGCACGGCAAGGGGAAGCAAGGCTAAGGCACGACAACGCAAGGCTAGGCAATGCACGGCAAGGGAAGGAAAGGGTAACGCAAGGCAAGGCACGGTGAGGCAAGGCAAGGCTAATGCACAACAACGCACAGCTAGGCAATGCACGGCAAGGCAAGGAAAGGGTAACGCAAGTGAAATCACGGTCAGGCGAGGCAAGGCTAAGGCACGACAACGCAAGGCTAGGCAATGCAGGTAAGGCAAGCAAGGAGTAACGGAACGGAAGGAAGGCAAGGGAAAGCAAGCCAAGGCAAGGTTAACGGAAGGAACGGCTCGGCAAGGGGAAACAAGGCTAAGGCACGGCTACGCACGGCTAGGCAATGCACGGCCAGGCAAGGAAAGGGTAACGAAAGGCAAGGCACGGTGAGGCAAGTCAAGGTTAAGGCACGAAAACGCAAGGCTAGGCAGTGCACGGAAGGCAAGCAAAGAGTAACGGAAGGCAAGGAAGGCAAGGGAAGGCAAGGCAAGTTAAGGGTAAGGGAAGGAACGGCACGGCAAGGGGAAACAGGGCTAAGGCATGACAACGCAAGCTAGGCTATGCACGGCAAGACAAGGAAAGGGTAACGCAAGGCAAGGCACGGTCAGGCAAGGCAAGGCTAATGCACGACAACGCAAGGCTAGGCAATGCACGGCAAGGCAAGGAAAGGGTAACGCAAGGCAAGGCTCTGTCAGGCGAGGCAAGGCTAAGGCACGACAACGCAAGGCTAGGCAATGCACGGAAGGTAAGCAAAGAGTATCGGAAGGCAAGGAAGGCAAGGGAAAGCAAGGCAAGTTAAGGGTAAGGTAAGGAACGGCACTGCAAGGGGAAACAAGGCTAAGGCACGACAACGCAAGCTAGGCAATGCACGGCAAGGCAAGGAAAGGGTAACGCAAGGCAAGGCACGGTCAGGAAATGCAAGGCTAATGCACGACAACGGAAGGCTAGGCAATGCACGGCAAGGCAAGGAAAGAGTAACGGAATGTAAGGAATGCAAGGGAAAGCAAGGCAAGGCAAGAGTAACGGAAGGAACGGCACGGCAAGGGGAAACAAGGCTAAGGCACGACAACGCAAGGCTAGGCAAAGCACGGCAAGGCAAGGAAAGGGTAACGCAAGGCAAGGCACGGTGAGGCAAGGCAAGGCTAATGCACGACAACGCACGCCTAGGCAAAGCAAGGCAAGGGAAGGAGAGGGTAACGCAAGGCCAGCCACGGTCAGTGGAGGGAAGGCTAATGCACGACAACGCAAGGCTTGGCAGTGCACGGCTAGGCAAGGAAAGCGTAACAGAAGGAAAGGAAGGCAAGGCAAAGCAATGCAAGGCAAGTGAAACAAAAGGCACGGCACGGCAAGGGGAAACAAGGCTAAGGCACGACAACGCAAGCTAGGCAATGCAGGGCAAGGCAAGAAAAGGGTAACGCAAGGCAAAGCACGGTCAGTCAAGGCAAGGCTAATGCACGACATCGCAAGGCTTGGCAGTGCACGGCTAGGCAAGGAAAGCGTAACAGAAGGAAAGGAAGGAAAGGCAAAGCAATGCAAGGGAAGTGAAACAAAAGGCACGGCACGGCAAGGGGAAAAAAGGGTAAGGCACGACAACGCAAGCTAGGCAAAGCACGGCAAGGCAAGGAAAGGGTAACGCAAGGCAAGGCACGGTGCGGCATGGCAAGGCTAATGCACGACAACGCACGTCTAGGCAATGCACGGCAAGGCAAGGAAAGGGTAACGCAAGGGAAGTCACGGTCAGGCGAGGCAAGGCTAAGGCACGACAACGCAAGGCTAGGCAATGCATGGCAAGGCAAGGAGAGTAACGGAATGTAAGGAATGCAAGGGAAAGCAAGGCAAGGCAAGAGTAACAGAAGGAACGGCACGGCAAGGGGAAACAAGGCTAAGGCACGACAACGCAAGCTAGGCAATGCACGGCAAGGCAAGGAAAGGGTAACGCAAGGGAAGGCTCGGTCAGGAAATGCAAGGCTAATGCACGACAACGGAAGGCTAGGCCATGCACGGCAAGGCAAGGAAAGAATAACGGAATGTAAGGAATGCAAGGGAAAGCAAGGCAAGGCAAGAGTAACGGAAGGAACGGCACGGCAAGGGGAAACAAGGCTAAGGCACGACAACGCAAGGCTAGGCAAAGCACGGCAAGGCAAGGAAAGGGTAACGCAAGGCAAGGCACGGTGCGGCATGGAAAGGCTAATGCACGACAACGCACGGCTAGGCAAAGCAAGGCAAGGGAAGGAGAGGGTAACGCAAGGCCAGGCACGGTCAGTCGAGGGAAGGCTAATGCACGACAACGCAAGGCTTAGCAGTGCACGGCTAGGCAAGGAAAGCGTAACAGAAGGAAAGGAAGGCAAGGCAAAGCAATGCAAGGCAAGTGAAACAAAAGGCACGGCACGGCAAGGGGAAACAAGGCTAAGGCACGACAACGCAAGCTAGGCAATGCACGGCAAAGCAAGGAAAGTGTAACGCAAGGCAAGGCACGGTCAGTGGAGGCAAGGCTAATGCACGACAACGCAAGGCTTGGCAGTGCACGGCTAGGGAAAGAAAGCGTAACAGAAGGAAAGGAAGGCAAGGCAAAGCAATGCAAGGCAAGTGAAACAAAAGGCACGGCACGGTAAGGGGAAAAAAGGGTAAGGCACGACAACGCAAGCTCGGCAATGCACGGCAAGGCAAGGAAAGGGTAACGCAAGGCAAGGCACGGTCAGACAAGGCAAGGCTAATGCACGACAACGGAAGGCTAGGCAATGTACGGTAAGGCAAGGAAAGAGTAACGGAAGGCAAGGAATGCAAGGGAAACAAGGCAAGGCAAGAGTAACGGAAGGAACGGCACGGCAAGGGGAAACAAGGCTAAGGCACGACAACGCAAGCTAGGCAATGCACGGCAAGGCAAGGAAAGGGTAACGCAAAGCAAGGCACTATCAGGCGAGGCAAGGCTAATGCACGACAACGCAAGGCTTGGCAGTGCAAGGCTAGTCAAGGAAAGAGTAACAGAAGGAAAGGAAGGCAAGGCAAAGCAATGCAAGGCAAGTGAAACAAAAGGCACGGCACGGCAAGGAGAAACAAGGGTAAGGCACGACAACGCAAGCTAGGCAATGCACGGCAAGGCAAGGAAAGGGTAACGTAAGGCAAGGCACGGTGAGGCAAGGCAAGGCTAATGCACAACAACGCACGGCTAGGCAATGGACGGCAAGGCAAGGAAAGGGTAACGCAAGGGAAGTCACGGTCAGGCGAGGCAAGGCTACGCCACGACAACGCAAGGCTAGGCAATTCACGGATGGTAAGCAAAGAGTAACGGAAGGCAAGGAAGGCAAGGGAAAGCAAGGCAAGTCAAGAGTAAGGGAAGGAACGGCACGGCAAGGGGAAACAAGGCTAAGGCACGACAACGCAAGCTGGGCAAAGCACGGCAAGGCAAGGAAAGGGTAACGCAAGGCAAGGCACGGTCAGGCAAGGCAAGGCTAATGCACGACAACGCAAGGCTAGGCAGTGCACGGCTAGGCAAGGAACGAGTAACGGAAGGAATGGAAGGCAAGGCAAAGCAAGGCAAGGCAAGTGTAACAAAAGGCACGGCACGGCAAGGGGAAACAAGGCTAAGGCACGACAACGCAAGCTAGGCAATGCACGGCAAGGCAAGGAAAGGGTAACGCAAGGCAAGGCAGGGTCAGGCGAGACAAGGCTAAGGCACGACAACGCAAGGCTAGGCAATGCAAGGCAAGGCAAGGAAAGGGTAACGCAAGGGAAGGCACGGTGAGGAAAGGCAAGGCTAATGCACAACACCGCACGTCTAGGCAATGCACGGCAAGTCAAGGAAAGGGTAACGCAAGGGAAGTCACGGTCAGGCGAGGCAAGGCTAAGTCACGACAACGCAAGGCTAGGCAATGCACGGAAGGTAAGCAAAGAGCAACGGAAGGCAAGGAAGGCAAGGGAAAGCAAGGCAAGTTAAGGGTAAGGGAAGGAACGGCACGGCAAGGGGAAACAAGGCTAAGGCACGACAACGCAAGATAGGCAATGCACGGCAAGGCAAGGAAAGGGTAACGCAAGGCAAGGCACGGTCAGGAAATGCAAGGCTAATGCACGACAACGGAAGGCTAGGCAATGCACGGCAAGGCAAGGAAAGAGTAACGGAATGTAAGGAATGCAAGGGAAAGCAAGGCAAGGCAAGAGTAACGGAAGGAACGGCACGGCAAGGGGAAACAAGGCTAAGGCACGACAACGCAAGGCTAGGCAAAGCACGGCAAGGCAAGGAAAGGGTAACGCAAGGCAAGCCACGGTGAGGCATGGCAAGGCTAATGCACGACAACGCACGGCTAGGCAAAGCAAGGCAAGGGAAGGAGAGGGTAACGCAACGCCAGGCACGGTCAGTCGAGGGAAGGCTAATGCACGACAACGAAAGGCTTAGAAGTGCACGGCTAGGCAAGGAAAGCGTAACAGAAGGAAAGGAAGGCAAGGCAAAGCAATGCAAGGCAAGTGAAACAAAAGGCACGGCACGGCAAGGGGAAACGAGGCTAAGGCACGACAACGCAAGCTAGGCAATGCACGGCAAGGCAAGGAAAGTGTAACGCAAGGCAAGGCACGGTCAGTCGAGGAAAGGCTAATGCACGACAACGCAAGGCTTGGCAGTGCACGGCTAGGGAAGGAAAGCGTAACAGAAGGAAAGGAAGGCAAGGCAAAGCAATGCAAGGCAAGTGAAACAAACGGCACGGCACGGCAAGGGGAAAAAAGGGTAAGGCACGCCAACGCAAGCTAGGCAATGCACGGCAAGGCAAGGAAAGGGTAACGTAAGGGAAGGCACGGTGAGGCAAGGCAAGGCTAATGCACAACAACGCAGGGCTAGGCAATGGACGGCAAGGCAAGGAAAGGGTAACGCAAGGCAAGGCACGGTGAGGCAAGTCAAGGCTAATGCACGACAACGCAAGGCTAGGCAGTGCACGGCTAGGCAAGGAACGAGTAACGGAAGGAATGGAAGGCAAGGCAAAGCAAGGCAAGGCAAGTGTAACAAATGGCACGGCACGGCAAGGGGAAACAAGGCTAAGGCACGACAACGCAAGCTAGGCAATGTACGGCAAGGCAAGGAAAGGGTAACGCAAGGCAAGGGAGGGTCAGGCGAGACAAGGTTAAGGCACGACAACGCAAGGCTAGGCAATGCACGGCAAGGCAAGGAAAGGGTAACGCAAGGGAAGGCACGGTGAGGAAAGGCAAGGCTAATGCACAACAACGCACGTCTAGGCAATGCACCGCAAGGCAAGGAAAGGGTAACGCAAGGGAAGTCACGGTCAGGCGAGGCAAGGCTAAGTCAGGAGAACGCAAGGCTAGGCAATGCACGGAAGGTAAGCAAAGAGCAACGGAAGGCAAGGAAGGCAAGGGAAAGCAAGGCAAGTTAAGGGTAAGGGAAGGAACGGAACGGCAAGGGGAAACAAGGCTAAGGCACGACAACGCAAGCTAGGCAATGCACGGCAAGGCAAGGAAAGGGTAACGCAAGGCAAGGCACGGTCAGGCGAGACAAGGCTAAGGCACGACAACGCAAGGCTAGGCAATGCACGGCAAGGCAAGGAAAGGGTAACGCAAGGGAAGGCACGGTGCGGAAAGGCAAGGCTAATGCACAACACCGCACGTCTAGGCAATGCACGGCAAGGCAAGGAAAGGGTAACGCAAGGGAAGTCACGGTCAGGCGAGGCAAGGCTAAGTCACGACAACGCAAGGCTAGGCAATGCACGGAAGGTAAGCAAAGAGCAACGGAAGGCAAGGAAGGCAAGGGAAAGCAAGGCAAGTTAAGGGTAAGGGAAGGAACGGCACGGCAAGGGGAAACAGGGCTAAGGCATGACAACGCAAGCTAGGCAATGCACCGCAAGGCAAGGAAAGGGTAACGCAAGGCAAGGCACGGTCAGGCAAGGCAAGGCTAATGCACGACAACGCAAGGCTAGGCAGTGCACGGCTAGGCAAGGAACGAGTAACGGAAGGAATGGAAGGCAAGGCAAAGCAAGGCAAGGCAAGTGTAACAAAAGGCACGGCACGGCAAGGGGAAACAAGGCTAAGGCACGACAACGCAAGCTAGGCAATGCACGGCAAGGCAAGGAAAGGGTAACGCAAGGCAAGGCAGGGTCAGGCGAGACAAGGCTAAGGCACGACAACGCAAGGCTAGGCAATGCACGGCAAGGCAAGGAAAGGGTAACGCAAGGCAAGGCACGGTGAGGAAAGGCAAGGCTAATGCACAGCAACGCACGTCTAGGCAATGCACGGCAAGGCAAGGAAAGAGTAACGGAATGTAAGGAATGCAAGTGAAAGCAAGGCAAGGCAAGAGTAACGGAAGGAACGGCACGGCAAGGGGAAACAAGGCTAAGGCACGACAACGCAAGGCTAGGCAAAGCACGGCAAGGCAAGGAAAGGGTAACGCAATGCAAGGCACGGTGAGGCAAGGCAAGGCTAATGCACGACAACGCACGGCTAGGCAAAGCAAGGCAAGGGAAGGAGAGGGTAACGCAAGGCAAGGCACGGTCAAGCGAGGCAAGGCTAAGGCACGACAACGCAAGGCTAGGCAGTGCACGGCTAGGCAAGGAACGAGTAACGGAAGGAATGAAAGGCAAGGCAAAGCAATGCAAGGCAAGTGAACCAAAAGGCACGGCACGGCAAGGGGAAACAAGGCTAAGGCACGACAACGCAAGCTAGGCAATGCACGGCAAGGCAAGGAAAGGGTAACGCAAGGCAAGGCAGGGTCAGTCGAGGCAAGGCTAATGCACGACAACGCAAGGCTTGGCAGTGCACGGCTAGGCAAGGAACGAGTAACAGAAGGAAAGGAACGCAAGGCAAAGCAATGCAAGGCAAGTGAAACAATAGGCACGGCACGCCAAGGGGAAACAAGGGTAAGGCACGACAACGCAAGCTAGGCAATGCACGGCAAGGCAAGGAAAGGGTAACGCAAGGCAAGGCACGGTGAGGCAAGGCAAGGCTAATGCACAACAACGCACGGCTAGGCAATGGACGGCAAGGCAAGGAAAGGGTAACGCAAGTGAAGTCACGGTCAGGCGAGGCAAGGCTAAGGCACGACAACGCAAGGCTAGGCAATGCAGGTAAGGCAAGCAAGGAGTAACGGAACGGAAGGAAGGCAAGGGAAAGCAAGGCAAGGCCAGGTTAACGGAAGGAACGGCTCGGCAAGGGGAAACAAGGCTAAGGCACGGCTACGCACGGCTAGGCAATGCACGGCAAGGCAAGGAAAGGGTAACGCAAGGCAAGGCACGGTGAGGAAAGGCAAGGCTAATGCACAACAACGCACGTTTAGGCAATGCACGGCAAGGCAAGGAAAGAGTAACGGAATGTAAGGAATGCAAGGGAAAGCAAGGCAAGGCAAGAGTAACGGAAGGAACGGCACGGCAAGGGGAAACAAGGCTAAGGGACGACAACGCAAGGCCAGGCAAAGCACGGCAAGGCAAGGAAAGGGTAACGCAAGGCAAGGCACGGTGAGGCAAGGCAAGGCTAATGCACGACAACGCACGGCTAGGCAAAGCAAGGCAAGGGAAGGAGAGGGTAACGCAAGGCAAGGCACGGTCAAGCGAGGCAAGGCTAAGGCACGACAACGGAAGGCTAGGCAATGCACGGAAGGTAAGCAAAGAGTAACGGAAGGCAAGGAAGGCAAGGGAAAGCAAGGCAAGTTAAGAGTAAGGGAAGGAACGGCACGGCAAGGGGAAACAAGGCTAAGGCACGAAAACGAAAGCTAGGCAAAGCACGGCAAGGCAAGGAAAGGGTAACGCAAGGCAAGGCACGGTCAGGCAAGGCAAGGCTAATGCACGACAACGCAAGGCTAGGCAGTGCACGGCTAGGCAAGGAACGAGTAACGGAAGGAATGAAAGGCAAGGCAAAGCAAGGCAAGGCAAGTGAACCAAAAGGCACGGCACGGCAAGGGGAAACAAGGCTAAGGCACGACAACGCAAGCTAGGCAATGCACGGCAAGGCAAGGAAAGGGTAACGCAAGGGAAGTCACGGTCAGGCGAGGCAAGGCTAAGGCACGACAACGCAAGGCTTGGCAGTGCACGGCTAGGCAAGGAACGAGTAACAGAAGGAAAGGAACGCAAGGCAAAGCAATGCAAGGCAAGTGAAACAAAAGGCACGGCACGGCAAGGGGAAACAAGGGTAAGGCACGACAACGCAAGCTAGGCAATGCACGGCAAGGCAAGGAAAGGGTAACGCAAGGCAAGGCACGGTGAGGCAAGGCAAGGCTAATGCACAACAACGCACAGCTAGGCAATGCACGGCAAGGCAAGGAAAGGGTAACGCAAGTGAAATCACGGTCAGGCGAGGCAAGGCTAAGGCACGACAACGCAAGGCTAGGCAATGCAGGTAAGGCAAGCAAGGAGTAACGGAACGGAAGGAAGGCAAGGGAAAGCAAGGCAAGGCAAGGTTAACGGAAGGAACGGCTCGGCAAGGGGAAACAAGGCTAAGGCACGGCTACGCACGGCTAGGCAATGCACGGCCAGGCAAGGAAAGGGTAACGAAAGGCAAGGCACGGTGAGGCAAGTCAAGGTTAAGGCACGAAAACGCAAGGCTAGGCAGTGCACGGAAGGCAAGCAAAGAGTAACGGAAGGCAAGGAAGGCAAGCGAAAGCAAGGCAAGTTAAGGGTAAGGGAAGGAACGGCACGGCAAGGGGAAACAGGGCTAAGGCATGACAACGCAAGCTAGGCTATGCACGGCAAGACAAGGAAAGGGTAACGCAAGGCAAGGCACGGTCAGGCAAGGCAAGGCTAAGGCACGACAACGCAAGGCTAGGCAATGCACGGCAAGGCAAGGAAAGGGTAACGCAAGGCAAGGCTCTGTCAGGCGAGGCAAGGCTAAGGCACGACAACGCAAGGCTAGGCAATGCACGGAAGGTAAGCAAAGAGTATCGGAAGGCAAGGAAGGCAAGGGAAAGCAAGGCAAGTTAAGGGTAAGGTAAGGAACGGCACTGCAAGGGGAAACAAGGCTAAGGCACGACAACGCAAGCTAGGCAATGCACGGCAAGGCAAGGAAAGGGTAACGCAAGGCAAGGCACGGTCAGTCGAGGCAAGGCTAATGCACGACAACGCAAGGCTTGGCAGTGCAAGGCTAGGCAAGGAAAGAGTAACAGAAGGAAAGGAAGGCAAGGCAAAGCAATGCAAGGCAAGTGAAACAAAAGGCACGGCACGGCAAGGGGAACCAAGGGTAAGGCACGACAACGCAAGCTAGGCAATGCACGGCAAGGCAAGGAAAGGGTAACGTAAGGCAAGGCACGGTGAGTGAAGGCAAGGCTAATGCACAACAACGCACGGCTAGGCAATGCACGGCAAGGCAAGGAAAGGGTAACGCAAGGGAAATCACGGTCAGGCGAGGCAAGGCTACGGCACGACAACGCAAGGCTAGGAAATGCACGGAAGGTAAGCAAAAAGTAACGGAAGGCAAGGAAGGCAAGGGAAAGCAAGGCAAGTCAAGAGTAAGGGAAGGAACGGCACGGCAAATGGAAACAAGGCTAAGGCACGACAACGCAAGCTAGGCAAAGCACGGCAAGGCAAGGAAAGGGTAACGCAAGGCAAGGCACGGTCAGGCAAGGCAAGGCTAATGCACGACATCGCAAAGTTAGGCAGTGCACGGCTAGGCAAGGAACGAGTAACGGAAGGAATGGAAGGCAAGGCAAAGCAAGGCAAGGCAAGTGTAACAAAAGGCACGGCACGGCAAGGGGAAACAAGGCTAAGGCACGACAACGCAAGCTAGGCAATGCACGGAAAGGCAAGGAAAGGATAACGCAAGGCAAGGCAGGGTCAGGCGAGACAAGGCTAAGGCACGAAAACGCAAGGCTAGGCAATGCACGGAAGGCAAGCAAAGAGTAACGGAAGGCAAGGAATGCAAGGCAAAGCAAGGTACGCAAGAAGGCTATGGCAAGGTCAAAAAAAGGCTACGGCACGACAACGCAAGCTACGCAATGCACGGAAGGCAAGCAAAGAGTAACGGAAGGCAAGGAACGCAAGGCAAAGCAAGGCAACGCAAGCAAGGCTACAGCAAGGTGAAACAAGGCTAAGGCACGACAACGCACGGCTAGGCAATGCACGGCAAAGAAAGGAAAGGGTAACGCAAGGCAAGGCACGGTCAGGCAAGGTAAGGTTAATGCACGACAACGCAAGGCTAGGCAATGCACGGCAAGGCAAGGAAAGAGTAACGGAATGTAAGGAATGCAAGGGAAAGCAAGGCAAGGCAAGAGTAACGGAAGGAACGGCACGGCAAGGGGAAACAAGGCTAAGGCACGACAACGCAAGGCTAGGCAAAGCACGGCAAGGCAAGGAAAGGGTAACGCAAGGCAAGGCACGGTGAGGCAAGGCAAGGCTAATGCACGACAACGCACGGCTAGGCAAAGCAAGGCAAGGGAAGGAGAGGGTAACGCAAGGCAAGGCACGGTCAAGCGAGGCAAGGCTAAGGCACGACAATGCAAGGCTAGGCAATGCATGGAAGGTAAGCAAGGAGTAACGGAAGGCAAGGAAGGCAAGGGAAAGCAAGGCAAGTTAAGAGTAAGGGAAGTAAAGGCACGGCAAGGGGAAACAACGCTAAGGCACGACAACGCAAGCTAGGAAATGCACGGCAAGGCAAGGCAAGGGTAACGCAAGGCAAGGCACGGTCAGTCGAGGCAAGGCTAATGCACGACAACGCAAAGTTAGGCAGTGCACGGCTAGGCAAGGAACGAGTAACGGAAGGAATGGAAGGCAAGGCAAAGCAAGGCAAGGCAAGTGTAACAAAAGGCACGGCACGGCAAGGGGAAACAAGGCTAAGGCACGACAACGCAAGCTAGGCAATGCACGGAAAGGCAAGGAAAGGGTAACGCAAGGCAAGGCAGGGTCAGGCGAGACAAGGCTAAGGCACGAAAACGCAAGGCTAGGCAATGCACGGAAGGCAAGCAAAGAGTAACGGAAGGCAAGGATGGCAAATGAAAGCAAGGCAAGTTAAGGGTAAGGGAAGGAACGGCACGGCAAGGGGAAACATGGCTAAGGCATGACAACGCAAGCTAGGCAATGCACGGCAAGGCAAGGAAAGGGTAACGCAAGTCAAGGCACGGTCAGGCAAGGCAAGGCTAATGCACGACAACGCAAGGCTAGGCAATGCACGGCAAGGGAAGGAAAGAGTAACGGAAGGCAAGGAATGCAAGGGAAAGCAAGGCAAGGCAAGGGTAACGGAAGGAACGGCACGGCAAGGGGAAACAAGGCTAAGGCACGACAACGCAAGGCTAGGCAAAGCACGCCAAGGCAAGGAAAGGGTAACGCAAGGCAAGGCACGGTGAGACAAGGCAAGGCAAAGGCACGGCAACGCACGGCTAGGCAATGCACGGCCATGCAATGAAAGGGTAACGCAAGGCAACGCTCTGTCAGGCGAGGCAAGGCTAAGTCACGAAAACGCAAGGCTAGGCATTGCACGGAAGGTAAGCAAAGAGCAACGGAAGGCAAGGAAGGTAAGGGAAAGCAAGGCAAGTTAAGGGTAAGGGAAGGAACGGCACGGCAAGGGGAAACAAGGCTAAGGCACGACAACGCAAACTAGGCAATGCACGGCAAGGCAAGGAAAGGGTAACCCAAGGCAAGCCACGGTCAGGAAATGCAAGGCTAATGCACGACAACGGGAGGCTAGGCAATGCACGGCAAGGCAAGGAAAGAGTAACGGAATGTAAGGAATGCAAGGGAAAGCAAGGCAAGGCAAGAGTAACGGAAGGAACGGCACGGCAAGGGGAAACAAGGCTAAGGCACGACAATGCAAGGCTAGGCAAAGCACGGCAAGGCAAGGAAAGGGTAACGCAAGGCAAGGCACGGTGAGGCAAGGCAAGGCTAATGCACGACAACGCACGGCTAGGCAAAGCAAGGCAAGGGAAGGAGAGGGTAACGCAAGGCAAGGCACGGTCAAGCGAGGCAAGGCTAAGGCACGACAATGCAAGGCTAGGCAATGCATGGAAGGTAAGCAAAGAGTAACGGAAGGCAAGGAAGGCAAGGGAAAGCAAGGCAAGTTAAGAGTAAGGGAAGGAAAGGCACGGCAAGGGGAAACAACGCTAAGGCACGACAACGCAAGCTAGGAAATGCACGGCAAGGCTAGGAAAGGGTAACGCAAGGCAAGGCACGGTCAGTCGAGGCAAGGCTAATGCACGACAACGCAAGGCTAGGCAGTGCACGGCTAGGCAAGGAAAGCGTAACAGAAGGAAAGGAAGGCAAGGCAAAGCAAGGCAAGGCAAGTGTAACAAAAGGCACGGCACGGCAAGGGGAAACAAGGGTAAGGCACGACAACGCAAGGTAGTCTATGCACGGCAAGGCAAGGAAAGGGTAACGCAAGGCAAGGCACGGTGAGGCAAGGCAAGGCTAATGCACAACAACGCACGTCTAGGCAATGCACGGCAAGGCAAGGAAAAGGTAACGCAAGGGAAGTCACGGTCAGGCGAGGGAAGGCTAAGGCACGACAATGCAAGGCTATTCAATGCAGGGAAGGCAAGCAAAGAGTAAGGGAAGGCAAGGAAGGCAAGGGAAAGCAAGGCAAGGCAAGTGTAAAAAAAGGCACGGCACGGCAAGGGGAAACAAGGCTAAGGCACGACAACGCAAGCTTGGCAATGCACGGCAAGGCAAGGAAAGGGTAACGCAAGGCAAGGCACGGTCAGTCGAGGCAGGGCTAATGCACGACAACGCAAGGCTTGGCAGTGCAAGGCTAGGCAAGGAAAGAGTAACAGAAGGAAAGGAAAGCAAGGCAAAGCAATGCAAGGCAAGTGAAACAAAAGGCACGGCACGGCAAGGGGAACCAAGGGTAAGGCACGACAACGCAAGCTAGGCAATGCACGGCAAGGCAAGGAAAGGGTAACGTAAGGCAAGGCACGGTGAGTCAAGGCAAGGCTAATGCACAACAACGCACGGCTAGGCAATGCACGGCAAGGCAAGGAAAGGGTAACGCAAGGGAAATCACGGTCAGGCGAGGCACGGCTACGGCACGACAACGCAAGGCTAGGAAATGCACGGAAGGTAAGCAAAGAGTAACGGAAGGCAAGGAAGGCAAGGGAAAGCAAGGCAAGTCAAGAGTAAGGGAAGGAACGGCACGGCAAATGGAAACAGGGCTAAGGCACGACAACGCAAGCTAGGCAAAGCACGGCAAGGCAAGGAAAGGGTAACGCAAGGCAAGGCACGGTCAGGCAAGGCAAGGCTAATGCACGACAACGCAAAGTTAGGCAGTGCACGGCTAGGCAAGGAACGAGTAACGGAAGGAATGGAAGGCAAGGCAAAGCAAGGCAAGGCAAGTGTAACAAAAGGCACGGCACGGCAAGGTGAAACAAGGCTAAGGCACGACAACGCAAGCTAGGCAATGCACGGAAAGGCAAGGAAAGGGTAACGCAAGGCAAGGCAGGGTCAGGCGAGACAAGGCTAAGGCACGAAAACGCAAGGCTAGGCAATGCACGGAAGGCAAGCAAAGAGTAACGGAAGGCAAGGAATGCAAGGCAAAGCAAGGTAACGCAAGCAAGGCTATGGCAAGGTCAAAAAAAGGCTACGGCACGACAACGCAAGGCTACGCAATGCACGGAAGGCAAGCAAAGAGTAACGGAAGGCAAGGAACGCAAGGCAAAGCAAGGCAACGCAAGCAAGGCTACAGCAAGGTGAAACAAGGCTAAGGCACGACAACGCACGGCTAGGCAATGCACGGCAAAGAAAGGAAAGGGTAACGCAAGGCAAGGCACGGTCAGGCAAGGTAAGGTTAATGCACGACAACGCAAGGCTAGGCAATGCACGGCAAGGCAAGGAAAGAGTAACGGAATGTAAGGAATGCAAGGGAAAGCAAGGCAAGGCAAGAGTAACGGAAGGAACGGCACGGCAAGGGGAAACAAGGCTAAGGCACGACAACGCAAGGCTAGGCAAAGCACGGCAAGGCAAGGAAAGGGTAACGCAAGGCAAGGCACGGTGAGGCAAGGCAAGGCTAATGCACGACAACGCACGGCTAGGCAAAGCAAGGCAAGGGAAGGAGAGGGTAACGCAAGGCAAGGCACGGTCAAGCGAGGCAAGGCTAAGGCACGACAATGCAAGGCTAGGCAATGCATGGAAGGTAAGCAAGGAGTAACGGAAGGCAAGGAAGGCAAGGGAAAGCAAGGCAAGTTAAGAGTAAGGGAAGGAAAGGCACGGCAAGGGGAAACAACGCTAAGGCACGACAACGCAAGCTAGGAAATGCACGGCAAGGCAAGGAAAGGGTAACGCAAGGCAAGGCACGGTCAGTCGAGGCAAGGCTAATGCACGACAACGCAAGGCTAGGCAGTGCAAGGCTAGGCAAGGAAAGCGTAACAGAAGGAAAGGAAGGCAAGGCAAAGCAAGGCAAGGGAAGTGTAACAAAAGGCACGGCACGGCAAGGGGAAACAAGGGTAAGGCACGACAACGCAAGGTAGTCTATGCACGGCAAGGCAAGGAAAGGGTAACGCAAGGCAAGGCACGGTGAGGCAAGGCAAGGCTAATGCACAACAACGCACGTCTACGTAATGCACGGCAAGGCAAGGAAGGGGTAACGCAAGGGAAGTCACGGTCAGGGGAGGGAAGGCTAAGGCACGACAACGCAAGGCTATTCAATGCAGGGAAGGCAAGCAAAGAGTAAGGGAAGGCAAGGAAGGCAAGGGAAAGCAAGGCATGGCAAGGGTAACGGAAGGAACGGCACGGCAAGGCGAAACAATGCTAAGGCACGGCAACGCACGGCTAGGCAATGCACGGCCAGGCAAGGAAAGGGTAACGCAAGGCAAGGCTCTGTCAGGCGAGGCAAGGCTAAGGCACGACAACGCAAGGCTAGGCAGTGTACGGCTAGGCAAGGAAAGAGCAACGGAAGGATAGGAAGGCAAGGGAAAGCAAGGCAAGGCAAGTGTAAAAAAAGGCACGGCACGGCAAGGGGAAACAAGGCTAAGGCACGACAACGCAAGCTAGGCAATGCACGGCAAGGCAAGGAAAGTGTAACGCAAGGCAAGGCACGGTCAGTCGAGGCAGGGCTAATGCACGACAACGCAAGGCTTGGCAGTGCAAGGCTAGGCAAGGAAAGAGTAACAGAAGGAAAGGAAGGCAAGGCAAAGCAATGCAAGGCAAGTGAAACAAAAGGCACGGCACGGCAAGGGGAACCAAGTGTAAGGCACGACAACGCAAGCTAGGCAATGCACGGCAAGGCAAGGAAAGGGTAACGTAAGGCAAGGCACGGTGAGTCAAGGCAAGGCTAATGCACAACAACGCACGGCTAGGCAATGCACGGCAAGGCAAGGAAAGGGTAACGCAAGGGAAATCACGGTCAGCCGAGGCAAGGCTACGGCACGACAACGCAAGGCTAGGAAATGCACGGAAGGTAAGCAAAGAGTAACGGAAGGTAAGGAAGGCAAGGGAAAGCAAGGCAAGTCAAGAGTAAGGGAAGGAACGGCACGGCAAATGGAAACAAGGCTAAGGCACGACAACGCAAGCTAGGCAAAGCACGGCAAGGCAAGGAAAGGGTAACGCAAGGCAAGGCACGGTCAGGCAAGGCAAGGCTAATGCACGACAACGCAAAGTTAGGCAGTGCACGGCTAGGCAAGGAACGAGTAACGGAAGGAATGGAAGGCAAGGCAAAGCAAGGCAAGGCAAGTGTAACAAAAGGCACGGCACGGCAAGTGCAAACAAGGCTAAGGCACGACAACGCAAGCTAGGCAATGCACGGAAAGGCAAGGAAAGGGTAACGCAAGGCAAGGCAGGGTCAGGCGAGACAAGGCTAAGGCACGAAAACGCAAGGCTAGGCAATGCACGGAAGGCAAGCAAAGAGTAACGGAAGGCAAGGAATGCAAGGCAAAGCAAGGTAACGCAAGAAAGGCTATGGCAAGGTCAAAAAAAGGCTACGGCACGACAACGCAAGGCTACGCAATGCACGGAAGGCAAGCAAAGAGTAACGGAAGGCAAGGAACGCAAGGCAAAGCAAGGCAACGCAAGCAAGGCTACAGCAAGGTGAAACAAGGCTAAGGCACGACAACGCACGGCTAGGCAATGCACGGCAAAGAAAGGAAAGGGTAACGCAAGGCAAGGCACGGTCAGGCAAGGTAAGGTTAATGCACGACAACGCAAGGCTAGGCAATGCACGGCAAGGCAAGGAAAGAGTAACGGAAGGCAAGGAATGCAAGGGAAAGCATGGCAAGGCAAGAGTAACGGAAGGAACGGCACGGCAAGGGGAAGCAAAGCTAAGGCACGACAACGCAAGGCTAGGCAATGCACGGCAAGGCAAGGAAAGGGTAACGCAAGGCAAGGCACGGTGAGGCAAGGCAAGGCTAAGGCACGACAACGCAAGGCTAGGCAATGCACGAAAGGTAAGCAAAGAGTAACGGAAGGCAAGGAAGGCAAGGGAAAGCAAGGCAAGTTAAGAGTAAGGGAAGGAACGGCACGGCAAGGGGAAACAAGGCTAAGGCACGACAACGCAAGCTAGGCAAAGCACGGCAAGGCAAGGAAAGGGTAACGCAAGGCAAGGCACGATCAGGCGAGGCAAGGCTAATGCACGACAACGCAAGGCTTGGCAGTGCACGGATAGGCAAGGAAAGCGTAACAGAAGGAAAGGAAGGCCAGGCAAAGCAAAGCAAGGCAAGTGAAACCAAAGGCACGGCACGGCAAGGGGAAACAAGGCTAAGGCACGACAACGCAAGCTAGGCAATGCACGGCAAGGCAAGGAAAGGGTAACGCAAGGCAAGGCACGGTCAGTCGAGGCAAGGCTAAGGCTCGACAACGCAAGCTAGGCAATGCACGGCAAGGCAAGGAAAGGGTAACGCAAGGCAAGGCACTGTCAGGCGAGGCAAGGCTAATGCACGACAACGCAAGGCTAGGCAATGCACGGAAGGTAAGCAAGGAGTAACGGAAGGCAAGGATGGCAAATGAAAGCAAGGCAAGTTAAGGGTAAGGGAAGGAACGGCACGGCAAGGGGAAACAGGGCTAAGGCATGACAACGCAAGCTAGGCAATGCACGGCAAGGCAAGGAAAGGGTAACGCAAGTCAAGGCACGGTCAGGCAAGGCAAGGCTAATGCACGACAACGCAAGGCTAGGCAATGCACGGCAAGGGAAGGAAAGAGTAATGGAAGGCAAGGAATGCAAGGGAAAGCAAGGCAAGGCAAGGGTAACGGAAGGAACGGCACGGCAAGGGGAAACAAGGCTAAGGCACGACAACGCAAGGCTAGGCAAAGCACGCCAAGGCAAGGAAAGGGTAACGCAAGGCAAGGCACGGTGAGACAAGGCAAGGCAAAGGCACGGCAACGCACGGCTAGGCAATGCACGGCCATGCAATGAAAGGGTAACGCAAGGCAAGGCTCTGTCAGGCGAGGCAAGGCTAAGTCACGAAAACGCAAGGCTAGGCATTGCACGGAAGGTAAGCAAAGAGCAACGGAAGGCAAGGAAGGTAAGGGAAAGCAAGGCAAGTTAAGGGTAAGGGAAGGAACGGCACGGCAAGGGGAAACAAGGCTAAGGCACGACAACGCAAACTAGGCAATGCACGGCAAGGCAAGGAAAGGGTAACCCAAGGCAAGCCACGGTCAGGAAATGCAAGGCTAATGCACGATAACGGGAGGCTAGGCAATGCACGGCAAGGCAAGGAAAGAGTAACGGAATGTAAGGAATGCAAGGGAAAGCAAGGCAAGGCAAGAGTAACGGAAGGAACGGCACGGCAAGGGGAAACAAGGCTAAGGCACGACAACGCAAGGCTAGGCAAAGCACGGCAAGGCAAGGAAAGGGTAACGCAAGGCAAGGCACGGTGAGGCAAGGCAAGGCTAATGCACGACAACGCACGGCTAGGCAAAGCAAGGCAAGGGAAGGAGAGGGTAACGCAAGGCAAGGCACGGTCAAGCGAGGCAAGGCTAAGGCACGACAATGCAAGGCTAGGCAATGCATGGAAGGTAAGCAAAGAGTAACGGAAGGCAAGGAAGGCAAGGGAAAGCAAGGCAAGTTAAGAGTAAGGGAAGGAAAGGCACGGCAAGGGGAAACAACGCTAAGGCACGACAACGCAAGCTAGGAAATGCACGGCAAGGCTAGGAAAGGGTAACGCAAGGCAAGGCACGGTCAGTCGAGGCAAGGCTAATGCACGACAACGCAAGGCTAGGCAGTGCACGGCTAGGCAAGGAAAGCGTAACAGAAGGAAAGGAAGGCAAGGCAAAGCAAGGCAAGGCAAGTGTAACAAAAGGCACGGCACGGAAAGGGGAAACAAGGGTAAGGCACGACAACGCAAGGTAGTCTATGCACGGCAAGGCAAGGAAAGGGTAACGCAAGGCAAGGCACGGTGAGGCAAGGCAAGGCTAATGCACAACAACGCACGTCTAGGCAATGCACGGCAAGGCAAGGAAAAGGTAACGAAGGGGAAGTCACGGTCAGGCGAGGGAAGGCTAAGGCACGACAATGCAAGGCTATTCAATGCAGGGAAGGCAAGCAAAGAGTAAGGGAAGGCAAGGAAGGCAAGGGAAAGCAAGGCATGGCAAGGGTAACGGAAGGAACGGCACGGCAAGGCGAAACAAGGCTAAGGCACGGCAACGCACGGCTAGGCAACGCACGGCCAGGCAAGGAAAGGGTAACGCAAGGCAAGGCTCTGTCAGGCGAGGCAAGGCTAAGGCACGACAACGCAAGGCTAGGCAGTGTACGGCTAGGCAAGGAAAGAGCAACGGAAGGATAGGAAGGAAAGGGAAAGCAAGGCAAGGCAAGTGTAAAAAAAGGCACGGCACGGCAAGGGGAAACAAGGCTAAGGCACGACAACGCAAGCTAGGCAATGCACGGCAAGGCAAGGAAAGGGTAACGCAAGGCAAGGCACGGTCAGTCGAGGCAGGGCTAATGCACGACAACGCAAGGCTTGGCAGTGCAAGGCTAGGCAAGGAAAGAGTAACAGAAGGAAAGGAAGGCAAGGCAAAGCAATGCAAGGCAAGTGAAACAAAAGGCACGGCACGGCAAGGGGAACCAAGGGTAAGGCACGACAACGCAAGCTAGGCAATGCACGGCAAGGCAAGGAAAGGGTAACGTAAGGCAAGGCACGGTGAGTCAAGGCAAGGCTAATGCACAACAACGCACGGCTAGGCAATGCACGGCAAGGCAAGGAAAGGGTAACGCAAGGGAAATCACGGTCAGGCGAGGCAAGGCTACGGCACGACAACGCAAGGCTAGGAAATGCACGGAAGGTAAGCAAAGAGTAATGGAAGGCAAGGAAGGCAAGGGAAAGCAAGGCAAGTCAAGAGTAAGGGAAGGAACGGCACGGCAAATGGAAACAAGGCTAAGGCACGACAACGCAAGCTAGGCAAAGCACGGCAAGGCAAGGAAAGGGTAACGCAAGGCAAGGCACGGTCAGGCAAGGCAAGGCTAATGCACGACAACGCAAAGTTAGGCAGTGCACGGCTAGGCAAGGAACGAGTAACGGAAGGAATGGAAGGCAAGGCAAAGCAAGGCAAGGCAAGTGTAACAAAAGGCACGGCACGGCAAGGGGAAACAAGGCTAAGGCACGACAACGCAAGCTAGGCAATGCACGGAAAGGCAAGGAAAGGGTAACGCAAGGCAAGGCAGGGTCAGGCGAGACAAGGCTAAGGCACGAAAACGCAAGGCTAGGCAATGCACGGAAGGCAAGCAAAGAGTAACGGAAGGCAAGGAATGCAAGGCAAAGCAAGGTAACGCAAGCAAGGCTATGGCAAGGTCAAAAAAAGGCTACGGCACGACAACGCAAGGCTACGCAATGCACGGAAGGCAAGCAAAGAGTAACGGAAGGCAAGGAACGCAAGGCAAAGCAAGGCAACGCAAGCAAGGCTACAGCAAGGTGAAACAAGGCTAAGGCACGACAACGCACGGCTAGGCAATGCACGGCAAAGAAAGGAAAGGGTAACGCAAGGCAAGGCACGGTCAGGCAAGGTAAGGTTAATGCACGACAACGCAAGGCTAGGCAATGCACGGCAAGGCAAGGAAAGAGTAACGGAATGTAAGGAATGCAAGGGAAAGCAAGGCAAGGCAAGAGTAACGGAAGGAACGGCACGGCAAGGGGAAACAAGGCTAAGGCACGACAACGCAAGGCTAGGCAAAGCACGGCAAGGCAAGGAAAGGGTAACGCAAGGCAAGGCACGGTGAGGCAAGGCAAGGCTAATGCACGACAACGCACGGCTAGGCAAAGCAAGGCAAGGGAAGGAGAGGGTAACGCAAGGCAAGGCACGGTCAAGCGAGGCAAGGCTAAGGCACGACAATGCAAGGCTAGGCAATGCATGGAAGGTAAGCAAGGAGTAACGGAAGGCAAGGAAGGCAAGGGAAAGCAAGGCAAGTTAAGAGTAAGGGAAGGAAAGGCACGGCAAGGGGAAACAACGCTAAGGCACGACAACGCAAGCTAGGAAATGCACGGCAAGGCAAGGAAAGGGTAACGCAAGGCAAGGCACGGTCAGTCGAGGCAAGGCTAATGCACGACAACGCAAGGCTAGGCAGTGCACGGCTAGGCAAGGAAAGCGTAACAGAAGGAAAGGAAGGCAAGGCAAAGCAAGGCAAGGCAAGTGTAACAAAAGGCACGGCACGGCAAGGGGAAACAAGGGTAAGGCACGACAACGCAAGGTAGTCTATGCACGGCAAGGCAAGGAAAGGGTAACGCAAGGCAAGGCACGGTGAGGCAAGGCAAGGCTAATGCACAACAACGCACGTCTACGTAATGCACGGCAAGGCAAGGAAGGGGTAACGCAAGGGAAGTCACGGTCAGGGGAGGGAAGGCTAAGGCACGACAACGCAAGGCTATTCAATGCAGGGAAGGCAAGGAAGGCAAGGGAAAGCAAGGCATGGCAAGGGTAACGGAAGGAACGGCACGGCAAGGCGAAACAAGGCTAAGGCACGGCAACGCACGGCTAGGCAATGCACGGCCAGTCAAGGAAAGGGTAACGCAAGGCAAGGCTCTGTCAGGCGAGGCAAAGCTAAGGCACGACAACGCAAGGCTAGGCAGTGTACGGCTAGGCAAGGAAAGAGCAACGGAAGGATAGGAAGGCAAGGGAAAGCAAGGCAAGGCAAGTGTAAAAAAAGGCACGGCACGGCAAGGGGAAACAAGGCTAAGGCACGACAACGCAAGCTAGGCAATGCACGGCAAGGCAAGGAAAGGGTAACGCAAGGCAAGGCACGGTCAGTCGAGGCAGGGCTAATGCACGACAACGCAAGGCTTGGCAGTGCAAGGCTAGGCAAGGAAAGAGTAACAGAAGGAAAGGAAGGCAAGGCAAAGCAATGCAAGGCAAGTGAAACAAAAGGCACGGCACGGCAAGGGGAACCAAGGGTAAGGCACGACAACGCAAGCTAGGCAATGCACGGCAAGGCAAGGAAAGGGTAACGTAAGGCAAGGCACGGTGAGTCAAGGCAAGGCTAATGCACAACAACGCACGGCTAGGCAATGCACGGCAAGGCAAGGAAAGGGTAACGCAAGGGAAATCACGGTCAGGCGAGGCAAGGCTACGGCACGACAACGCAAGGCTAGGAAATGCACGGAAGGTAAGCAAAGAGTAACGGAAGGTAAGGAAGGCAAGGGAAAGCAAGGCAAGTCAAGAGTAAGGGAAGGAACGGCACGGCAAATGGAAACAAGGCTAAGGCACGACAACGCAAGCTAGGCAAAGCACGGCAAGGCAAGGAAAGGGTAACGCAAGGCAAGGCACGGTCAGGCAAGGCAAGGCTAATGCACGACAACGCAAAGTTAGGCAGTGCACGGCTAGGCAAGGAACGAGTAACGGAAGGAATGGAAGGCAAGGCAAAGCAAGGCAAGGCAAGTGTAACAAAAGGCACGGCACGGCAAGGGGAAACAAGGCTAAGGCACGACAACGCAAGCTAGGCAATGCACGGAAAGGCAAGGAAAGGGTAACGCAAGGCAAGGCAGGGTCAGGCGAGACAAGGCTAAGGCACGAAAACGCAAGGCTAGGCAATGCACGGAAGGCAAGCAAAGTGTAACGGAAGGCAAGGAATGCAAGGCAAAGCAAGGTAACGCAAGCAAGGCTATGGCAAGGTCAAAAAAAGGCTACGGCACGACAACGCAAGGCTACGCAATGCACGGAAGGCAAGCAAAGAGTAACGGAAGGCAAGGAACGCAAGGCAAAGCAAGGCAACGCAAGCAAGGCTACAGCAAGGTGAAACAAGGCTAAGGCACGACAACGCACGGCTAGGCAATGCACGGCAAAGAAAGGAAAGGGTAACGCAAGGCAAGGCACGGTCAGGCAAGGTAAGGTTAATGCACGACAACGCAAGGCTAGGCAATGCACGGCAAGGCAAGGAAAGAGTAACGGAAGGCAAGGAATGCAAGGGAAAGCAAGGCAAGGCAAGAGTAACGGAAGGAACGGCACGGCAAGGGGAAGCAAAGCTAAGGCACGACAACGCAAGGCTAGGCAATGCACGGCAAGTCAAGGAAAGGGTAACGCAAGGCAAGGCACGGTGAGGCAAGGCAAGGCTAAGGCACGAAAACGCAAGGCTAGGCAATGCACGGCAGGCAAGCAAAGAGTAACGGAAGGCAAGAAAGGCAAGGGAAAGCAAGGCAAGGCAAGGGTAAGGGAAGGAACGGCACGTCAAGGGGAAACAAGGCTAAGGCACGACAACGCAAGCTAGGCAAGGCACGGCAAGGCAAGGAAAGGGTAACGCAAGTCAAGGCACGGTGAGGCAAGGCAAGGCTAAGGCACGAAAACGCAAGGCTAGGCAATGCACGGAAGGCAAGCAAAGAGTAACGGAAGGCAAGAAAGGCAAGGGAAAGCAAGGCAAGGCAAGGGTAAGGGAAGGAACGGCACGGCAAGGGGAAAAAAGTCTAAGGCACGACAACGCAAGCTAGGCAATGCACGGCAAGGCAAGGAAAGGGTAACGCAAGGCAAGGCACGGTCAGCCGAGGCAAGGCTAATGCACGACAACGCAAGGCTAGGCAGTGCACGGCTAGGCAAGGAAAGAGTAACAGAAGGAAAGGAAGGCAAGGCAAAGCAAGGCAAGGCAAGTGTAACAAAAGGCACGGCACGGCAAGGGGAAACAAGGGTAAGGCACGACAACGCAAGGTAGGCAATGCACGAAAGGTAAGCAAAGAGTAACGGAAGGCAAGGAAGGCAAGGGAAAGCAAGGCAAGTTAAGAGTAGGGGAAGGAACGGCACGGCAAGGGGAAACAAGGCTAAGGCACGACAACGCAAGCTAGGCAAAGCACGGCAAGGCAAGGAAAGGGTAACGCAAGGCAAGGCACGATCAGGCGAGGCAAGGCTAATGCACGACAACGCAAGGCTTGGCAATGCACGGCAGGCAAGCAAAGCGTAACAGAAGGAAAGGAAGGCAAGGCAAAGCAATGCAAGGCAAGTGAAACAAAAGGCACGGCACGGCAAGGGGAAACAAGGCTAAGGCACGACAACGCAAGCTAGGCAATGCACGGCAAGGCAAGGAAAGGGTAACGCAAGGCTAAGGCACGACAACGCAAGCTAGGCAATGCACGGCAAGGCAAGGAAAGGGTAACGCAAGGCAAGGCACGGTCAGGCGAGGCAAGGCTAATGCACGACAACGCAAGGCTAGGCAATGCACGGAAGGTAAGCAAGGAGTAACGGAAGGCAAGGATGGCAAGGGAAAGCAAGGCAAGTTAAGGGTAAGGGAAGGAACGGCACGGCAAGGGGAAACAGGGCTAAGGCATGACAACGCAAGCTAGGCAATGCACGGCAAGGCAAGGAAAGGGTAACGCAAGTCAAGGCACGGTCAGGCAAGGCAAGGCTAATGCACGACAACGCAAGGCTAGGCAATGCACGGCAAGGGAAGGAAAGAGTAACAGAAGGCAAGGAATGCAAGGGAAAGCAAGGCAAGGCAAGAGTAACGGAAGGAACGGCACGGCAAGGGGAAGCAAGGCTAAGGCACGACAACGCAAGGCTAGGCAATGCACGGCAAGGCAAGGAAAGGGTAACGCAAGGCAAGGCACGGTGAGGCAAGGCAAGGCTAAGGCACGAAAACGCAAGGCTAGGCAATGCACGGAAGGCAAGCAAAGAGTAACGGAAGGCAAGAAAGGCAAGGGAAAGCAAAGCAAGGCAAGGGTAAGGGAAGGAACGGCACGGCAAGGGGAAACAAGGGTAAGGCACGACAACGCAAGGTAGTCAATGCACGGCAAGGCAAGGAAAGGGTAACGCAAGGCAAGGCACGGTGAGGCAAGGCAAGGCTAATGCACAACAACGCACGTCTACGCAATGCACGGCAAGGCAAGGAATGGGTAACGCAAGGGAAGTCACGGTCAGGCGAGGCAAGGCTAAGGCACGACAACGCAAGGCTAGGCAATGCACGGCCAGGCAAGGAAAGGGTAACGCAAGGCAAGGCTCTGTCAGGCGAGGCAAGGCTAAGGCACGACAACGCAAGGCTAGGCAATGCACGGAAGGTAAACAAAGAGTAACGGAAGGCAAGGAAGGCAAGGGAAAGCAAGGCAAGTTAAGGGTAAGGGAAGGAACCACACGGCAAGGGGAAACAAGGCTAAGGCACGACAACGCACGCTAGGCAATGCACGGCAAGGCAAGGAAAGGGTAACGCAAGGCAAGGCACGATCAGGCGAGGCAAGGCTAATGCACGACAACGCAAGGCTAGGCAGTGCACGGCTAGGCAAGGAAAGCGTAACAGAAGGAAAGGAAGGCCAGGCAAAGCAATGCAAGGCAAGTGAAACCAAAGGCACGTCACGGCAAGGGGAAACAAGGCTAAGGCACGACAACGCAAGCTAGGCAATGCACGGCAAGGCAAGGAAAGGGTAACGCAAGGCAAGGCACGGTCAGTCGAGGCAAGGCTAATGCACGACAACGCAAGGCTTAGCAGTGCACGGCTAGGCAAGGAAAGCGTAACAGAAGGAAAGGAAGGCAAGGCAAAGCAATGCAAGGCAAGTGAAACAAAAGGCACGGCACGGCAAGGGGAAACAAGGGTAAGGCACGACAACGCAAGCTAGGCAATGCACGGCAAGGCAAGGAAAGGGTAACGCAAGGCAAGGCACTGTCAGGCGAGGCAAGGCTAATGCACGACAACGCAAGGCTAGGCAATGCACGGAAGGTAAGCAAAGAGTAACGGAAGGCAAGGATGGCAAGGGAAAGCAAGGCAAGTTAAGGGTAAGGGAAGGAACGGCACGGCAAGGGGAAACAGGGCTAAGGCATGACAACGCAAACTAGGCAATGCACGGCAAGGCAAGGAAAGGGTAACGCAAGGCAAGGCACGGTCAGGCAAGGCAAGCCTAATGCACGACAACGCAAGGCTAGGCAATGCACGGCAAGGGAAGGAAAGAGTAACGGAAGGCAAGGAATGCAAGGGAAAGCAAGGCAAGGCAAGAGTAACGGAAGGAACGGCACGGCAAGGGGAAGCAAGGCTAAGGCACGACAACGCAAGCTACGCAATGCACGGCAAGGCAAGGTAAGGGTAATGCAAGGCAAGGCACGGTCAGTCGAGGCAAGGCTATAGCACGACAACGCAAGGCTAGGCAGTGCACGGCTAGGCAAGGAAAGAGTAACAGAAGGAAAGGAAGTCAAGGCAAAGCAAGGCAAGGCAAGTGTAACAAAAGGCACGGCACGGCAAGGGGAAACAAGGGTAAGGCACGACAACGCAAGGTAGTCAATGCAGGGCAAGGCAAGGAAAGGGTAACGCAAGGCAAGGCACGGTGAGGCAAGGCAAGGCTAATGCACAACAACGCACGTCTACGCAATGCTCGGCAAGGCAAGGAAGGGGTAACGCAAGGGAAGTCACGGTCAGGCGAGGCAAGGCTAAGGCACGATAACGCAAGGTTAGGCAATGCAGGGAAGGCAAGCAAAGAGTAACGGAAGGCAAGGAAGGCAAGGGAAAGCAAGGCATGGCAAGGGTAACGGAAGGAACGGCACGGCAAGGGGAAACAAGGCTAAGGCACGGCAACGCACGGCTAGGCAATGCACGGCCAGGCAAGGAAAGGGTAAGGCAAGGCAAGGATCTGTCAGGCGAGGCAAGGCTAAGGCACGACAACGCAAGGCTAGGCAATGCACGGAAGGTAAGCAAAGAGTAACGGAAGGCAAGGAAGGCAAGGGAAAGCAAGGCAAGTTAAGGGTAAGGGAAGGAACCGCACGGCAAGGGGAAACAAGCCTAAGGCACGACATCGCAAGCTAGGCAATGCACGGCAAGGCAAGGAAAGGGTAACGCAAGGCAAGGCACGATCAGGCGAGGCAAGGCTAATGCACGACAACGCAAGTCTAGGCAGTGTACGGCTAGGCAAGGAAAGAGCAACGGAAGGATAGGAGGGCAAGGCAAAGCAAGGCAAGGCAAGTGTAACAAAAGGCACGGCACGGCAAGGGAAAACAAGGCTAAGGCTCGACAACGCAAGCTAGGCAATGCACGGCAAGGCAAGGAAAGGGTAATGCAAGGCAAGGCACGGTCAGTCGAGGCAAGGCTAATGCACGACAACGCAAGGCTAGGCAGTGCAAGGCTAGGCAAGGAAAGAGTAACAGAAGGAAAGGAAGGCAAGGCAAAGCAATGCAAGGCAAGTGAAACAAAAGGCACGGCACGGCAAGGGGAACCAAGGGTAAGGCACGACAACGCAAGCTAGGCAATGCACGGCAAGGCAAGGAAAGGGTAACGTAAGGCAAGGCACGGTGAGTCAAGGCAAGGCTAATGCACAACAACGCACGGCTAGGCAATGCACGGCAAGGCAAGGAAAGGGTAACGCAAGGGAAGTCACGGTCAGGCGAGGCAAGGCTACGGCACGACAACGCAAGGCTAGGAAATGCACGGAAGGTAAGCAAAGAATAACGGAAGGCAAGGAAGGCAAGGGAAAGCAAGGCAAGTCAAGAGTAAGGGAAGGAACGGCACGGCAAGGGGAAACAAGGCTAAGGCACGACAACGCCAGCTAGGCAAAGCACGGCAAGGCAAGGAAAGGGTAACGCAAGGCAAGGCACGGACAGGCAACGCAAGGCTAATGCACGACAACGCAAAGTTAGGCAGTGCACGGCTAGGCAAGGAACGAGTAACGGAAGGAATGGAAGGCAAGGCAATGCAAGGCAAGGCAAGTGTAACAAAAGGCACGGCACGGCAAGGGGAAATAAGGCTAAGGCACGACAACGCAAGCTAGGCAATGCACGGAAAGGCAAGGAAAGGGTAACGCAAGGCAAGGCAGGGTCAGGCGAGACAAGGCTAAGGCACGAAAACGCAAGGCTAGGCAATGCACGGAAGGCAAGCAAAGAGTAACGGAAGGCAAGGAATGCAAGGCAAAGCAAGGCAACGCAAGCAAGGCTACGGCAAGGTGAAACAAGGCTAAGGCACGACAACGCACGGCTAGGCAATGCACGGCAAAGAAAGGAAAGGGTAACGCAAGGCAAGGCACGGTCAGGCAAGGTAAGGTTAATGCACGACAACGCAAGGCTAGGCAATGCACGGCCAGGCAAGGAAAGGGTAACGCAAGGCAAGGCTCTGTCAGGCGAGGCAAGGGTAAGGCACGACAACGCAAGGCTAGGCAATGCACGGAAGGTAAGCAAAGAGTAACGGAAGGCTAGGAAGGCAAGGGAAAGCAAGGCAAGTTAAGGGTAAGGGAAGGAACTTCACGGCAAGGGGAAACAAGGCTCAGGCACGACAACGCAAGCTAGGCAATGCACGGCAAGGCAAGGAAAGGGTAACGCAAGGCAAGGCACGATCAGGCGAGGCAAGGCTAATGCACGACAAAGCAAGGCTAGGCAGTGCACGGCTAGGCAAGGAAAGAGTAACGGAAGGATAGGAAGGCAAGGCAAAGCAAGGCAAGGCAAGAGTAACGGAAGGAACGGCACGGCAAGCGGAAGCAAGGCTGAGGCACGACAACGCAAGGCTAGGCAATGCACGGCAAGGCAAGGAAAGGGTAACGCAAGGCAAGGCACGGTGAGGCAAGGCAAGGCTAAGGCACGAAAACGCAAGGCTAGGCAATGCACGGAAGGCAAACAAAGAGTATCGGAAGGCAAGAAAGGCAAGGGAAAGCAAGGCAAGGCAAGGGTAAGGGAAGGAACGGCACGTCAAGAGGAAACAAGGCTAAGGCACGACAACGCAAGCTAGGCAATGCACGGCAAGGCAAGGAAAGGGTAACACAAGGAAAGGCACGGTCAGTCGAGGCAAGGCTAATGCACGACAACGCAAGGCTAGGCAGTGCACGGCTAGGCAACGAAAGAGTAACAGAAGGAAAGGAAGGCAAGGCAAAGCAAGGCAAGGCAAGTGTAACAAAAGGCACGGCACGGCAAGGGGAAACAAGGGTAAGGCACGACAACGCAAGGTAGGCAATGCACGGCAAGGCAAGGAAAGGGTAACGCAAGGCAAGGCACGGTGAGGAAAGGCAAGGCTAATGCACAAAAACGGACGTCTAGGCAATGCACGGCAAGGCAAGGAAAGGATAACGCAAGGGAAGTCACGGTCAGGCGAGGCAAGGCTAAGGCACGACAACGCAAGGCTAGGCAATGCACGGAAGGCAAGCAAAGAGTAACGGAAGGCAAGGAAGGCAAGGGAAAGCAAGGCAAGGCAAGGGTAACGGAAGGAACGGCACGGCAAGGGGAAACAAGGCTAAGGCACGGTAACGGACCGCTAGGCAATGCACGGCCAGGCAAGGAAAGGGTAACGCAAGGCAAGGCTCTGTCAGGCGAGGCAAAGCTAAGGCACGACAACGCAAGGCTAGGCAATGCACGGAAGGTAAGCAAAGAGTAACGGAAGGCAAGGAAGGCAAGGGAAAGCAAGGCAAGTTAAGGGTAAGGGAAGGAACGGCACGGCAAGGGGAATCAAGGCTAAGGCACGACAACGCAAGCTAGGCAATGCACGGCAAGGCAAGTAAAGGGTAACGCAAGGCAAGGCACGATCAGGCGAGGCAAGGCTAATGCACGACAACGCAAGGCTAGGCAGTGCACGGCTAGGCAAGGAAAGAGTAACGGAAGGAAAGGAAGGCAAGGCAAAGCAAGGCAAGGCAAGAGTAACGGAAGGAACGGCACGGCAAGGGGAAGCAAGGCTAAGGGACGACAACGCAAGGCTAGGCAATGCACGGCAAGGCAAGGAAAGGGTAACGCAAGGCAAGGCACGGTGAGGCAAGGCAAGGCTAAGGCACGAAAACGCAAGGCTAGGCAATGCACGGAAGGCAAGCAAAGAGTAACGGAAGGCAAGGAATGCAAGGCAAAGCAAGGCAACGCAAGCAAGGCTACGGCAAGGTGAAACAAGGCTAAGGCACGACAACGCACGGCTAGGCAATGCACGGCAAAGAAAGGAAAGGGTAACGCAAGGCAAGGCACGGTCAGGCAAGGTAAGGTTAATGCACGACAACGCAAGGCTAGGCAATGCACGGGAAGGCAAGCAAAGAGTAACGGAAGGCAAGGAGTGCAAGGGAAAGCAAGGCAAGGCAAGAGTAACGGAAGGAACGGCACGGCAAGGGGAAGCAAGGCTAAGGCACGACAACGCAAGGCTAGGCAATGCACGGCAAGTCAAGGAAAGGGTAACGCAAGGCAAGGCACGATCAGGCGAGGCAAGGCTAATGCACGACAACGCAAGGCTAGGCAGTGCAAGGCTAGGCAAGGAAAGAGTAACAGAAGGAAAGGAAGGCAAGGCAAAGCAATGCAAGGCAAGTGAAACAAAAGGCACGGCACGGCAAGGGGAACCAAGGGTAAGGCACGACAACGCAAGCTAGGCAATGCACGGCAAGGCAAGGAAAGGGTAACGTAAGGCAAGGCACGGTGAGTCAAGGCAAGGCTAATGCACAACAACGCACGGCTAGGCAATGCACGGCAAGGCAAGGAAAGGGTAACGCAAGGGAAGTCACGGTCAGGCGAGGCAAGGCTACGGCACGACAACGCAAGGCTAGGAAATGCACGGAAGGTAAGCAAAGAGTAACGGAAGGCAAGGAAGGCAAGGGAAAGCAAGGGAAGTCAAGAGTAAGGGAAGGAACGGCACGGCAAGGGGAAACAAGGCTAAGGCACGACAACGCCAGCTAGGCAAAGCACGGCAAGGCAAGGAAAGGGTAACGCAAGGCAAGGCACGGACAGGCAAGGCAAGGCTAATGCACGACAACGCAAAGTTAGGCAGTGCACGGCTAGGCAAGGAACGAGTAACGGAAGGAATGGAATTCAAGGCAAAGCAAGGCAAGGCAAGTGTAACAAAAGGCACGGCACGGCAAGGGGAAACAAGGCTAAGGCACGACAACGCAAGCTAGGCAATGCACGGAAAGGCAAGGAAAGGGTAACGCAAGGCAAGGCAGGGTCAGGCGAGACAAGGCTAAGGCACGAAAACGCAAGGCTAGGCAATGCACGGAAGGCAAGCAAAGAGTAACGGAAGGCAAGGAATGCAAGGCAAAGCAAGGCAACGCAAGCAAGGCTACGGCAAGGTGAAACAAGGCTAAGGCACGACAACGCACGGCTAGGCAATGCACGGCAAAGAAAGGAAAGGGTAACGCAAGGCAAGGCACGGTCAGGCAAGGTAAGGTTAATGCACGACAACGCAAGGCTAGGCAATGCACGGGAAGGCAAGCAAAGAGTAACGGAAGGCAAGGAATGCAAGGGAAAGCAAGGCAAGGCAAGAGTAACGGAAGGAACGGCACGGCAAGGGGAAGCAAGGCTAAGGCACGACAACGCAAGGCTAGGCAATGCACGGCAAGTCAAGGAAAGGGTAACGCAAGGGAAGGCACGGTGAGGCAAGGCAAGGCTAAGGCACGACAACGCAAGGTAGGCAATGCACGGAAGGCAAGCAAAGAGTAACGGAAGGCAAGAAAGTCAAGGGAAAGCAAGGGAAGGCAAGGGTAAGGGAAGGAACGGCACGTCAAGGGGAAACAAGGCTAAGGCACGACAACGCAAGGTAGGCAATGCACGGCAAGGCAAGGAAAGGGTAACGCAAGGCAAGGCACGGTGAGGCAAGGCAAGGCTAATGCACGACAACGCACGGCTAGGCAAAGCAAGGCAAGGGAAAGAGAGGGTAAGGCAAGGCAAGGCAGGGTCAAGCGAGGCAAGGCTAAGGCACGACAACGCAAGGCTAGGCAATGCACGAAAGGTAAGCAAAGAGTATCGGAAGGCAAGGAAGGCAAGGGAAAGCAAGGCAAGTTAAGAGTAAGGGAAGGAACGGCACGGCAAGGGGAAACAAGGCTAAGGCACGACAACGCAAGGCTAGGCAGTGCACGGCTAGGAAAGGAACGAGTAACGGAAGGAATGGAAGGCAAGGAAAAGAAAGGCAAGGCAAGTGTAACAAAAGGCACGGCACGGCAAGGGGAAACAAGGCTAAGGCACGACAACGGAAGCCAGGCAATGCACGGCAAGGCAAGGAAAAGGTAACGCAAGGCAAGGCACCGTCAGTCGAGGCAAGGCTAATGCACGACAACGCAAGGCTTGGCAGTGCACGGCTAGGCAAGGAAAGAGTAACAGAAGGAAAGGAAGGCAAGGCAAAGCAATGCAAGGCAAGTGAAACAAATGGCACGGCACGGCAAGGGGAAACAAGGGTAAGGCACGACAACGCAGGCTAGGCAATGCACGGCAAGGCAAGGAAAGGGTAACGCAAGGCAAGGCACGGTTAGGCAAGGCAAGGCTAAGGCACAACAACGCACGGCTAGGCAATTCACGGCAAGGCAAGGAAAGGGTAAAGCAAAGGAAGTCACGGTCAGGCGAGGTAAGGCTAAGGCACGACAACGCAAGGCTAGGCAATGCAGGTAAGGCAAGCAAAGAGTAACGGAAGGCAAGGAAGGCAAGGGAAAGCAAGGCAAGGCAAGGTTAACGGACGGAACGGCTCGGCAAGGGGAAACAAGGCTAAGGCACGGTAACGCACGGCTAGGCAATGCACGGCCAGGCAAGGAAAGGGTAACGCAAGGCAAGGCTCTGTCAGGCGAGGCAAGGGTAAGGCACGACAACGCAAGGCTAGGCAATGCACGGAAGGTAAGCAAAGAGTAACGGAAGGCAAGGAAGGCAAGGGAAAGCAAGGCAAGTTAAGGGTAAGGGAAGGAACTGCACGGCAAGGGGAAACAAGGCTCAGGCACGACAACGCAAGCTAGGCAATGCACGGCAAGGCAAGGAAAGGGTAACGCAAGGCAAGGCACGATCAGGCGAGGCAAGGCTAATGCACGACAAAGCAAGGCTAGGCAGTGCACGGCTAGGCAAGGAAAGAGTAACGGAAGGATAGGAAGGCAAGGCAAAGCAAGGCAAGGCAAGAGTAACGGAAGGAACGGCACGGCAAGCGGAAGCAAGGCTGAGGCACGACAACGCAAGGCTAGGCAATGCACGGCAAGGCAAGGAAAGTGTAACGCAAGGCAAGGCACGGTGAGGCAAGGCAAGGCTAAGGCACGAAAACGCAAGGCTAGGCAATGCACGGAAGGCAAACAAAGAGTATCGGAAGGCAAGAAAGGCAAGGGAAAGCAAGGCAAGGCAAGGGTAAGGGAAGGAACGGCACGTCAAGAGGAAACAAGGCTAAGGCACGACAACGCAAGCTAGGCAATGCACGGCAAGGCAAGGAAAGGGTAACACAAGGAAAGGCACGGTCAGTCGAGGCAAGGCTAATGCACGACAACGCAAGGCTAGGCAGTGCACGGCTAGGCAACGAAAGTGTAACAGAAGGAAAGGAAGGCAAGGCAAAGCAAGGCAAGGCAAGTGTAACAAAAGGCACGGCACGGCAAGGGGAAACAAGGGTAAGGCACGACAACGCAAGGTAGGCAATGCACGGCAAGGCAAGGAAAGGGTAACGCAAGGAAAGGCACGGTGAGGAAAGGCAAGGCTAATGCACAACAACGGACGTCTAGGCAATGCACGGCAAGGCAAGGAAAGGATAACGCAAGGGAAGTCACGGTCAGGCGAGGCAAGGCTAAGGCACGACAACGCAAGGCTAGGCAATGCACGGAAGGCAAGCAAAGAGTAACGGAAGGCAAGGAAGGCAAGGGAAAGCAAGGCAAGGCAAGGGTAACGGAAGGAACGGCACGGCAAGGGGAAACAAGGCTAAGGCACGGCAACGGACCGCTAGGCAATGCACGGCCAGCAAGGAAAGGGTAACGCAAGGCAAGGCTCTGTCAGGCGAGGCAAAGCTAAGGCACGACAACGCAAGGCTAGGCAATGCACGGAAGGTAAGCAAAGAGTAACGGAAGGCAAGGAAGGCAAGGGAAAGCAAGGCAAGTTAAGGGTAAGGGAAGGAACGGCACGGCAAGGGGAATCAAGGCTAAGGCACGACAACGCAAGCTAGGCAATGCACGGCAAGGCAAGGAAAGGGTAACGCAAGGCAAGGCACGATCAGGCGAGGCAAGGCTAATGCACGACAACGCAAGGCTAGGCAGTGCACGGCTAGGCAAGGAAAGAGTAACGGAAGGAAAGGAAGGCAAGGCAAAGCAAGGCAAGGCAAGAGTAACGGAAGGAACGGCACGGCAAGGGGAAGCAAGGCTAAGGGACGACAACGCAAGGCTAGGCAATGCACGGCAAGGCAAGGAAAGGGTAACGCAAGGCAAGGCACGGTGAGGCAAGGCAAGGCTAAGGCACGAAAACGCAAGGCTAGGCAATGCACGGAAGGCAAGCAAAGAGTAACGGAAGGCAAGGAATGCAAGGCAAAGCAAGGCAACGCAAGCAAGGCTACGGCAAGGTGAAACAAGGCTAAGGCACGACAACGCACGGCTAGGCAATGCACGGCAAAGAAAGGAAAGGGTAACGCAAGGCAAGGCACGGTCAGGCAAGGTAAGGTTAATGCACGACAACGCAAGGCTAGGCAATGCACGGGAAGGCAAGCAAAGAGTAACGGAAGGCAAGGAGTGCAAGGGAAAGCAAGGCAAGGCAAGAGTAACGGAAGGAACGGCACGGCAAGGGGAAGCAAGGCTAAGGCACGACAACGCAAGGCTAGGCAATGCACGGCAAGTCAAGGAGAGGGTAACGCAAGGCAAGGCACGGTGAGGCAAGGCAAGGCTAAGGCACGAAAACGCAAGGCTAGGCAATGCACGGAAGGCAAGCAAAGAGTAAGGGAAGGCAAGAAAGGCAAGGGAAAGCAAGGCAAGGCAAGGGTAAGGGAAGGAACGGCACGTCAAGGGGAAACAAGGCTAAGGCACGACAACGCAAGCTAGGCAATGCACGGCAAGGCAAGGAAATGGTAACGCAAGGCAAGGCACGGTCAGTCGAGGCAACGCTAATGCACGACAACGCAAGGCTAGGCAGTGCACGGCTAGGCAAGGAAAGAGTAACAGAAGGAAAGGAAGGCAAGGCAAAGCAAGGGAAGGCAAGTGTAACAAAAGGCACGGCACGGCAAGGGGAAACAAGGGTAAGGCACGACAACGCAAGGTAGGCAATGCACGGCAAGGCAAGGAAAGGGTAACGCAAGGCAAGGCACGATCAGGCGAGGCAAGGCTAATGCACGACAACGCAAGGCTTGGCAGTGCACGGCTAGGCAAGGAAAGCGTAACAGAAGGAAAGGAAGGCCAGGCAAAGCAATGCAAGGCAAGTGAAACCAAAGGCACGGCACGGCAAGGGGAAACAAGGCTAAGGCACGACAACGCAAGCTAGGCAAAGCACGGCAAGGCAAGGAAAGGGTAACGCAAGGCAAGGCACGGTCAGTCGAGGCAAGGCTAATGCACGACAACGCAAGGCTTGGCAGTGCACGGCTAGGCAAGGAAAGAGTAACAGAAGGAAAGGAAGGCAAGGCAAAGCAATGCAAGGCAAGTGAAACAAAAGGCACGGCACGGCAAGGGGAAACAAGGGTAAGGCACGACAACGCAAGCTAGGCAATGCACGGCAAGGCAAGGAAAGGGTAACGCAAGGCAAGGCACTGTCAGGCGAGGCAAGGCTAATGCACGACAACGCAAGGCTAGGCAATGCACGGAAGGTAAGCAAAGAGTAACGGAAGGCAAGGAAGGCAAGGGAAAGCAAGGCAAGTTAAGGGTAAGGGAAGGAACGGCACGGCAAGGGGAAACAAGGCTAAGGCACGACAACGCAAGCTAGGCAATGCACGGCAAGGCAAGGAAAGGGTAACGCAAGGCAAGGCACGATCAGGCGAGGCAAGGCTAATGCACGACAACGCAAGGCTAGGCAGTGCACGGCTAGGCAAGGAAAGAGTAACGGAAGGAAAGGAAGGCAAGGCAAAGCAAGGCAAGGCAAGAGTAACGGAAGGAACGGCACGGCAAGGGGAAGCAAGGCTAAGGCACGACAACGCAAGGCTAGGCAATGCACGGCAAGGCAAGGAAAGGGTAACGCAAGGCAAGGCACGGTGAGGCAAGGCAAGGCTAAGGCACGAAAACGCAAGGCTAGGCAATGCACGGAAGGCAAGCAAAGAGTAACGGAAGGCAAGAAAGGCAAGGGAAAGCAAGGCAAGGCAAGGGTTAGGGAAGGAACGGCACGGCAAGGGGAAACAAGGCTAAGGCACGACAACGCAAGCTAGGCAATGCACGGCAAGGCAAGGAAAGGGTAACGCAAGGCAAGGCACGGTCAGTCGAGGCAAGGCTAATGCACGAAAACGCAAGGCTAGGCAGTGAACGGCTAGGCAAGGAAAGAGTAACAGAAGGAAAGGAAGGCAAGGCAAAGCAAGGCAAGGCAAGTGTAACAAAAGGCACGGCACGGCAAGGGGAAACAAGGGTAAGGCACGACATCGCAAGGTAGGCAATGCACGGCAAGGCAAGGAAAGGGTAACGCAAGGCAAGACACGGTGAGGCAAGGCAAGGATAATGCACAACAACGCACGTCTAGGCAATGCACGGCAAGGCAAGGAAAAGGTAACGCAGGGGAAGTCACGGTCAGGCGATGCAAGGCTAAGGCACGACAACGCAAGGCTAGGCAATGCAGGGAAGGCAAGCAAAGTGTAAGGGAAGGAAAGGAAGGCAAGGGAAAGGAAGGCAAGGCAAGGGTAACGGAAGGAACGGCACGGCAAGGGGAAACAAGGCTAAGGCACGACAACGCAAGTTAGGCAATGCACGGCAAGGCAAGGAAAGGGTAACGCAAGGCAAGGCAGGGTCAGGCGAGACAAGGCTAAGGCACGAAAACGCAAGGCTAGGCAATGCACGGAAGGCAAGCAAAGAGTAACGGAAGGCAAGGAATGCAAGGCAAAGAAAGGTAACGCAAGCAAGGCTATGGCAAGGTCAAAAAAAGGCTACGGCACGACAACGCAAGGCTACGCAATGCACGGAAGGCAAGCAAAGAGTAACGGAAGGCAAAGAAGGGAAGGCAAAGCAATGGCAACGCAAGCAAGGTTACGGCAAGGTTAAACAAGGCTAAGGCACGTCAACGCACGGCTAGGCAATGCACGGCAAAGCAAGGAAAGGGTAATGCAAGGTAAGGCACGGTCAGGATATGCAAGGCTAATGCACTACAACGCAAGTCTAGGCAATGCACGGCAAGGCAAGGAATGAGTAACGGAAGGCAAGGAATGCAAGGGAAAGAAAGGAAAGGCAAGAGTAAAGGAAGGAACGGCACGGCAAGGGGAAGCAAGGCTAAGGCACGACAACGCAAGGCTAGGCAATGCACGGCAAGGGAAGGAAAGGGTAACGCAAGGCAAGGCACGGTGAGGTAAGGCAAGGCTAAGGCACGAAAACGCAAGGCTAGGAAATGCACGGAAGGCAAGCAAAGAGTAACGGAAGGCAAGAAAGGCAATAGAAAGCAAGGCAAGGCAAGGGTAAGGGAAGGAACGGCACGTCAAGGGGAAACAAGGCTAAGGCACCACAACGCAAGCTAGGCAATGCACGGCAAGGCAAGGAAAGGGTAACGCAAGGCAAGGCACGGTGAGGCAAGGCAAGGCTAATGCACGACAACGCACGGCTAGGCAAAGCAAGGCAAGGGAAAGAGAGGGTAACGCAAGGCAAGGCACGGTCAAGCGAGGCAAGGCTAAGGCACGACAACGCAAGGCTAGGCAATGCACGGAAGGTAAGCAAAGAGTAACGGAAGGCAAGGAAGGCAAGGGAAGGCAAGGCAAGTTAAGAGTAACGGAAGGAACGGCACGGCAAGGGGAAACAAGGCTAAGGCACGACAACGCAAGCTAGGCAATGCACGGCAAGGCAAGGAAAGGGTAACGCAAGGCAAGGCACGGTCAGTCGAGGCAAGGCTAATGCACGACAACGCAAGGCTTGGCAGTGCACGGCTAGGCAAGGAAAGAGTAACAGAAGGAAAGGAAGGCAAGGCAAAGCAATGCAAGGCAAGTGAAACAAAAGGCACGGCACGGCAAGGGGAAACAAGGCTAAGGCACGGCAACTCACCGCTAGGCAATGCACGGCCAGGCAAGGAAAGTGTAACGAAGGCAAGGCACGTAGGCAAGGCAAGGCTCTGTCAGGCGAGGCAAAGCTAAGGCACGACAACGCAAGGCTAGGCAATGCACGGAAGGTAAGCAAAGAGTAACGGAAGGCAAGGAAGGCAAGGGAAAGCAAGGCAAGTTAAGGGTAAGGGAAGGAACGGCACGGCAAGGGGAAACAAGGCTAAGGCACGACAACGCAAGCTAGGCAATGCACGGCAAGGCAAGGAAAGGGTAACGCAAGGCAAGGCACGATCAGGCGAGGCAAGGCTAATGCACGACAACGCAAGGCTAGGCAGTGCACGGCTAGGCAAGGAAAGAGTAACGGAAGGAAAGGAAGGCAAGGCAAAGCAAGGCAAGGCAAGAGTAACGGAAGGAACGGCACGGCAAGGGGAAGCAAGGCTAAGGCACGACAACGCAAGGCTAGGCAATGCACGGCAAGGCAAGGAAAGGGTAACGCAAGGGAAGGCACGGTGAGGCAAGGCAAGGCTAAGGCACGAAAACGCAAGGCTAGGCAATGCACGGAAGGCAAGCAAAGAGTAACGGAAGGCAAGAAAGGCAAGGGAAAGCAAGGCAAGGCAAGGGTTAGGGAAGGAACGGCACGGCAAGGGGAAACAAGGCTAAGGCACGACAACGCAAGCTAGGCAATGCACGGCAAGGCAAGGAAAGGGTAACGCAAGGCAAGGCACGGTCAGTCGAGGCAAGGCTAATGCACGAAAACGCAAGGCTAGGCAGTGAACGGCTAGGCAAGGAAAGAGTAACAGAAGGAAAGGAAGGCAAGGCAAAGCAAGGCAAGGCAAGTGTAACAAAAGGCACGGCACGGCAAGGGGAAACAAGGGTAAGGCACGACATCGCAAGGTAGGCAATGCACGGCAAGGCAAGGAAAGGGTAACGCAAGGCAAGGCACGGTGAGGCAAGGCAAGGATAATGCACAACAACGCACGTCTAGGCAATGCACGGCAAGGCAAGGAAAAGGTAATGCAGGGGAAGTCACGGTCAGGCGATGCAAGGCTAAGGCACGACAACGCAAGGCTAGGCAATGCAGGGAAGGCAAGCAAAGTGTAAGGGAAGGCAAGGAAGGCAAGGGAAAGCAAGGCAAGGCAAGGGTAACGGAAGGAACGGCACGGCAAGGGGAAACAAGGCTAAGGCACGGCAACGCACGGCTAGGCAAGGCACGGCAAGGCAAGGAAAGGGTAACGCAAGGCAAGGCACGGTCAGGCAAGGCAAGGCTAATGCACGACAACGCAAGGCTAGGCAGTGCACGGCTAGGCAAGGAAAGAGTAACGGAAGGAAGGAAGGCAAGGCAAAGCAAGCAAGGCAAGTGTAACAAAAGGCACGGCACGGCAAGGGGAAACAAGGCTAAGGCACGACAACGCAAGCTAGGCAATGCACGGCAAGGCAAGGAAAGGGTAACGCAAGGCAAGGCAGGGTCAGGCGAGACAAGGCTAAGGCACGAAAACGCAAGGCTAGGCAATGCACGGAAGGCAAGCAAAGAGTAACGGAAGGCAAGGAATGCAAGGCAAAGCAAGGTAACGCAAGCAAGGCTATGGCAAGGTCAAAAAAAGGCTACGGCACGACAACGCAAGGCTACGCAATGCACGGAAGGCAAGCAAAGAGTAACGGAAGGCAAGGAAGGGAAGGCAAAGCAATGGCAACGCAAGCAAGGTTACGGCAAGGTTAAACAAGGCTAAGGCACGTCAACGCACGGCTAGGCAATGCACGGCAAGGCAAGGAAAGGGTAACGCAAGGGAAGTCACGGTCAGGCGAGGCAAAGCTACGGCACGACAACGCAAGGCTAGGCAATGCACGGCTAGGCAAGGAACGAGTAACGGAAGGAATGGAAGGCAAGGCAAAGCAAGGCAAGGCAAGTGTAACAAAAGGCACGGCACGGCAAGGGGAAACAAGGCTAAGGCACGACAACGCAAGCTAGGCAATGCACGGCAAGGCAAGGAAAGGGTAACGCAAGGCAAGGCACGGTCAGGCGAGGCAAGGCTAAGGCACGACAACGCAAGGCTAGGCAATGCACGGAAGGCAAGGAAAGAGTAACGGAAGGCAAGGCAAAGCAAGGCAACGCAAGCAAGGCTACGGCAAGGGGAAACAAGGGTAAGGCACGACAACGCAGGCTAGGCAATGCACGGCAAGGCAAGGAAAGGGTAACGCAAGGCAGGGCACGTTGAGGCAAGGCAAGGCTAATGCACAACAACGCACGGCTAGGCAATGCACGGCAAGGCAAGGAAAGGGTAACGCAAGGGAAGTCACGGTCAGGCGAGGCAAGGCTAAGGCACGACAACGCAAGGCTAGGCAATGCACGGTAAGGCAAGCAAAGAGTAACGGAAGGCAAGGAAAGCAAGGGAAAGCAAGGCAAGTCAAGGTAACGGAAGGAACGGCACGGCAAGGGGAAACAAGGCTAAGGCACGACAACGCACGGCTAGGCAATGCACGGCAAGGCAAGGAAAGGGTAACGCAAGGCAAGGCACGGTCAGGCGAGGCAAGGCTAATGCACGACAACGCAAGGCTAGGCAATGCACGGAAGGCAAGGAAAGAGTAACGGAAGGCAAGGAAGGCAAGGGAAAGCAAGGCAAGGCAAGGGTAAGGGAAGGAACGGCACGGCAAGGGGAAACAAGGCTAAGGCACGACAACGCAAGCTAGGCAATGCACGGCAAGGCAAGGAAAGGGTAACGCAAGGCAAGGCACGATCAGGCGAGGCAAGGCTAATGCACGACAACGCAAGGCTAGGCAATGCACGGAAGGAAGCAAAGAGTAACGGAAGGCAAGGAAGGCAAGGGAAAGCAAGGCAAGGCAAGGGTAACGGAAGGAACGGCACGGCAAGGGGAAAGAAGGCTAAGGCACGGCAACGCACGGCTAGGCAAGGCACGGCCAGGCAAGGAAAGGGTAACGCAAGGTAAGGCACGGTCGGGCAAGGCAAGGCTAATGCACGACAACCCAAGGCTAGGCAGTGCACGGCTAGGCAAGGAACGAGTAACGGAAGGAATGGAAGGCAAGGCAAAGCAAGGCAAGGCAAGTGTAACAAAAGGCACGGCACGGCAAGGGGAAACAAGGCTAAGGCACGACAACGCAAGTTAGGCAATGCACGGCAAGGCAAGGAAAGGGTAACGCAAGGCAAGGCAGGGTCAGGCGAGACAAGGCTAAGGCACGAAAACGCAAGGCTAGGCAATGCACGGAAGGCAAGCAAAGAGTAACGGAAGGCAAGGAATGCAAGGCAAAGCAAGGTAACGCAAGCAAGGCTATGGCAAGGTCAAAAAAAGGCTACGGCACGACAACGCAAGGCTACGCAATGCACGGAAGGCAAGCAAAGAGTAACGGAAGGCAAGGAAGGGAAGGCAAAGCAATGGCAACGCAAGCAAGGTTACGGCAAGGTTAAACAAGGCTAAGGCACGTCAACGCACGGCTAGGCAATGCACGGCAAAGCAAGGAAAGGGTAATGCAAGGTAAGGCACGGTCAGGATATGCAAGGCTAATGCACTACAACGCAAGTCTAGGCAATGCACGGCAAGGCAAGGAATGAGTAACGGAAGGCAAGGAATGCAAGGGAAAGAAAGGAAAGGCAAGAGTAAAGGAAGGAACGGCACGGCAAGGGGAAGCAAGGCTAAGGCACGACAACGCAAGGCTAGGCAATGCACGGCAAGGGAAGGAAAGGGTAACGCAAGGCAAGGCACGGTGAGGTAAGGCAAGGCTAAGGCACGAAAACGCAAGGCTAGGAAATGCACGGAAGGCAAGCAAAGAGTAACGGAAGGCAAGAAAGGCAATAGAAAGCAAGGCAAGGCAAGGGTAAGGGAAGGAACGGCACGTCAAGGGGAAACAAGGCTAAGGCACCACAACGCAAGCTAGGCAATGCACGGCAAGGCAAGGAAAGGGTAACGCAAGGCAAGGCACGGTGAGGCAAGGCAAGGCTAATGCACGACAACGCACGGCTAGGCAAAGCAAGGCAAGGGAAAGAGAGGGTAACGCAAGGCAAGGCACGGTCAAGCGAGGCAAGGCTAAGGCACGACAACGCAAGGCTAGGCAATGCACGGAAGGTAAGCAAAGAGTAACGGAAGGCAAGGAAGGCAAGGGAAGGCAAGGCAAGTTAAGAGTAACGGAAGGAACGGCACGGCAAGGGGAAACAAGGCTAAGGCACGACAACGCAAGCTAGGCAATGCACGGCAAGGCAAGGAAAGGGTAACGCAAGGCAAGGCACGGTCAGTCGAGGCAAGGCTAATGCACGACAACGCAAGGCTTGGCAGTGCACGGCTAGGCAAGGAAAGAGTAACGCAAGGCAAAGCAGTGCAAGGCAAGTGAAACAAAAGGCACGGCACTGCAAGGGGAAACAAGGGTAAGGCACGAGAACGCAAGCTAGGCAATGCACGGCAAGGCAAGGAAAGGGTAACGCAAGGCAAGGCACGGTCAGGCAAGGCAAGGCTAATGCACGACAACGCAAGGCTAGGCAATGCACGGCAAGGCAAGGAAAGAGTAACGGAAGGCAAGGAATGCAAGGGAAAGCAAGGCAAGGCAAGAGTAACGGAAGGAACGGCACCGCAAGGGGAAGCAAGGCTAAGTCACGACAACGCAAGGCTAGGCAATGCACGGCAAGGCAAGGAAAGGGTAAGGCAAGGCAAGGCACGGTGAGGCAAGGCAAGGCTAAGGCACCTAAACGCAAGGCTAGGCAATGCACGGAAGGCAAGCAACGAGTAACGGAAGTCCAGAAAGGCAAGGGAAAGCAAGGCAAGTTAAGGGTAAGGGAAGGAACGGCACGGCAAGGGGAAACAAGGCTAAGGCACAACAACGCAAGCAAGGCAATGCACGGCAAGGCAAGGAAAGGGTAACGCAAAGCAATGCACGGTCAGTCGAGGCAAGGCTAATGCACGACAACGCAAGGCTAGGCAGAGCACGGCTAGGGAAGGAAAGAGTAACAGAAGGAAAGGAATGCAAGGGAAAGCAAGGCAAGGCAAGTGTAACAAAAGGCACGGCACGGCAAGGGGAAACAAGGCTAAGGCACGACAACGCAAGGCTAGGCAATGCACGGCAAGGCAAGGAAAGGGTAACGCAAGGCAAGGCACGGTGAGGTAAGGCAAGGCTAAGGCACAAAAACGGAAGGCTACGCAATGCACGGAAGGCAAGCAAAGAGTAACGGAAGGCAAGAAAGGCAAGGGAAAGCAAGGCAAGGCAAGTGTAAGGGAAGGAACGGCACGGCAAGGGGAAAAAAGGCTAAGGCACGACAACGCAAGCTAGGCAATGCACGGCTAGTCAAGGAAAGGGTAACGCAAGGCAAGGCACGATCAGGCGAGGCAAGGCTAATGCACGACAACGCAAGGCTTGGCAGTGCAATGCTAGGCAAGGAAAGCGTAACAGAAGGAAAGGAAGGCAAGGCAAAGCAATGCAAGGCAAGTGAACCAAAAGGCACGGCACGGTAAGGGGAAACAAGGGTAAGGCACGACAACGCAAGGTAGGCAATGCACGGCAAGGCAAGGAAAGGGTAATGCAAGGCAAGGCACGGTGAGACAAGGCAAGGGTAATGCACGACAACGCACGGCTAGGCAATGCACGGCAAGGCAAGGAAAGGGTAACGTAAGGCAAGGCACCGTGAGGCAAGGCAAGGCTAATGCACAACAATGCACGGCTAGGCAATGCACGGCAAGGCAAGGAAAGGGTAACGCAAGGGAAGTCACGGTCAGGCGAGGCAAAGCTACGGCACGACAACGCAAGGCTAGGCAATGCACGGCTAGGCAAGGAACGAGTAACGGAAGGAATGGAAGGCAAGGCAAAGCAAGGCAAGGCAAGTGTAACAAAAGGCACGGCACGGCAAAGGGAAAAAAGGCTAAGGCACGACAACGCAAGCTAGGCAATGCACGGCAAGGCAAGGAAAGGGTAACGCAAGGCAAGGCAGGTTCAGGCGACACAAGGCTAAGGAACGAAAAGGCAAGGCTAGGCAATGCACGGAAGGCAAGCAAAGAGTAACGGAAGGTAAGGCAAAGCAAGGCAAACGCAAGCAAGGCTACGGCAAGGGGAAACAAGGCTAAGGCACGACAACGCAGGACTAGGCAATGCACGGCAAGGCAAGGAAAGGGTAACGCAAGGCAAGGCACGTTGAGGCAAGGCAAGGCTAATGCACAACAACGCACGGCTAGGCAATGCACGGCAAGGCAAGGAAAGGGTAAAGCAAGGGAAGTCACGGTCAGGCGAGGTAAGGCTAAGGCACGACAACGCAAGGCTAGGCAATGCAGGTAAGGCAAGCAAAGAGTAACGGAAGGCAAGGAAAGCAAGGGAAAGCAAGGCAAGTCAAGGTTAACGGAAAGAACGGCTCGGCAAGGGGAAACAAGGCTAAGGCACGGTAACGCACGGCTAGGCAATGCACGGCCAGGCAAGGAAAGGGTAACGCATGGCAAGGCTCTGTCAGGCGAGGCAAGGCTAAGTTAGCACGACAACGCAAGGCTAGGCAATACACGGAAGGTAAGCAAAGAGTAACGGAAGGCAAGGAAGGCAAGGGAAAGCAAGGCAAGTTAAGGGTAAGGGAAGGAACTGCACGGCAAGGGGAAACAAAGCTAAGGCACGACAGCGCAAGCTAGGCAATGCACGGCAAGGCAAGGAAAGGGTAACGCAAGGCAAGGCACGATCAGGCGAGGCAAGGCTAATGCACGACAACGCAAGGCTAGGCAATGCACGGAAGGTAAGCAAAGAGTAACGGAAGGCAAGGAAGGCAAGGGAAAGCAAGGCAAGGCAAGGGTAACGGAAGGAACGGCACGGCAAGGGGAAACAAGGCTAAGGCACGGCAACGCACGGCTAGGCAAGGCACGGCCAGGCAAGGAAAGGGTAACGCAAGGTAAGGCACGGTCGGGCAAGGCAAGGCTAATGCACGACAACCCAAGGCTAGGCAGTGCACGGCTAGGCAAGGAACGAGTAACGGAAGGAATGGAAGGCAAGGCAAAGCAAGGCAAGGCAAGTGTAACAAAAGGCACGGCACGGCAAGGGGAAACAAGGCTAAGGCACGACAACGCAAGTTAGGCAATGCACGGCAAGGCAAGGAAAGGGTAACGCAAGGCAAGGCAGGGTCAGGCGAGACAAGGCTAAGGCACGAAAACGCAAGGCTAGGCAATGCACGGAAGGCAAGCAAAGAGTAACGGAAGGCAAGGAATGCAAGGCAAAGCAAGGTAACGCAAGCAAGGCTATGGCAAGGTCAAAAAAAGGCTACGGCACGACAACGCAAGGCTACGCAATGCACGGAAGGCAAGCAAAGAGTAACGGAAGGCAAGGAAGGGAAGGCAAAGCAATGGCAACGCAAGCAAGGTTACGGCAAGGTTAAACAAGGCTAAGGCACGTCAACGCACGGCTAGGCAATGCACGGCAAAGCAAGGAAAGGGTAAGGCAAGGTAAGGCACGGTCAGGATATGCAAGGCTAATGCACTACAACGCAAGTCTAGGCAATGCACGGCAAGGCAAGGAATGAGTAACGGAAGGCAAGGAATGCAAGGGAAAGAAAGGAAAGGCAAGAGTAAAGGAAGGAACGGCACGGCAAGGGGAAGCAAGGCTAAGGCACGACAACGCAAGGCTAGGCAATGCACGGCAAGGGAAGGAAAGGGTAACGCAAGGCAAGGCACGGTGAGGTAAGGCAAGGCTAAGGCACGAAAACGCAAGGCTAGGAAATGCACGGAAGGCAAGCAAAGAGTAACGGAAGGCAAGAAAGGCAATAGAAAGCAAGGCAAGGCAAGGGTAAGGGAAGGAACGGCACGTCAAGGGGAAACAAGGCTAAGGCACCACAACGCAAGCTAGGCAATGCACGGCAAGGCAAGGAAAGGGTAACGCAAGGCAAGGCACGGTGAGGCAAGGCAAGGCTAATGCACGACAACGCACGGCTAGGCAAAGCAAGGCAAGGGAAAGAGAGGGTAACGCAAGGCAAGGCACGGTCAAGCGAGGCAAGGCTAAGGCACGACAACGCAAGGCTAGGCAATGCACGGAAGGTAAGCAAAGAGTAACGGAAGGCAAGGAAGGCAAGGGAAGGCAAGGCAAGTTAAGAGTAACGGAAGGAACGGCACGGCAAGGGGAAACAAGGCTAAGGCACGACAACGCAAGCTAGGCAATGCACGGCAAGGCAAGGAAAGGGTAACGCAAGGCAAGGCACGGTCAGTCGAGGCAAGGCTAATGCACGACAACGCAAGGCTTGGCAGTGCACGGCTAGGCAAGGAAAGAGTAACAGAAGGAAAGGAAGGCAAGGCAAAGCAATGCAAGGCAAGTGAAACAAAAGGCACGGCACGGCAAGGGGAAACAAGGCTAAGGCACGGCAACTCACCGCTAGGCAATGCACGGCCAGGCAAGGAAAGGGTAACGCAAGGCAAGGCTCTGTCAGGCGAGGCAAAGCTAAGGCACGACAACGCAAGGCTAGGCAATGCACGGAAGGTAAGCAAAGAGTAACGGAAGGCAAGGAAGGCAAGGGAAAGCAAGGCAAGTTAAGGGTAAGGGAAGGAACGGCACGGCAAGGGGAAACAAGGCTAAGGCACGACAACGCAAGCTAGGCAATGCACGGCAAGGCAAGGAAAGGGTAACGCAAGGCAAGGCACGATCAGGCGAGGCAAGGCTAATGCACGACAACGCAAGGCTAGGCAGTGCACGGCTAGGCAAGGAAAGAGTAACGGAAGGAAAGGAAGGCAAGGCAAAGCAAGGCAAGGCAAGAGTAACGGAAGGAACGGCACGGCAAGGGGAAGCAAGGCTAAGGCACGACAACGCAAGGCTAGGCAATGCACGGCAAGGCAAGGAAAGGGTAACGCAAGGGAAGGCACGGTGAGGCAAGGCAAGGCTAAGGCACGAAAACGCAAGGCTAGGCAATGCACGGAAGGCAAGCAAAGAGTAACGGAAGGCAAGAAAGGCAAGGGAAAGCAAGGCAAGGCAAGGGTTAGGGAAGGAACGGCACGGCAAGGGGAAACAAGGCTAAGGCACGACAACGCAAGCTAGGCAATGCACGGCAAGGCAAGGAAAGGGTAACGCAAGGCAAGGCACGGTCAGTCGAGGCAAGGCTAATGCACGAAAACGCAAGGCTAGGCAGTGAACGGCTAGGCAAGGAAAGAGTAACAGAAGGAAAGGAAGGCAAGGCAAAGCAAGGCAAGGCAAGTGTAACAAAAGGCACGGCACGGCAAGGGGAAACAAGGGTAAGGCACGACAACGCAAGGTAGGCAATGCACGGCAAGGCAAGGAAAGGGTAACGCAAGGCAAGGCACGGTGAGGCAAGGCAAGGATAATGCACAACAACGCACGTCTAGGCAATGCACGGCAAGGCAAGGAAAAGGTAACGCAGGGGAAGTCACGGTCAGGCGATGCAAGGCTAAGGCACGACAACGCAAGGCTAGGCAATGCAGGGAAGGCAAGCAAAGTGTAAGGGAAGGCAAGGAAGGCAAGGGAAAGCAAGGCAAGGCAAGGGTAACGGAAGGAACGGCACGGCAAGGCGAAACAAGGCTAAGGCACGGCAACGCACGGCTAGGCAAGGCACGGCCAGGCAAGGAAAGGGTAACGCAAGGTAAGGCACGGTCGGGCAAGGCAAGGCTAATGCACGACAACCCAAGGCTAGGCAGTGCACGGCTAGGCAAGGAACGAGTAACGGAAGGAATGGAAGGCAAGGCAAAGCAAGGCAAGGCAAGTGTAACAAAAGGCACGGCACGGCAAGGGGAAACAAGGCTAAGGCACGACAACGCAAGTTAGGCAATGCACGGCAAGGCAAGGAAAGGGTAACGCAAGGCAAGGCAGGGTCAGGCGAGACAAGGCTAAGGCACGAAAACGCAAGGCTAGGCAATGCACGGAAGGCAAGCAAAGAGTAACGGAAGGCAAGGAATGCAAGGCAAAGCAAGGTAACGCAAGCAAGGCTATGGCAAGGTCAAAAAAAGGCTACGGCACGACAACGCAAGGCTACGCAATGCACGGAAGGCAAGCAAAGAGTAACGGAAGGCAAGGAAGGGAAGGCAAAGCAATGGCAACGCAAGCAAGGTTACGGCAAGGTTAAACAAGGCTAAGGCACGTCAACGCACGGCTAGGCAATGCACGGCAAAGCAAGGAAAGGGTAATGCAAGGTAAGGCACGGTCAGGATATGCAAGGCTAATGCACTACAACGCAAGTCTAGGCAATGCACGGCAAGGCAAGGAATGAGTAACGGAAGGCAAGGAATGCAAGGGAAAGAAAGGAAAGGCAAGAGTAAAGGAAGGAACGGCACGGCAAGGGGAAGCAAGGCTAAGGCACGACAACGCAAGGCTAGGCAATGCACGGCAAGGGAAGGAAAGGGTAACGCAAGGCAAGGCACGGTGAGGTAAGGCAAGGCTAAGGCACGAAAACGCAAGGCTAGGAAATGCACGGAAGGCAAGCAAAGAGTAACGGAAGGCAAGAAAGGCAATAGAAAGCAAGGCAAGGCAAGGGTAAGGGAAGGAACGGCACGTCAAGGGGAAACAAGGCTAAGGCACCACAACGCAAGCTAGGCAATGCACGGCAAGGCAAGGAAAGGGTAACGCAAGGCAAGGCACGGTGAGGCAAGGCAAGGCTAATGCACGACAACGCACGGCTAGGCAAAGCAAGGCAAGGGAAAGAGAGGGTAACGCAAGGCAAGGCACGGTCAAGCGAGGCAAGGCTAAGGCACGACAACGCAAGGCTAGGCAATGCACGGAAGGTAAGCAAAGAGTAACGGAAGGCAAGGAAGGCAAGGGAAGGCAAGGCAAGTTAAGAGTAACGGAAGGAACGGCACGGCAAGGGGAAACAAGGCTAAGACACGACAACGCAAGCTAGGCAATGCACGGCAAGGCAAGGAAAGGGTAACGCAAGGCAAGGCACGGTCAGTCGAGGCAAGGCTAATGCACGACAACGCAAGGCTTGGCAGTGCACGGCTAGGCAAGGAAAGAGTAACAGAAGGAAAGGAAGGCAAGGCAAAGCAATGCAAGGCAAGTGAAACAAAAGGCACGGCACGGCAAGGGGAAACAAGGGTAAGGCACGACAACGCAAGCTAGGCAATGCACGGCAAGGCAAGGAAAGGGTAACGCAAGGCAAGGCACGGTCAGGCAAGGCAAGGCTAATGCACGACAACGCAAGGCTAGGCAATGCACGGCAAGGCAAGGAAAGAGTAACGGAAGGCAAGGAATGCAAGGGAAAGCAAGGCAAGGCAAGAGTAACGGAAGGAACGGCACCGCAAGGGGAAGCAAGGCTAAGTCACGACAACGCAAGGCTAGGCAATGCACGGCAAGGCAAGGAAAGGGTAAGGCAAGGCAAGGCACGGTGAGGCAAGGCAAGGCTAAGGCACCTAAACGCAAGGCTAGGCAATGCACGGAAGGCAAGCAACGAGTAACGGAAGTCCAGAAAGGCAAGGGAAAGCAAGGCAAGGCAAGGGTAAGGGAAGGAACGGCACGGCAAGGGGAAACAAGGCTAAGGCACAACAACGCAAGCAAGGCAATGCACGGCAAGGCAAGGAAAGGGTAACGCAAAGCAATGCACGGTCAGTCGAGGCAAGGCTAATGCACGACAACGCAAGGCTAGGCAGAGCACGGCTAGGGAAGGAAAGAGTAACAGAAGGAAAGGAAGGCAAGGCAAAGCAAGGCAAGGCAAGTGTAACAAAAGGCACGGCACGGCAAGGGGAAACAAGGGTAAGGCACGACATCGCAAGGTAGGCAATGCACGGCAAGGCAAGGAAAGGGTAACGCAAGGCAAGGCACGGTGAGGCAAGGCAAGGATAATGCACAACAACGCACGTCTAGGCAATGCACGGCAAGGCAAGGAAAAGGTAACGCAGGGGAAGTCACGGTCAGGCGATGCAAGGCTAAGGCACGACAACGCAAGGCTAGGCAATGCAGGGAAGGCAAGCAAAGTGTAAGGGAAGGCAAGGAAGGCAAGGGAAAGCAAGGCAAGGCAAGGGTAACGGAAGGAACGGCACGGCAAGGCGAAACAAGGCTAAGGCACGGCAACGCACGGCTAGGCAAGGCACGGCCAGGCAAGGAAAGGGTAACGCAAGGTAAGGCACGGTCGGGCAAGGCAAGGCTAATGCACGACAACCCAAGGCTAGGCAGTGCACGGCTAGGCAAGGAACGAGTAACGGAAGGAATGGAAGGCAAGGCAAAGCAAGGCAAGGCAAGTGTAACAAAAGGCACGGCACGGCAAGGGGAAACAAGGCTAAGGCACGACAACGCAAGTTAGGCAATGCACGGCAAGGCAAGGAAAGGGTAACGCAAGGCAAGGCAGGGTCAGGCGAGACAAGGCTAAGGCACGAAAACGCAAGGCTAGGCAATGCACGGAAGGCAAGCAAAGAGTAACGGAAGGCAAGGAATGCAAGGCAAAGCAAGGTAACGCAAGCAAGGCTATGGCAAGGTCAAAAAAAGGCTACGGCACGACAACGCAAGGCTACGCAATGCACGGAAGGCAAGCAAAGAGTAACGGAAGGCAAGGAAGGGAAGGCAAAGCAATGGCAACGCAAGCAAGGTTACGGCAAGGTTAAACAAGGCTAAGGCACGTCAACGCACGGCTAGGCAATGCACGGCAAAGCAAGGAAAGGGTAATGCAAGGTAAGGCACGGTCAGGATATGCAAGGCTAATGCACTACAACGCAAGTCTAGGCAATGCACGGCAAGGCAAGGAATGAGTAACGGAAGGCAAGGAATGCAAGGGAAAGAAAGGAAAGGCAAGAGTAAAGGAAGGAACGGCACGGCAAGGGGAAGCAAGGCTAAGGCACGACAACGCAAGGCTAGGCAATGCACGGCAAGGGAAGGAAAGGGTAACGCAAGGCAAGGCACGGTGAGGTAAGGCAAGGCTAAGGCACGAAAACGCAAGGCTAGGAAATGCACGGAAGGCAAGCAAAGAGTAACGGAAGGCAAGAAAGGCAATAGAAAGCAAGGCAAGGCAAGGGTAAGGGAAGGAACGGCACGTCAAGGGGAAACAAGGCTAAGGCACCACAACGCAAGCTAGGCAATGCACGGCAAGGCAAGGAAAGGGTAACGCAAGGCAAGGCACGGTGAGGCAAGGCAAGGCTAATGCACGACAACGCACGGCTAGGCAAAGCAAGGCAAGGGAAAGAGAGGGTAACGCAAGGCAAGGCACGGTCAAGCGAGGCAAGGCTAAGGCACGACAACGCAAGGCTAGGCAATGCACGGAAGGTAAGCAAAGAGTAACGGAAGGCAAGGAAGGCAAGGGAAGGCAAGGCAAGTTAAGAGTAACGGAAGGAACGGCACGGCAAGGGGAAACAAGGCTAAGGCACGACAACGCAAGCTAGGCAATGCACGGCAAGGCAAGGAAAGGGTAACGCAAGGCAAGGCACGGTCAGTCGAGGCAAGGCTAATGCACGACAACGCAAGGCTTGGCAGTGCACGGCTAGGCAAGGAAAGAGTAACAGAAGGAAAGGAAGGCAAGGCAAAGCAATGCAAGGCAAGTGAAACAAAAGGCACGGCACGGCAAGGGGAAACAAGGGTAAGGCACGACAACGCAAGCTAGGCAATGCACGGCAAGGCAAGGAAAGGGTAACGCAAGGCAAGGCAGGGTCAGGCAAGGCAAGGCTAATGCACGACAACGCAAGGCTAGGCAATGCACGGCAAGGCAAGGAAAGAGTAACGGAAGGCAAGGAATGCAAGGGAAAGCAAGGCAAGGCAAGAGTAACGGAAGGAACGGCACCGCAAGGGGAAGCAAGGCTAAGTCACGACAACGCAAGGCTAGGCAATGCACGGCAAGGCAAGGAAAGGGTAAGGCAAGGCAAGGCACGGTGAGGCAAGGCAAGGCTAAGGCACCTAAACGCAAGGCTAGGCAATGCACGGAAGGCAAGCAACGAGTAACGGAAGTCCAGAAAGGCAAGGGAAAGCAAGGCAAGGCAAGGGTAAGGGAAGGAACGGCACGGCAAGGGGAAACAAGGCTAAGGCACAACAACGCAAGCAAGGCAATGCACGGCAAGGCAAGGAAAGGGTAACGCAAGGCAAGGCACGGTCAGTCGAGGCAAGGCTAATGCACGACAACGCAAGGCTAGGCAGTGCACGGCTAGGGAAGGAAAGAGTAACAGAAGGAAAGGAAGGCAAGGCAAAGCAAGGCAAGGCAAGTGTAACAAAAGGCACGGCACGGCAAGGGGAAACAAGGGTAAGGCACGACAACGCAAGGTAGGCAATGCACGGCAAGGCAAGGAAAGGGTAACGCAAGGCAAGGCACGGTGAGGCAAGGTAAGGCTAATGCACAACAACGCACGTCTAGGCAATGCACGGCAAGGCAAGGAAAGGGTAACGCAAGGGAAGTCACGGTCAGGCGAGGCAAGGCTAAGGCACGACAACGCAAGGCTAGGCAATGCAGGGAAGGCAAGCAAAGAGTAACGGAAGGCAAGGAAGGCAAGGGAAAGCAAGGCAAGGCAAGGGTAACGGAAGGAACGGCACGGCAAGGGGAAACAAGGCTAAGGCACGGCAACGCACGGCTAGGCAATGCACGGCCAGGCAAGGAAAGGGTAACGCAAGGCAAGGCACGGTCAGGATATGCAAGGCTAATGCACGACAACGCAAGGCTAGGCAATGCACTGCAAGGCAAGGAAAGAGTAACGGAAGGCAAGGAATGCAAGGGAAAGCAAGGCAAGGCAAGAGTAACGGAAGGAACGGCACGGCAAGGGGAAACAAGGCTAAGGCACGACAACGCAAGGCTAGGCAAAGCACGGCAAGGCAAGGAAAGGGTAACGCAAGGCAAGGCACGGTGAGTCAAGGCAAGGCTAATGCACGACAACGGACGGCTACTCAAAGCAAGGCAAGGGAAGGAGAGGGTAACGCAAGGCAAGGCACGGTCAGTCGAGGCAAGGCTAATGCACGACAACGCAAGGCTTGGCAGTGCACGGCTAGGCAAGGAAAGCGTAACAGAAGGAAAGGAAGGCAAGCCAAAACAATGCAAGGCAAGTGAAACAAAAGGCACGGCACGGCAAGGGGAAACAAGTATAAGGCACGACAACGCAAGCTAGGCAATGCACGGCATGGCAAGGAAAGGGTAACGCAAGGCAAGGCACGGTCAGTCGAGGCAAGGCTAATGCATGACAACGCAAGGCTTGGCAGTGCACGGCTAGGCAAGGAAAGCGTAACAGAAGGAAAGGAAGGCAAGGCAAAGCAATGCAAGGCAAGTGAACCAAAAGGCACGGCACGGTAAGGGGAAACAAGGGTAAGGCACGACAACGCAAGGTAGGCAATGCACGGCAAGGCAAGGAAAGGGTAATGCAAGGCAAGGCACGGTGAGACAAGGCAAGGGTAATGCACGACAACGCACGGCTAGGCAATGCACTGCAAGGCAAGGAAAGGGTAACGCAAGGCAAGGCACTGTCAGGCGAGGCAAGGCTAATGCACGACAACGCAAGGCTAGGCAATGCACGGAAGGTAAGCAAAGAGTAACGGAAGGCAAGGAAGGCAAGGGAAAGCAAGGCAAGTTAATGGCAAGTGAAGGAACGGCACGGCAAGGGGAAACAGGGCTAAGGCATGACAACGCAAGCTAGGCAATGGACGGCAAGGCAAGGAAAGGGTAACGCAAGGCAAGGCACGGTCAGGCAAGTCAAGGCTAATGCATGACAACGCAAGGCTAGGCAATGCACAGCAAGGCAAGGAAAGAGTAACAGAAGGCAAGGAATGCAAGGGAAAGCAAGGCAAGGCAAGAGTAACGGAAGGAACGGCACGGCAAGGGGAAGGAAGGCTAAGGAACGACAACGCAAGGCTAGGCAATGCACGGCAAGGCAAGGAAAGGGTAACGCAAGGCAAGGCACGGTGAGGTAAGGCAAGGCTAAGGCACAAAAACGGAAGGCTACGCAATGCACGGAAGGCAAGCAAAGAGTAACGGAAGGCAAGAAAGGCAAGGGAAAGCAAGGCAAGGCAAGTGTAAGGGAAGGAACGGCACGGCAAGGGGAAAAAAGGCTAAGGCACGACAACGCAAGCTAGGCAATGCACGGCTAGTCAAGGAAAGGGTAACGCAAGGCAAGGCACGATCAGGCGAGGCAAGGCTAATGCACGACAACGCAAGGCTTGGCAGTGCAATGCTAGGCAAGGAAAGCGTAACAGAAGGAAAGGAAGGCAAGGCAAAGCAATGCAAGGCAAGTGAACCAAAAGGCACGGCACGGTAAGGGGAAACAAGGGTAAGGCACGACAACGCAAGGTAGGCAATGCACGGCAAGGCAAGGAAAGGGTAATGCAAGGCAAGGCACGGTGAGACAAGGCAAGGGTAATGCACGACAACGCACGGCTAGGCAATGCACGGCAAGGCAAGGAAAGGGTAACGTAAGGCAAGGCACCGTGAGGCAAGGCAAGGCTAATGCACAACAATGCACGGCTAGGCAATGCACGGCAAGGCAAGGAAAGGGTAACGCAAGGGAAGTCACGGTCAGGCGAGGCAAAGCTACGGCACGACAACGCAAGGCTAGGCAATGCACGGCTAGGCAAGGAACGAGTAACGGAAGGAATGGAAGGCAAGGCAAAGCAAGGCAAGGCAAGTGTAACAAAAGGCACGGCACGGCAAAGGGAAAAAAGGCTAAGGCACGACAACGCAAGCTAGGCAATGCACGGCAAGGCAAGGAAAGGGTAACGCAAGGCAAGGCAGGTTCAGGCGACACAAGGCTAAGGAACGAAAAGGCAAGGCTAGGCAATGCACGGAAGGCAAGCAAAGAGTAACGGAAGGTAAGGCAAAGCAAGGCAACGCAAGCAAGGCTACGGCAAGGGGAAACAAGGCTAAGGCACGACAACGCAGGACTAGGCAATGCACGGCAAGGCAAGGAAAGGGTAACGCAAGGCAAGGCACGTTGAGGCAAGGCAAGGCTAATGCACAACAACGCACGGCTAGGCAATGCACGGCAAGGCAAGGAAAGGGTAACGCAAGGTAAGGCACGGTCAGGCAAGGCAAGGCTAATGCACGACAACCCAAGGCTAGGCAGTGCACGGCTAGGCAAGGAACGAGTAACGGAAGGAATGGAAGGCAAGGCAAAGCAAGGCAAGGCAAGTGTAACAAAAGGCACGGCACGGCAAGGGGAAACAAGGCTAAGGCACGACAACGCAAGCTAGGCAATGCACGGCAAGGCAAGGAAAGGGTAACGCAAGGCAAGGCAGGGTCAGGCGAGACAAGGCTAAGGCACGAAAACGCAAGGCTAGGCAATGCACGGAAGGCAAGCAAAGAGTAACGGAAGGCAAGGAATGCAAGGCAAAGCAAGGTAACGCAAGCAAGGCTATGGCAAGGTCAAAAAAAGGCTACGGCACGACAACGCAAGGCTACGCAATGCACGGAAGGCAAGCAAAGAGTAACGGAAGGCAAGGAAGGGAAGGCAAAGCAATGGCAACGCAAGCAAGGTTACGGCAAGGTTAAACAAGGCTAAGGCACGTCAACGCACTGCTAGGCAATGCACGGCAAAGCAAGGAAAGGGTAATGCAAGGTAAGGCACGGTCAGGATATGCAAGGCTAAGGCACTACAACGCAAGCTAGGCAATGCACGGCAAGGCAAGGAAAGGGTAACGCAAGGCAAGGCACGGTCAGGCAAGGCAAGGCTAATGCACGACAACGCAAGGCTAGGCAATGGACGGCAAGGCAAGGAAAGGGTAACGCAAGGGAAGTCACGGTCAGGCGAGGCAAGGCTACGGCACGACAACGCAAGGCTAGGCAATGCACGGATGGTAAGCAAAGAGTAACGGCAGGCAAGGACGGCAAGGGAACGCAAGGCAAGTCAAGAGTAAGGGAAGGAACGGCACGGCAAGGGGAAACAAGGCTAAGGCACGACAACGCAAGCTTGGCAAAGCACGGCAAGGCAAGGAAAGGGTAACGCAAGGCAAGGCACGGTCAGGCAAGGCAAGGCTAATGCACGACAACGCAAGGCTAGGCAGTGCACGGCTAGGCAAGGAACGAGTAACGGAAGGAATGGAAGGCAAGGCAAAGCAAGGCAAGGCAAGTGTAACAAAAGGCACGGCACGGCAAGGGGAAACAAGTGTAAGGCACGACAACGCAAGCTAGGCAATGCACGGCAAGGCAAGGAAAGGGTAACGTAAGGCAAGGCACGGTGAGTCAAGGCAAGGCTAATGCACAACAACGCACGGCTAGGCAATGCACGGCAAGGCAAGGAAAGGGTAACGCAAGGGAAGTCACGGTCAGGCGAGGCAAGGCTACGGCACGACAACGCAAGGCTAGGAAATGCACGGAAGGTAAGCAAAGAGTAACGGAAGGCAAGGAAGGCAAGGGAAAGCAAGGCAAGTCAAGAGTAAGGGAAGGAACGGCACGGCAAGGGGAAACAAGGCTAAGGCACGACAACGGCAGCTAGGCAAAGCACGGCAAGGCAAGGAAAGGGTAACGCAAGGCAAGGCACGGACAGGCAACGCAAGGCTAATGCACGACAACGCAAAGTTAGGCAGTGCACGGCTAGGCAAGGAACGAGTAACAGAAGGAAAGGAAGGCAAGGCAAAGCAAGGCAAGGCAAGTGTAACAAAAGGCACGGCACGGCAAGGGGAAACAAGGGTAAGGCACGACAACGCAAGGTAGGCAATGCACGGCAAGGCAAGGAAAGGGTAACGCAAGGCAAGGCACGGTGAGGAAAGGCAAGGCTAATGCACAACAACGGACGTCTAGGCAATGCACGGCAAGGCAAGGAAAGGGTAACGCAAGGGAAGTCACGGTCAGGCGAGGCAAGGCTAAGGCACGACAACGCAAGGCTAGGCAATGCACGGAAGGCAAGCAAAGAGTAACGGAAGGCAAGGAAGGCAAGGGAAAGCAAGGCAAGGCAAGGGTAATGGAAGGAACGGCACGGCAAGGGGAAACAAGGCTAAGGCACGGCAACGGACCGCTAGGCAATGCACGGCCAGGCAAGGAAAGGGTAACGCAAGGCAAGGCTCTGTCAGGCGAGGCAAAGCTAAGGCACGACAACGCAAGGCTAGGCAATGCACGGAAGGTAAGCAAAGAGTAACGGAAGGCAAGGAAGGCAAGGGAAAGCAAGGCAAGTTAAGGGTAAGGGAAGGAACGGCACGGCAAGGGGAATCAAGGCTAAGGCACGACAACGCAAGCTAGGCAATGCACGGCAAGGCAAGTAAAGGGTAACGCAAGGCAAGGCACGATCAGGCGAGGCAAGGCTAATGCACCACAACGCAAGGCTAGGCAGTGCACGGCTAGGCAAGGAAAGAGTAACGGAAGGAAAGGAAGGCAAGGCAAAGCAAGGCAAGGCAAGAGTAACGGAAGGAACGGCACGGCAAGGGGAAGCAAGGCTAAGGGACGACAACGCAAGGCTAGGCAATGCACGGCAAGGCAAGGAAAGGGTAACGCAAGGCAAGGCACGGTGAGGCAAGGCAAGGCTAAGGCACGAAAACGCAAGGCTAGGCAATGCACGGAAGGCAAGCAAAGAGTAACGGAAGGCAAGGAATGCAAGGCAAAGCAAGGCAACGCAAGCAAGGCTACGGCAAGGTGAAACAAGGCTAAGGCACGACAACGCACGGCTAGGCAATGCACGGCAAAGAAAGGAAAGGGTAACGCAAGGCAAGGCACGGTCAGGCAAGGTAAGGTTAATGCACGACAACGCAAGGCTAGGCAATGCACGGGAAGGCAAGCAAAGAGTAACGGAAGGCAAGGAGTGCAAGGGAAAGCAAGGCAAGGCAAGAGTAACGGAAGGAACGGCACGGCAAGGGGAAGCAAGGCTAAGGCACGACAACGCAAGGCTAGGCAATGCACGGCAAGTCAAGGAAAGGGTAACGCAAGGCAAGGCACGGTCAGGCGAGGCAAGGCTAATGCACGACAACGCAAGGCTAGGCAATGCACGGCTAGGCAAGGAAAGAGTAACGGAAGGAAAGGAAGGCAAGGCAAAGCAAGGCAAGGCAAGTGAAACAAAAGGCACGGCACGGCAAGGGGAAACAAGGCTAAGGCACGACAACGCAAGCTAGGCAATGCACGGCAAGGCAAGGAAAGGGTAACGCAAGGCAAGGCACGGTGAGTCAAGGCAAGGCTAATGCACAACAACGCACGGCTAGGCAATGCACGGCAAGGCAAGGAAAGGGTAACGCAAGGGAAGTCACGGTCAGGCGAGGCAAGGCTACGGCACGACAACGCAAGGCTAGGAAATGCACGGAAGGTAAGCAAAGAGTAACGGAAGGCAAGGAAGGCAAGGGAAAGCAAGGGAAGTCAAGAGTAAGGGAAGGAACGGCACGGCAAGGGGAAACAAGGCTAAGGCACGACAACGCCAGCTAGGCAAAGCACGGCAAGGCAAGGAAAGGGTAACGCAAGGCAAGGCACGGACAGGCAAGGCAAGGCTAATGCACGACAACGCAAAGTTAGGCAGTGCACGGCTAGGCAAGGAACGAGTAACGGAAGGAATGGAATTCAAGGCAAAGCAAGGCAAGGCAAGTGTAACAAAAGGCACGGCACGGCAAGGGGAAACAAGGCTAAGGCACGACAACGCAAGCTAGGCAATGCACGGAAAGGCAAGGAAAGAGTAACGGAAGGCAAGGCAGGGTCAGGCGAGACAAGGCTAAGGCACGAAAACGCAAGGCTAGGCAATGCACGGAAGGCAAGCAAAGAGTAACGGAAGGCAAGGAATGCAAGGCAAAGCAAGGCAACGCAAGCAAGGCTACGGCAAGGTGGGCAAGGGTAAACAAGGCTAAGGCACGACAACGCAAGCTAGGCAATGCACGGCAAAGAAAGGAAAGGGTAACGCAAGGCAAGGCACGGTCAGGCAAGGTAAGGTTAATGCACGACAACGCAAGGCTAGGCAATGCACGGCAAGGCAAGCAAAGAGTAACGGAAGGCAAGGAAGGCAAGGGAAAGCAAGGCAAGGCAAGAGTAACGGAAGGAACGGCACGGCAAGGGGAAGCAAGGCTAAGGCACGACAACGCAAGGCTAGGCAATGCACGGCAAGGCAAGGAAAGGGTAACGCAAGGCAAGGCACGGTGAGGCAAGGCAAGGCTAAGGCACGACAACGCAAGGTAGGCAATGCACGGAAGGCAAGCAAAGAGTAACGGAAGGCAAGAAAGTCAAGGGAAAGCAAGGGAAGGCAAGGGTAAGGGAAGGAACGGCACGTCAAGGGGAAACAAGGCTAAGGCACGACAACGCAAGCTAGGCAATGCACGGCAAGGCAAGGAAAGGGTAACGCAAGGCAAGGCACGGTGCGGCAAGGCAAGGCTAATGCACGACAACGCACGGCTAGGCAAAGCAAGGCAAGGGAAAGAGAGGGTAAGGCAAGGCAAGGCAGGGTCAAGCGAGGCAAGGCTAAGGCACGACAACGCGAGGCTAGGCAATGCACGAAAGGTAAGCAAAGAGTAACGGAAGGCAAGGAAGGCAAGGGAAAGCAAGGCAAGTTAAGAGTAAGGGAAGGAACGGCACGGCAAGGGGAAACAAGGCTAAGGCACGACAACGCAAGGCTAGGCAATGCAGGTAAGGCAAGCAAAGAGTAACGGAAGGCAAGGAAGGCAAGGGAAAGCAAGGCAAGGCAAGGTTAACGGAAGGAACGGCTCGGCAAGGGGAAACAAGGCTAAGGCACGGTAACGCACGGCTAGGCAATGCACGGAAGGCAAGCAAAGAGTAACGGAAGGCAAGGAATGCAAGGCAAAGCAAGGTAACGCAAGCAAGGCTATGGCAAGGTCAAAAAAAGGCTACGGCACGACAACGCAAGGCTACGCAATGCACGGAAGGCAAGCAAAGAGTAACGGAAGGCAAGGAACGCAAGGCAAAGCAAGGCAACGCAAGCAAGGCTACAGCAAGGTGAAACAAGGCTAAGGCACGACAACGCACGGCTAGGCAATGCACGGCAAAGAAAGGAAAGGGTAACGCAAGGCAAGGCACGGTCAGGCAAGGTAAGGTTAATGCACGACAACGCAAGGCTAGGCAATGCACGGCAAGGCAAGGAAAGAGTAACGGAAGGCAAGGAATGCAAGGGAAAGCATGGCAAGGCAAGAGTAACGGAAGGAACGGCACGGCAAGGGGAAGCAAAGCTAAGGCACGACAACGCAAGGCTAGGCAATGCACGGCAAGTCAAGGAAAGGGTAACGCAAGGCAAGGCACGGTGAGGCAAGGCAAGGCTAAGGCACGAAAACGCAAGGCTAGGCAATGCACGGCAGGCAAGCAAAGAGTAACGGAAGGCAAGAAAGGCAAGGGAAAGCAAGGCAAGGCAAGGGTAAGGGAAGGAACGGCACGTCAAGGGGAAACAAGGCTAAGGCACGACAACGCAAGCTAGGCAATGCACGGCAAGGCAAGGAAAGGGTAACGCAAGTCAAGGCACGGTGAGGCAAGGCAAGGCTATGGCACGAAAACGCAAGGCTAGGCAATGCACGGAAGGCAAGCAAAGAGTAACGGAAGGCAAGAAAGGCAAGGGAAAGCAAGGCAAGGCAAGGGTAAGGGAAGGAACGGCACGGCAAGGGGAAAAAATGCTAAGGCACGACAACGCAAGCTAGGCAATGCACGGCAAGGCAAGGAAAGGGTAACGCAAGGCAAGGCACGGTCAGCCGAGGCAAGGCTAATGCACGACAACGCAAGGCTAGGCAGTGCACGGCTAGGCAAGGAAAGAGTAACAGAAGGAAAGGAAGGCAAGGCAAAGCAAGGCAAGGCAAGTGTAACAAAAGGCACGGCACGGCAAGGGGAAACAAGGGTAAGGCACGACAACGCAAGGTAGGCAATGCACGGAAGGCAAGGAAAGACTAACGGAAGGCAAGAAAGTCAAGGGAAAGCAAGGGAAGGCAAGGGTAAGGGAAGGAACGGCACGTCAAGGGGAAACAAGGCTAAGGCACGACAACGCAAGCTAGGCCATGCACGGCAAGGCAAGGAAAGGGTAACGCAAGTCAAGGCACGGTGAGGCAAAGCAAGGCTAATGCACGACAACGCACGGCTAGGCAAAGCAAGGCAAGGGAAAGAGAGGGTAACGCAAGGCAAGGCACGGTCAAGCGAGGCAAGGCTAAGGCACAACAACGCAAGGCTAGGCAATGCACGAAAGGTAAGCAAAGAGTAACGGAAGGCAAGGAAGGCAAGGGAAAGCAAGACAAGTTAAGAGTAAGGGAAGGAACGGCAGGGCAAGGGGAAACAAGGCTAAGGCACGACAACGCAAGCTAGGCAAAGCACGGCAAGGCAAGGAAAGGGTAACGCAAGGCAAGGCACGATCAGGCGAGGCAAGGCTAATGGACGACAACGCAAGGCTTGGCAGTGCACGGCTAGGCAAGGAAAGCGTAACAGAAGGAAAGGAAGGCCAGGCAAAGCAATGCAAGGCAAGTGAAACCAAAGGCACGGCACGGCAAGGGGAAACAAGGCTAAGGCACGACAACGCAAGCTAGGCAATGCACGGCAAGGCAAGGAAAGGGTAACGCAAGGCAAGGCACGGTCAGTCGAGGCAAGGCTAAGGCACGACAACGCAAGCTAGGCAATGCACGGCAAGGCAAGGAAAGGGTAACGCAAGTCAAGGCACGGTCAGGCAAGGCAAGGCTAATGCACGACAACGCAAGGCTAGGCAATGCACGGCAAGGGAAGGAAAGAGTAACGGAAGGCAAGGAATGCAAGGGAAAGCAAGGCAAGGCAAGAGTAACGGAAGGAACGGCACGTCAAGGGGAAGCAAGGCTAAGGCACGACAACGCAAGGCTAGGCAATACACGGCAAGGCAAGGAAAGGGTAACGCAAGGCAAGGCACGGTGAGGCAAGGCAAGGCTAAGGCACGAAAACGCAAGGCTAGGCAATGCACGGAAGGCAAGCAAAGAGTAACGGAAGGCAAGAAAGGCAAGGGAAAGCAAGGCAAGGCAAGGGTAAGGGAAGGAACGGCACGGCAAGGGGAAACAAGGGTAAGGCACGACAACGCAAGGTAGTCAATGCACGGCAAGGCAAGGAAAGGGTAACGCAAGGCAAGGCACGGTGAGGCAAGGCAAGGCTAATGCACAACAACGCACGTCTACGCAATGCACGGCAAGGCAAGGAATGGGTAACGCAAGGGAAGTCACGGTCAGGCGAGGCAAGGCTAAGGCACGACAACGCAAGGCTAGGCAATGCACGGCCAGGCAAGGAAAGGGTAACGCAAGGCAAGGCTCTGTCAGGCTAGGCAAGGCTAAGGCACGACAACGCAAGGCTAGGCAGTGCACGGCTAGGCAACGAAAGAGTAACAGAAGGAAAGGAAGGCAAGGCAAAGCAAGGCAAGGCAAGTGTAACAAAAGGCACGGCACGGCAAGGGGAAACAAGGCTAAGGCACGACAACGCAAGGTAGGCAATGCACGGCAAGGCAAGGAAAGGGTAACGCAAGGCAAGGCACGGTGAGGAAAGGCAAGGCTAATGCACAACAACGGACGTCTAGGCAATGCACGGCAAGGCAAGGAAAGGATAACGCAAGGGAAGTCACGGTCAGGCGAGGCAAGGCTAAGGCACGACAACGCAAGGCTAGGCAATGCACGGAAGGCAAGCAAAGAGTAACGGAAGGCAAGGAAGGCAAGGGAAAGCAAGGCAAGGCAAGGGTAACGGAAGGAACGGCACGGCAAGGGGAAACAAGGCTAAGGCACGGCAACGGACCGCTAGGCAATGCACGGCCAGGCAAGGAAAGGGTAACGCAAGGCAAGGCTCTGTCAGGCGAGGCAAAGCTAAGGCACGACAACGCAAGGCTAGGCAATGCACGGAAGGTAAGCAAAGAGTAACGGAAGGCAAGGAAGGCAAGGGAAAGCAAGGCAAGTTAAGGGTAAGGGAAGGAACGGCACGGCAAGGGGAATCAAGGCTAAGGCACGACAACGCAAGCTAGGCAATGCACGGCAAGGCAAGTAAAGGGTAACGCAAGGCAAGGCACGATCAGGCGAGGCAAGGCTAATGCACCAAAACGCAAGGCTAGGCAGTGCACGGCTAGGCAAGGAAAGAGTAACGGAAGGAAAGGAAGGCAAGGCAAAGCAAGGCAAGGCAAGAGTAACGGAAGGAACGGCACGGCAAGGGGAAGCAAGGCTAAGGGACGACAACGCAAGGCTAGGCAATGCACGGCAAGGCAAGGAAAGGGTAACGCAAGGCAAGGCACGGTGAGGCAAGGCAAGGCTAAGGCACGAAAACGCAAGGCTAGGCAATGCACGGAAGGCAAGCAAAGAGTAACGGAAGGCAAGGAATGCAAGGCAAAGCAAGGCAACGCAAGCAAGGCTACGGCAAGGTGAAACAAGGCTAAGGCACGACAACGCACGGCTAGGCAATGCACGGCAAAGAAAGGAAAGGGTAACGCAAGGCAAGGCACGGTCAGGCAAGGTAAGGTTAATGCACGACAACGCAAGGCTAGGCAATGCACGGGAAGGCAAGCAAAGAGTAACGGAAGGCAAGGAGTGCAAGGGAAAGCAAGGCAAGGCAAGAGTAACGGAAGGAACGGCACGGCAAGGGGAAGCAAGGCTAAGGCACGACAACGCAAGGCTAGGCAATGCACGGCAAGTCAAGGAAAGGGTAACGCAAGGCAAGGCACGATCAGGCGAGGCAAGGCTAATGCACGACAACGCAAGGCTAGGCAGTGCAAGGCTAGGCAAGGAAAGAGTAACAGAAGGAAAGGAAGGCAAGGGAAAGCAATGCAATGCAAGTGAAACAAAAGGCACGGCACGGCAAGGGGAACCAAGGGTAAGGCACGACAACGCAAGCTAGGCAATGCACGGCAAGGCAAGGAAAGGGTAACGTAAGGCAAGGCACGGTGAGTCAAGGCAAGGCTAATGCACAACAACGCACGGCTAGGCAATGCACGGCAAGGCAAGGAAAGGGTAACGCAAGGGAAGTCACGGTCAGGCGAGGCAAGGCTACGGCACGACAACGCAAGGCTAGGAAATGCACGGAAGGTAAGCAAAGAGTAACGGAAGGCAAGGAAGGCAAGGGAAAGCAAGGGAAGTCAAGAGTAAGGGAAGGAACGGCACGGCAAGGGGAAACAAGGCTAAGGCACGACAACGCCAGCTAGGCAAAGCACGGCAAGGCAAGGAAAGGGTAACGCAAGGCAAGGCACGGACAGGCAAGGCAAGGCTAATGCACGACAACGCAAAGTTAGGCAGTGCACGGCTAGGCAAGGAACGAGTAACGGAAGGAATGGAATTCAAGGCAAAGCAAGGCAAGGCAAGTGTAACAAAAGGCACGGCACGGCAAGGGGAAACAAGGCTAAGGCACGACAACGCAAGCTAGGCAATGCACGGAAAGGCAAGGAAAGGGTAACGCAAGGCAAGGCAGGGTCAGGCGAGACAAGGCTAAGGCACGAAAACGCAAGGCTAGGCAATGCACGGAAGGCAAGCAAAGAGTAACGGAAGGCAAGGAATGCAAGGCAAAGCAAGGCAACGCAAGCAAGGCTACGGCAAGGTGAAACAAGGCTAAGGCACGACAACGCACGGCTAGGCAATGCACGGCAAAGAAAGGAAAGGGTAACGCAAGGCAAGGCACGGTCAGGCAAGGTAAGGTTAATGCACGACAACGCAAGGCTAGGCAATGCACGGGAAGGCAAGCAAAGAGTAACGGAAGGCAAGGAATGCAAGGGAAAGCAAGGCAAGGCAAGAGTAACGGAAGGAACGGCACGGCAAGGGGAAGCAAGGCTAAGGCACGACAACGCAAGGCTAGGCAATGCACGGCAAGTCAAGGAAAGGGTAACGCAAGGCAAGGCACGGTGAGGCAAGGCAAGGCTAAGGCACGACAACGCAAGGTAGGCAATGCACGGAAGGCAAGCAAAGAGTAACGGAAGGCAAGAAAGTCAAGGGAAAGCAAGGGAAGGCAAGGGTAAGGGAAGGAACGGCACGTCAAGGGGAAACAAGGCTAAGGCACGACAACGCAAGCTAGGCAATGCACGGCAAGGCAAGGAAAGGGTAACGCAAGGCAAGGCACGGTGAGGCAAGGCAAGGCTAATGCACGACAACGCACGGCTAGGCAAAGCAAGGCAAGGGAAAGAGAGGGTAAGGCAAGGCAAGGCAGGGTCAAGCGAGGCAAGGCTAAGGCACGACAACGCAAGGCTAGGCAATGCACGAAAGGTAAGCAAAGAGTATCGGAAGGCAAGGAAGGCAAGGGAAAGCAAGGCAAGTTAAGAGTAAGGGAAGGAACGGCACGGCAAGGGGAAACAAGGCTAAGGCACGACAACGCAAGGCTAGGCAGTGCACGGCTAGGAAAGGAACGAGTAACGGAAGGAATGGAAGGCAAGGCAAAGAAAGGCAAGGCAAGTGTAACAAAAGGCACGTTACGGCAAGGGGAAACAAGGCTAAGGCACGACAACGGAAGCCAGGCAATGCACGGCAAGGCAAGGAAAAGGTAACGCAAGGCAAGGCACCGTCAGTCGAGGCAAGGCTAATGCACGACAACGCAAGGCTTGGCAGTGCACGGCTAGGCAAGGAAAGAGTAACAGAAGGAAAGGAAGGCAAGGCAAAGAAATGCAAGGCAAGTGAAACAAATGGCACGGCACGGCAAGGGGAAACAAGGGTAAGGCACGACAACGCAGGCTAGGCAATGCACGGCAAGGCAAGGAAAGGGTAACGCAAGGCAAGGCACGGTTAGGCAAGGCAAGGCTAATGCACAACAACGCACGGCTAGGCAATTCACGGCAAGGCAAGGAAAGGGTAAAGCAAAGGAAGTCACGGTCAGGCGAGGTAAGGCTAAGGCACGACAACGCAAGGCTAGGCAATGCAGGTAAGGCAAGCAAAGAGTAACGGAAGGCAAGGAAGGCAAGGGAAAGCAAGGCAAGGCAAGGTTAACGGACGGAACGGCTCGGCAAGGGGAAACAAGGCTAAGGCACGGTAACGCACGGCTAGGCAATGCACGGCCAGGCAAGGAAAGGGTAACGCAAGGCAAGGGTCTGTCAGGCGAGGCAAGGGTAAGGCAAGACAACGCAAGGCTAGGCAATGCACGGAAGGTAAGCAAAGAGTAACGGAAGGCAAGGAAGGCAAGGGAAAGCAAGGCAAGTTAAGGGTAAGGGAAGGAACTGCACGGCAAGGGGAAACAAGGCTCAGGCACGACAACGCAAGCTAGGCAATGCACGGCAAGGCAAGGAAAGGGTAACGCAAGGCAAGGCACGATCAGGCGAGGCAAGGCTAATGCACGACAAAGCAAGGCTAGGCAGTGAACGGCTAGGCAAGGAAAGAGTAACGGAAGGATAGGAAGGCAAGGCAAAGCAAGGCAAGGCAAGAGTAACGGAAGGAACGGCACGGCAAGCGGAAGCAAGGCTGAGGCACGACAACGCAAGGCTAGGCAATGCACGGCAAGGCAAGGAAAGTGTAACGCAAGGCAAGGCACGGTGAGGCAAGGCAAGGCTAAGGCACGAAAACGCAAGGCTAGGCAATGCACGGAAGGCAAACAAAGAGTATCGGAAGGCAAGAAAGGCAAGGGAAAGCAAGGCAAGGCAAGGGTAAGGGAAGGAACGGCACGTCAAGAGGAAACAAGGCTAAGGCACGACAACGCAAGCTAGGCAATGCACGGCAAGGCAAGGAAAGGGTAACACAAGGAAAGGCACGGTCAGTCGAGGCAAGGCTAATGCACGACAACGCAAGGCTAGGCAGTGCACGGCTAGGCAACGAAAGAGTAACAGAAGGAAAGGAAGGCAAGGCAAAGCAAGGCAAGGCAAGTGTAACAAAAGGCACGGCACGGCAAGGGGAAACAAGGGTAAGGCACGACAACGCAAGGTAGGCAATGCACGGCAAGGCAAGGAAAGGGTAACGCAAGGCAAGGCACGGTGAGGAAAGGCAAGGCTAATGCACAACAACGGACGTCTAGGCAATGCACGGCAAGGCAAGGAAAGGATAACGCAAGGGAAGTCACGGTCAGGCGAGGCAAGGCTAAGGCACGACAACGCAAGGCTAGGCAATGCACGGAAGGCAAGGAAGGCAAGGGAAAGCAAGGCAAGTCAAGGATAACGGAAGGAACGGCACGGAAAGGGGAAACAAGGCTAAGGCACGACAACGCACGGCTAGGCAATGCACGGCCAGGCAAGGAAAGGGTAACGAAAGGCAAGGCTCCGTCAGGCGAGGCAAAGCTAAGGCACGACAACGCAAGGCTAGGCAATGCACGGAAGGTAAGCAAAGAGTAACGGAAGGCAAGGAAGGCAAGGGAAAGCAAGGCAAGTTAAGAGTAAGGGAAGGAACGGCACGGCAAGGGGAATCAAGGCTAAGGCACGACAACGCAAGCTAGGCAATGCACGGCAAGGCAAGGAAAGGGTAACGCAAGGCAAGGCACGATCAGGCGAGGCAAGGCTAATGCACGACAACGCAAGGCTAGGCAGTGCACGGCTAGGCAAGGAAAGAGTAACGGAAGGAAAGGAAGGCAAGGCAAAGCAAGGCAAGGCAAGAGTAAAGGAAGGAACGGCACGGCAAGGGGAAGCAAGGCTAAGGGACGACAACGCAAGGCTAGGCAATGCACGGCAAGGCAAGGAAAGGGTAAGGCAAGGCAAGGCACGGTGAGGCAAGGCAAGGCTAAGGCACGAAAACGCAAGGCTAGGCAATGCACGGAAGGCAAGCAAAGAGTAACGGAAGGCAAGGAATGCAAGGCAAAGCAAGGCAACGCAAGCAAGGCTACGGCAAGGTGAAACAAGGCTAAGGCACGACAAAGCACGGCTAGGCAATGCACGGCAAAGAAAGGAAAGGGTAACGCAAGGCAAGGCACGGTCAGGCAAGGTAAGGTTAATGCACGACAACGCAAGGCTAGGCAATGCACGGGAAGGCAAGCAAAGAGTAACGGAAGGCAAGGAGTGCAAGGGAAAGCAAGGCAAGGCAAGAGTAACGGAAGGAACGGCACGGCAAGGGGAAGCAAGGCTAAGGCACGACAACGCAAGGCTAGGCAATGCACGGCAAGTCAAGGAAAGGGTAACGCAAGGCAAGGCACGGTGAGGCAAGGCAAGGCTAAGGCACGAAAACGCAAGGCTAGGCAATGCACGGAAGGCAAGCAAAGAGTAACGGAAGGCAAGAAAGGCAAGGGAAAGCAAGGCAAGGCAAGGGTAAGGGAAGGAACGGCACGTCAAGGGGAAACAAGGCTAAGGCACGACAACGCAAGCTAGGCAATGCACGGCAAGGCAAGGAAAGGGTAACGCAAGGCAAGGCACGGTGAGGCAAGGCAAGGCTAATGCACGACAACGCACGGCTAGGCAAAGCAAGGCAAGGGAAAGAGAGGGTAAGGCAAGGCAAGGCAGGGTCAAGCGAGGCAAGGCTAAGGCACGACAACGCAAGGCTAGGCAATGCACGAAAGGTAAGCAAAGAGTATCGGAAGGCAAGGAAGGCAAGGAAAAGCAAGGCAAGTTAAGAGTAAGGGAAGGAACGGCACGGCAAGGGGAAACAAGGCTAAGGCACGACAACGCAAGGCTAGGCAGTGCACGGCTAGGAAAGGAACGAGTAACGGAAGGAATGGAAGGCAAGGCAAAGAAAGGCAAGGCAAGTGTAACAAAAGGCACGGCACGGCAAGGGGAAACAAGGCTAAGGCACGACAACGGAAGCCAGGCAATGCACGGCAAGGCAAGGAAAAGGTAACGCAAGGCAAGGCACCGTCAGTCGAGGCAAGGCTAATGCACGACAACGCAAGGCTTGGCAGTGCACGGCTAGGCAAGGAAAGAGTAACAGAAGGAAAGGAAGGCAAGGCAAAGAAATGCAAGGCAAGTGAAACAAATGGCACGGCACGGCAAGGGGAAACAAGGGTAAGGCACGACAACGCAGGCTAGGCAATGCACGGCAAGGCAAGGAAAGGGTAACGCAAGGCAAGGCACGGTTAGGCAAGGCAAGGCTAATGCACAACAACGCACGGCTAGGCAATTCACGGCAAGGCAAGGAAAGGGTAAAGCAAAGGAAGTCACGGTCAGGCGAGGTAAGGCTAAGGCACGACAACGCAAGGCTAGGCAATGCAGGTAAGGCAAGCAAAGAGTAACGGACGGCAAGGAAGGCAAGGGAAAGCAAGGCAAGGCAAGGTTAACGGACGGAACGGCTCGGCAAGGGGAAACAAGGCTAAGGCACGGTAACGCACGGCTAGGCAATGCACGGCCAGGCAAGGAAAGGGTAACGCAAGGCAAGGGTCTGTCAGGCGAGGCAAGGGTAAGGCAAGACAACGCAAGGCTAGGCAATGCACGGAAGGTAAGCAAAGAGTAACGGAAGGCAAGGAAGGCAAGGGAAAGCAAGGCAAGTTAAGGGTAAGGGAAGGAACTGCACGGCAAGGGGAAACAAGGCTCAGGCACGACAACGCAAGCTAGGCAATGCACGGCAAGGCAAGGAAAGGGTAACGCAAGGCAAGGCACGATCAGGCGAGGCAAGGCTAATGCACGACAAAGCAAGGCTAGGCAGTGAACGGCTAGGCAAGGAAAGAGTAACGGAAGGATAGGAAGGCAAGGCAAAGCAAGGCAAGGCAAGAGTAACGGAAGGAACGGCACGGCAAGCGGAAGCAAGGCTGAGGCACGACAACGCAAGGCTAGGCAATGCACGGCAAGGCAAGGAAAGTGTAACGCAAGGCAAGGCACGGTGAGGCAAGGCAAGGCTAAGGCACGAAAACGCAAGGCTAGGCAATGCACGGAAGGCAAACAAAGAGTATCGGAAGGCAAGAAAGGCAAGGGAAAGCAAGGCAAGGCAAGGGTAAGGGAAGGAACGGCACGTCAAGAGGAAACAAGGCTAAGGCACGACAACGCAAGCTAGGCAATGCACGGCAAGGCAAGGAAAGGGTAACACAAGGAAAGGCACGGTCAGTCGAGGCAAGGCGAGGCAAGGCTAAGTGCACGGCTAGGCAACGAAAGAGTAACAGAAGGAAAGGAAGGCAAGGCAAAGCAAGGCAAGGCAAGTGTAACAAAAGGCACGGCACGGCAAGGGGAAACAAGGGTAAGGCACGACAACGCAAGGTAGGCAATGCACGGCAAGGCAAGGAAAGGGTAACGCAAGGCAAGGCACGGTGAGGAAAGGCAAGGCTAATGCACAACAACGGACGTCTAGGCAATGCACGGCAAGGCAAGGAAAGGATAACGCAAGGGAAGTCACGGTCAGGCGAGGCAAGGCTAAGGCACGACAACGCAAGGCTAGGCAATGCACGGAAGGCAAGCAAAGAGTAACGGAAGGCAAGGAAGGCAAGGGAAAGCAAGGCAAGGCAAGGGTAACGGAAGGAACGGCACGGCAAGGGGAAACAAGGCTAAGGCACGGCAACGGACCGCTAGGCAATGCACGGCCAGGCAAGGAAAGGGTAACGCAAGGCAAGGCTCTGTCAGGCGAGGCAAAGCTAAGGCACGACAACGCAAGGCTAGGCAATGCACGGAAGGTAAGCAAAGAGTAACGGAAGGCAAGGAAGGCAAGGGAAAGCAAGGCAAGTTAAGGGTAAGGGAAGGAACGGCACGGCAAGGGGAATCAAGGCTAAGGCACGACAACGCAAGCTAGGCAATGCACGGCAAGGCAAGGAAAGGGTAACGCAAGGCAAGGCACGATCAGGCGAGGCAAGGCTAATGCACGACAACGCAAGGCTAGGCAGTGCACGGCTAGGCAAGGAAAGAGTAACGGAAGGAAAGGAAGGCAAGGCAAAGCAAGGCAAGGCAAGAGTAACGGAAGGAACGGCACGGCAAGGGGAAGCAAGGCTAAGGCACGACAACGCAAGGCTAGGCAATGCACGGCAAGTCAAGGAAAGGGTAACGCAAGGCAAGGCACGGTGAGGCAAGGCAAGGCTAAGGCACGAAAACGCAAGGCTAGGCAATGCACGCAAGGCAAGCAAAGAGTAACGGAAGGCAAGAAAGGCAAGGGAAAGCAAGGCAAGGCAAGGGTAAGGGAAGGAACGGCACGTCAAGGGGAAACAAGGCTAAGGCACGACAACGCAAGCTAGGCAATGCACGGCAAGGCAAGGAAATGGTAACGCAAGGCAAGGCACGGTCAGTCGAGGCAAGGCTAATGCACGACAACGCAAGGCTAGGCAGTGCACGGCTAGGCAAGGAAAGAGTAACAGAAGGAAAGGAAGGCAAGGCAAAGCAAGGCAAGGCAAGTGTAACAAAAGGCACGGCACGGCAAGGGGAAACAAGGGTAAGGCACGACAACGCAAGGTAGGCAATGCACGGCAAGGCAAGGAAAGGGTAACGCAAGGCAAGGCACGATCAGGCGAGGCAAGGCTAATGCACGACAACGCAAGGCTAGGCAATGCACGGAAGGTAAGCAAAGAGTAACGGAAGGCAAGGAAGGCAAGGGAAAGCAAGGCAAGTTAAGGGTAAGGGAAGGAACGGCACGGCAAGGGGAAACAAGGCTCAGGCACGACAACGCAAGCTAGGCAATGCACGGCAAGGCAAGGAAAGGGTAACGCAAGGCAAGGCACGATCAGGCGAGGCAAGGCTAATGCACGACAAAGCAAGGCTAGGCAGTGCACGGCTAGGCAAGGAAAGAGTAACGGAAGGATAGGAAGGCAAGGCAAAGCAAGGCAAGGCAAGAGTAACGGAAGGAACGGCACGGCAAGCGGAAGCAAGGCTGAGGCACGACAACGCAAGGCTAGGCAATGCACGGCAAGGCAAGGAAAGGGTAACGCAAGGCAAGGCACGGTGAGGCAAGGCAAGGCTAAGGCACGAAAACGCAAGGCTAGGCAATGCACGGAAGGCAAACAAAGAGTATCGGAAGGCAAGAAAGGCAAGGGAAAGCAAGGCAAGGCAAGGGTAAGGGAAGGAACGGCACGTCAAGAGGAAACAAGGCTAAGGCACGACAACGCAAGCTAGGCAATGCACGGCAAGGCAAGGAAAGGGTAACACAAGGAAAGGCACGGTCAGTCGAGGCAAGGCTAATGCACGACAACGCAAGGCTAGGCAGTGCACGGCTAGGCAACGAAAGAGTAACAGAAGGAATGGAAGGCAAGGCAAAGCAAGGCAAGGCAAGTGTAACAAAAGGCACGGCACGGCAAGGGGAAACAAGGGTAAGGCACGACAACGCAAGGTAGGCAATGCACGGCAAGGCAAGGAAAGGGTAACGCAAGGCAAGGCACGGTGAGGAAAGGCAAGGCTAATGCACAACAACGGACGTCTAGGCAATGCACGGCAAGGCAAGGAAAGGATAACGCAAGGGAAGTCACGGTCAGGCGAGGCAAGGCTAAGGCACGACAACGCAAGTCTAGGCAATGCACGGAAGGCAAGCAAAGAGTAACGGAAGGCAAGGAAGGCAAGGGAAAGCAAGGCAAGGCAAGCGTAACGGAAGGAACGGCACGGCAAGGGGAAACAAGGCTAAGGCACGGCAACGGACCGCTAGGCAATGCACGGCCAGGCAAGGAAAGGGTAACGCAAGGCAAGGCTCTGTCAGGCGAGGCAAAGCTAAGGCACGACAACGCAAGGCTAGGCAATGCACGGAAGGTAAGCAAAGAGTAACGGAAGGCAAGGAAGGCAAGGGAAAGCAAGGCAAGTTAAGGGTAAGGGAAGGAAGGCACGGCAAGAATCAAGGTAACGCAAGCTAGGCAATGCACGGCAAGGCAAGGAAAGGGTAACGCAAGGCAAGGCGATCAGGCGAGGCAAGGCTAATGCACGACAAAGGCTAGGCAAGGCTAGGCAAGGAAAGAGTAACGGAAGGAAAGGAAGGCAAGGCAAAGCAAGGCAAGGCAAGAGTAACGGAAGGAACGGCACGGCAAGGGGAAGCAAGGCTAAGGGACGCAACGCAAGGCTAGGCAAACGGCAAGGCAAGGAAAGGGTAAGGCAAGGCAAGGCACGGTGAGGCAAGGCAAGGCTAAGGCACGAAAACGCAAGGCTAGGCAATGCACGGAAGGCAAGCAAAGAGTAACGGAAGGCAAGGAATGCAAGGCAAAGCAAGGCAACGCAAGCAAGGCTACGGCAAGGTGAAACAAGGCTAAGGCACGACAAAGCACGGCTAGGCAATGCACGGCAAAGAAAGGAAAGGGTAACGCAAGGCAAGGCACGGTCAGGCAAGGTAAGGTTAATGCACGACAACGCAAGGCTAGGCAATGCACGGGAAGGCAAGCAAAGAGTAACGGAAGGCAAGGAGTGCAAGGGAAAGCAAGGCAAGGCAAGAGTAACGGAAGGAACGGCACGGCAAGGGGAAGCAAGGCTAAGGCACGACAACGCAAGGCTAGGCAATGCACGGCAAGTCAAGGAAAGGGTAACGCAAGGCAAGGCACGGTGAGGCAAGGCAAGGCTAAGGCACGAAAACGCAAGGCTAGGCAATGCACGGAAGGCAAGCAAAGAGTAACGGAAGGCAAGAAAGGCAAGGGAAAGCAAGGCAAGGCAAGGGTAAGGGAAGGAACGGCACGTCAAGGGGAAACAAGGCTAAGGCACGACAACGCAAGCTAGGCAATGCACGGCAAGGCAAGGAAATGGTAACGCAAGGCAAGGCACGGTCAGTCGAGGCAAGGCTAATGCACGACAACGCAAGGCTAGGCAGTGCACGGCTAGGCAAGGAAAGAGTAACAGAAGGAAAGGAAGGCAAGGCAAAGCAAGGGAAGGCAAGTGTAACAAAAGGCACGGCACGGCAAGGGGAAACAAGGGTAAGGCACGACAACGCAAGCTAGGCAATGCACGGCAAGGCAAGGAAAGGGTAACGCAAGGCAAGGCACGATCAGGCGAGGCAAGGCTAATGCACGACAACGCAAGGCTTGGCAGTGCACGGCTAGGCAAGGAAAGCGTAACAGAAGGAAAGGAAGGCCAGGCAAAGCAATGCAAGGCAAGTGAAACCAAAGGCACGGCACGGCAAGGGGATACAAGGCTAAGGCACGACAACGCAAGCTAGGCAATGCACGGCAAGGCAAGGAAAGGGTAACGCAAGGCAAGGCACGGTCAGTCGAGGCAAGGCTAATGCACGACAACGCAAGGCTTGGCAGTGCACGGCTAGGCAAGGAAAGCGTAACAGAAGGAAAGGAAGGCAAGGCAAAGCAATGCAAGGCAAGTGAAACAAAAGGCACGGCACGGCAAGGGGAAACAAGGGTAAGGCACGACAAGGCAAGCTAGGCAATGCACGGCAAGGCAGGGAAAGGGCAACGCAAGGCAAAGCAGGGTCAGGGGAGACAAGGCTAAGGCACGAAAACGCAAGGCTACGCAATGCACGGAAGGCAAGCAAAGAGTAACGGAAGGCAAGGAATGCAAGGCAAAGCAAGGCAACGCAAGCAAGGCTACGGCAAGGTGAAACAAGGCTAAGGCACGACACCGCACGGCTAGGCAATGCACGGAAAAGAAAGGAAAGGGTAACGCAAGGCAAGGCACGGTCAGGCAAGGTAAGGTTAATGCACGACAACGCAAGGCTAGGCAATGCACGGGAAGGCAAGCAAAGAGTAACGGAAGGCAAGGAATGCAAGGGAAAGCAAGGCAAGGCAAGAGTAACGGAAGGAACGGCACGGCAAGGGGAAGCAAGGCTAAGGCACGACAACGCAAGGCTAGGCAATGCACGGCAAGTCAAGGAAAGGGTAACGCAAAGCAAGGCACGGTGAGGAAAGGCAAGGCTAAGGCACGACAACGCAAGGTAGGCAATGCACGGAAGGCAAGCAAAGAGTAACGGAAGGCAAGAAAGTCAAGGGAAAGCAAGGGAAGGCAAGGGTAAGGGAAGGAACGGCACGTCAAGGGGAAACAAGGCTAAGGCACGACAACGCAAGCTAGGCCATGCACGGCAAGGCAAGGAAAGGGTAACGCAAGGCAAGGCACGGTGAGGCAAGGCAAGGCTAATGCACGACAACGCACGGCTAGGCAAAGCAAGGCAAGGGAAAGAGAGGGTAACGCAAGGCAAGGCAGGGTCAAGCGAGGCAAGGCTAAGGCACGACAACGCAAGGCTAGGCAATGCACGAAAGGTAAGCAAAGAGTATCGGAAGGCAAGGAAGGCAAGGGAAAGCAAGGCAAGTTAAGAGTAAGGGAAGGAACGGCACGGCAAGGGGAAACAAGGCTAAGGCACGACAACGCAAGGCTAGGCAGTGCACGGCTAGGAAAGGAACGAGTAACGGAAGGAATGGAAGGCAAGGCAAAGAAAGGCAAGGCAAGTGTAACAAAAGGCACGGCACGGCAAGGGGAAAGAAGGCTAAGGCACGACAACGGAAGCCAGGCAATGCACGGCAAGGCAAGGAAAAGGTAACGCAAGGCAAGGCACCGTCAGTCGAGGCAAGGCTAATGCACGACAACGCAAGGCTTGGCAGTGCACGGCTAGGCAAGGAAAGAGTAACAGAAGGAAAGGAAGGCAAGGCAAAGCAATGCAAGGCAAGTGAAACAAATGGCACGGCACGGCAAGGGGAAACAAGGGTAAGGCACGACAACGCAGGCTAGGCAATGCACGGCAAGGCAAGGAAAGGGTAACGCAAGGCAAGGCACGGTTAGGCAAGGCAAGGCTAATGCACAACAACGCACGGCTAGGCAATTCACGGCAAGGCAAAGAAAGGGTAAAGCAAAGGAAGTCACGGTCAGGCGAGGTAAGGCTAAGGCACGACAACGCAAGGCTAGGCAATGCAGGTAAGGCAAGCAAAGAGTAACGGAAGGCAAGGAAGGCAAGGGAAAGCAAGGCAAGGCAAGGTTAACGGACGGAACGGCTCGGCAAGGGGAAACAAGGCTAAGGCACGGTAACGCACGGCTATGCAATGCACGGCCAGGCAAGGAAAGGGTAACGCAAGGCAAGGCTCTGTCAGGCGAGGCAAGGGTAAGGCACGACAACGCAAGACTAGGCAATGCACGGAAGGTAAGCAAAGAGTAACGGAAGGCAAGGAAGGCAAGGGAAAGCAAGGCAAGTTAAGGGTAAGGGAAGGAACTGCACGGCAATGGGAAACAAGGTTCAGGCACGACAACGCAAGCTAGGCAATGCACGGCAAGGCAAGGAAAGGGTAACGCAAGGCAAGGCACGATCAGGCGAGGCAAGGCTAATGCACGACAAAGCAAGGCTAGGCAGTGCACGGCTAGGCAAGGAAAGAGTAACGGAAGGATAGGAAGGCAAGGCAAAGCAAGGCAAGGCAAGAGTAACGGAAGGAACGGCACGGCAAGCGGAAGCAAGGCTGAGGCACGACAACGCAAGGCTAGGCAATGCACGGCAAGGCAAGGAAAGGGTAACGCAAGGCAAGGCACGGTGAGGCAAGGCAAGGCTAAGGCACGAAAACGCAAGGCTAGGCAATGCACGGAAGGCAAACAAAGAGTAACGGAAGGCAAGAAAGGCAAGGGAAAGCAAGGCAAGGCAAGGGTAAGGGAAGGAACGGCACGTCAAGAGTAAACAAGGCTAAGGCACGACAACGCAAGCTAGGCAATGCACGGCAAGGCAAGGAAAGGGTAACACAAGGAAAGGCACGGTCAGTCGAGGCAAGGCTAATGCACGACAACGCAAGGCTAGGCAGTGCACGGCTAGGCAACGAAAGAGTAACAGAAGGAAAGGAAGGCAAGGCAAAGCAAGGCAAGGCAAGTGTAACAAAAGGCACGGCACGGCAAGGGGAAACAAGGGTAAGGCACGACAACGCAAGGTAGGCAATGCACGGCAAGGCAAGGAAAGGGTAACGCAAGGCAAGGCACGGTGAGGAAATGCAAGGCTAATGCACAACAACGGACGTCTAGGCAATGCACGGCAAGGCAAGGAAAGGATAACGCAAGGGAAGTCACGGTCAGGCGAGGCAAGGCTAAGGCACGACAACGCAAGGCTAGGCAATGCACGGAAGGCAAGCAAAGAGTAACGGAAGGCAAGGAAGGCAAGGGAAAGCAAGGCAAGGCAAGGGTAACGGAAGGAACGGCACGGCAAGGGGAAACAAGGCTAAGGCACGGCAACGCACCGCTAGGCAATGCACGGCCAGGCAAGGAAAGGGTAACGCAAGGCAAGGCTCTGTCAGGCGAGGCAAAGCTAAGGCACGACAACGCAAGGCTAGGCAATGCACGGAAGGTAAGCAAAGAGTAACGGAAGGCAAGGAAGGCAAGGGAAAGCAAGGCAAGTTAAGGGTAAGGGAAGGAACGGCACGGCAAGGGGAAACAAGGCTAAGGCACGACAACGCAAGCTAGGCAATGCACGGCAAGGCAAGGAAAGGGTAACGCAAGGCAAGGCACGGTCAGGCGAGGCAAGGCTAATGCACGACAACGCAAGGCTAGGCAGTGCACGGCTAGGCAAGGAAAGAGTAACGGAAGGAAAGGAAGGCAAGGCAAAGCAAGGCAAGGCAAGAGTAACGGAAGGAACGGCACGGCAAGGGGAAGCAAGGCTAAGGCACGACAACGCAAGGCTAGGCAATGCACGGCAAGGCAAGGAAAGGGTAACGCAAGGCAAGGCACGGTGAGGCAAGGCAAGGCTAAGGCACGAAAACGCAAGGCTAGGCAATGCACGGAAGGCAAGCAAAGAGTAACGGAAGGCAAGAAAGGCAAGGGAAAGCAAGGCAAGGCAAGGGTTAGGGAAGGAACGGCACGGCAAGGGGAAACAAGGCTAAGGCACGACAACGCAAGCTAGGCAATGCACGGCAAGGCAAGGAAAGGGTAACGAAAGGCAAGGCACGGTGAGGCAAGGCAAGGCTAAGGCACGAAAACGCAAGCCTAGGCAATGCACGGAAGGCAAGCAAAGTGTAACGGAAGGCAAGAAAGGCAAGGGAAAGCAAGGCAAGGCAAGGGTAAGGGAAGGAACGGCACGGCAAGGGGAAACAAGGCTAAGGCACGACAACGCAAGCTAGGCAATGCACGGCAAGGCAAGGAAAGGGTAACGCAAGGCAAGGCACGGTCACCCGAGGCAAGGCTAATGCACGACAACGCAAGGCTAGGCAGTGCACGGCTAGGCAAGGAAAGAGTAACTGAAGGAAAGGAAGGCAAGGCAAAGCAAGGCAAGGCAAGTGTAACAAAAGGCACGGCACGGCAAGGGGAAACAAGGGTAAGGCACGACAACGCAAGGTAGGCAATGCACGGAAGGCAAGCAAAGAGTAACGGAAGGCAAGAAAGTCAAGGGAAGCAAGGGAAGGCAAGGGTAAGGGAAGGAACGGCACGTCAAGGGGAAACAAGGCTAAGGCACGACAACGCAAGCTAGGCAATGCACGGCAAGGCAAGGAAAGGGTAACGCAAGGCAAGGCACGGTGAGGCAAGGCAAGGCTAATGCACGACAATGCACGGCTAGGCAAAGCAAGGCAAGGGAAAGAGAGGGTAACGCAAGGCAAGGCACGGTCAAGCGAGGCAAGGCTAAGGCACGACAACGCAAGGCTAGGCAATGCACGGAAGGTAAGCAAAGAGTAACGGAAGGCAAGGAAGGCAAGGGAAAGCAAGGCAAGTTAAGAGTAAGGGAAGGAACGGCACGGCAAGGGGAAACAAGGCTAAGGCACGACAACGCAAGCTAGGCAAAGCACGGCAAGGCAAGGATAGGGTAACGCAAGGCAAGGCACGGTCAGGCAAGGCAAGGCTAATGCACGACAACGCAAGGCTAGGCAGTGCACGGCTAGGAAAGGAACGAGTAACGGAAGGAATGGAAGGCAAGGCAAAGCAAGGCAAGGCAAGTGTAACAAAAGGCACGGCACGGCAAGGGGAAACAAGGCTAAGGCACGACAACGCCAGCCAGGCAATGCACGGCAAGGCAAGGAAAAGGTAACGCAAGGCAAGGCACCGTCAGTCGAGGCAAGGCTAATGCACGACAACGCAAGGCTTGGCAGTGCACGGCTAGGCAAGGAAAGTGTAACAGAAGGAAAGGAAGGCAAGGCAAAGCAATGCAAGGCAAGTGAAACAAATGGCACGGCACGGCAAGGGGAAACAAGGGTAAGGCACGACAACGCAAGCTAGGCAATGCACGGCAAGGCAAGGAAAGGGTAACGCAAGGCAAGGCACGGTGAGGCAAGGCAAGGCTAATGCACAACAACGCACGGCTAGGCAATTCACGGCAAGGCAAGGAAAGGGTAAAGCAAAGGAAGTCACGGTCAGGCGAGGTAAGGCTAAGGCACGACAACGCAAGGCTAGGCAATGCATGTAAGGCAAGCAAAGAGTAACGGAAGGCAAGGAAGGCAAGGGAAAGCAAGGCAAGGCAAGGTTAACGGAAGGAACGGCTCGGCAAGGGGAAACAAGGCTAAGGCACGACAACGCAAGGTAGTCAATGCACGGCAAGGCAAGGAAAGGGTAATGCAAGGCAAGGCACGGTCAGTCGAGGCAAGGCTAATGCACGACAACGCAAGGCTAGGCAGTGCACGGCTAGGCAAGGAAAGAGTAACAGAAGGAAAGGAAGTCAAGGCAAAGCAAGGAAAGGCAAGTGTAACAAAAGGCACGGCACGGCAAGGGGAAACAAGGGTAAGGCACGACAACGCAAGGTAGTCAATGCACGGCAAGGCAAGGAAAGGGTAACGCAAGGCAAGGCACGGTGAGGCAAGGCAAGGCTAATGCACAACAACGCACGTCTACGTAATGCACGGCAAGGCAAGGAAGGGGTAACGCACGGGAAGTCACGGTCAGGCGAGGCAAGGCTAAGGCACGACAACGCAAGGCTATTCAATGCAGGGAAGGCAAGCAAAGAGTAAGGGAAGGCAAGGAAGGCAAGGGAAAGCAAGGCATGGCAAGGGTAACGGAAGGAACGGCACGGCAAGGGGAAACAAGGCTAAGGCACGGCAACGCACGGCTAGGCAATGCACGGCCAGGCAAGGAAAGGGTAACGCAAGGCAAGGCTCTGTCAGGCGAGGCAAGGCTAAGGCACGACAACGCAAGGCTAGGCAGTGCAAGGCAAAGCAAGGCAAGGCTAACAAAAGGCAGGCAAGGAAAGAGCAACGGAAGGATAGGAAGGCAAGGGAAAGCAAGGCAAGGCAAGTGTAAAAAAAGGCACGGCACGGCAAGGGGAAACAAGGCTAAGGCACGACAACGCAAGCTAGGCAATGCACGGCAAGGCAAGGAAAGGGTAACGCAAGGCAAGGCACGGTCAGTCGAGGCAGGGCTAATGCACGACAACGCAAGGCTTGGCAGTGCAAGGCTAGGCAAGGAAAGAGTAACATAAGGAAAGGAAGGCAAGGCAAAGCAATGCAAGGCAAGTGAAACAAAAGGCACGGCATGGCAAGGGGAAGCAAGGGTAAGGCACGACAACGCAAGGCTAGGCAATGCACGGCTAGGCAAGGAAAGGGTAACGTAAGGCAAGGCACGGTGAGTCAAGGCAAGGCTAATGCACAACAACGCACGGCTAGGCAATGCACGGCAAGGCAAGGAAAGGGTAACGCAAGGGAAATCACGGTCAGGCGAGGCAAGGCTACGGCACGACAACGCAAGGCTAGGAAATGCACGGAAGGTAAGCAAAGAGTAACGGAAGGCAAGGAAGGCAAGGGAAAGCAAGGCAAGTCAAGAGTAAGGGAAGGAACGGCACGGCAAGGGGAAACAAGGCTAAGGCACGACAACGCAAGCTAGGCAAAGCACGGCAAGGCAAGGAAAGGGTAACGCAAGGCAAGGCACGGTCAGGCAAGGCAAGGCTAATGCACGACAACGCAAAGTTAGGCAGTGCACGGCTAGGCAAGGAACGAGTAACGGAAGGAATGGAAGGCAAGGCAAAGCAAGGCAAGGCAAGTGTAACAAAAGGCACGGCACGGCAAGGGGAAACAAGGCTAAGGCACGACAACGCAAGCTAGGCAATGCACGGAAAGGCAAGGAAAGGGTAACGCAAGGCAAGGCAGGGTCAGGCGAGACAAGTCTAAGGCACGAAAACGCAAGGCTAGGCAATGCACGGAAGGCAAGCAAAGAGTAACGGAAGGCAAGGAATGCAAGGCAAAGCAAGGTAACGCAAGCAAGGCTATGGCAAGGTCAAAAAAAGGCTACGGCACGACAACGCAAGGCTACGCAATGCACGGAAGGCAAGCAAAGAGTAACGGAAGGCAAGGAACGCAAGGCAAAGCAAGGCAACGCAAGCAAGGCTACAGCAAGGTGAAACAAGGCTAAGGCACGACAACGCACGGCTAGGCAATGCACGGCAAAGAAAGGAAAGGGTAACGCAAGGCAAGGCACGGTCAGGCAAGGTAAGGTTAATGCACGACAACGGAAGGCTAGGCAATGCACGGCAAGGCAAGGGAAGAGTAACGGAAGGCAAGGAATGCAAGGGAAAGCATGGCAAGGCAAGAGTAACGGAAGGAACGGCACGGCAAGGGGAAGCAAAGCTAAGGCACGACAACGCAAGGCTAGGCAATGCACGGCAAGTCAAGGAAAGGGTAACGCAAGGCAAGGCACTGTGAGGCAAGGCAAGGCTAAGGCACGAAAACGCAAGGCTAGGCAATGCACGGAAGGGAACCAAAGAGTAACGGAAGGCAAGAAAGGCAAGGGAAAGCAAGGCAAGGCAAGGGTAAGGGAAGGAACGGCACGTCAAGGGGAAACAAGGCTAAGGCACGACAACGCAAGCTGGGAAATGCACGGCAAGGCAAGGAAAGGGTAACGCAAGTCAAGGCACGGTGAGGCAAGGCAAGGCTAAGGCACGAAAACGCAAGGCTAGGCAATGCACGGAAGGCAAGCAAAGAGTAACGGAAGGCAAGAAAGGCAAGGGAAAGCAAGGCAAGGCAAGGGTAAGGGAAGGAACGGCACGGCAAGGGGAAACAAGGCTAAGGCACGACAACGCAAGCTAGGCAATGCACGGCAAGGCAAGGAAAGGGTAACGCAAGGCAAGGCACGGTCAGCCGAGGCAAGGCTAATGCACGACAACGCAAGGCTAGGCAGTGCACGGCTAGGCAAGGAAAGAGTAACAGAAGGAAAGGAAGGCAAGGCAAAGCAAGGCAAGGCAAGTGTAACAAAAGGCACGGCACTGCAAGGGGAAACAAGGGTAAGGCACGACAACGCAAGGTAGGCAATGCACTGAAGGCAAGCAAAGAGTAACGGAAAGCAAGAAAGTCAAGGGAAAGCAAGGGAAGGCAAGGGTAAGGGAAGGAACGGCACGTCAAGGGGAAACAAGGCTAAGGCACGACAACGCAAGCTAGGCAATGCACGGCACGGCAAGGAAAGGGTAACGCAAGGCAAGGCACGGTGAGGCAAGGCAAGGCTAATGCACGACAACGCACGGCTAGGCAAAGCAAGGCAAGGGAAAGAGAGGGTAACGCAAGGCAAGGCACGGTCAAGCGAGGCAAGGCTAAGGCACGACAACTCAAGGCTAGGCAATGCACGAAAGGTAAGCAAAGAGTAACGGAAGGCAAGGAAGGCAAGGGAAAGCAAGGCAAGTTAAGAGTAAGGGAAGGAACGGCACGGCAAGGGGAAACAAGGCTAAGGCACGACAACGCAAGATAGGCAAAGCACGGCAAGGCAAGGAAAGGGTAACGCAAGGCAAGGCACGATCAGGCGAGGCAAGGCTAATGCACGACAACGCAAGGCTTGGCAGTGCACGGCTAGGCAAGGAAAGCGTAACAGAAGGAAAGGAAGGCCAGGCAAAGCAAAGCAAGGCAAGTGAAACCAAAGGCACGGCACGGCAAGGGGAAACAAGGCTAAGGCACGACAACGCAAGCTAGGCAATGCACGGCAAGGCAAGGAAAGGGTAACGCAAGGCAAGGCACGGTCAGTCGAGGCAAGGCTAAGGCACGACAACGCAAGCTAGGCAATGCACGGCAAGGCAAGGAAAGGGTAACGCAAGGCAAGGCACTGTCAGGCGAGGCAAGGCTAATGCACGACAACGCAAGGCTAGGCAATGCACGGAAGGTAAGCAAGGAGTAACGGAAGGCAAGGATGGCAAATGAAAGCAAGGCAAGTTAAGGGTAAGGGAAGGAACGGCACGGCAAGGGGAAACAGGGCTAAGGCATGACAACGCAAGCTAGGCAATGCACGGCAAGGCAAGGAAAGGGTAACGCAAGTCAAGGCACGGTCAGGCAAGGCAAGGCTAATGCACGACAACGCAAGGCTAGGCAATGCACGGCAAGGGAAGGAAAGAGTAACGGAAGGCAAGGAATGCAAGGGAAAGCAAGGCAAGGCAAGGGTAACGGAAGGAACGGCACGGCAAGGGGAAACAAGGCTAAGGCACGACAACGCAAGGCTAGGCAAAGCACGGCAAGGCAAGGAAAGGGTAACGCAAGGCAAGGCACGGTGAGACAAGGGAAGGCAAAGGCACGGCAACGCACGGCTAGGCAATGCACGGCCATGCAATGAAAGGGTAACGCAAGGAAAGGCTCTGTCAGGCGAGGCAAGGCTAAGTCACGAAAACGCAAGGCTAGGCATTGCACGGAAGGTAAGCAAAGAGCAACGGAAGGCAAGGAAGGTAAGGGAAAGCAAGGCAAGTTAAGGGTAAGGGAAGGAACGGCACGGCAAGGGGAAACAAGGCTAAGGCACGACAACGCAAACTAGGCAATGCACGGCAAGGCAAGGAAAGGGTAACCCAAGGCAAGCCACGGTGAGGAAATGCAAGGCTAATGCACGACAACGAGAGGCTAGGCAATGCACGGCAAGGCAAGGAAAGAGTAACGGAATGTAAGGAATGCAAGGGAAAGCAAGGCAAGGCAAGAGTAACGGAATGAACGGCACGGCAAGGGGAAACAAGGCTAAGGCACGACAACGCAAGGCTAGGCAAAGCACGGCAAGGCAAGGAAAGGGTAACGCAAGGCAAGGCACGGTGAGGCAAGGCAAGGCTAATGCACGACAACGCACGGCTAGGCAAAGCAAGGCAAGGGAAGGAGAGGGTAACGCAAGGCAAGGCACGGTCAAGCGAGGCAAGGCTAAGGCACGACAATGCAAGGCTAGGCAATGCATGGAAGGTAAGCAAAGAGTAACGGAAGGCAAGGAAGGCAAGGGAAAGCAAGGCAAGTTAAGAGTACGGGAAGGAAAGGCACGGCAAGGGGAAACAACGCTAAGGCACGACAACGCAAGCTAGGAAATGCACGGCAAGGCTAGGAAAGAGTAACGCAAGGCAAGGCACGGTCAGTCGAGGCAAGGCTAATGCACGACAACGCAAGGCTAGGCAGTGCACGGCTAGGCAAGGAAAGCGTAACAGAAGGAAAGGAAGGCAAGGCAAAGCAAGGCAAGGCAAGTGTAACAAAAGGCACGGCACGGCAAGGGGAAACAAGGGTAAGGCACGACAACGCAAGGTAGTCTATGCACGGCAAGGCAAGGAAAGGGTAACGCAAGGCAAGGCACGGTGAGGCAAGGCAAGGCTAATGCACAACAACGCACGTCTAGGCAATGCACGGCAAGGCAAGGAAAAGGTAACGCAAGGGAAGTCACGGTCAGGCGAGGCAAGGCTAAGGCACGACAACGCAAGGCTAGGCAATGCAGGGAAGGCAAGCAAAGAGTAACGGAAGTCAAGGAAGGCAAGGGAAAGCAAGACAAGGCAAGGGTAACGGAAGGAACGGCACAGCAAGGGGAAACAAGGCTAAGGCACGACAACGCAAGGCTAGGCAACGCACGGCAAGGAAAGGAAAGGGTAACGCAAGGCAAGGCACGGTGAGACAAGGCAAGGCAAAGGCACGGCAACGCACGGCTAGGCAATGCACGGCCATGCAATGAAAGGGTAACGCAAGGCAAGGCGCTGTCAGGCGAGGCAAGGCTAAGTCACGAAAACGCAAGGCTAGGCATTGCACGGAAGGTAAGCAAAGAGCAACGGAAGGCAAGGAAGGTAAGGGAAAGCAAGGCAAGTTAAGGGTAAGGGAAGGAACGGCACGGCAAGGGGAAACAAGGCTAAGGCACGACAACGCAAACTAGGCAATGCACGGCAAGGCAAGGAAAGGGTAACCCAAGGCAAGCCACGGTGAGGAAATGCAAGGCTAATGCACGACAACGGAAGGCTAGGCAATGCACGGCAAGGCAAGGAAAGAGTAACGGAATGTAAGGAATGCAAGGGAAAGCAAGGCAAGGCAAGAGTAACGGAAGGAACGGCACGGCAAGGGGAAACAAGGCTAAGGCACGACAACGCAAGGCTAGGCAAAGCACGGCAAGGCAAGGAAAGGGTAACGCAAGGCAAGGCACGGTGAGGCAAGGCAAGGCTAATGCACGACAACGCACGGCTAGGCAAAGCAAGGCAAGGGAAGGAGAGGGTAACGCAAGGCAAGGCACGGTCAAGCGAGGCAAGGCTAAGGCACGACAATGCAAGGCTAGGCAATGCATGGAAGGTAAGCAAAGAGTAACGGAAGGCAAGGAAGGCAAGGGAAAGCAAGGCAAGTTAAGAGTAAGGGAAGGAAAGGCACGGCAAGGGGAAACAACGCTAAGGCACGACAACGCAAGCTAGGAAATGCACGGCAAGGCAAGGAAAGGGTAACGCAAGGCAAGGCACGGTCAGTCGAGGCAAGGCTAATGCACGACAACGCAAGGCTAGGCAGTGCACGGCTAGGCAAGGAAAGCGTAACAGAAGGAAAGGAAGTCAAGGCAAAGCAAGGCAAGGCAAGTGTAACAAAAGGCACGGCACGGCAAGGGGAAACAAGGGTAAGGCACGACAACGCAAGGTAGTCTATGCACGGCAAGGCAAGGAAAGGGTAACGCAAGGCAAGGCACGGTGAGGCAAGGCAAGGCTAATGCACAACAACGCACGTCTACGTAATGCACGGCAAGGCAAGGAAGGGGTAACGCAAGGGAAGTCACGGTCAGGCGAGGGAAGGCTAAGGCACGACAACGCAAGGCTATTCAATGCAGGGAAGGCAAGCAAAGAGTAAGGGAAGGCAAGGAAGGCAAGGGAAAGGAAGGCATGGCAAGGGTAACGGAAGGAACGGCACGGCAAGGGGAAACAAGGCTAAGGCACGGCAACGCACGGCTAGGCAACGCACGGCCAGGCAAGGAAAGGGTAACGCAAGGCAAGGCTCTGTCAGGCGAGGCAAGGCTAAGGCACGACAACGCAAAGCTAGGCAGTGTACGGCTACGCAAGGAAAGAGCAACGGAAGGATAGGAAGGCAAGGGAAAGCAAGGCAAGGCAAGTGTAAAAAAAGGCACGGCACGGCAAGGGGAAACAAGGCTAAGGCACGACAACGCAAGCTAGGCAATGCACGGCAAGGCAAGGAAAGGGTAACGCAAGGCAAGGCACGGTCAGTCGAGGCAGGGCTAATGCACGACAACGCAAGGCTTGGCAGTGCAAGGCTAGGCAAGGAAAGAGTAACAGAAGGAAAGGAAGGCAAGGCAAAGCAATGCAAGGCAAGTGAAACAAAAGGCACGGCACGGCAAGGGGAACCAAGGGTAAGGCACGACAACGCAAGCTAGGCAATGCACGGCAAGGCAAGGAAAGGGTAACGTAAGGCAAGGCACGGTGAGTCAAGGCAAGGCTAATGCACAACAACGCACGGCTAGGCAATGCACGGCAAGGCAAGGAAAGGGTAACGCAAGGGAAATCACGGTCAGGCGAGGCAAGGCTACGGCACGACAACGCAAGGCTAGGAAATGCACGGAAGGTAAGCAAAGAGTAACGGAAGGCAAGGAAGGCAAGGGAAAGCAAGGCAAGTCAAGAGTAAGGGAAGGAACGGCACGGCAAGGGGAAACAAGGCTAAGGCACGACAACGCAAGCTAGGCAAAGCACGGCAAGGCAAGGAAAGGGTAACGCAAGGCAAGGCACGGTCAGGCAAGGCAAGGCTAATGCACGACAACGCAAAGTTAGGCAGTGCACGGCTAGGCAAGGAACGAGTAACGGAAGGAATGGAAGGCAAGGCAAAGCAAGGCAAGGCAAGTGTAACAAAAGGCACGGCACGGCAAGGGGAAACAAGGCTAAGGCACGACAACGCAAGCTAGGCAATGCACGGAAAGGCAAGGAAAGGGTAACGCAAGGCAAGGCAGGGTCAGGCGAGACAAGGCTAAGGCACGAAAACGCAAGGCTAGGCAATGCACGGAAGGCAAGCAAAGAGTAACGGAAGGCAAGGAATGCAAGGCAAAGCAAGGTAACGCAAGCAAGGCTATGGCAAGGTCAAAAAAAGGCTACGGCACGACAACGCAAGGCTACGCAATGCACGGCTAGGCAAGGAACGAGTAACGGAAGGAAAGGAAGGCAAGGCAAAGCAAGGCAAGGCAAGTGTAACAAAAGGCAAGGCACTGCAAGGGGAAACAAGGGTAAGGCACGACAACGCAAGGTAGGCAATGCACGGAAGGCAAGCAAAGAGTAACGGAAAGCAAGAAAGTCAAGGGAAAGCAAGGGAAGGCAAGGGTAAAGGAAGGAACGGCACGTCAAGGGGAAACAAGGCTAAGGCACGACAACGCAAGCTAGGCAATGCACGGCACGGCAAGGAAAGGGTAACGCAAGGCAAGGCACGGTGAGGCAAGGCAAGGCTAATGCACGACAACGCACGGCTAGGCAAAGCAAGGCAAGGGAAAGAGAGGGTAACGCAAGGCAAGGCACGGTCAAGCGAGGCAAGGCTAAGGCACGACAACGCAAGGCTAGGCAATGCACGAAAGGTAAGCAAAGAGTAACGGAAGGCAAGGAAGGCAAGGGAAAGCAAGGCAAGTTAAGAGTAAGGGAAGGAACGGCACGGCAAGGGGAAACAAGGCTAAGGCACGACAACGCAAGCTAGGCAAAGCACGGCAAGGCAAGGAAAGGGTAACGCAAGGCAAGGCACGATCAGGCGAGGCAAGGCTAATGCACGACAACGCAAGGCTTGGCAGTGCACGGCTAGGCAAGGAAAGCGTAACAGAAGGAAAGGAAGGCCAGGCAAAGCAAAGCAAGGCAAGTGAAACCAAAGGCACGGCACGGCAAGGGGAAACAAGGCTAAGGCACGACAACGCAAGCTAGGCAATGCACGGCAAGGCAAGGAAAGGGTAACGCAAGGCAAGGCACGGTCAGTCGAGGCAAGGCTAAGGCACGACAACGCAAGCTAGGCAATGCACGGCAAGGCAAGGAAAGGGTAACGCAAGGCAAGGCACTGTCAGGCGAGGCAAGGCTAATGCACGACAACGCAAGGCTAGGCAATGCACGGACGGTAAGCAAGGAGTAACGGAAGGCAAGGATGGCAAATGAAAGCAAGGCAAGTTAAGGGTAAGGGAAGGAACGGCACGGCAAGGGGAAACAGGGCTAAGGCATGACAACGCAAGCTAGGCAATGCACGGCAAGGCAAGGAAAGGGTAACGCAAGTCAAGGCACGGTCAGGCAAGGCAAGGCTAATGCACGACAACGCAAGGCTAGGCAATGCACGGCAAGGGAAGGAAAGAGTAACGGAAGGCAAGGAATGCAAGGGAAAGCAAGGCAAGGCAAGGGTAACGGAAGGAACGGCACGGCAAGGGGAAACAAGGCTAAGGCACGACAACGCAAGGCTAGGCAATGCACGGCCAGGCAAGTAAAGGGTAACGCAAGGCAAGGCACGGTGAGACAAGGCAAGGCAAAGGCACGGCAACGCACGGCTAGGCAATGCACGGCCATGCAATGAAAGGGTAATGCAAGGCAAGGCTCTGTCAGGCGAGGCAAGGCTAAGGCACGACAACGCAAGGCTAGGCAATGCACGGAAGGCAAGCAAAGAGTAACGGAAGGCAAGAAAGGGAAGGGAAAGCAAGGCAAGGCAAGGGTAAGGGAAGGAACGGCACGTCAAGGGGAAACAAGGCTAAGGCACGACAACGCAAGCTAGGCAATGCACGGCAAGGCAAGGAAAGGGTAACGCAAGGCAAGGCACGGTCAGGCAAGGTAAGGTTAATGCACGACAATGCAAGGCTAGGCAATGCACGGCAAGGCAAGGAAAGAGTAACGCAATGTAAGGAATGCAAGGGAAAGCAAGGCAAGGCAAGAGTAACGGAAGGAACGGCACGGCAAGGGGAAACAAGGCTAAGGCACGACAACGCAAGGCTAGGCAAAGCACGGCAAGGCAAGGAAAGGGTAACGCAAGGCAAGGCACGGTGAGGCAAGGCAAGGCTAATGCACGACAACGCACGGCTAGGCAAAGCAAGGCAAGGGAAGGAGAGGGTAACGCAAGGCAAGGCTCGGTCAAGCGAGGCAAGGCTAAGGCACGACAATGCAAGGCTAGGCAATGCATGGAAGGTAAGCAAGGAGAAACGGAAGGCAAGGAAGGCAAGGGAAAGCAAGGCAAGTTAAGAGTAAGGGAAGGAAAGGCACGGCAAGGGGAAACAACGCTAAGGCACGACAACGCAAGCTAGGAAATGCACGGCAAGGCAAGGAAAGGGTAACGCAAGGCAAGGCACGGTCAGTCGAGGCAAGGCTAATGCACGACAACGCAAGGCTAGGCAGTGCACGGCTAGGCAAGGAAAGCGTAACAGAAGGAAAGGAAGGCAAGGCAAAGCAAGGCAAGGCAAGTGTAACAAAAGGCACGGCACGGCAAGGGGAAACAAGGGTAAGGCACGACAACGCAAGGTAGTCTATGCACGGCAAGGCAAGGAAAGGGTAACGCAAGGCAAGGCACGGTGAGGCAAGGCAAGGCTAATGCACAACAACGCACGTCTACGTAATGCACGGCAAGGCAAGGAAGGGGTAACGCAAGGGAAGTCACGGTCAGGCGAGGGAAGGCTAAGGCACGACAACGCAAGGCTATTCAATGCAGGGAAGGCAAGCAAAGAGTAAGGGAAGGCAAGGAAGGCAAGGGAAAGCAAGGCATGGCAAGGGTAACGGAAGGAACGGCACGGCAAAGCGAAACATGGCTAAGGCACGGCAACGCACGGCTAGGCAATGCACGGCCAGGCAAGGAAAGGGTAACGCAAGGCAAGGCTCTGTCAGGCGAGGCAAGGCTAAGGCACGACAACGCAAGGCTAGGCAGTGTACGGCTAGGCAAGGAAAGAGCAACGGAAGGATAGGAAGGCAAGGGAAAGCAAGGCAAGGCAAGTGTAAAAAAAGGCACGGCACGGCAAGGGGAAACAAGGCTAAGGCACGACAACGCAAGCTAGGCAATGCACGGCAAGGCAAGGAAAGGGTAACGCAAGGCAAGGCACGGTCAGTCGAGGCAGGGCTAATGCACGACAACGCAAGGCTTGGCAGTGCAAGGCTAGGCAAGGAAAGAGTAACAGAAGGAAAGGAAGGCAAGGCAAAGCAATGCAAGGCAAGTGAAACAAAAGGCACGGCACGGCAAGGGGAACCAAGGTTAAGGCACGACAACGCAAGCTAGGCAATGCACGGCAAGGCAAGGAAAGGGTAACGTAAGGCAAGGCACGGTGAGTCAAGGCAAGGCTAATGCACAACAACGCACGGCTAGGCAATGCACGGCAAGGCAAGGAAAGGGTAACGCAAGGGAAATCACGGTCAGGCGAGGCAAGGCTACGGCACGACAACGCAAGGCTAGGAAATGCACGGAAGGTAAGCAAAGAGTAACGGAAGGTAAGGAAGGCAAGGGAAAGCAAGGCAAGTCAAGAGTAAGGGAAGGAACGGCACGGCAAATGGAAACAAGGCTAAGGCACGACAACGCAAGCTAGGCAAAGCACGGCAAGGCAAGGAAAGGGTAACGCAAGGCAAGGCACGGTCAGGCAAGGCAAGGCTAATGCACGACAACGCAAAGTTAGGCAGTGCACGGTTAGGCAAGGAACGAGTAACGGAAGGAATGGAAGGCAAGGCAAAGCAAGGCAAGGCAAGTGTAACAAAAGGCACGGCACGGCAAGGGGAAACAAGGCTAAGGCACGACAACGCAAGCTAGGCAATGCACGGAAAGGCAAGGAAAGGGTAACGCAAGGCAAGGCAGGGTCAGGCGAGACAAGGCTAAGGCACGAAAACGCAAGGCTAGGCAATGCACGGAAGGCAAGCAAAGAGTAACGGAAGGCAAGGAATGCAAGGCAAAGCAAGGTAACGCAAGCAAGGCTATGGCAAGGTCAAAAAAAGGCTACGGCACGACAACGCAAGGCTACGCAATGCACGGAAGGCAAGCAAAGAGTAACGGAAGGCAAGGAACGCAAGGCAAAGCAAGGCAACGCAAGCAAGGCTACAGCAAGGTGAAACAAGGCTAAGGCACGACAACGCACGGCTAGGCAATGCACGGCAAAGAAAGGAAAGGGTAACGCAAGGCAAGGCACGGTCAGGCAAGGTAAGGTTAATGCACGACAACGCAAGGCTAGGCAATGCACGGCAAGGCAAGGAAAGAGTAACGGAAGGCAAGGAATGCAAGGGAAAGCATGGCAAGGCAAGAGTAACGGAAGGAACGGCACGGCAAGGGGAAGCAAAGCTAAGGCACGACAACGAAAGGCTAGGCAATGCACGGCAAGTCAAGGAAAGGGTAACGCAAGGCAAGGCACGGTGAGGCAAGGCAAGGCTAAGGCACGAAAACGCAAGGCTAGGCAATGCACGGAAGGCAAGCAAAGAGTAACGGAAGGCAAGAAAGGCAAGGGAAAGCAAGGCAAGGCAAGGGTAAGGGAAGGAACGGCACGTCAAGGGGAAACAAGGCTAAGGCACGACAACGCAAGCTAGGCAAAGCACGGCAAGGCAAGGAAAGGGTAACGCAAGTCAAGGCACGGTGAGGCAAGGCAAGGCTAAGGCACGAAAACGCAAGCCTAGGCAATGCACGGAAGGCAAGCAAAGAGTAACGGAAGGCAAGAAAGGCAAGGGAAAGCAAGGCAAGGCAAGGGTAAGGGAAGGAACGGCACGGCAAGGGGAAAAAAGGCTAAGGCACGACAACGCAAGCTAGGCAATGCACGGCAAGGCAAGGAAAGGGTAACGCAAGGCAAGGCACGGTCAGCCGAGGCAAGGCTAATGCACGACAACGCAAGGCTAGGCAGTGCACGGCTAGGCAAGGAAAGAGTAACAGAAGGAATGGAAGGCAAGGCAAAGCAAGGCAAGGCAAGTGTAACAAAAGGCACGGCACGGCAAGGGGAAACAAGGGTAAGGCACGACAACGCAAGGTATGCAATGCACGGAAGGCAAGGAAAGACTAACGGAAGGCAAGAAAGGCAAGGGAAAGCAAGGCAAGGCAAGGGTAAGGGAAGGAACGGCACGTCAAGGGGAAACAAGGCTAAGGCACGACAACGCAAGCTAGGCAATGCACTGCAAGGCAAGGAAAGGGTAACGTAAGGCAAGGCACGGTGAGTCAAGGCAAGGCTAATGCACAACAACGCACGGCTAGGCAATGCACGGCAAGGCAAGGAAAGGGTAACGCAAGGGAAATCACGGTCAGGCGAGGCAAGGCTACGGCACGACAACGCAAGGCTAGGAAATGCACGGAAGGTAAGCAAAGAGTAACGGAAGGTAAGGAAGGCAAGGGAAAGCAAGGCAAGTCAAGAGTAAGGGAAGGAACGGCACGGCAAATGGAAACAAGGCTAAGGCACGACAACGCAAGCTAGGCAAAGCACGGCAAGGCAAGGAAAGGGTAACGCAAGGCAAGGCACGGTCAGGCAAGGCAAGGCTAATGCACGACAACGCAAAGTTAGGCAGTGCACGGTTAGGCAAGGAACGAGTAACGGAAGGAATGGAAGGCAAGGCAAAGCAAGGCAAGGCAAGTGTAACAAAAGGCACGGCACGGCAAGGGGAAACAAGGCTAAGGCACGACAACACAAGCTAGGCAATGCACGGAAAGGCAAGGAAAGGGTAACACAAGGCAAGGCAGGGTCAGGCGAGACAAGGCTAAGGCACGAAAACGCAAGGCTAGGCAATGCACGGAAGGCAAGCAAAGAGTAACGGAAGGCAAGGAATGCAAGGCAAAGCAAGGTAACGCAAGCAAGGCTATGGCAAGGTCAAAAAAAGGCTACGGCACGACAACGCAAGGCTACGCAATGCACGGAAGGCAAGCAAAGAGTAACGGAAGGCAAGGAACGCAAGGCAAAGCAAGGCAACGCAAGCAAGGCTACAGCAAGGTGAAACAAGGCTAAGGCACGACAACGCACGGCTAGGCAATGCACGGCAAAGAAAGGAAAGGGTAACGCAAGGCAAGGCACGGTCAGGCAAGGTAAGGTTAATGCACGACAACGCAAGGCTAGGCAATGCACGGCAAGGCAAGGAAAGAGTAACGGAAGGCAAGGAATGCAAGGGAAAGCATGGCAAGGCAAGAGTAACGGAAGGAACGGCACGGCAAGGGGAAGCAAAGCTAAGGCACGACAACGAAAGGCTAGGCAATGCACGGCAAGTCAAGGAAAGGGTAACGCAAGGCAAGGCACGGTGAGGCAAGGCAAGGCTAAGGCACGAAAACGCAAGGCTAGGCAATGCACGGAAGGCAATCAAAGAGTAACGGAAGGCAAGAAAGGCAAGGGAAAGCAAGGCAAGGCAAGGGTAAGGGAAGGAACGGCACGTCAAGGGGAAACAAGGCTAAGGCACGACAACGCACGCTAGGCAATGCACGGCAAGGCAAGGAAAGGGTAACGCAAGTCAAGGCACGGTGAGGCAAGGCAAGGCTAAGGCACGAAAACGCAAGGCTAGGCAATGCACGGAAGGCAAGCAAAGAGTAACGGAAGGCAAGAAAGGCAAGGGAAAGCAAGGCAAGGCAAGGGTAAGGGAAGGAACGGCACGGCAAGGGGAAAAAAGGCTAAGGCACGACAACGCAAGCTAGGCAATGCACGGCAAGGCAAGGAAAGGGTAACGCAAGGCAAGGCACGGTCAGCCGAGGCAAGGCTAATGCACGACAACGCAAGGCTAGGCAGTGCACGGCTAGGCAAGGAAAGAGTAACAGAAGGAAAGGAAGGCAAGGCAAAGCAAGGCAAGGCAAGTGTAACAAAAGGCACGGCACGGCAAGGGGAAACAAGGGTAAGGCACGACAACGCAAGGTACGCAATGCACGGAAGGCAAGGAAAGACTAACGGAAGGCAAGAAAGTCAAGGGAAAGCAAGGGAAGGCAAGGGTAAGGGAAGGAACGGCACGTCAAGGGGAAACAAGGCTAAGGCACGACAACGCAAGCTAGGCAATGCACGGCAAGGCAAGGAAAGGGTAACGCAAGTCAAGGCACGGTGAGGCAAAGCAAGGCTAATGCACGACAACGCACGGCTAGGCAAAGCAAGGCAAGGGAAAGAGAGGGTAACGCAAGGCAAGGCACGGTCAAGCGAGGCAAGGCTAAGGCACAACAACGCAAGGCTAGGCAATGCACGAAAGGTAAGCAAAGAGTAACGGAAGGCAAGGAAGGCAAGGGAAAGCAAGGCAAGTTAAGAGTAAGGGAAGGAACGGCACGGCAAGGGGAAACAAGGCTAAGGCACGACAACGCAAGCTAGGCAAAGCACGGCAAGGCAAGGAAAGGGTAACGCAAGGCAAGGCACGATCAGGCGAGGCAAGGCTAATGCACGACAACGCAAGGCTTGGCAGTGCACGGCTAGGCAAGGAAAGCGTAACAGAAGGAAAGGAAGGCCAGGCAAAGCAATGCAAGGCAAGTGAAACCAAAGGCACGGCACGGCAAGGGGAAACAAGGCTAAGGCACGACAACGCAAGCTAGGCAATGCACGGCAAGGCAAGGAAAGGGTAACGCAAGGCAAGGCACGGTCAGTCGAGGCAAGGCTAAGGCACGACAACGCAAGCTAGGCAATGCACGGCAAGGCAAGGAAAGGGTAACGCAAGGCAAGGCACTGTCAGGCGAGGCAAGGCTAATGCACGACAACGCAAGGCTAGGCAATGCACGGAAGGTAAGCAAGGAGTAACGGAAGGCAAGGATGGCAAGGGAAAGCAAGGCAAGTTAAGGGTAAGGGAAGGAACGGCACGGCAAGGGGAAACAGGGCTAAGGCATGACAACGCAAGCTAGGCAATGCACGGCAAGGCAAGGAAAGGGTAACGCAAGTCAAGGCACGGTCAGGCAAAGCAAGGCTAATGCACGACAACGCAAGGCTAGGCAATGCACGGCAAGGGAAGGAAAGAGTAACGGAAGGCAAGGAATGCAAGGGAAAGCAAGGCAAGGCAAGAGTAACGGAAGGAACGGCACGGCAAGGGGAAGCAAGGCTAAGGCACGACAACGCAAGGCTAGGCAATGCACGGCAAGGCAAGGAAAGGGTAACGCAAGGCAAGGCACGGTGAGGCAAGGCAAGGCTAAGGCACGAAAACGCAAGGCTAGGCAATGCACGGAAGGCAAGCAAAGAGTAACGGAAGGCAAGAAAGGCAAGGGAAAGCAAGGCAAGGCAAGGGTAAGGGAAGGAACGGCACGGCAAGGGGAAACAAGGGTAAGGCACGACAACGCAAGGTAGTCAATGCACGGCAAGGCAAGGAAAGGGTAACGCAAGGCAAGGCACGGTGAGGCAAGGCAAGGCTAATGCACAACAACGCACGTCTACGCAATGCACGGCAAGGCAAGGAATGGGTAACGCAAGGGAAGTCACGGTCAGGCGAGGCAAGGCTAAGGCACGACAACGCAAGGCTAGGCAATGCACGGCCAGGCGGCAAGGCAAGGCTCTGTCAGGCGAGGCAAGGCTAAGGCACGACAACGCAAGGCTAGGCAATGCACGGAAGGTAAGCAAAGAGTAACGGAAGGCAAGGAAGGCAAGGGAAAGCAAGGCAAGTTAAGGGTAAGGGAAGGAACCACACGGCAAGGGGAAACAAGGCTAAGGCACGACAACGCAAGCTAGGCAATGCACGGCAAGGCAAGGAAAGGGTAACGCAAGGCAAGGCACGATCAGGCGAGGCAAGGCTAATGCACGACAACGCAAGGCTTGGCAGTGCACGGCTAGGCAAGGAAAGCGTAACAGAAGGAAAGGAAGGCCAGGCAAAGCAATGCAAGGCAAGTGAAACCAAAGGCACGGCACGGCAAGGGGAAACAAGGCTAAGGCACGACAACGCAAGCTAGGCAATGCACGGCAAGGCAAGGAAAGGGTAACGCAAGGCAAGGCACGGTCAGTCGAGGCAAGGCTAATGCACGACAACGCAAGGCTTAGCAGTGCACGGCTAGGCAAGGAAAGCGTAACAGAAGGAAAGGAAGGCAAGGCAAAGCAATGCAAGGCAAGTGAAACAAAAGGCACGGCACGGCAAGGGGAAACAAAGGTAAGGCACGACAACGCAAGCTAGGCAATGCACGGCAAGGCAAGGAAAGGGTAACGCAAGGCAAGGCACTGTCAGGCGAGGCAAGGCCAATGCACCACAACGCAAGGCTAGGCAATGCACGGAAGGTAAGCAAAGAGTAACGGAAGGCAATGATGGCAAGGGAAAGCAAGGCAAGTTAAGGGTAAGGGAAGGAACGGCACGGCAAGGGGAAACAGGGCTAAGGCATGACAACGCAAACTAGGCAATGCACGGCAAGGCAAGGAAAGGGTAACGCAAGGCAAGGCACGGTCAGGCAAGGCAAGCCTAATGCACGACAACGCAAGGCTAGGCAATGCACGGCAAGGGAAGGAAAGAGTAACGGAAGGCAAGGAATGCAAGGGAAAGCAAGGCAAGGCAAGAGTAACGGAAGGAATGGCACGGCAAGGGGAAGCAAGGCTAAGGCACGACAACGCAAGCTACGCAATGCACGGCAAGGCAAGGTAAGGGTAATGCAAGGCAAGGCACGGTCAGTCGAGGCAAGGCTAATGCACGACAACGCAAGGCTAGGCAGTGCACGGCTAGGCAAGGAAAGAGTAACAGAAGGAAAGGAATCAAGGCAAAGCAAGGCAAGGCAAGTGTAACAAAAGGCACGGCACGGCAAGGGGAAACAAGGGTAAGGCACGACAACGCAAGGTAGTCAATGCAGGGCAAGGCAAGGAAAGGGTAACGCAAGGCAAGGCACGGTGAGGCAAGGCAAGGCTAATGCACAACAACGCACGTCTACGCAATGCACGGCAAGGCAAGGAAGGGGTAACGCAAGGGAAGTCACGGTCAGGCGAGGCAAGGCTAAGGCACGATAACGCAAGGCTAGGCAATGCAGGGAAGGCAAGCAAAGAGTAACGGAAGGCAAGGAAGGCAAGGGAAAGCAAGGCATGGCAAGGGTAACGGAAGGAATGGCACGGCAAGGGGAAACAAGGCTAAGGCACGGCAACGCACGGCTAGGCAATGCACGGCCAGGCAAGGAAAGGGTAAGGCAAGGCAAGGATCTGTCAGGCGAGGCAAGGCTAAGGCACGACAACGCAAGGCTAGGCAATGCACGGAAGGTAAGCAAAGAGTAACGGAAGGCAAGGAAGGCAAGGGAAGGCAAGGCAAGTTAAGGGTAAGGGAAGGAACCGCACGGCAAGGGGAAACAAGCCTAAGGCACGACATCGCAAGCTAGGCAATGCACGGCAAGGCAAGGAAAGGGTAACGCAAGGCAAGGCACGATCAGGCGAGGCAAGGCTAATGCACGACAACGCAAGGCTAGGCAGTGTACGGCTAGGCAAGGAAAGAGCAACGGAAGGATAGGAGGGCAAGGCAAAGCAAGGCAAGGCAAGTGTAACAAAAGGCACGGCACGGCAAGGGAAAACAAGGCTAAGGCTCGACAACGCAAGCTAGGCAATGCACTGCAAGGCAAGGAAAGGGTAACGCAAGGCAAGGCACGGTCAGTCGAGGCAAGGCTAATGCACGACAACGCAAGGCTAGGCAGTGCAAGGCTAGGCAAGGAAAGAGTAACAGAAGGAAAGGAAGGCAAGGCAAAGCAATGCAAGGCAAGTGAAACAAAAGGCACGGCACGGCAAGGGGAACCAAGGGTAAGGCACGACAACGCAAGCTAGGCAATGCACGGCAAGGCAAGGAAAGGGTAACGTAAGGCAAGGCACGGTGAGTCAAGGCAAGGCTAATGCACAACAACGCACGGCTAGGCAATGCACGGCAAGGCAAGGAAAGGGTAACGCAAGGGAAGTCACGGTCAGGCGAGGCAAGGCTACGGCACGACAACGCAAGGCTAGGAAATGCAAGGAAGGTAAGCAAAGAGTAACGGAAGGTAAGGAAGGCAAGGGAAAGCAAGGCAAGTCAAGAGTAAGGGAAGGAACGGCACGGCAAGGGGAATCAAGGCTAAGGCACGACAACGCCAGCTAGGCAAAGCACGGCAAGGCAAGGAAAGGGTAACGCAAGGCAAGGCACGGACAGGCAAGGCAAGGCTAATGCACGACAACGCAAAGTTAGGCAGTGCACGGCTGGGCAAGGAACGAGTAACGGAAGGAATGGAAGGCAAGGCAAAGCAAGGCAAGGCAAGTGTAACAAAAGCCACGGCACGGCAAGGGGAAACAAGGCTAAGGCACGACAACGCAAGCTAGGCAATGCACGGAAAGGCAAGGAAAGGGTAACGCAAGGCAAGGCAGGGTCAGGCGAGACAAGGCTAAGGCACGAAAACGCAAGGCTAGGCAATGCACGGAAGGCAAGCAAAGAGTAACGGAAGGCAAGGAATGCAAGGCAAAGCAAGGCAACGCAAGCAAGGCTACGGCAAGGTGAAACAAGGCTAAGGCACGACAACGCACGGCTAGGCAATGCACGGCAAAGAAAGGAAAGGGTAACGCAAGGCAAGGCACGGTCAGGCAAGGTAAGGTTAATGCACGACAACGCAAGGCTAGGCAATGCACGGGAAGGCAAGCAAAGAGTAACGGAAGGCAAGGAATGCAAGGGAAAGCAAGGCAAGGCAAGAGTAACGGAAGGAACGGCACGGCAAGGGGAAGCAAGGCTAAGGCACGACAACGCAAGGCTAGGCAATGCACGGCAAGTCAAGGAAAGGGTAACGCAAGGCAAGGCACGGTGAGGCAAGGCAAGGCTAAGGCACGAAAACGCAAGACTAGGCAATGCACGGAAGGCAATCAAAGAGTAACGGAAGGCAAGAAAGGCAAGGGAAAGCAAGGCAAGGCAAGGGTAAGGGAAGGAACGGCACGTCAAGGGGAAACAAGGCTAAGGCACGACAACGCAAGCTAGGCAATGCACGGCAAGGCAAGGAAATGGTAACGCAAGGCAAGGCACGGTCAGTCGAGGCAAGGCTAATGCACGACAACGCAAGGCTAGGCAGTGCACGGCTAGGCAAGGAAAGAGTAACAGAAGGAAAGGAAGGCAAGGCAAAGCAAGGCAAGGCAAGTGTAACAAAAGGCACGGCACGGCAAGGGGAAACAAGGGTAAGGCACGACAACGCAAGGTAGGCAATGCACGGCAAGGCAAGGAAAGGGTAACGCAAGGCAAGGCACGATCAGGCGAGGCAAGGCTAATGCACGACAACGCAAGGCTTGGCAGTGCACGGCTAGGCAAGGAAAGCGTAATAGAAGGAAAGGAAGGCCAGGCAAAGCAATGCAAGGCAAGTGAAACCAAAGGCACGACACGGCAAGGGGAAACAAGGCTAAGGCACGACAACGCAAGCTAGGCAATGCACGGCAAGGCAAGGAAAGGGTAACGCAAGGCAAGGCACGGTCAGTCGAGGCAAGGCTAATGCACGACAACGCAAGGCTTGGCAGTGCACGGAAAGGCAAGGAAAGCGTAACAGAAGGAAAGGAAGGCAAGGCAAAGCAAAGCAAGGCAAGTGAAACAAAAGGCACGGCACGGCAAGGGGAAACAAGGCTAAGGCACGACAACGCAAGCTAGGCAATGCACGGCAAGGCAAGGAAAGGGTAACGCAAGGCAAGGCACTGTCAGGCGAGGCAAGGCTAATGCACGACAACGCAAGGTTAGGCAATGCACGGAAGGTAAGCAAAGAGTAACGGAAGGCAAGGAAGGCAAGGGAAAGCAAGGCATGGCAAGGGTAACGGAAGGAACGGCACGGCAAGGTGAAACAAGGCTAAGGCACGGCAACGCACGGCTAGGCAATACACGGCCAGGCAAGGAAAGGGTAACGCAAGGCAAGGCACGGTCAGTCGAGGCAAGGCTAATGCACGACAACGCAAGGCTAGGCAGTGCAAGGCTAGGGAAGGAAAGAGTAACAGAAGGAAAGGAAGGCAAGGCAAAGCAATGCAAGGCAAGTGAAACAAAAGGCACGGCACGGCAAGGGGAACCAAGGGTAAGGCACGACAACGCAAGCTAGGCAATGCACGGCAAGGCAAGGAAAGGGTAACGTAAGGCAAGGCACGGTGAGTCAAGGCAAGGCTAATGCACAACAACGCACGGCTAGGCAATGCACGGCAAGGCAAGGAAAGGGTAACGCAAGGGAAGTCACGGTCAGGCGAGGCAAGGCTACGGCACGACAACGCAAGGCTAGGAAATGCACGGAAGGTAAGCAAAGAGTAACGGAAGGCAAGGAAGGCAAGGGAAAGCAAGGGAAGTCAAGAGTAAGGGAAGGAACGGCACGGCAAGGGGAAACAAGGCTAAGGCACGACGACGCAAGCTAGGCAAAGCACGGCCAGGCAAGGAAAGGGTAACGCAAGGCAAGGCTCTGTCAGGCGAGGCAAGGCTAAGGCACGACAACGCAAGGCTAGGCAATGCACGGAAGGCAAGCAAAGAGTAACGGAAGGCAAGGAAGGCAAGGCAAAGCAAGGCAACGCAAGCAAGGCTACGGCAAGGTGAAACAAGGCTAAGGCACGACAACGCACGGCTAGGAAATGCACGGCAAAGAAAGGAAAGGGTAACGCAAGGCAAGGCACGGTCAGGCAAGGTAAGGTTAATGCACGACAACGCAAGGCTAGGCAATGCACGGGAAGGCAAGCAAAGAGTAACGGAAGGCAAGGAATGCAAGGGAAAGCAAGGCAAGGCAAGAGTAACGGAAGGAACGGCACGGCAAGGGGAAGCAAGGCTAAGGCACGACAACGCAAGGCTAGGCAATGCACGGCAAGTCAAGGAAAGGGTAACGCAAGGCAAGGCACGGTGAGGCAAGGCAAGGCTAAGGCACGACAACGCAAGGTAGGCAATGCACGGAAGGCAAGCAAAGAGTAACGGAAGGCAAAAAAGTCAAGGGAAAGCAAGGGAAGGCAAGGGTAAGGGAAGGAACGGCACGTCAAGGGGAAACAAGGCTAAGGCACGACAACGCAAGCTAGGCAATGTACGGCAAGGCAAAGAAAGGGTAACGCAAGGCAAGGCACGGTGAGGCAAGGCAAGGCTAATGCACGACAACGCACGGCTAGGCAAAGCAAGGCAAGGGAAAGAGAGGGTAACGCAAGGCAAGGCAGGGTCAAGCGAGGCAAGGCTAAGGCACGACAACGCAAGGCTAGGCAATGCACGAAAGGTAAGCAAAGAGTATCGGAAGGCAAGGAAGGCAAGGGAAAGCAAGGCAAGTTAAGAGTAAGGGAAGGAACGGCACGGCAAGGGGAAACAAGGCTAAGGCACGACAACGCAAGGCTAGGCAGTGCACGGCTAGGAAAGGAACGAGTAACGGAAGGAATGGAAGGCAAGGCAAAGAAAGGCAAGGCAAGTGTAACAAAAGGCACGGCACGGCAAGGGGAAACAAGGCTAAGGCACGACAACGGAAGCCAGGCAATGCACGGCAAGGCAAGGAAAACGTAACGCAAGGCAAGGCACCGTCAGTCCAGGCAAGGCTAATGCACGACAACGCAAGGCTTGGCAGTGCACGGCTAGGCAAGGAAAGAGTAACAGAAGGAAAGGAAGGCAAGGCAAAGCAATGCAAGGCAAGTGAAACAAATGGCACGGCACGGAAAGGGGAAACAAGGGTAAGGCACGACAACGCAGGCTAGGCAATGCACGGCAAGGCAAGGAAAGGGTAACGCAAGGCAAGGCACGGTTAGGCAAGGCAAGGCTAATGCACAACAACGCACGGCTAGGCAATTCACGGCAAGGCAAGGAAAGGGTAAAGCAAAGGAAGTCACGGTCAGGCGAGGTAAGGCTAAGGCACGACAACGCAAGGCTAGGCAATGCAGGTAAGGCAAGCAAAGAGTAACGGAAGGCAAGGAAGGCAAGGGAAAGCAAGGCAAGGCAAGGTTAACGGACGGAACGGCTCGGCAAGGGGAAACAAGGCTAAGGCACGGTAACGCACGGCTAGGCAATGCACGGCCAGGCAAGGAAAGGGTAACGCAAGGCAAGGCTCTGTCCGGCGAGGCAAGGGTAAGGCACGACAACGCAAGGCTAGGCAATGCACGGAAGCTAAGCAAAGAGTAACGGAAGGCAAGGAAGGCAAGGGAAAGCAAGGCAAGTTAAGGGTAAGGGAAGGAACTGCACGGCAAGGGGAAACAAGGCTCAGGCACGACAACGCAAGCTAGGCAATGCACGGCAAGGCAAGGAAAGGGTAACGCAAGGCAAGGCACGATCAGGCGAGGCAAGGCTAATGCACGACAAAGCAAGGCTAGGCAGTGCACGGCTAGGCAAGGAAAGAGTAACGGAAGGATAGTAAGGCAAGGCAAAGCAAGGCAAGGCAAGAGTAACGGAAGGAACGGCACGGCAAGCGGATGCAAGGCTGAGGCACGACAACGCAAGGCTAGGCAATGCACGGCAAGGCAAGGAAAGGGTAACGCAAGGCAAGGCACGGTGAGGCAAGGCAAGGCTAAGGCACGAAAACGCAAGGCTAGGCAATGCACGGAAGGCAAACAAAGAGTAACGGAAGGCAAGAAAGGCAAGGGAAAGCAAGGCAAGGCAAGGGTAAGGGAAGGAACGGCACGTCAAGAGGAAACAAGGCTAAGGCACGACAACGCAAGCTAGGCAATGCACGGCAAGGCAAGGAAAGGGTAACACAAGGAAAGGCACGGTCAGTCGAGGCAAGGCTAATGCACGACAACGCAAGGCTAGGCAGTGCACGGCTAGGCAACGAAAGAGTAACAGAAGGAAAGGAAGGCAAGGCAAAGCAAGGCAAGGCAAGTGTAACAAAAGGCACGGCACGGCAAGGGAAATCAAGGGTAAGGCACGACAACGCAAGGTAGGCAATGCACGGCAAGGCAAGGAAAGGGTAACGCAAGGCAAGGCACGGTGAGGAAATGCAAGGCTAATGCACAACAACGGACGTCTAGGCAATGCACGGCAAGGCAAGGAAAGGATAACGCAAGGGAAGTCACGGTCAGGCGAGGCAAGGCTAAGGCAAGACAACGCAAGGCTAGGCAATGCACGGAAGGCAAGCAAAGAGTAACGGAAGGCAAGGAAGGCAAGGGAAAGCAAGGCAAGGCAAGGGTAACGGAAGGAACGGCACGGCAAGGGGAAACAAGGCTAAGGCACGGCAACGCACCGCTAGGCAATGCACCCCCAGGCAAGGAAAGGGTAACGCAAGGCAAGGCTCTGTCAGGCGAGGCAAAGCTAAGGCACGACAACGCAAGGCTAGGCAATGCACGGAAGGTAAGCAAAGAGTAACGGAAGGCAAGGAAGGCAAGGGAAAGCAAGGCAAGGCAAGAGTAACGGAAGGAACGGCACGGCAAGGGGAAGCAAGGCTAAGGCACGACAACGCAAGGCTAGGCAATGCACGGCAAGGGAAGGAAAGGGTAACGCAAGGCAAGGCACGGTGAGGCAAGGCAAGGCTAAGGCACGAAAACGCAAGGCTAGGCAATGCACGGAAGGCAAGCAAAGAGTAACGGAAGGCAAGGAATGCAAGGCAAAGCAAGGCAACGCAAGCAAGGCTACGGCAAGGTGAAACAAGGCTAAGGCACGACAACGCACGGCTAGGCAATGCACGGCAAAGAAAGGAAAGGGTAACGCAAGGCAAGGAACGGTCAAGCAAGGTAAGGTTAATGCACGACAACGCAAGGCTAGGCAATGCACGGGAAGGCAAGCAAAGAGTAACGGAAGGCAAGGAGTGCAAGGGAAAGCAAGGCAAGGCAAGAGTAACGGAAGGAACGGCACGGCAAGGGGAAGAGGAGGCAAGGCTAAGGCACGACAACGCAAGGCTAGGCAATGCACGGAAGGCAAGCAAAGAGTAACGGAAGGCAAGAAAGGCAAGGGAAAGCAAGGCAAGGCAAGGGTAAGGGAAGGAACGGCACGTCAAGGGGAAACAAGGCTAAGGCACGACAACGCAAGCTAGGCAATGCACGGCAAGGCAAGGAAATGGTAACGCAAGGCAAGGCACGGTCAGTCGAGGCAAGGCTAATGCACGACAACGCAAGGCTAGGCAGTGCACGGCTAGGCAAGGAAAGAGTAACAGAAGGAAAGGAAGGCAAGGCAAAGCAAGGCAAGGCAAGTGTAACAAAAGGCACGGCACGGCAAGGGGAAACAAGGGTAAGGCACGACAACGCAAGGTAGGCAATGCACGGCAAGGCAAGGAAAGGGTAACGCAAGGCAAGGCACGATCAGGCGAGGCAAGGCTAATGCACGACAACGCAAGGCTTGGCAGTGCACGGCTAGGCAAGGAAAGCGTAACAGAAGGAAAGGAAGGCCAGGCAAAGCAATGCAAGGCAAGTGAAACCAAAGGCACGGCACGGCAAGGGGAAACAAGGCTAAGGCACGACAACGCAAGCTAGGCAATGCACGGCAAGGCAAGGAAAGGGTAACGCAAGGCAAGGCACGGTCAGTCGAGGCAAGGCTAATGCACGACAACGCAAGGCTTGGCAGTGCACGGCTAGGCAAGGAAAGCGTAACAGAAGGAAAGGAAGGCAAGGCAAAGCAATGCAAGGCAAGTGAAACAAAAGGCACGGCACGGCAAGGGGAAACAAGGGTAAGGCACGACAACGCATGCTAGGCAATGCACGGCAAGGCAAGGAAAGGGTAACGCAAGGCAAGGCACTGTCAGGCGAGGCAAGGCTAATGCACGACAACGCAAGGCTAGGCAATGCACGGAAGGTAAGCAAAGAGTAACGGAAGGCAAGGATGGCAAGGGAAAGCAAGGCAAGTTAAGGGTAAGGGAAGGAACAGCACGGCAAGGGGAAACAGGGCTAAGGCATGACAACGCAAACTAGGCAATGCACGGCAAGGCAAGGAAAGGGTAACGCAAGGCAAGGCACGGTCAGGCAAGGCAAGCCTAATGCACGACAACGCAAGGCTAGGCAATGCACGGCAAGGGAAGGAAAGAGTAACGGAAGGCAAGGAATGCAAGGGAAAGCAAGGCAAGGCAAGAGTAACTGAAGGAACGGCACGGCAAGGGGAAGCAAGGCTAAGGCACGACAACGCAAGCTACGCAATGCACGGCAAGGCAAGGAAAGGGTAATGCAAGGCAAGGCACGGTCAGTCGAGGCAAGGCTAATGCACGACAACGCAAGGCTAGGCAGTGCACGGCTAGGCAAGGAAAGAGTAACAGAAGGAAAGGAAGTCAAGGCAAAGCAAGGCAAGGCAAGTGTAACAAAAGGCACGGCACGGCAAGGGGAAACAAGGGTAAGGCACGACAACGCAAGGTAGTCAATGCAGGGCAAGGCAAGGAAAGGGTAACGCAAGGCAAGGCACGGTGAGGCAAGGCAAGGCTAATGCACAACAACGCACGTCTACGCAATGCACGGCAAGGCAAGGAAGGGGTAACGCAAGGGAAGTCACGGTCAGGCGAGGCAAGGCTAAGGCACGATAACGCAAGGCTAGGCAATGCAGGGAAGGCAAGCAAAGAGTAACGGAAGGCAAGGAAGGCAAGGGAAAGCAAGGCATGGCAAGGGTAACGGAAGGAACGGCACGGCAAGGTGAAACAAGGCTAAGGCACGGCAACGCACGGCTAGGCAATGCACGGCCAGGCAAGGAAAGGGTAACGCAAGGCAAGGATCTGTCAGGCGAGGCAAGGCTAAGGCACGACAACGCAAGGCGAGGCAATGCACGGAAGGTAAGCAAAGAGTAACGGAAGGCAAGGAAGGCAAGGGAAAGCAAGGTAAGTTAAGGGTAAGGGAAGGAACCGAACGGCAAGGGGAAACAAGCCTAAGGCACGACAACGCAAGCTAGGCAATGCACGGCAAGGCAAGGAAAGGGTAACGCAAGGCAAGGCACGATCAGGCGCGGCAAGGCTAATGCACGACAACGCAAGGCTAGGCAGTGCAAGGCTAGGCAAGGAAAGAGTAACAGAAGGAAAGGAAGGCAAGGCAAAGCAATGCAAGGCAAGTGAAACAAAAGGCACGGCACGGCAAGGGGAACCAAGGGTAAGGCACGACAACGCAAGCTAGGCAATGCACGGCAAGGCAAGGAAAGGGTAACGTAAGGCAAGGCACGGTGAGTCAAGGCAAGGCTAATGCACAACAACGCACGGCTAGGCAATGCACGGCAAGGCAAGGAAAGGGTAACGCAAGGGAAGTCACGGTCAGGCGAGGCAAGGCTACGGCACGACAACGCAAGGCTAGGAAATGCACGGAAGGTAAGCAAAGAGTAACGGAAGGCAAGGAAGGCAAGGGAAAGCAAGGGAAGTCAAGAGTAAGGGAAGGAACGGCACGGCAAGGGGAAACAAGGCTAAGGCACGACAACGCCAGCTAGGCAAAGCACGGCAAGGCAAGGAAAGGGTAACGCAAGGCAAGGCACGGACAGGCAAGGCAAGGCTAATGCACGACAACGCAAAGTTAGGCAGTGCACGGCTAGGCAAGGAACGAGTAACGGAAGGAATGGAAGGCAAGGCAAAGCAAGGCAAGGCAAGTGTAACAAAAGGCACGGCACGGCAAGGGGAAACAAGGCTAAGGCACGACAACGCAAGCTAGGCAATGCACGGAAAGGCAAGGAAAGGGTAACGCAAGGCAAGGCAGGGTCAGGCGAGACAAGGCTAAGGCACGAAAACGCAAGCCTAGGCAATGCACGGAAGGCAAGCAAAGAGTAACGGAAGGCAAGGAATGCAAGGCAAAGCAAGGCAACGCAAGCAAGGCTACGGAAAGGTGAAACAAGGCTAAGGCACGACAACGCACGGCTAGGCAATGCACGGAAAAGAAAGGAAAGGGTAACGCAAGGCACGGCACGGTCAGGCATGGTAAGGTTAATGCACGACAACGCAAGGCTAGGCAATGCACGGGAAGGCAAGCAAAGAGTAACGGAAGGCAAGGAATGCAAGGGAAAGCAAGGCAAGGCAAGAGTAACGGAAGGAACGGCACGGCAAGGGGAAGCAAGGCTAAGGCACGACAACGCAAGGCTAGGCAATGCACGGCAAGTCAAGGAAAGGGTAACGCAAGGCAAGGCACGGTGAGGCAAGGCAAGGCTAAGGCATGACAACGCAAGGTAGGCAATGCACGGAAGGCAAGCAAAGAGTAACGGAAGGCAAGAAAGTCAAGGGAAAGCAAGGGAAGGCAAGGGTAAGGGAAGGAACGGCACGTCAAGGGGAAACAAGGCTAAGGCACGACAACGCAAGCTAGGCAATGCACGGCAAGGCAAGGAAAGGGTAACGCAAGGCAAGGCACGGTGAGGCAAGGCAAGGCTAATGCACGACAACGCACGGCTAGGCAAAGCAAGGCAAGGGAAAGAGAGGGTAAGGCAAGGCAAGGCAGGGTCAAGCGAGGCAAGGCTAAGGCACGACAACGCAAGGCTAGGCAATGCACGAAATGTAAGCAAAGAGTATCGGAAGGCAAGGAAGGCAAGGGAAAGCAAGGCAAGTTAAGAGTAAGGGAAGGAACGGCACGGCAAGGGGAAACAAGGCTAAGGCACGACAACGCAAGGCTAGGCAGTGCACGGCTAGGAAAGGAACGAGTAACGGAAGGAATGGAAGGCAAGGCAAAGAAAGGCAAGGCAAGTGTAACAAAAGGCACGGCACGGCAAGGGGAAACAAGGCTAAGGCACGACAACGGAAGCCAGGCAATGCACGGCAAGGCAAGGAAAAGGTAACGCAAGGCAAGGCACCGTCAGTCGAGGCAAGGCTAATGCACGACAACGCAAGGCTTGGCAGTGCACGGCTAGGCAAGGAAAGAGTAACAGAAGGAAAGGAAGGCAAGGCAAAGCAATGCAAGGCAAGTGAAACAAATGGCACGGCACGGCAAGGGGAAACAAGGGTAAGGCACGACAACGCAGGCTAGGCAATGCACGGCAAGGCAAGGAAAGGGTAACGCAAGGCAAGGCACGGTTAGGCAAGGCAAGGCTAATGCACAACAACGCACGGCTAGGCAATTCACTGGAAGGCAAGGAAAGGGTAAAGCAAAGGAAGTCACGGTCAGGCGAGGTAAGGCTAAGGCACGACAACGCAAGGCTAGGCAATGCAGGTAAGGCAAGCAAAGAGTAACGGAAGGCAAGGAAGGCAAGGGAAAGCAAGGCAAGTTAAGGGTAAGGGAAGGAACTGCACGGCAAGGGGAAACAAGGCTCAGGCACGACAACGCAAGCTAGGCAATGCACGGCAAGGCAAGGAAAGGGTAACGCAAGGCAAGGCACGATCAGGCGAGGCAAGGCTAATGCACGACAAAGCAAGTCTAGGCAGTGCACGGCTAGGCAAGGAAAGAGTAACGGAAGGATAGGAAGGCAAGGCAAAGCAAGGCAAGGCAAGAGTAACGGAAGGAACGGCACGGCAAGCGGAAGCAAGGCTGAGGCACGACAACGCAAGGCTAGGCAATGCACGGCAAGGCAAGGAAAGGGTAACGCAAGGCAAGGCACGGTGAGGCAAGGCAAGGCTAAGGCACGAAAACGCAAGGCTAGGCAATGCACGGAAGGCAAACAAAGAGTAACGGAAGGCAAGAAAGGCAAGGGAAAGCAAGGCAAGGCAAGGGTAAGGGAAGGAACGGCACGTCAAGAGGAAACAAGGCTAAGGCACGACAACGCAAGCTAGGCAATGCACGGCAAGGCAAGGAAAGGGTAACGCAAGGCAAGGCACGGTGAGGCAAGGCAAGGCTAATGCACGACAACGCACGGCTAGGCAAAGCAAGGCAAGGGAAAGAGAGGGTAAGGCAAGGCAAGGCAGGGTCAAGCGAGGCAAGGCTAAGGCACGACAACGCAAGGCTAGGCAATGCACGAAATGTAAGCAAAGAGTATCGGAAGGCAAGGAAGGCAAGGGAAAGCAAGGCAAGTTAAGAGTAAGGGAAGGAACGGCACGGCAAGGGGAAACAAGGCTAAGGCACGACAACGCAAGGCTAGGCAGTGCACGGCTAGGAAAGGAACGAGTAACGGAAGGAATGGAAGGCAAGGCAAAGAAAGGCAAGGCAAGTGTAACAAAAGGCACGGCACGGCAAGGGGAAACAAGGCTAAGGCACGACAACGGAAGCCAGGCAATGCACGGCAAGGCAAGGAAAAGGTAACGCAAGGCAAGGCACCGTCAGTCGAGGCAAGGCTAATGCACGACAACGCAAGGCTTGGCAGTGCACGGCTAGGCAAGGAAAGAGTAACAGAAGGAAAGGAAGGCAAGGCAAAGCAATGCAAGGCAAGTGAAACAAATGGCACGGCACGGCAAGGGGAAACAAGGGTAAGGCACGACAACGCAGGCTAGGCAATGCACGGCAAGGCAAGGAAAGGGTAACGCAAGGCAAGGCACGATCAGGCGAGGCAAGGCTAATGCACGACAAAGCAAGTCTAGGCAGTGCACGGCTAGGCAAGGAAAGAGTAACGGAAGGATAGGAAGGCAAGGCAAAGCAAGGCAAGGCAAGAGTAACGGAAGGAACGGCACGGCAAGCGGAAGCAAGGCTGAGGCACGACAACGCAAGGCTAGGCAATGCACGGCAAGGCAAGGAAAGGGTAACGCAAGGCAAGGCACGGTGAGGCAAGGCAAGGCTAAGGCACGAAAACGCAAGGCTAGGCAATGCACGGAAGGCAAACAAAGAGTAACGGAAGGCAAGAAAGGCAAGGGAAAGCAAGGCAAGGCAAGGGTAAGGGAAGGAACGGCACGTCAAGAGGAAACAAGGCTAAGGCACGACAACGCAAGCTAGGCAATGCACGGCAAGGCAAGGAAAGGGTAACACAAGGAAAGGCACGGTCAGTCGAGGCAAGGCTAATGCACGACAACGCAAGGCTAGGCAGTGCACGGCTAGGCAACGAAAGAGTAACAGAAGGAAAGGAAGGCAAGGCAAAGCCAGGCAAGGCAAGTGTAACAAAAGGCACGGCACGGCAAGGGGAAACAAGGGTAAGGCACGACAACGCAAGGTAGGCAATGCACGGCAAGGCAAGGAAAGGGTAACGCAAGGCAAGGCACTGTGAGGAAATGCAAGGCTAATGCACAACAACGGACGTCTAGGCAATGCACGGCAAGGCAAGGAAAGGATAACGCAAGGGAAGTCACGGTCAGGCGAGGCAAGGCTAAGGCACGACAACGCAAGGCTAGGCAATGCACGGAAGGCAAGCAAAGAGTAACGGAAGGCAAGGAAGGCAAGGGAAAGCAAGGCAAGGCAAGGGTAACGGAAGGAACGGCACGGCAAGGGGAAACAAGGCTAAGGCACGGCAACGCACCGCTAGGCAATGCACGGCCAGGCAAGGAAAGGGTAACGCAAGGCAAGGCTCTGTCAGGCGAGGCAAAGCTAAGGCACGACAACGCAAGGCTAGGCAATGCACGGAAGGTAAGCAAAGAGTAACGGAAGGCAAGGAAGGCAAGGGAAAGCAAGGCAAGTTAAGGGTAAGGGAAGGAACGGCACGGCAAGGGGAAACAAGGCTAAGGCACGACAACGCAAGCTAGGCAATGCACGGCAAGGCAAGGAAAGGGTAACGCAAGGCAAGGCACGATCAGGCGAGGCAAGGCTAATGCACGACAACGCAAGGCTAGGCAGTGCACGGCTAGGCAAGGAAAGAGTAACGGAAGGAAAGGAAGGCAAGGCAAAGCAAGGCAAGGCAAGAGTAACGGAAGGAACGGCACGGCAAGGGGAAGCAAGGCTAAGGCACGACAACGCAAGGCTAGGCAATGCACGGCAAGGCAAGGAAAGGGTAACGCAAGGCAAGGCACGGTGAGGCAAGGCAAGGCTAAGGCACGAAAACGCAAGGCTAGGCAATGCACGGAAGGCAAGCAAAGAGTAACGGAAGGCAAGAAAGGCAAGGGAAAGCAAGGCAAGGCAAGGGTTAGGGAAGGAACGGCACGGCAAGGGGAAACAAGGCTAAGGCACGACAACGCAAGCTAGGCAATGCACGGCAAGGCAAGGAAAGGGTAACGCAAGGCAAGGCACGGTCAGTCGAGGCAAGGCTAATGCACGACAACGCAAGGCTAGGCAGTGAACGGCTAGGCAAGGAAAGAGTAACAGAAAGAAAGGAAGGCAAGGCAAAGCAAGGCAAGGCAAGTGTAACAAAAGGCACGGCACGGCAAGGGGAAACAAGGGTAAGGCACGACATCGCAAGGTAGGCAATGCACGGCAAGGCAAGGAAAGGGTAACGCAAGGCAAGGCACGGTGAGGCAAGGCAAGGATAATGCACAACAACGCACGTCTAGGCAATGCACGGCAAGGCAAGCAAAAGGTAACGCAGGGGAAGTCACGGTCAGGGGAGGCAAGGCTAAGGCACGACAAAGCAAGGCTAGGCAATGCAGGGAAGGCAAGCAAAGTGTAAGGGAAGGCAAGGAAGGCAAGGGAAAGCAAGGCAAGGCAAGGGTAATGGAAGGAACGGCACGGCAAGGGGAAACAAGGCTAAGGCACGGCAACGCACGGCTAGGCAAGGCACGGCCAGGCAAGGAAAGGGTAACGCAAGGCAAGGCTCTGTCAGGCGAGGCAAAGCTAAGGCACGACAACGCAAGGCTAGGCAATGCACGGAAGGTAAGCAAAGAGTAACGGAAGGCAAGGAAGGCAAGGGAAAGCAAGGCAAGTTAAGGGTAAGGGAAGGAACCCCACGGCAAGGGGAAACAAGGCTAAGGCACGACAACGCAAGCTAGGCAATGCACGGCAAGGCAAGGAAAGGGTAACGCAAGGCAAGGCACGGTCAGTCGAGTCAGGGCTAATGCACGACAACGCAAGGCTTGGCAGTGCAAGGCTAGGCAAGGAAAGAGTAACAGAAGGAAAGGAAGGCAAGGCAAAGCAATGCAAGGCAAGTGAAACAAAAGGCACGGCACGGCAATGGGAAACAAGGGTAATGCACGACAACGCAAGCTAGGCAATGCACGGCAAGGCAAGGAAAGGGTAACTTAAGGCAAGGCACGGTGAGTCAAGTCAAGGCTACTGCACAACAACGCACGGCCAGGCAATGCACGGCAAGGCAAGAAAGGGTAACGCAAGGGAAGTCACGGTCAGGCGAGGCAAGGCTACGGCACGACAACGCAAGGCTAGGCAATGCACGGAAGGTAAGCAAAGAGTAAAGGAAGGCAAGGAAGGCAAGGGAAAGCAAGGCAAGTCAAGAGTAAGGGAAGGAACGGCACGGCAAGGGGAAAGAAGGCTAAGGCACGACAACGCCAGCTAGGCAAAGCACGGCAAGGCAAGGAAAGGGTAACGCAAGGCAAGGCACGGTCAGGCAAGGCAAGGCTAATGCACGAGAACGCAAAGCTAGGCAGTGCACGGCTAGGCAAGGAACGAGTAACGGAAGGAATGGAAGGCAAGGCAAAGCAAGGCAAGGCAAGTGTAACAAAAGGCACGGCACGGCAAGGGGAAACAAGGTTAAGGCACGACAACGCAAGCTAGGCAATGCACGGAAAGGCAAGGAAAGGGTAACGCAAGGCAAGGGAGGGTCAGGCGAGACAAGGCTAAGGCACGAAAACGCAAGGCTAGGCAATGCACGGAAGGCAAGCAAAGATTAACGGAAGGGAAGGAATGCAAGGCAAAGCAAGGTAACGCAAGCAAGGCTATGGCAAGGTCAAAAAAAGGCTACGGCACGACAACGCAAGGTTACGCAATGCACGGAAGGCAAGCAAAGAGTAACGGAAGACAAGGAAGGCAAGGCAAAACAAGGCAACGCAAGCAAGGCTACGGCAAGGTGAAACAAGGCTAAGGCACGACAACGCACGGCTAGGCAATGCACGGCAAAGCAAGGAAAGGGTAACGCAAGGCAAGGCACGGTCAGGCAAGGTAAGGTTAATGCACGACAACGCAAGGCTAGGCAATGCACGGCAAGGCAAGGAAAGAGTAACGGAAGGCAAGGAATGCAAGGGAAAGCAAGGCAAGGCAAGAGTAACGGAAGGAACGGCACGTCAAGAGGAAACAAGGCTAAGGCACGACAACGCAAGCTAGGCAATGCACGGCAAGGCAAGGAAAGGGTAACGCAAGGCAAGGCACGGTCAGTCGAGGCAAGGCTAATGCACGACAACGCAAGGCTAGGCAGTGCACGGCTAGGCAAGGAAAGAGTAACAGAAGGAAAGGAAGGCAAGGCAAGTGTAACAAAAGGCACGGCACGGCAAGGGGAAACAAGGGTAAGGCACGACAACGCAAGGTAGGCAATGCACGGCAAGGCAAGGAAAGGGTAACGCAAGGCAAGGCACGGTGAGGAAAGGCAAGGCTAATGCACAACAACGCACGTCTAGGCAATGCACGGCAAGGCAAGGAAAGGGTAACGCAAGGGAAGTCACGGTCAGGCGAGGCAAGGCAAGGCACGACAACGCAAGGCTAGGCAATGCACGGAAGGCAAGCAAAGAGTAACGGAAGGCAAGGAAGGCAAGGGAAAGCAAGGCAAGGCAAAGGTAAAGGAAGGAACGGCACGGCAAGGGGAAACAAGGCTAAGGCACGGCAACGCACGGCTAGGCAATGCACGGCCAGGCAAGGAAAGGGTAACGCAAGGCAAGGCACGGTCAGGCAAGGCAAGGCAAATACACGACAACGCAAGGCTAGGCAGTGCACGGCTAGGCAAGGAACGAGTAACGGAAGGAATGGAAGGCAAGGCAAAGCAAGGCAAGGCAAGGTTAACGGAAGGAACGGCTCGGCAAGGGGAAACAAGGCTAAGGCACGGTAACGCACGGCTAGGCAATACACGGCCAGGCAAGGAAAGGGTAACGCAAGGCAAGACTCTGTCAGGCGAGGCAAGGGTAAGGCACGACAACGCAAGGCTAGGCAATGCACGGAAGGTAAGCAAAGAGTAACGGAAGGCAAGGAAGGCAAGGGAAATCAAGGCAAGTTAAGGGTAAGGGAAGGAACTGCACGGCAAGGGGAAACAAGGCTAAGGCACGACAACGCAAGCTAGGCAATGCACGGCAAGGCAAGGAAAGGGTAACGCAAGGCAAGGCACGATCAGGCGAGGCAAGGCTAATGCACGACAACGCAAGGCTAGGCAGTGCACGGCTAGGCAAGGAAAGAGTAACAGAAGGAAAGGAAGGCAAGGCAAGTGTAACAAAAGGCACGGCACGGCAAGGGGAAACAAGGGTAAGGCACGACAACGCAAGGTAGGCAAAGCACGGCAAGGCAAGGAAAGGGTAACGCAAGGCAAGGCACGGTGAGGAAAGGCAAGGCTAATGCACAACAACGCACGTCTAGGCAATGCACGGCAAGGCAAGGAAAGGGTAACGCAAGGGAAGTCACGGTCAGGCGAGGCAAGGCAAGGCACGACAACGCAAGGCTAGGCAATGCACGGAAGGCAAGCAAAGAGTAACGGAAGGCAAGGAAGGCAAGGGAAAGCAAGGCAAGGCAAAGGTAAAGGAAGGAACGGCACGGCAAGGGGAAACAAGGCTAAGGCACGGCAACGCACGGCTAGGCAATGCACGGCCAGGCAAGGAAAGGGTAACGCAAGGCAAGGCACGGTCAGGCAAGGCAAGGCAAATACACGACAACGCAAGGCTAGGCAGTGCACGGCTAGGCAAGGAACGAGTAACGGAAGGAATGGAAGGCAAGGCAAAGCAAGGCAAGGCAAGGTTAACGGAAGGAACGGCTCGGCAAGGGGAAACAAGGCTAAGGCACGGTAACGCACGGCTAGGCAATACACGGCCAGGCAAGGAAAGGGTAACGCAAGGCAAGGCTCTGTCAGGCGAGGCAAGGGTAAGGCACGACAACGCAAGGCTAGGCAATGCACGGAAGGTAAGCAAAGAGTAACGGAAGGCAAGGAAGGCAAGGGAAATCAAGGCAAGTTAAGGGTAAGGGAAGGAACTGCACGGCAAGGGGAAACAAGGCTAAGGCACGACAACGCAAGCTAGGCAATGCACGGCAAGGCAAGGAAAGGGTAACGCAAGGCAAGGCACGATCAGGCGAGGCAAGGCTAATGCACGACAACGCAAGGCTAGGCAGTGCACGGCTAGGCAAGGAAAGAGTAACGGAAGGATAGGAAGGCAAGGCAAAGCAAGGCAAGGCAAGAGTAACGGAAGGAACGGCACGGCAAGCGGAAGCAAGGCTAACGCACGACAACGCAAGGCTAGGCAATGCAGGTAAGGCAAGCAAAGAGTAACGGAAGGCAAGGAAGGCAAGGGAAATCAAGGCAAGTTAAGGGTAAGGGAAGGAACTGCACGGCAAGGGGAAACAAGGCTAAGGCACGACAACGCAAGCTAGGCAATGCACGGCAAGGCAAGGAAAGGGTAACGCAAGGCAAGGCACGATCAGGCGAGGCAAGGCTAAAGCACGACAACGCAAGGCTAGGCAGTGCACGGCTAGTTAAGGAAAGAGTAACGGAAGGATAGGAAGGCAAGGCAAAGCAAGGCAAGGGAAGATAACGGAAGGAACGGCACGGCAAGCGGAAGCAAGGCTAAGGCACGACAACGCAAGGCTAGGCAATGCACGGCAAGGCAAGAAAAGGGTAACGCAAGGCAAGGCACGGTGAGGCAAGGCAAGGCTAAGGCACGAAAACGCAAGGCTAGGCAATGCACGGAAGGCAAACAAAGAGTAACGGAAGGCAAGAAAGGCAAGGGAAAGCAAGGCAAGGCAAGGGTAAGGGAAGGAACGGCACGTCAAGAGGAAACAAGGCTAAGGCACGACAACGCAAGGTAGGCAATGCACGGCAAGGCAAGGAAAGGGTAACGCAAGGCAAAGCACGGTCAGTCGAGGCAAGGCTAATGCACGACAACGCAAGGCTAAGCAGTGCACGGCTAGGCAAGGAAAGAGTAACAGAAGGAAAGGAAGGCAAGGCAAAGCAAGGCAAGGCAAGTGTAACAAAAGGCACGGCACGGCAAGGGGAAACAAGGGTAAGGCACGACAACGCAAGGTAGGCAATGCACGGCAAGGCAAGGAAAGGGTAACGCAAGGCAAGGCACGGTGAGGCAAGGCAAGGCTAATGGCCAACAACGAACGTCTAGGCAATGCACGGCAAGGCAAGGAAAAGGTAACGCAAGGGAAGTCACGGTCAGGCGAGGCAAGGCTAAGGCACGACAACGCAAGGCTAGGCAATGCAGGGAAGGCAAGCAGAGTAACGGAAGGCAAGGACGGCAAGGGAAAGCAAGGCAAGGCAAGGGTAACGGAAGGAACGGCACGGCAAGGGGAAACAAGGCTAAGGCACGGCAACGCACGGCTAGGCAAGGCACGGCCAGGCAAGGAAAGTGTAACGCAAGGCAAGGCTCTGTCAGGCGAGGCAAAGCTAAGGCAGGACAACGCAAGGCTAGGCAATGCACGGAAGGTAAGCAAAGAGCAACGGAAGGCAAGGAAGGCAAGGGAAAGCAAGGCAAGTTAAGGGTAAGGGAAGGAACCGCACGGCAAGGGGAAACAAGGCTAAGGCACGACAACGCAAGCTAGGCAATGCACGGCAAGGCAAGGAAAGGGTAACGCAAGGAAAGGCACGGTCAGTCGAGGCAGGGCTAATGTACGACAACGCAAGGCTTGGCAGTGCAAGGCTAGGCAAGGAAAGAGTAACAGAAGGAAAGGAAGGCAAGGCAAATCAATGCAAGGCAAGTGAAAAAAAAGGCACGGCACGGCAAGGGGAAACAAGGGTAAGACACGACAACGCAAGCTAGGCAATGCACGGCAAGGCAAGGAAAGGGTAACGTAAGGCAAGGCACGGTGAGTCAAGTCAAGGCTAATGCACAACAACGCACGGCTAGGCAATGCACGGCAAGGCAAGGAAAGGGTAACGCAAGGGAAGTCACGGTCAGGCGAGGCAAGGCTACGGCACGACAACGCAAGGCTAGGCAATGCACGGAAGGTAAGCAAAGAGTAAAGGAAGGCAAGGAAGGCAAGGCAAAGCAAGGCAACGCAAGCAAGGGTACGGCAAGGTGAAACAAGGCTAAGGCACGACAACGCACGGCTAGGCAATGCACGGCAAAGCAAGGAAAGGGTAACGCAAGGCAAGGCACGGTCAGGCAAGGTAAGGTTAATGCACGACAACGCAAGCCTAGGCAATGCACGGCAAGGCAAGGAAAGAGTAACGGAAGGCAAGGAATGCAATGGAAAGCAAGGCAAGGCAAGAGTAACGGAAGGAACGGCACGGCAAGGGGAAGCAAGGCTAAGGCACGACAACGCAAGGCTAGGCAATGCACGACAAGGCAAGGAAAGGGTAACGCAAGGCAAGGCACGGTGAGGCAAGGCAAGGCTAAGGCAAGAAAACGCAAGGCTAGGCAATGCACGGAAGGCAAGCAAAGTGTAACGGAAGGCAAGAAAGGCAAGGGAAAGCAAGGCAAGGCAAGGGTAAGGGAAGGAACGGCACGTCAAGGGGAAACAAGGCTAAGGCACGACAACGCAAGCTAGGCAATGCACGGCAAGGCAAGGAAAGGGTAACGCAAGGCAAGGCACGGTGAGGAAAGGCAAGGCTAATGCACAACAACGCACGTCTAGGCAATGCACGGCAAGGCAAGGAAAGGGTAACGCAAGGGAAGTCACGGTCAGGCGAGGCAAGGCTAAGGCACGACAACGCAAGGCTAGGCAATGCACGGAAGGCAAGCAAAGAGTAACGGAAGGCAAGGAAGGCAAGGGAAAGCAAGGCAAGGCAAAGGTAAAGGAAGGAACGGCACGGCAAGGGGAAACAAGGCTAAGGCACGGCAAAGCACCGCTAGGCAATGCACGGCCAGGCAAGGAAAGGGTAACGCAAGGCAAGGCTCTGTCAGGCGAGGCAAGGCTAAGGCACGACAACGCAAGGCTAGGCAATGCACGGATGGTAAGCAAAGAGTAACGGAAGGCAAGAAAGGCAAGGGAAAGCAAGGCAAGGCAAGGGTTAGGGAAGGAACGGCACTGCAAGGGGAAACAAGGCTAAGGCACGACAACGCAAGCTAGGCAATGCACGGCAAGGCAAGGAAAGGGTAACGCAAGGCAAGGCACGGTCAGTCGAGGCAAGGCTAATGCACGACAACGCAAGGCTAGGCAGTGAACGGCTAGGCAAGGAAAGAGTAACAGAAGGAAAGGAAGGCAAGGCAAAGCAATGCAAGGCAAGTGTAACAAAAGGCACGGCACGGCAAGGGGAACCAAGGGTAAGGCACGACAACGCAAGGTAGGCAATGCACGGCAAGGCAAGGAAAGGGTAACGCAAGGCAAGGCACGGTGAGGCAAGGCAAGGCTAATGCACAACAACGCACGTCTAGGCAATGCACGGCAAGGCAAGGAAAAGGTAACGCAAGGGAAGTCACGGTCAGGCGAGTCAAGGCTAAGGCACGACAACGCAAGGCTAGGCATTGCACGGAAGGTAAGCAAAGAGCAACGGAAGGCAAGGAAGGTAAGGGAAAGCAAGGCAAGTTAAGGTTAAGGGAAGGAACGGCACGGCAAGGGGAAACAAGGCTAAGGCACGACAACGCAATCTAGGCAATGCACGGCAAGGCAAGGAAAGGGTAACCCAAGGCAAGCCACGGTCAGGAAATGCAAGGCTAATGCACGACAACGGAAGGCTAGGCAATGCACGGCAAGGCAAGGAAAGAGTAACGGAATGTAAGGAATGCAAGGGAAAGCAAGGCAAGGCAAGAGTAACGGAAGGAACGGCACGGCAAGGGGAAACAAGGCTAAGGCACGACAACGCAAGGCTAGGCAAAGCACGGCAAGGCAAGGAAAGGGTAACGCAAGGCAAGGCACGGTGAGGCAAGGCAAGGCCAATGCACGACAACGCACGGCTAGGCAAAGCAAGGCAAGGGAAGGAGAGGGTAACGCAAGGCAAGGCACGGTCAAGCGAGGCAAGGCTAAGGCACGACAATGCAAGGCTAGGCAATGCACGGAAGGTAAGCAAAGAGTAAAGGAAGGCAAGGAAGGCAAGGGAAAGCAAGGCAAGTTAAGGGTAAGGGAAGGAACGGCACGGCAAGGGGAAACAAGGCTAAGGCACGACAACGCAAGCTAGGCAATGCACGGCAAGGCAAGGAAAGGGTAACGCAAGGCAAGGCACGGTCAGTCGAGTCAGGGCTAATGCACGACAACGCAAGGCTTGGCAGTGCAAGGCTAGGCAAGGAAAGAGTAACAGAAGGAAAGGAAGGCAAGGCAAAGCAATGCAAGGCAAGTGAAACAAAAGGCACGGCACGGCAATGGGAAACAAGGGTAATGCACGACAACGCAAGCTAGGCAATGCACGGCAAGGCAAGGAAAGGGTAACTTAAGGCAAGGCACGGTGAGTCAAGTCAAGGCTACTGCACAACAACGCACGGCCAGGCAATGCACGGCAAGGCAAGAAAGGGTAACGCAAGGGAAGTCACGGTCAGGCGAGGCAAGGCTACGGCACGACAACGCAAGGCTAGGCAATGCACGGAAGGTAAGCAAAGAGTAAAGGAAGGCAAGGAAGGCAAGGGAAAGCAAGGCAAGTCAAGAGTAAGGGAAGGAACGGCACGGCAAGGGGAAAGAAGGCTAAGGCACGACAACGCCAGCTAGGCAAAGCACGGCAAGGCAAGGAAAGGGTAACGCAAGGCAAGGCACGGTCAGGCAAGGCAAGGCTAATGCACGAGAACGCAAAGCTAGGCAGTGCACGGCTAGGCAAGGAACGAGTAACGGAAGGAATGGAAGGCAAGGCAAAGCAAGGCAAGGCAAGTGTAACAAAAGGCACGGCACGGCAAGGGGAAACAAGGTTAAGGCACGACAACGCAAGCTAGGCAATGCACGGAAAGGCAAGGAAAGGGTAACGCAAGGCAAGGGAGGGTCAGGCGAGACAAGGCTAAGGCACGAAAACGCAAGGCTAGGCAATGCACGGAAGGCAAGCAAAGATTAACGGAAGGGAAGGAATGCAAGGCAAAGCAAGGTAACGCAAGCAAGGCTATGGCAAGGTCAAAAAAAGGCTACGGCACGACAACGCAAGGTTACGCAATGCACGGAAGGCAAGCAAAGAGTAACGGAAGACAAGGAAGGCAAGGCAAAACAAGGCAACGCAAGCAAGGCTACGGCAAGGTGAAACAAGGCTAAGGCACGACAACGCACGGCTAGGCAATGCACGGCAAAGCAAGGAAAGGGTAACGCAAGGCAAGGCACGGTCAGGCAAGGTAAGGTTAATGCACGACAACGCAAGGCTAGGCAATGCACGGCAAGGCAAGGAAAGAGTAACGGAAGGCAAGGAATGCAAGGGAAAGCAAGGCAAGGCAAGAGTAACGGAAGGAACGGCACGTCAAGAGGAAACAAGGCTAAGGCACGACAACGCAAGCTAGGCAATGCACGGCAAGGCAAGGAAAGGGTAACGCAAGGCAAGGCACGGTCAGTCGAGGCAAGGCTAATGCACGACAACGCAAGGCTAGGCAGTGCACGGCTAGGCAAGGAAAGAGTAACAGAAGGAAAGGAAGGCAAGGCAAGTGTAACAAAAGGCACGGCACGGCAAGGGGAAACAAGGGTAAGGCACGACAACGCAAGGTAGGCAATGCACGGCAAGGCAAGGAAAGGGTAACGCAAGGCAAGGCACGGTGAGGAAAGGCAAGGCTAATGCACAACAACGCACGTCTAGGCAATGCACGGCAAGGCAAGGAAAGGGTAACGCAAGGGAAGTCACGGTCAGGCGAGGCAAGGCAAGGCACGACAACGCAAGGCTAGGCAATGCACGGAAGGCAAGCAAAGAGTAACGGAAGGCAAGGAAGGCAAGGGAAAGCAAGGCAAGGCAAAGGTAAAGGAAGGAACGGCACGGCAAGGGGAAACAAGGCTAAGGCACGGCAACGCACGGCTAGGCAATGCACGGCCAGGCAAGGAAAGGGTAACGCAAGGCAAGGCACGGTCAGGCAAGGCAAGGCAAATACACGACAACGCAAGGCTAGGCAGTGCACGGCTAGGCAAGGAACGAGTAACGGAAGGAATGGAAGGCAAGGCAAAGCAAGGCAAGGCAAGGTTAACGGAAGGAACGGCACGGCAAGGGGAAACAAGGCTAAGGCACGGTAACGCACGGCAAGGCAATGCACGGCCAGGCAAGGAAAGGGTAACGCAAGGCAAGGCTCTGTCAGGCGAGGCAAGGGTAAGGCACGACAACGCAAGGCTAGGCAATGCACGGAAGGTAAGCAAAGAGTAACGGAAGGCAAGGAAGGCAAGGGAAATCAAGGCAAGTTAAGGGTAAGGGAAGGAACTGCACGGCAAGGGGAAACAAGGCTAAGGCACGACAACGCAAGCTAGGCAATGCACGGCAAGGCAAGGAAAGGGTAACGCAAGGCAAGGCACGATCAGGCGAGGCAAGGCTAATGCACGACAACGCAAGGCTAGGCAGTGCACGGCTAGGCAAGGAAAGAGTAACAGAAGGAAAGGAAGGCAAGGCAAGTGTAACAAAAGGCACGGCACGGCAAGGGGAAACAAGGGTAAGGCACGACAACGCAAGGTAGGCAATGCACGGCAAGGCAAGGAAAGGGTAACGCAAGGCAAGGCACGGTGAGGAAAGGCAAGGCTAATGCACAACAACGCACGTCTAGGCAATGCACGGCAAGGCAAGGAAAGGGTAACGCAAGGGAAGTCACGGTCAGGCGAGGCAAGGCTAAGGCACGACAACGCAAGGCTAGGCAATGCACGGCAAGGCAAGGAAAGGGTAACGCAAGGCAAGGCACGATCAGGCGAGGCAAGGCTAATGCACGACAACGCAAGGCTAGGCAGTGCACGGCTAGGCAAGGAAAGAGTAACGGAAGGATAGGAAGGCAAGGCAAAGCAAGGCAAGGCAAGAGTAACGGAAGGAACGGCACGGCAAGCGGAAGCAAGGCTAACGCACGACAACGCAAGGCTAGGCAATGCAGGTAAGGCAAGCAAAGAGTAACGGAAGGCAAGGAAGGCAAGGGAAATCAAGGCAAGTTAAGGGTAAGGGAAGGAACTGCACGGCAAGGGGAAACAAGGCTAAGGCACGACAACGCAAGCTAGGCAATGCACGGCAAGGCAAGGAAAGGGTAACGCAAGGCAAGGCACGATCAGGCGAGGCAAGGCTAAAGCACGACAACGCAAGGCTAGGCAGTGCACGGCTAGTTAAGGAAAGAGTAACGGAAGGATAGGAAGGCAAGGCAAAGCAAGGCAAGGGAAGATAACGGAAGGAACGGCACGGCAAGCGGAAGCAAGGCTAAGGCACGACAACGCAAGGCTAGGCAATGCACGGCAAGGCAAGAAAAGGGTAACGCAAGGCAAGGCACGGTGAGGCAAGGCAAGGCTAAGGCACGAAAACGCAAGGCTAGGCAATGCACGGAAGGCAAACAAAGAGTAACGGAAGGCAAGAAAGGCAAGGGAAAGCAAGGCAAGGCAAGGGTAAGGGAAGGAACGGCACGTCAAGAGGAAACAAGGCTAAGGCACGACAACGCAAGGTAGGCAATGCACGGCAAGGCAAGGAAAGGGTAACGCAAGGCAAAGCACGGTCAGTCGAGGCAAGGCTAATGCACGACAACGCAAGGCTAAGCAGTGCACGGCTAGGCAAGGAAAGAGTAACAGAAGGAAAGGAAGGCAAGGCAAAGCAAGGCAAGGCAAGTGTAACAAAAGGCACGGCACGGCAAGGGGAAACAAGGGTAAGGCACGACAACGCAAGGTAGGCAATGCACGGCAAGGCAAGGAAAGGGTAACGCAAGGCAAGGCACGGTGAGGCAAGGCAAGGCTAATGGCCAACAACGAACGTCTAGGCAATGCACGGCAAGGCAAGGAAAAGGTAACGCAAGGGAAGTCACGGTCAGGCGAGGCAAGGCTAAGGCACGACAACGCAAGGCTAGGCAATGCAGGGAAGGCAAGCAGAGTAACGGAAGGCAAGGACGGCAAGGGAAAGCAAGGCAAGGCAAGGGTAACGGAAGGAACGGCACGGCAAGGGGAAACAAGGCTAAGGCACGGCAACGCACGGCTAGGCAAGGCACGGCCAGGCAAGGAAAGTGTAACGCAAGGCAAGGCTCTGTCAGGCGAGGCAAAGCTAAGGCAGGACAACGCAAGGCTAGGCAATGCACGGAAGGTAAGCAAAGAGCAACGGAAGGCAAGGAAGGCAAGGGAAAGCAAGGCAAGTTAAGGGTAAGGGAAGGAACCGCACGGCAAGGGGAAACAAGGCTAAGGCACGACAACGCAAGCTAGGCAATGCACGGCAAGGCAAGGAAAGGGTAACGCAAGGAAAGGCACGGTCAGTCGAGGCAGGGCTAATGTACGACAACGCAAGGCTTGGCAGTGCAAGGCTAGGCAAGGAAAGAGTAACAGAAGGAAAGGAAGGCAAGGCAAATCAATGCAAGGCAAGTGAAAAAAAAGGCACGGCACGGCAAGGGGAAACAAGGGTAAGACACGACAACGCAAGCTAGGCAATGCACGGCAAGGCAAGGAAAGGGTAACGTAAGGCAAGGCACGGTGAGTCAAGTCAAGGCTAATGCACAACAACGCACGGCTAGGCAATGCACGGCAAGGCAAGGAAAGGGTAACGCAAGGGAAGTCACGGTCAGGCGAGGCAAGGCTACGGCACGACAACGCAAGGCTAGGCAATGCACGGAAGGTAAGCAAAGAGTAAAGGAAGGCAAGGAAGGCAAGGCAAAGCAAGGCAACGCAAGCAAGGGTACGGCAAGGTGAAACAAGGCTAAGGCACGACAACGCACGGCTAGGCAATGCACGGCAAAGCAAGGAAAGGGTAACGCAAGGCAAGGCACGGTCAGGCAAGGTAAGGTTAATGCACGACAACGCAAGCCTAGGCAATGCACGGCAAGGCAAGGAAAGAGTAACGGAAGGCAAGGAATGCAATGGAAAGCAAGGCAAGGCAAGAGTAACGGAAGGAACGGCACGGCAAGGGGAAGCAAGGCTAAGGCACGACAACGCAAGGCTAGGCAATGCACGACAAGGCAAGGAAAGGGTAACGCAAGGCAAGGCACGGTGAGGCAAGGCAAGGCTAAGGCAAGAAAACGCAAGGCTAGGCAATGCACGGAAGGCAAGCAAAGTGTAACGGAAGGCAAGAAAGGCAAGGGAAAGCAAGGCAAGGCAAGGGTAAGGGAAGGAACGGCACGTCAAGGGGAAACAAGGCTAAGGCACGACAACGCAAGCTAGGCAATGCACGGCAAGGCAAGGAAAGGGTAACGCAAGGCAAGGCACGGTGAGGAAAGGCAAGGCTAATGCACAACAACGCACGTCTAGGCAATGCACGGCAAGGCAAGGAAAGGGTAACGCAAGGGAAGTCACGGTCAGGCGAGGCAAGGCTAAGGCACGACAACGCAAGGCTAGGCAATGCACGGAAGGCAAGCAAAGAGTAACGGAAGGCAAGGAAGGCAAGGGAAAGCAAGGCAAGGCAAAGGTAAAGGAAGGAACGGCACGGCAAGGGGAAACAAGGCTAAGGCACGGCAACGCACCGCTAGGCAATGCACGGCCAGGCAAGGAAAGGGTAACGCAAGGCAAGGCTCTGTCAGGCGAGGCAAGGCTAAGGCACGACAACGCAAGGCTAGGCAATGCACGGATGGTAAGCAAAGAGTAACGGAAGGCAAGAAAGGCAAGGGAAAGCAAGGCAAGGCAAGGGTTAGGGAAGGAACGGCACTGCAAGGGGAAACAAGGCTAAGGCACGACAACTCAAGCTAGGCAATGCACGGCAAGGCAAGGAAAGGGTAACGCAAGGCAAGGCACGGTCAGTCGAGGCAAGGCTAATGCACGACAACGCAAGGCTAGGCAGTGAACGGCTAGGCAAGGAAAGAGTAACAGAAGGAAAGGAAGGCAAGGCAAAGCAATGCAAGGCAAGTGTAACAAAAGGCACGGCACGGCAAGGGGAACCAAGGGTAAGGCACGACAACGCAAGGTAGGCAATGCACGGCAAGGCAAGGAAAGGGTAACGCAAGGCAAGGCACGGTCAGGCGAGGCAAGGCTAATGCAAGACAACGCAAGGCTAGGCAATGCACGGAAGGTAAGCAAAGAGTAACGGAAGGCAAGGAAGGCAAGGGAAAGCAAGGCAAGTTAAGGGTAAGGGAAGGAACGGCACGGCAAGGGGAAACAAGGCTAAGGCACGGCAACGCACCGCTAGGCAATGCACGGCCAGGCAAGGAAAGGGTAACGCAAGGCAAGGCTCTGTCAGGCGAGGCAAGGCTAATGCACGACAACGCAAGGCTTGGCAGTGCACGGCTAGGCAAGGAAAGAGTAACAGAAGGAAAGGAAGGCAAGGCAAAGCAATGCAAGGCAAGTGAAACAAAAGGCACTGCACGGCAAGGGGAAACAAGGGTAAGGCACGACAACGCAAGCTAGGCAATGCACGGCAAGGCAAGGAAAGGGTAACGCAAGGCAAGGCACGGTTAGGCAAGGCAAGGCTAATGCACAACAACGCACGGCTAGGCAATTCACGGCAAGGCAAGGAAAGGGTAAAGCAAGGGAAGTCACGGTGAGGCGAGGTAAGGCTAAGGCACGACAACGCAAGGCTAGGCAATGCAGGTAAGGCAAGCAAAGAGTAACGGAAGGCAAGGAAGGCAAGGGAAAGCAAGGCAAGGCAAGGTTAACGGAAGGAACGGCTCGGCAAGGGGAAACAAGGCTAAGGCACGGTAACGCACGGCTAGGCAATGCACGGCCAGGCAAGGAAAGGGTAACGCAAGGCAAGGCTCTGTCAGGCGAGGCAAGGGTAAGGCACGACAACACAAGGCTAGGCAATGCACGGAAGGTAAGCAAAGAGTAACGGAAGGCAAGGAAGGCAAGGGAAAGCAAGGCAAGTTAAGTGTAAGGGAATGAACTGCACGGGAAGGGGAAACAAGGCTAAGGCACGACAACGCAAGCTAGGCAATGCACGGCAAGGCAAGGAAAGGGTAACGCAAGGCAAGGCACGATCAGGCGAGGCAAGGCTAATGCACGACAACGCAAGGCTAGGCAGTGCACGGCTAGGCAAGGAAAGAGTAACGGAAGGATAGGAAGGCAAGGCAAAGCAAGGCAAGGCAAGAGTAACGGAAGGAACGGCACGGCAAGGGGAAGCAAGGCTAAGGCACGACAACGCAAGGCTAGGCAATGCACGGCAAGGCAAGGAAAGGGTAACGCAACGCAAGGCACGGTGAGGCAAGGCAAGGCTAAGGCACGAAAACGCAAGGCAAGGCAATGCACGGAAGGCAAACAAAGAGTAACGGAAGGCAAGAAAGGCAAGGGAAAGCAAGGCAAGGCAAGGGTAAGGGAAGGAACGGCACGTCAAGAGGAAACAAGGCTAAGGCACGACAACGCAAGCTAGGCAATGCACGGCAAGGCAAGGAAAGGGTAACGCAAGGCAAGGCACGGTCAGTCGAGGCAAGGCTAATGCACGACAACGCAAGGCTAGGCAGTGCACGGCTAGGCAACGAAAGAGTAACAGAAGGAAAGGAAGGCAAGGCAAAGCAAGGCAAGGCCAGTGTAACAAAAGGCACGGCACGGCAAGGGGAGACAAGGGTAAGGCACGACAACGCAAGGTAGGCAATGCACGGAAGGCAAGCAAAGAGTAACGGAAGGCAAGGAAGGCAAGGCAAAGCAAGGCAACGCAAGCAAGGCTACGGCAAGGTGAAACAAGGCTAAGGCACGACAACGCACGGCTAGGCAATGCACGGCAAAGCAAGGAAAGGGTAACGCAAGGCAAGACTCGGTCAGGCGAGGCAAGGCTAAGGCACGACAACGCAAGCTAGGCAATGCACGGCAAGGCAAGGAAAGGGTAACGCAAGGGAAGTCACGGTCAGGCGAGGCAAGGCTAAGGCACGACAACGCAAGCTAGGCAATGCACGGCAAGTCAAGGAAAGGGTAACGCAAGGCAAGGCAGGGTCAGTCGAGGCAAGGCTAATGCACGACAACGCAAGGCTTGGCAGTGCACGGCTAGGCAAGGAAAGAGTAACAGAAGGAAAGGAAGGCAAGGCAAAGCAATGCAAGGCAAGTGAAACAAAAGGCACGGCACGGCAAGGGGAAACAAGGGTAAGGCACGACAACGCAAGCTAGGCAATGCACGGGAAGGCAAGGAAAGGGTAACGCAAGGAAAGGCACGGTGAGGCAAGGCAAGGCTAAGGCACGAAAACGCAAGGCTAGGCAATGCACGGAAGGCAAGCAAAGAGTAACGGAAGGCAAGAAAGGCAAGGGAAATCAAGGCAAGGCAAGGGTAAGGGAAGGAACGGCACGTCAAGAGGAAACAAGGCTAAGGCACGACAACGCAAGCTAGGCAATGCACGGCAAGGCAAGGAAAGGGTAACGCAAGGCAAGGCACGGTCAGTCGAGGCAAGGCTAATGCACGACAACGCAAGGCTAGGCAGTGCACGGCTAGGCAAGGAAAGAGTAACAGAAGGAAAGGAAGGCAAGGCAAGTGTAACAAAAGGCACGGCACGGCAAGGGGAAACAAGGGTAAGGCACGACAACGCAAGGTAGGCAATGCACGGCAAGGCAAGGAAAGGGTAACGCAAGGCAAGGCACGGTGAGGAAAGGCAAGGCTAATGCACAACAACGCACGTCTAGGCAATGCACGGCAAGGCAAGGAAAGGGTAACGCAAGGGAAGTCACGGTCAGGCGAGGCAAGGCTAAGGCACGACAACGCAAGGCTAGGCAATGCACGGAAGGCAAGCAAAGAGTAACGGAAGGCAAGGAAGGCAAGGGAAAGCAAGGCAAGGCAAAGGTAAAGGAAGGAACGGCACGGCAAGGGGAAACAAGGCTAAGGTACGGCAACGCACCGCTAGGCAATGCACGGCCAGGCAAGGAAAGGGTAACGCAAGGCAAGTCTCTGTCAGGCGAGGCAAGGCTAAGGCACGACAACGCAAGGCTAGGCAATGCACGGAAGGTAAGCAAAGAGTAACGGAAGGCAAGGAAGGCAAGGGAAAGCAAGGCAAGTTAAGGGTAAGGGAAGGAACGGCACGGCAAGGGGAAACAAGGCTAAGGCACGACAACGCAAGCTAGGCAATGCACGGCAAGGCAAGGAAAGGGTAAAGCAAGGCAAGGCACGATCAGGCGAGGCAAGGCTAATGCACGACAACGCAAGGCTAGGCAGTGCACGGCTAGGCAAGGAAAGAGTAACGGAAGGAAAGGAAGGCAAGGCAAAGCAAGGCAAGGCAAGAGTAACGGAAGGAACGGCACGGCAAGGGGAAGCAAGGCTAAGGCACGACAACGCAAGGCTAGGCAATGCACGGCAAGGCAAGGAAAGGGTAACTCAAGGCAAGGCACGGTGAGGCAAGTCAAGGCTAAGGCACGACAACGCAAGCTAGGCAATGCACGGCAAGTCAAGGAAAGGGTAACGCAAGGCAAGGCAGGGTCAGTCGAGGCAAGGCTAATGCACGACAACGCAAGGCTTGGCAGTGCACGGCTAGGCAAGGAAAGAGTAACAGAAGGAAAGGAAGGCAAGGCAAAGCAATGCAAGGCAAGTGAAACAAAAGGCACGGCACGGCAAGGGGAAACAAGGGTAAGGCACGACAACGCAAGCTAGGCAATGCACGGGAAGGCAAGGAAAGGGTAACGCAAGGAAAGGCACGGTGAGGCAAGGCAAGGCTAAGGCACGAAAACGCAAGGCTAGGCAATGCACGGAAGGCAAGCAAAGAGTAACGGAAGGCAAGAAAGGCAAGGGAAATCAAGGCAAGGCAAGGGTAAGGGAAGGAACGGCACGTCAAGAGGAAACAAGGCTAAGGCACGACAACGCAAGCTAGGCAATGCACGGCAAGGCAAGGAAAGGGTAACGCAAGGCAAGGCACGGTCAGTCGAGGCAAGGCTAATGCACGACAACGCAAGGCTAGGCAGTGCACGGCTAGGCAAGGAAAGAGTAACAGAAGGAAAGGAAGGCAAGGCAAGTGTAACAAAAGGCACGGCACGGCAAGGGGAAACAAGGGTAAGGCACGACAACGCAAGGTAGGCAATGCACGGCAAGGCAAGGAAAGGGTAACGCAAGGCAAGGCACGGTGAGGAAAGGCAAGGCTAATGCACAACAACGCACGTCTAGGCAATGCACGGCAAGGCAAGGAAAGGGTAACGCAAGGGAAGTCACGGTCAGGCGAGGCGAGGCTAAGGCACGACAACGCAAGGCTAGGCAATGCACGGAAGGCAAGCAAAGAGTAACGGAAGGCAAGGAAGGCAAGGGAAAGCAAGGCAAGGCAAAGGTAAAGGAAGGAACGGCACGGCAAGGGGAAACAAGGCTAAGGTACGGCAACGCACCGCTAGGCAATGCACGGCCAGGCAAGGAAAGGGTAACGCAAGGCAAGTCTCTGTCAGGCGAGGCAAGGCTAAGGCACGACAACGCAAGGCTAGGCAATGCACGGAAGGTAAGCAAAGAGTAACGGAAGGCAAGGAAGGCAAGGGAAAGCAAGGCAAGTTAAGGGTAAGGGAAGGAACGGCACGGCAAGGGGAAACAGGGCTAAGGCATGACAACGCAAGCTAGGCTATGCACGGCAAGGCAAGGAAAGGGTAAAGCAAGGCAAGGCACGATCAGGCGAGGCAAGGCTAATGCACGACAACGCAAGGCTAGGCAGTGCACGGCTAGGCAAGGAAAGAGTAACGGAAGGAAAGGAAGGCAAGGCAAAGCAAGGCAAGGCAAGAGTAACGGAAGGAACGGCACGGCAAGGGGAAGCAAGGCTAAGGCACGAAAACGCAAGGCTAGGCAATGCACGGCAAGGCAAGGAAAGGGTAACGCAAGGCAAGGCACGGTGAGGCAAGTCAAGGCTAAGGCACGAAAACGCAAGGCTAGGCAATGCACGGAAGGAAAGCAAAGAGTAACGGAAGGCAAGAAAGGCAAGGGAAAGCAAGGCAAGGCAAGGGTTAGGGAAGGAACGGCACGGCAAGGGGAAACAAGGCTAAGGCACGACAACGCAAGCTAGGCAATGCACGGCAAGGCAAGGAAAGGGTAACGCAAGGCAAGGCACGGTCAGTCGAGGCAAGGCTAATGCACGACAACGCAAGGCTAGGCAGTGAACGGCTAGGCAAGGAAAGAGTAACAGAAGGAAAGGAAGGCAAGGCAAAGCAATGCAAGGCAAGTGTAACAAAAGGCACGGCACGGCAAGGGGAAACAAGGGTAAGGCACGACAACGCAAGGTAGGCAATGCACGGCAAGGCAAGGAAAGGGTAACGCAAGGCAAGGCACGGTCAGTCGAGGCAAGGCTAATGCACGACAACGCAAGGCTAGGCAGTGCACGGCTAGGCAAGGAAAGAGTAACAGAAGGAAAGGAAGGCAAGGCAAGTGTAACAAAAGGCACGGCACGGCAAGGGGAAACAAGGGTAAGGCACGACAACGCAAGGTAGGCAATGCACGGCAAGGCAAGGAAAGGGTAACGCAAGGCAAGGCACGGTGAGGAAAGGCAAGGCTAATGCACAACAACGCACGTCTAGGCAATGCACGGCAAGGCAAGGAAAGGGTAACGCAAGGGAAGTCACGGTCAGGCGAGGCAAGGCTAAGGCACGACAACGTAAGGCTAGGCAATGCACGGAAGGCAAGCAAAGAGTAACGGAAGGCAAGGAAGGCAAGGGAAAGCAAGGCAAGGCAAAGGTAAAGGAAGGAACGGCACGGCAAGGGGAAACAAGGCTAAGGTACGGCAACGCACCGCTAGGCAATGCACGGCCAGGCAAGGAAAGGGTAACGCAAGGCAAGTCTCTGTCAGGCGAGGCAAGGCTAAGGCACGACAACGCAAGGCTAGGCAATGCACGGAAGGTAAGCAAAGAGTAACGGAAGGCAAGGAAGGCAAAGGAAAGCAAGGCAAGTTAAGGGTAAGGGAAGGAACGGCACGGCAAGGGGAAACAAGGCTAAGGCACGACAACGCAAGCTAGGCAATGCACGGCAAGGCAAGGAAAGGGTAAAGCAAGGCAAGGCACGATCAGGCGAGGCAAGGCTAATGCACGACAACGCAAGGCTAGGCAGTGAACGGCTAGGCAAGGAAAGAGTAACAGAAGGAAAGGAAGGCAAGGCAAAGCAATGCAAGGCAAGTGTAACAAAAGGCACGGCACGGCAAGGGGAAACAAGGGTAAGGCACGACAACGCAAGGTAGGCAATGCACGGCAAGGCAAGGAAAGGGTAACGCAAGGCAAGGCACGGTCAGTCGAGGCAAGGCTAATGCACGACAACGCAAGGCTAGGCAGTGCACGGCTAGGCAAGGAAAGAGTAACAGAAAGAAAGGAAGGCAAGGCAAGTGTAACAAAAGGCACGGCACGGCAAGGGGAAACAAGGGTAAGGCACGACAACGCAAGGTAGGCAATGCACGGCAAGGCAAGGAAAGGGTAACGCAAGGCAAGGCACGGTGAGGAAAGGCAAGGCTAATGCACAACAACGCACGTCTAGGCAATGCACGGCAAGGCAAGGAAAGGGTAACGCAAGGGAAGTCACGGTCAGGCGAGGCGAGGCTAAGGCACGACAACGCAAGGCTAGGCAATGCACCGAAGGCAAGCAAAGAGTAACGGAAGGCAAGGAAGGCAAGGGAAAGCAAGGCAAGGCAAAGGTAAAGGAAGGAACGGCACGGCAAGGGGAAACAAGGCTAAGGCACGGCAACGCACCGCTAGGCAATGCACGGCCAGGCAAGGAAAGGGTAACGCAAGGCAAGGCACGGTCAGGCAAGGTAAGGCTAATGCGCGACAACTCAAGGCTACGCAATGCACGGCAAGGCAAGGAAAGAGTAACGAAAGGCAAGGAATGCAAGGGAAAGCAAGGCAAGGCAAGAGTAAAGGAAGGCAAGGAATGCAAGGGAAAGCAAGGAAAGGCAAGAGTAAAGGAAGGAACGGCACGGCAAGGGGAAGGAAGGCTAAGGCACGACAACGCAAGGCTATGCAATGCACGGCAAGGCAAGGAAAGGGTAACGCAAGGCAAGGCACGGTGAGGTAAGGCAAGGCTAAGGCACGAAAACGCAAGGCTAGGCAATGCACAGAAGGCAAGCAAAGAGTAACGGAAGGCAAGAAAGGCAAGGGAAAGCAAGGCAAGGCAAGGGTAAGGGAAGGAACGGCACGTCAAGGGGAAACAAGGCTAAGGCACGACAACGCAAGCTAGGCAATGCACGGCAAGGCAAGGAAAGGGTAACGCAAGGCAAGGCACGGTGAGGCAAGGCAAGGCTAATGCACGACAACGCACGGCTTGGCAAAGCAAGGCAAGGGAAAGAGAGGGTAACGCAAGGCAAGGCAAGGTCAAGTGAGGCAAGGCTAAGGAACGACAACGCAAGGCTTGGCAATGAACGGAAGGTAAACAAAGAGTAACGGAAGGCAAGGAAGGCAAGGGAAAGCAAGTCAAGGCAAGGGTAAGGGAAGGAAGGGCACGGCAAGGGGAAACAAGGCTAAGGCACGACAACGCAAGCTAGGCAATGCACGGCAAGGCAAGGAAAGGGTAACGCACGGCAAGGCACGGTCAGTCGAGGCAAGGCTAATGCTCGACAACGCAAGGCTAGGCAGTGCACTGCTAGGCAAGGAACGAGTAACGGAAGGAATGGAAGGCAAGGCAAAGCAAGGCAAGGCAAGTGTAACAAAAGGCACGGCACGGCAAGGGGAAACAAGGCTAAGGCACGACAACGCAAGCTAGGCAATGCACGGAAAGGCAAGGAAAGGGTAACGCAAGGCAAGGCAGGGTCAGGCGAGACAAGGCTAAGGCACGAAAACGCAAGGCTAGGCAATGCACGGAAGGCAAGCAAAGAGTAACGGAAGGCAAGGAATGCAAGGCAAAGCAAGGCAACGCAAGCAAGGCTACGGAAAGGTGAAACAAGGCTAAGGCACGACAACGCACGGCTAGGCAATGCACGGAAAAGAAAGGAAAGGGTAACGCAAGGCACGGCACGGTCAGGCATGGTAAGGTTAATGCACGACAACGCAAGGCTAGGCAATGCACGGGAAGGCAAGCAAAGAGTAACGGAAGGCAAGGAATGCAAGGGAAAGCAAGGCAAGGCAAGAGTAACGGAAGGAACGGCACGGCAAGGGGAAGCAAGGCTAAGGCACGACAACGCAAGGCTAGGCAATGCACGGCAAGTCAAGGAAAGGGTAACGCAAGGCAAGGCACGGTGAGGCAAGGCAAGGCTAAGGCACGACAACGCAAGGTAGGCAATGCACGGAAGGCAAGCAAAGAGTAACGGAAGGCAAGAAAGTCAAGGGAAAGCAAGGGAAGGCAAGGGTAAGGGAAGGAACGGCACGTCAAGGGGAAACAAGGCTAAGGCACGACAACGCAAGCTAGGCAATGCACGGCAAGGCAAGGAAAGGGTAACGCAAGGCAAGGCACGGTGAGGCAAGGCAAGGCTAATGCACGACAACGCACGGCTAGGCAAAGCAAGGCAAGGGAAAGAGAGGGTAAGGCAAGGCAAGGCAGGGTCAAGCGAGGCAAGGCTAAGGCACGACAACGCAAGGCTAGGCAATGCACGAAAGGTAAGCAAAGAGTATCGGAAGGCAAGGAAGGCAAGGGAAAGCAAGGCAAGTTAAGAGTAAGGGAAGGAACGGCACGGCAAGGGGAAACAAGGCTAAGGCACGACAACGCAAGGCTAGGCAGTGCACGGCTAGGAAAGGAACGAGTAACGGAAGGAATGGAAGGCAAGGCAAAGAAAGGCAAGGCAAGTGTAACAAAAGGCACGGCACGGCAAGGGGAAACAAGGCTAAGGCACGACAACGGAAGCCAGGCAATGCACGGCAAGGCAAGGAAAAGGTAACGCAAGGCAAGGCACCGTCAGTCGAGGCAAGGCTAATGCACGACAACGCAAGGCTTGGCAGTGCACGGCTAGGCAAGGAAAGAGTAACAGAAGGAAAGGAAGGCAAGGCAAAGCAATGCAAGGCAAGTGAAACAAATGGCACGGCACGGCAAGGGGAAACAAGGGTAAGGCACGACAACGCATGCTAGGCAATGCACGGCAAGGCAAGGAAAGGGTAACGCAAGGCAAGGCACGGTTAGGCAAGGCAAGGCTAATGCACAACAACGCACGGCTAGGCAATTCACTGGAAGGCAAGGAAAGGGTAAAGCAAAGGAAGTCACGGTCAGGCGAGGTAAGGCTAAGGCACGACAACGCAAGGCTAGGCAATGCAGGTAAGGCAAGCAAAGAGTAACGGAAGGCAAGGAAGGCAAGGGAAAGCAAGGCAAGTTAAGGGTAAGGGAAGGAACTGCACGGCAAGGGGAAACAAGGCTCAGGCACGACAACGCAAGCTAGGCAATGCACGGCAAGGCAAGGAAAGGGTAACGCAAGGCAAGGCACGATCAGGCGAGGCAAGGCTAATGCACGACAAAGCAAGTCTAGGCAGTGCACGGCTAGGCAAGGAAAGAGTAACGGAAGGATAGGAAGGCAAGGCAAAGCAAGGCAAGGCAAGAGTAACGGAAGGAACGGCACGGCAAGCGGAAGCAAGGCTGAGGCACGACAACGCAAGGCTAGGCAATGCACGGCAAGGCAAGGAAAGGGTAACGCAAGGCAAGGCACGGTGAGGCAAGGCAAGGCTAAGGCACGAAAACGCAAGGCTAGGCAATGCACGGAAGGCAAACAAAGAGTAACGGAAGGCAAGAAAGGCAAGGGAAAGCAAGGCAAGGCAAGGGTAAGGGAAGGAACGGCACGTCAAGAGGAAACAAGGCTAAGGCACGACAACGCAAGCTAGGCAATGCACGGCAAGGCAAGGAAAGGGTAACACAAGGAAAGGCACGGTCAGTCGAGGCAAGGCTAATGCACGACAACGCAAGGCTAGGCAGTGCACGGCTAGGCAACGAAAGAGTAACAGAAGGAAAGGAAGGCAAGGCAAAGCAAGGCAAGGCAAGTGTAACAAAAGGCACGGCACGGCAAGGGGAAACAAGGGTAAGGCACGACATCGCAAGGTAGGCAATGCACGGCAAGGCAAGGAAAGGGTAACGCAAGGCAAGGCACGGTGAGGCAAGGCAAGGATAATGCACAACAACGCACGTCTAGGCAATGCACGGCAAGGCAAGGAAAAGGTAACGCAGGGGAAGTCACGGTCAGGCGAGGCAAGGCTAAGGCACGACAACGCAAGGCTAGGCAATGCAGGGAAGGCAAGCAAAGTGTAAGGGAAGGCAAGGAAGGCAAGGGAAAGCAAGGCAAGGCAAGGGTAACGGAAGGAACGGCACGGCAAGGGGAAACAAGGCTAAGGCACGGCAACGCACGGCGAGGCAAGGCACGGCCAGGCAAGGAAAGGGTAACGCAAGGCAAGGCTCTGTCAGGCGAGGCAAAGCTAAGGCACGACAACGCAAGGCTAGGCAATGCACGGAAGGTAAGCAAAGAGTAACGGAAGGCAAGGAAGGCAAGGGAAAGCAAGGCAAGTTAAGGGTAAGGGAAGGAACCCCACGGCAAGGGGAAACAAGGCTAAGGCACGACAACGCAAGCTAGGCAATGCACGGCAAGGCAAGGAAAGGGTAACGCAAGGCAAGGCACGGTCAGTCGAGTCAGGGCTAATGCACGACAACGCAAGGCTTGGCAGTGCAAGGCTAGGCAAGGAAAGAGTAACAGAAGGAAAGGAAGGCAAGGCAAAGCAATGCAAGGCAAGTGAAACAAAAGGCACGGCACGGCAATGGGAAACAAGGGTAATGCACGACAACGCAAGCTAGGCAATGCACGGCAAGGCAAGGAAAGGGTAACTTAAGGCAAGGCACGGTGAGTCAAGTCAAGGCTACTGCACAACAACGCACGGCCAGGCAATGCACGGCAAGGCAAGAAAGGGTAACGCAAGGGAAGTCACGGTCAGGCGAGGCAAGGCTACGGCACGACAACGCAAGGCTAGGCAATGCACGGAAGGTAAGCAAAGAGTAAAGGAAGGCAAGGAAGGCAAGGGAAAGCAAGGCAAGTCAAGAGTAAGGGAAGGAACGGCACGGCAAGGGGAAAGAAGGCTAAGGCACGACAACTCAAGCTGGGCAAAGCACGGCAAGGCTAGGAAAGGGTAACGCATGGCAAGGCACGGTCAGGCAAGGCAAGGCTAATGCACGAGAACGCAAAGCTAGGCAGTGCACGGCTAGGCAAGGAACGAGTAACGGAAGGAATGGAAGGCAAGGCAAAGCAAGGCAAGGCAAGTGTAACAAAAGGCACGGCACGGCAAGGGGAAACAAGGTTAAGGCACGACAACGCAAGCTAGGCAATGCACGGAAAGGCAAGGAAAGGGTAACGCAAGGCAAGGGAGGGTCAGGCGAGACAAGGCTAAGGCACGAAAACGCAAGGCTAGGCAATGCACGGAAGGCAAGCAAAGATTAACGGAAGGGAAGGAATGCAAGGCAAAGCAAGGTAACGCAAGCAAGGCTATGGCAAGGTCAAAAAAAGGCTACGGCACGACAACGCAAGGCTACGCAATGCACGGAAGGCAAGCAAAGAGTAACGGAAGACAAGGAAGGCAAGGCAAAGCAAGGCAACGCAAGCAAGGCTACGGCAAGGTGAAACAAGGCTAAGGCACGACAACGCACGGCTAGGCAATGCACGGCAAAGCAAGGAAAGGGTAACGCAAGGCAAGGCACGGTCAGGCAAGGTAAGGTTAATGCACGACAACGCAAGGCTAGGCAATGCACGGCAAGGCAAGGAAAGAGTAACGGAAGGCAAGGAATGCAAGGGAAAGCAAGGCAAGGCAAGAGTAACGGAAGGAACGGCACGTCAAGAGGAAACAAGGCTAAGGCACGACAACGCAAGCTAGGCAATGCACGGCAAGGCAAGGAAAGGGTAACGCAAGGCAAGGCACGGTCAGTCGAGGCAAGGCTAATGCACGACAACGCAAGGCTAGGCAGTGCACGGCTAGGCAAGGAAAGAGTAACAGAAGGAAAGGAAGGCAAGGCAAGTGTAACAAAAGGCACGGCACGGCAAGGGGAAACAAGGGTAAGGCACGACAACGCAAGGTAGGCAATGCACGGCAAGGCAAGGAAAGGGTAACGCAAGGCAAGGCACGGTGAGGAAAGGCAAGGCTAATGCACAACAACGCACGTCTAGGCAATGCACGGCAAGGCAAGGAAAGGGTAACGCAAGGGAAGTCACGGTCAGGCGAGGCAAGGCAAGGCACGACAACGCAAGGCTAGGCAATGCACGGAAGGCAAGCAAAGAGTAACGGAAGGCAAGGAAGGCAAGGGAAAGCAAGGCAAGGCAAAGGTAAAGTAAGGAACGGCACGGCAAGGGGAAACAAGGCTAAGGCACGGCAACGCACGGCTAGGCAATGCACGGCCAGGCAAGGAAAGGGTAACGCAAGGCAAGGCACGGTCAGGCAAGGCAAGGCAAATACACGACAACGCAAGGCTAGGCAGTGCACGGCTAGGCAAGGAACGAGTAACGGAAGGAATGGAAGGCAAGGCAAAGCAAGGCAAGGCAAGGTTAACGGAAGGAACGGCTCGGCAAGGGGAAACAAGGCTAAGGCACGGTAACGCACGGCTAGGCAATACACGGCCAGGCAAGGAAAGGGTAACACAAGGCAAGGCCCTGTCAGGCGAGGCAAGGGTAAGGCACGACAACGCAAGGCTAGGCAATGCACGGAAGGTAAGCAAAGAGTAACGGAAGGCAAGGAAGGCAAGGGAAATCAAGGCAAGTTAAGGGTAAGGGAAGGAACTGCACGGCAAGGGGAAACAAGGCTAAGGCACGACAACGCAAGCTAGGCAATGCACGGCAAGGCAAGGAAAGGGTAACGCAAGGCAAGGCACGATCAGGCGAGGCAAGGCTAATGCACGACAACGCAAGGCTAGGCAGTGCACGGCTAGGCAAGGAAAGAGTAACGGAAGGATAGGAAGGCAAGGCAAAGCAAGGCAAGGCAAGAGTAACGGAAGGAACGGCACGGCAAGCGGAAGCAAGGCTAAGGCACGACAACGCAAGGCTAGGCAATGCAGGTAAGGCAAGCAAAGAGTAACGGAAGGCAAGGAAGGCAAGGGAAATCAAGGCAAGTTAAGGGTAAGGGAAGGAACTGCACGGCAAGGGGAAACAAGGCTAAGGCACGACAACGCAAGCTAGGCAATGCACGGCAAGGCAAGGAAAGGGTAACGCAAGGCAAGGCACGATCAGGCGAGGCAAGGCTAAAGCACGACAACGCAAGGCTAGGCAGTGCACGGCTAGTTAAGGAAAGAGTAACGGAAGGATAGGAAGGCAAGGCAAAGCAAGGCAAGGCAAGATAACGGAAGGAACGGCACGGCAAGCGGAAGCAAGGCTAAGGCACGACAACGCAAGGCTAGGCAATGCACGGCAAGGCAAGAAAAGGGTAACGCAATGCAAGGCACGGTGAGGCAAGGCAAGGCTAAGGCACGAAAACGCAAGGCTAGGCAATGCACGGAAGGCAAACAAAGAGTAACGGAAGGCAAGAAAGGCAAGGGAAAGCAAGGCAAGGCAAGGGTAAGGGAAGGAACGGCACGTCAAGAGGAAACAAGGCTAAGGCACGACAACGCAAGGTAGGCAATGCACGGCAAGGCAAGGAAAGGGTAACGCAAGGCAAGGCACGGTGAGGCAAGGCAAGGCTAATGGCCAACAACGAACGTCTAGGCAATGCACGGCAAGGCAAGGAAAAGGTAACGCAAGGGAAGTCACGGTCAGGCGAGGCAAGGCTAAGGCACGACAACGCAAGGCTAGGCAATGCAGGGAAGGCAAGCAGAGTAACGGAAGGCAAGGACGGCAAGGGAAAGCAAGGCAAGGCAAGGGTAACGGAAGGAACGGCACGGCAAGGGGAAACAAGGCTAAGGCACGGCAACGCACGGCTAGGCAAGGCACGGCCAGGCAAGGAAAGTGTAACGCAAGGCAAGGCTCTGTCAGGCGAGGCAAAGCTAAGGCAGGACAACGCAAGGCTAGGCAATGCACGGAAGGTAAGCAAAGAGCAACGGAAGGCAAGGAAGGCAAGGGAAAGCAAGGCAAGTTAAGGGTAAGGGAAGGAACCGCACGGCAAGGGGAAACAAGGCTAAGGCACGACAACGCAAGCTAGGCAATGCACGGCAAGGCAAGGAAAGGGTAACGCAAGGAAAGGCACGGTCAGTCGAGGCAGGGCTAATGTACGACAACGCAAGGCTTGGCAGTGCAAGGCTAGGCAAGGAAAGAGTAACAGAAGGAAAGGAAGGCAAGGCAAATCAATGCAAGGCAAGTGAAAAAAAAGGCACGGCACGGCAAGGGGAAACAAGGGTAAGACACGACAACGCAAGCTAGGCAATGCACGGCAAGGCAAGGAAAGGGTAACGTAAGGCAAGGCACGGTGAGTCAAGTCAAGGCTAATGCACAACAACGCACGGCTAGGCAATGCACGGCAAGGCAAGGAAAGGGTAACGCAAGGGAAGTCACGGTCAGGCGAGGCAAGGCTACGGCACGACAACGCAAGGCTAGGCAATGCACGGAAGGCAAGCAAAGAGTAACAGAAGGGAAGGAATGCAAGGCAAAGCAAGGTAACGCAAGCAAGGCTATGGCAAGGTCAAAAAAAGGCTACGGCACGACAACGCAAGGCTACGCAATGCACGGAAGGCAAGCAAAGAGTAACGGAAGGCAAGGAAGGCAAGGCAAAGCAAGGCAACGCAAGCAAGGGTACGGCAAGGTGAAACAAGGCTAAGGCACGACAACGCACGGCTAGGCAATGCACGGCAAAGCAAGGAAAGGGTAACGCAAGGCAAGGCACGGTCAGGCAAGGTAAGGTTAATGCACGACAACGCAAGCCTAGGCAATGCACGGCAAGGCAAGGAAAGAGTAACGGAAGGCAAGGAATGCAATGGAAAGCAAGGCAAGGCAAGAGTAACGGAAGGAACGGCACGGCAAGGGGAAGCAAGGCTAAGGCACGACAACGCAAGGCTAGGCAATGCACGACAAGGCAAGGAAAGGGTAACGCAAGGCAAGGCACGGTGAGGCAAGGCAAGGCTAAGGCAAGAAAACGCAAGGCTAGGCAATGCACGGAAGGCAAGCAAAGTGTAACGGAAGGCAAGAAAGGCAAGGGAAAGCAAGGCAAGGCAAGGGTAAGGGAAGGAACGGCACGTCAAGGGGAAACAAGGCTAAGGCACGACAACGCAAGCTAGGCAATGCACGGCAAGGCAAGGAAAGGGTAACGCAAGGCAAGGCACGGTGAGGAAAGGCAAGGCTAATGCACAACAACGCACGTCTAGGCAATGCACGGCAAGGCAAGGAAAGGGTAACGCAAGGGAAGTCACGGTCAGGCGAGGCAAGGCTAAGGCACGACAACGCAAGGCTAGGCAATGCACGGAAGGCAAGCAAAGAGTAACGGAAGGCAAGGAAGGCAAGGCAAAGCAAGGCAAGGCAAAGGTAAAGGAAGGAACGGCACGGCAAGGGGAAACAAGGCTAAGGCACGGCAACGCACCGCTAGGCAATGCACGGCCAGGCAAGGAAAGGGTAACGCAAGGCAAGGCTCTGTCAGGCGAGGCAAGGCTAAGGCACGACAACGCAAGGCTAGGCAATGCACGGATGGTAAGCAAAGAGTAACGGAAGGCAAGAAAGGCAAGGGAAAGCAAGGCAAGGCAAGGGTTAGGGAAGGAACGGCACTGCAAGGGGAAACAAGGCTAAGGCACGACAACGCAAGCTAGGCAATGCACGGCAAGGCAAGGAAAGGGTAACGCAAGGCAAGGCACGGTCAGTCGAGGCAAGGCTAATGCACGACAACGCAAGGCTAGGCAGTGAACGGCTAGGCAAGGAAAGAGTAACAGAAGGAAAGGAAGGCAAGGCAAAGCAATGCAAGGCAAGTGTAACAAAAGGCACGGCACGGCAAGGGGAACCAAGGGTAAGGCACGACAACGCAAGGTAGGCAATGCACGGCAAGGCAAGGAAAGGGTAACGCAAGGCAAGGCACGGTGAGGCAAGGCAAGGCTAATGCACAACAACGCACGTCTAGGCAATGCACGGCAAGGCAAGGAAAAGGTAACGCAAGGGAAGTCACGGTCAGGCGAGGCAAGGCTAAGGCACGACAACGCAAGGCTAGGCATTGCACGGAAGGTGAGCAAAGAGCAACGGAAGGCAAGGAAGGTAAGGGAAAGCAAGGCAAGTTAAGGTTAAGGGAAGGAACGGCACGGCAAGGGGAAACAAGGCTAAGGCACGACAACGCAATCTAGGCAATGCACGGCAAGGCAAGGAAAGGGTAACCCAAGGCAAGCCACGGTCAGGAAATGCAAGGCTAATGCACGACAACGGAAGGCTAGGCAATGCACGGCAAGGCAAGGAAAGACTAACGGAATGTAAGGAATGCAAGGGAAAGCAAGGCAAGGCAAGAGTAACGGAAGGAACGGCACGGCAAGGGGAAACAAGGCTAAGGCACGACAACGCAAGGCTAGGCAAAGCACGGCAAGGCAAGGAAAGGGTAACGCAAGGCAAGGCACGGTGAGGCAAGGCAAGGCCAATGCACGACAACGCACGACTAGGCAAAGCAAGGCAAGGGAAGGAGAGGGTAACGCAAGGCAAGGCACGGTCAAGCGAGGCAAGGCTAAGGCACGACAATGCAAGGCTAGGCAATGCATGGAAGGTAAGCAAAGAGTAACGGAAGGCAAGGAAGGCAAGGGAAAGCAAGGCAAGTTAAGAGTAAGGGAAGGAACGGCACGGCAAGGGGAAACAACGCTAAGGCAAGACAACGCCAGCTAGGAAATGCACGGCAAGGCAAGGAAAGGGTAACGCAAGGCAAGGCACGGTCAGTCGAGGCAAGGCTAATGCACGACAACGCAAGGCTTGGCAGTGCACGGCTAGGCAAGGAAAGCGTAACAGAAGGAAAGGAAGGCAAGGCAAAGCAAGGCAAGGCAAGTGTAACAAAAGCCACGGCACGGCAAGGGGAAACAAGGCTAAGGCACGACAACGCAAGCTAGGCAATGCACGGCAAGGCAAGGAAAGGGTAACGCAAGGGAAGTCACGGTCAGGCGAGGCGAGGCTAAGGCACGACAACGCAAGGCTAGGCAATGCACCGAAGGCAAGCAAAGAGTAACGGAAGGCAAGGAAGGCAAGGGAAAGCAAGGCAAGGCAAAGGTAAAGGAAGGAACGGCACGGCAAGGGGAAACAAGGCTAAGGCACGGCAACGCACCGCTAGGCAATGCACGGCCAGGCAAGGAAAGGGTAACGCAAGGCAAGGCACGGTCAGGCAAGGTAAGGCTAATGCGCGACAACTCAAGGCTACGCAATGCACGGCAAGGCAAGGAAAGAGTAACGAAAGGCAAGGAATGCAAGGGAAAGCAAGGCAAGGCAAGAGTAAAGGAAGGCAAGGAATGCAAGGGAAAGCAAGGAAAGGCAAGAGTAAAGGAAGGAACGGCACGGCAAGGGGAAGGAAGGCTAAGGCACGACAACGCAAGGCTATGCAATGCACGGCAAGGCAAGGAAAGGGTAACGCAAGGCAAGGCACGGTGAGGTAAGGCAAGGCTAAGGCACGAAAACGCAAGGCTAGGCAATGCACAGAAGGCAAGCAAAGAGTAACGGAAGGCAAGAAAGGCAAGGGAAAGCAAGGCAAGGCAAGGGTAAGGGAAGGAACGGCACGTCAAGGGGAAACAAGGCTAAGGCACGACAACGCAAGCTAGGCAATGCACGGCAAGGCAAGGAAAGGGTAACGCAAGGCAAGGCACGGTGAGGCAAGGCAAGGCTAATGCACGACAACGCACGGCTTGGCAAAGCAAGGCAAGGGAAAGAGAGGGTAACGCAAGGCAAGGCAAGGTCAAGTGAGGCAAGGCTAAGGAACGACAACGCAAGGCTTGGCAATGAACGGAAGGTAAACAAAGAGTAACGGAAGGCAAGGAAGGCAAGGGAAAGCAAGTCAAGGCAAGGGTAAGGGAAGGAAGGGCACGGCAAGGGGAAACAAGGCTAAGGCACGACAACGCAAGCTAGGCAATGCACGGCAAGGCAAGGAAAGGGTAACGCACGGCAAGGCACGGTCAGTCGAGGCAAGGCTAATGCTCGACAACGCAAGGCTAGGCAGTGCACTGCTAGGCAAGGAACGAGTAACGGAAGGAATGGAAGGCAAGGCAAAGCAAGGCAAGGCAAGTGTAACAAAAGGCACGGCACGGCAAGGGGAAACAAGGCTAAGGCACGACAACGCAAGCTAGGCAATGCACGGAAAGGCAAGGAAAGGGTAACGCAAGGCAAGGCAGGGTCAGGCGAGACAAGGCTAAGGCACGAAAACGCAAGGCTAGGCAATGCACGGAAGGCAAGCAAAGAGTAACGGAAGGCAAGGAATGCAAGGCAAAGCAAGGCAACGCAAGCAAGGCTACGGAAAGGTGAAACAAGGCTAAGGCACGACAACGCACGGCTAGGCAATGCACGGAAAAGAAAGGAAAGGGTAACGCAAGGCACGGCACGGTCAGGCATGGTAAGGTTAATGCACGACAACGCAAGGCTAGGCAATGCACGGGAAGGCAAGCAAAGAGTAACGGAAGGCAAGGAATGCAAGGGAAAGCAAGGCAAGGCAAGAGTAACGGAAGGAACGGCACGGCAAGGGGAAGCAAGGCTAAGGCACGACAACGCAAGGCTAGGCAATGCACGGCAAGTCAAGGAAAGGGTAACGCAAGGCAAGGCACGGTGAGGCAAGGCAAGGCTAAGGCACGACAACGCAAGGTAGGCAATGCACGGAAGGCAAGCAAAGAGTAACGGAAGGCAAGAAAGTCAAGGGAAAGCAAGGGAAGGCAAGGGTAAGGGAAGGAACGGCACGTCAAGGGGAAACAAGGCTAAGGCACGACAACGCAAGCTAGGCAATGCACGGCAAGGCAAGGAAAGGGTAACGCAAGGCAAGGCACGGTGAGGCAAGGCAAGGCTAATGCACGACAACGCACGGCTAGGCAAAGCAAGGCAAGGGAAAGAGAGGGTAAGGCAAGGCAAGGCAGGGTCAAGCGAGGCAAGGCTAAGGCACGACAACGCAAGGCTAGGCAATGCACGAAAGGTAAGCAAAGAGTATCGGAAGGCAAGGAAGGCAAGGGAAAGCAAGGCAAGTTAAGAGTAAGGGAAGGAACGGCACGGCAAGGGGAAACAAGGCTAAGGCACGACAACGCAAGGCTAGGCAGTGCACGGCTAGGAAAGGAACGAGTAACGGAAGGAATGGAAGGCAAGGCAAAGAAAGGCAAGGCAAGTGTAACAAAAGGCACGGCACGGCAAGGGGAAACAAGGCTAAGGCACGACAACGGAAGCCAGGCAATGCACGGCAAGGCAAGGAAAAGGTAACGCAAGGCAAGGCACCGTCAGTCGAGGCAAGGCTAATGCACGACAACGCAAGGCTTGGCAGTGCACGGCTAGGCAAGGAAAGAGTAACAGAAGGAAAGGAAGGCAAGGCAAAGCAATGCAAGGCAAGTGAAACAAATGGCACGGCACGGCAAGGGGAAACAAGGGTAAGGCACGACAACGCATGCTAGGCAATGCACGGCAAGGCAAGGAAAGGGTAACGCAAGGCAAGGCACGGTTAGGCAACGCAAGGCTAATGCACAACAACGCACGGCTAGGCAATTCACTGGAAGGCAAGGAAAGGGTAAAGCAAAGGAAGTCACGGTCAGGCGAGGTAAGGCTAAGGCACGACAACGCAAGGCTAGGCAATGCAGGTAAGGCAAGCAAAGAGTAACGGAAGGCAAGGAAGGCAAGGGAAAGCAAGGCAAGTTAAGGGTAAGGGAAGGAACTGCACGGCAAGGGGAAACAAGGCTCAGGCACGACAACGCAAGCTAGGCAATGCACGGCAAGGCAAGGAAAGGGTAACGCAAGGCAAGGCACGATCAGGCGAGGCAAGGCTAATGCACGACAAAGCAAGTCTAGGCAGTGCACGGCTAGGCAAGGAAAGAGTAACGGAAGGATAGGAAGGCAAGGCAAAGCAAGGCAAGGCAAGAGTAACGGAAGGAACGGCACGGCAAGCGGAAGCAAGGCTGAGGCACGACAACGCAAGGCTAGGCAATGCACGGCAAGGCAAGGAAAGGGTAACGCAAGGCAAGGCACGGTGAGGCAAGGCAAGGCTAAGGCACGAAAACGCAAGGCTAGGCAATGCACGGAAGGCAAACAAAGAGTAACGGAAGGCAAGAAAGGCAAGGGAAAGCAAGGCAAGGCAAGGGTAAGGGAAGGAACGGCACGTCAAGAGGAAACAAGGCTAAGGCACGACAACGCAAGCTAGGCAATGCACGGCAAGGCAAGGAAAGGGTAACACAAGGAAAGGCACGGTCAGTCGAGGGAAGGCTAATGCACGACAACGCAAGGCTAGGCAGTGCACGGCTAGGCAACGAAAGAGTAACAGAAGGAAAGGAAGGCAAGGCAAAGCAAGGCAAGGCAAGTGTAACAAAAGGCACGGCACGGCAAGGGGAAACAAGGGTAAGGCACGACATCGCAAGGTAGGCAATGCACGGCAAGGCAAGGAAAGGGTAACGCAAGGCAAGGCACGGTGAGGCAAGGCAAGGATAATGCACAACAACGCACGTCTAGGCAATGCACGGCAAGGCAAGGAAAAGGTAACGCAGGGGAAGTCACGGTCAGGCGAGGCAAGGCTAAGGCACGACAACGCAAGGCTAGGCAATGCAGGGAAGGCAAGCAAAGTGTAAGGGAAGGCAAGGAAGGCAAGGGAAAGCAAGGCAAGGCAAGGGTAACGGAAGGAACGGCACGGCAAGGGGAAACAAGGCTAAGGCACGGCAACGCACGGCTAGGCAAGGCACGGCCAGGCAAGGAAAGGGTAACGCAAGGCAAGGCTCTGTCAGGCGAGGCAAAGCTAAGGCACGACAACGCAAGGCTAGGCAATGCACGGAAGGTAAGCAAAGAGTAACGGAAGGCAAGGAAGGCAAGGGAAAGCAAGGCAAGTTAAGGGTAAGGGAAGGAACCCCACGGCAAGGGGAAACAAGGCTAAGGCACGACAACGCAAGCTAGGCAATGCACGGCAAGGCAAGGAAAGGGTAACGCAAGGCAAGGCACGGTCAGTCGAGTCAGGGCTAATGCACGACAACGCAAGGCTTGGCAGTGCAAGGCTAGGCAAGGAAAGAGTAACAGAAGGAAAGGAAGGCAAGGCAAAGCAATGCAAGGCAAGTGAAACAAAAGGCACGGCACGGCAATGGGAAACAAGGGTAATGCACGACAACGCAAGCTAGGCAATGCACGGCAAGGCAAGGAAAGGGTAACTTAAGGCAAGGCACGGTGAGTCAAGTCAAGGCTACTGCACAACAACGCACGGCCAGGCAATGCACGGCAAGGCAAGAAAGGGTAACGCAAGGGAAGTCACGGTCAGGCGAGGCAAGGCTACGGCACGACAACGCAAGGCTAGGCAATGCACGGAAGGTAAGCAAAGAGTAAAGGAAGGCAAGGAAGGCAAGGGAAAGCAAGGCAAGTCAAGAGTAAGGGAAGGAACGGCACGGCAAGGGGAAAGAAGGCTAAGGCACGACAACTCAAGCTGGGCAAAGCACGGCAAGGCTAGGAAAGGGTAACGCATGGCAAGGCACGGTCAGGCAAGGCAAGGCTAATGCACGAGAACGCAAAGCTAGGCAGTGCACGGCTAGGCAAGGAACGAGTAACGGAAGGAATGGAAGGCAAGGCAAAGCAAGGCAAGGCAAGTGTAACAAAAGGCACGGCACGGCAAGGGGAAACAAGGTTAAGGCACGACAACGCAAGCTAGGCAATGCACGGAAAGGCAAGGAAAGGGTAACGCAAGGCAAGGGAGGGTCAGGCGAGACAAGGCTAAGGCACGAAAACGCAAGGCTAGGCAATGCACGGAAGGGAAGCAAAGATTAACGGAAGGGAAGGAATGCAAGGCAAAGCAAGGTAACGCAAGCAAGGCTATGGCAAGGTCAAAAAAAGGCTACGGCACGACAACGCAAGGCTACGCAATGCACGGAAGGCAAGCAAAGAGTAACGGAAGACAAGGAAGGCAAGGCAAAGCAAGGCAACGCAAGCAAGGCTACGGCAAGGTGAAACAAGGCTAAGGCACGACAACGCACGGCTAGGCAATGCACGGCAAAGCAAGGAAAGGGTAACGCAAGGCAAGGCACGGTCAGGCAAGGTAAGGTTAATGCACGACAACGCAAGGCTAGGCAATGCACGGCAAGGCAAGGAAAGAGTAACGGAAGGCAAGGAATGCAAGGGAAAGCAAGGCAAGGCAAGAGTAACGGAAGGAACGGCACGTCAAGAGGAAACAAGGCTAAGGCACGACAACGCAAGCTAGGCAATGCACGGCAAGGCAAGGAAAGGGTAACGCAAGGCAAGGCACGGTCAGTCGAGGCAAGGCTAATGCACGACAACGCAAGGCTAGGCAGTGCACGGCTAGGCAAGGAAAGAGTAACAGAAGGAAAGGAAGGCAAGGCAAGTGTAACAAAAGGCACGGCACGGCAAGGGGAAACAAGGGTAAGGCACGACAACGCAAGGTAGGCAATGCACGGCAAGGCAAGGAAAGGGTAACGCAAGGCAAGGCACGGTGAGGAAAGGCAAGGCTAATGCACAACAACGCACGTCTAGGCAATGCACGGCAAGGCAAGGAAAGGGTAACGCAAGGGAAGTCACGGTCAGGCGAGGCAAGGCAAGGCACGACAACGCAAGGCTAGGCAATGCACGGAAGGCAAGCAAAGAGTAACGGAAGGCAAGGAAGGCAAGGGAAAGCAAGGCAAGGCAAAGGTAAAGTAAGGAACGGCACGGCAAGGGGAAACAAGGCTAAGGCACGGCAACGCACGGCTAGGCAATGCACGGCCAGGCAAGGAAAGGGTAACGCAAGGCAAGGCACGGTCAGGCAAGGCAAGGCAAATACACGACAACGCAAGGCTAGGCAGTGCACGGCTAGGCAAGGAACGAGTAACGGAAGGAATGGAAGGCAAGGCAAAGCAAGGCAAGGCAAGGTTAACGGAAGGAACGGCTCGGCAAGGGGAAACAAGGCTAAGGCACGGTAACGCACGGCTAGGCAATACACGGCCAGGCAAGGAAAGGGTAACGCAAGGCAAGGCCCTGTCAGGCGAGGCAAGGGTAAGGCACGACAACGCAAGGCTAGGCAATGCACGGAAGGTAAGCAAAGAGTAACGGAAGGCAAGGAAGGCAAGGGAAATCAAGGCAAGTTAAGGGTAAGGGAAGGAACTGCACGGCAAGGGGAAACAAGGCTAAGGCACGACAACGCAAGCTAGGCAATGCACGGCAAGGCAAGGAAAGGGTAACGCAAGGCAAGGCACGATCAGGCGAGGCAAGGCTAATGCACGACAACGCAAGGCTAGGCAGTGCACGGCTAGGCAAGGAAAGAGTAACGGAAGGATAGGAAGGCAAGGCAAAGCAAGGCAAGGCAAGAGTAACGGAAGGAACGGCACGGCAAGCGGAAGCAAGGCTAAGGCACGACAACGCAAGGCTAGGCAATGCAGGTAAGGCAAGCAAAGAGTAACGGAAGGCAAGGAAGGCAAGGGAAATCAAGGCAAGTTAAGGGTAAGGGAAGGAACTGCACGGCAAGGGGAAACAAGGCTAAGGCACGACAACGCAAGCTAGGCAATGCACGGCAAGGCAAGGAAAGGGTAACGCAAGGCAAGGCACGATCAGGCGAGGCAAGGCTAAAGCACGACAACGCAAGGCTAGGCAGTGCACGGCTAGTTAAGGAAAGAGTAACGGAAGGATAGGAAGGCAAGGCAAAGCAAGGCAAGGCAAGATAACGGAAGGAACGGCACGGCAAGCGGAAGCAAGGCTAAGGCACGACAACGCAAGGCTAGGCAATGCACGGCAAGGCAAGAAAAGGGTAACGCAATGCAAGGCACGGTGAGGCAAGGCAAGGCTAAGGCACGAAAACGCAAGGCTAGGCAATGCACGGAAGGCAAACAAAGAGTAACGGAAGGCAAGAAAGGCAAGGGAAAGCAAGGCAAGGCAAGGGTAAGGGAAGGAACGGCACGTCAAGAGGAAACAAGGCTAAGGCACGACAACGCAAGGTAGGCAATGCACGGCAAGGCAAGGAAAGGGTAACGCAAGGCAAGGCACGGTGAGGCAAGGCAAGGCTAATGGCCAACAACGAACGTCTAGGCAATGCACGGCAAGGCAAGGAAAAGGTAACGCAAGGGAAGTCACGGTCAGGCGAGGCAAGGCTAAGGCACGACAACGCAAGGCTAGGCAATGCAGGGAAGGCAAGCAGAGTAACGGAAGGCAAGGACGGCAAGGGAAAGCAAGGCAAGGCAAGGGTAACGGAAGGAACGGCACGGCAAGGGGAAACAAGGCTAAGGCACGGCAACGCACGGCTAGGCAAGGCACGGCCAGGCAAGGAAAGTGTAACGCAAGGCAAGGCTCTGTCAGGCGAGGCAAAGCTAAGGCAGGACAACGCAAGGCTAGGCAATGCACGGAAGGTAAGCAAAGAGCAACGGAAGGCAAGGAAGGCAAGGGAAAGCAAGGCAAGTTAAGGGTAAGGGAAGGAACCGCACGGCAAGGGGAAACAAGGCTAAGGCACGACAACGCAAGCTAGGCAATGCACGGCAAGGCAAGGAAAGGGTAACGCAAGGAAAGGCACGGTCAGTCGAGGCAGGGCTAATGTACGACAACGCAAGGCTTGGCAGTGCAAGGCTAGGCAAGGAAAGAGTAACAGAAGGAAAGGAAGGCAAGGCAAATCAATGCAAGGCAAGTGAAAAAAAAGGCACGGCACGGCAAGGGGAAACAAGGGTAAGACACGACAACGCAAGCTAGGCAATGCACGGCAAGGCAAGGAAAGGGTAACGTAAGGCAAGGCACGGTGAGTCAAGTCAAGGCTAATGCACAACAACGCACGGCTAGGCAATGCACGGCAAGGCAAGGAAAGGGTAACGCAAGGGAAGTCACGGTCAGGCGAGGCAAGGCTACGGCACGACAACGCAAGGCTAGGCAATGCACGGAAGGCAAGCAAAGAGTAACAGAAGGGAAGGAATGCAAGGCAAAGCAAGGTAACGCAAGCAAGGCTATGGCAAGGTCAAAAAAAGGCTACGGCACGACAACGCAAGGCTACGCAATGCACGGAAGGCAAGCAAAGAGTAACGGAAGGCAAGGAAGGCAAGGCAAAGCAAGGCAACGCAAGCAAGGGTACGGCAAGGTGAAACAAGGCTAAGGCACGACAACGCACGGCTAGGCAATGCACGGCAAAGCAAGGAAAGGGTAACGCAAGGCAAGGCACGGTCAGGCAAGGTAAGGTTAATGCACGACAACGCAAGCCTAGGCAATGCACGGCAAGGCAAGGAAAGAGTAACGGAAGGCAAGGAATGCAATGGAAAGCAAGGCAAGGCAAGAGTAACGGAAGGAACGGCACGGCAAGGGGAAGCAAGGCTAAGGCACGACAACGCAAGGCTAGGCAATGCACGACAAGGCAAGGAAAGGGTAACGCAAGGCAAGGCACGGTGAGGCAAGGCAAGGCTAAGGCAAGAAAACGCAAGGCTAGGCAATGCACGGAAGGCAAGCAAAGTGTAACGGAAGGCAAGAAAGGCAAGGGAAAGCAAGGCAAGGCAAGGGTAAGGGAAAGAACGGCACGTCAAGGGGAAACAAGGCTAAGGCACGACAACGCAAGCTAGGCAATGCACGGCAAGGCAAGGAAAGGGTAACGCAAGGCAAGGCACGGTGAGGAAAGGCAAGGCTAATGCACAACAACGCACGTCTAGGCAATGCACGGCAAGGCAAGGAAAGGGTAACGCAAGGGAAGTCACGGTCAGGCGAGGCAAGGCTAAGGCACGACAACGCAAGGCTAGGCAATGCACGGAAGGCAAGCAAAGAGTAACGGAAGGCAAGGAAGGCAAGGGAAAGCAAGGCAAGGCAAAGGTAAAGGAAGGAACGGCACGGCAAGGGGAAACAAGGCTAAGGCACGGCAACGCACCGCTAGGCAATGCACGGCCAGGCAAGGAAAGGGTAACGCAAGGCAAGGCTCTGTCAGGCGAGGCAAGGCTAAGGCACGACAACGCAAGGCTAGGCAATGCACGGATGGTAAGCAAAGAGTAACGGAAGGCAAGAAAGGCAAGGGAAAGCAAGGCAAGGCAAGGGTTAGGGAAGGAACGGCACTGCAAGGGGAAACAAGGCTAAGGCACGACAACGCAAGCTAGGCAATGCACGGCAAGGCAAGGAAAGGGTAACGCAAGGCAAGGCACGGTCAGTCGAGGCAAGGCTAATGCACGACAACGCAAGGCTAGGCAGTGAACGGCTAGGCAAGGAAAGAGTAACAGAAGGAAAGGAAGGCAAGGCAAAGCAATGCAAGGCAAGTGTAACAAAAGGCACGGCACGGCAAGGGGAACCAAGGGTAAGGCACGACAACGCAAGGTAGGCAATGCACGGCAAGGCAAGGAAAGGGTAACGCAAGGCAAGGCACGGTGAGGCAAGGCAAGGCTAATGCACAACAACGCACGTCTAGGCAATGCACGGCAAGGCAAGGAAAAGGTAACGCAAGGGAAGTCACGGTCAGGCGAGGCAAGGCTAAGGCACGACAACGCAAGGCTAGGCATTGCACGGAAGGTAAGCAAAGAGCAACGGAAGGCAAGGAAGGTAAGGGAAAGCAAGGCAAGTTAAGGTTAAGGGAAGGAACGGCACGGCAAGGGGAAACAAGGCTAAGGCACGACAACGCAATCTAGGCAATGCACGGCAAGGCAAGGAAAGGGTAACCCAAGGCAAGCCACGGTCAGGAAATGCAAGGCTAATGCACGACAACGGAAGGCTAGGCAATGCACGGCAAGGCAAGGAAAGACTAACGGAATGTAAGGAATGCAAGGGAAAGCAAGGCAAGGCAAGAGTAACGGAAGGAACGGCACGGCAAGGGGAAACAAGGCTAAGGCACGACAACGCAAGGCTAGGCAAAGCACGGCAAGGCAAGGAAAGGGTAACGCAAGGCAAGGCACGGTGAGGCAAGGCAAGGCCAATGCACGACAACGCACGGCTAGGCAAAGCAAGGCAAGGGAAGGAGAGGGTAACGCAAGGCAAGGCACGGTCAAGCGAGGCAAGGCTAAGGCACGACAATGCAAGGCTAGGCAATGCATGGAAGGTAAACAAAGAGTAACGGAAGGCAAGGAAGGCAAGGGAAAGCAAGGCAAGTTAAGAGTAAGGGAAGGAACGGCACGGCAAGGGGAAACAACGCTAAGGCAAGACAACGCCAGCTAGGAAATGCACGGCAAGGCAAGGAAAGGGTAACGCAAGGCAAGGCACGGTCAGTCGAGGCAAGGCTAATGCACGACAACGCAAGGCTTGGCAGTGCACGGCTAGGCAAGGAAAGCGTAACAGAAGGAAAGGAAGGCAAGGCAAAGCAAGGCAAGGCAAGTGTAACAAAAGCCACGGCACGGCAAGGGGAAACAAGGCTAAGGCACGACAACGCAAGCTAGGCAATGCACGGAAAGGCAAGGAAAGGGTAACGCAAGGCAAGGCAGGGTCAGGCGAGACAAGGCTAAGGCACGAAAACGCAAGGCTAGGCAATGCACGGAAGGCAAGCAAAGAGTAACGGAAGGCAAGGAATGCAAGGCAAAGCAAGGCAACGCAAGCAAGGCTACGGCAAGGTGAAACAAGGCTAAGGCACGACAACGCACGGCTAGGCAATGCACGGCAAAGAAAGGAAAGGGTAACGCAAGGCAAGGCACGGTCAGGCAAGGTAAGGTTAATGCACGACAACGCAAGGCTAGGCAATGCACGGGAAGGCAAGCAAAGAGTAACGGAAGGCAAGGAATGCAAGGGAAAGCAAGGCAAGGCAAGAGTAACGGAAGGAACGGCACGGCAAGGGGAAGCAAGGCTAAGGCACGACAACGCAAGGCTAGGCAATGCACGGCAAGTCAAGGAAAGGGTAACGCAAGGCAAGGCACGGTGAGGCAAGGCAAGGCTAAGGCACGAAAACGCAAGACTAGGCAATGCACGGAAGGCAATCAAAGAGTAACGGAAGGCAAGAAAGGCAAGGGAAAGCAAGGCAAGGCAAGGGTAAGGGAAGGAACGGCACGTCAAGGGGAAACAAGGCTAAGGCACGACAACGCAAGCTAGGCAATGCACGGCAAGGCAAGGAAATGGTAACGCAAGGCAAGGCACGGTCAGTCGAGGCAAGGCTAATGCACGACAACGCAAGGCTAGGCAGTGCACGGCTAGGCAAGGAAAGAGTAACAGAAGGAAAGGAAGGCAAGGCAAAGCAAGGCAAGGCAAGTGTAACAAAAGGCACGGCACGGCAAGGGGAAACAAGGGTAAGGCACGACAACGCAAGGTAGGCAATGCACGGCAAGGCAAGGAAAGGGTAACGCAAGGCAAGGCACGATCAGGCGAGGCAAGGCTAATGCACGACAACGCAAGGCTTGGCAGTGCACGGCTAGGCAAGGAAAGCGTAATAGAAGGAAAGGAAGGCCAGGCAAAGCAATGCAAGGCAAGTGAAACCAAAGGCACGACACGGCAAGGGGAAACAAGGCTAAGGCACGACAACGCAAGCTAGGCAATGCACGGCAAGGCAAGGAAAGGGTAACGCAAGGCAAGGCACGGTCAGTCGAGGCAAGGCTAATGCACGACAACGCAAGGCTTGGCAGTGCACGGAAAGGCAAGGAAAGCGTAACAGAAGGAAAGGAAGGCAAGGCAAAGCAAAGCAAGGCAAGTGAAACAAAAGGCACGGCACGGCAAGGGGAAACAAGGCTAAGGCACGACAACGCAAGCTAGGCAATGCACGGCAAGGCAAGGAAAGGGTAACGCAAGGCAAGGCACTGTCAGGCGAGGCAAGGCTAATGCACGACAACGCAAGGTTAGGCAATGCACGGAAGGTAAGCAAAGAGTAACGGAAGGCAAGGAAGGCAAGGGAAAGCAAGGCATGGCAAGGGTAACGGAAGGAACGGCACGGCAAGGTGAAACAAGGCTAAGGCACGGCAACGCACGGCTAGGCAATACACGGCCAGGCAAGGAAAGGGTAACGCAAGGCAAGGCACGGTCAGTCGAGGCAAGGCTAATGCACGACAACGCAAGGCTAGGCAGTGCAAGGCTAGGGAAGGAAAGAGTAACAGAAGGAAAGGAAGGCAAGGCAAAGCAATGCAAGGCAAGTGAAACAAAAGGCACGGCACGGCAAGGGGAACCAAGGGTAAGGCACGACAACGCAAGCTAGGCAATGCACGGCAAGGCAAGGAAAGGGTAACGTAAGGCAAGGCACGGTGAGTCAAGGCAAGGCTAATGCACAACAACGCACGGCTAGGCAATGCACGGCAAGGCAAGGAAAGGGTAACGCAAGGGAAGTCACGGTCAGGCGAGGCAAGGCTACGGCACGACAACGCAAGGCTAGGAAATGCACGGAAGGTAAGCAAAGAGTAACGGAAGGCAAGGAAGGCAAGGGAAAGCAAGGGAAGTCAAGAGTAAGGGAAGGAACGGCACGGCAAGGGGAAACAAGGCTAAGGCACGACGACGCAAGCTAGGCAAAGCACGGCCAGGCAAGGAAAGGGTAACGCAAGGCAAGGCTCTGTCAGGCGAGGCAAGGCTAAGGCACGACAACGCAAGGCTAGGCAATGCACGGAAGGCAAGCAAAGAGTAACGGAAGGCAAGGAATGCAAGGCAAAGCAAGGCAACGCAAGCAAGGCTACGGCAAGGTGAAACAAGGCTAAGGCACGACAACGCACGGCTAGGCAATGCACGGCAAAGAAAGGAAAGGGTAACGCAAGGCAAGGCACGGTCAGGCAAGGTAAGGTTAATGCACGACAACGCAAGGCTAGGCAATGCACGGGAAGGCAAGCAAAGAGTAACGGAAGGCAAGGAATGCAAGGGAAAGCAAGGCAAGGCAAGAGTAACGGAAGGAACGGCACGGCAAGGGGAAGCAAGGCTAAGGCACGACAACGCAAGGCTAGGCAATGCACGGCAAGTCAAGGAAAGGGTAACGCAAGGCAAGGCACGGTGAGGCAAGGCAAGGCTAAGGCACGACAACGCAAGGTAGGCAATGCACGGAAGGCAAGCAAAGAGTAACGGAAGGCAAGAAAGTCAAGGGAAAGCAAGGGAAGGCAAGGGTAAGGGAAGGAACGGCACGTCAAGGGGAAACAAGGCTAAGGCACGACAACGCAAGCTAGGCAATGTACGGCAAGGCAAAGAAAGGGTAACGCAAGGCAAGGCACGGTGAGGCAAGGCAAGGCTAATGCACGACAACGCACGGCTAGGCAAAGCAAGGCAAGGGAAAGAGAGGGTAACGCAAGGCAAGGCAGGGTCAAGCGAGGCAAGGCTAAGGCACGACAACGCAAGGCTAGGCAATGCACGAAAGGTAAGCAAAGAGTATCGGAAGGCAAGGAAGGCAAGGGAAAGCAAGGCAAGTTAAGAGTAAGGGAAGGAACGGCACGGCAAGGGGAAACAAGGCTAAGGCACGACAACGCAAGGCTAGGCAGTGCACGGCTAGGAAAGGAACGAGTAACGGAAGGAATGGAAGGCAAGGCAAAGAAAGGCAAGGCAAGTGTAACAAAAGGCACGGCACGGCAAGGGGAAACAAGGCTAAGGCACGACAACGGAAGCCAGGCAATGCACGGCAAGGCAAGGAAAAGGTAACGCAAGGCAAGGCACCGTCAGTCGAGGCAAGGCTAATGCACGACAACGCAAGGCTTGGCAGTGCACGGCTAGGCAAGGAAAGAGTAACAGAAGGAAAGGAAGGCAAGGCAAAGCAATGCAAGGCAAGTGAAACAAATGGCACGGCACGGAAAGGGGAAACAAGGGTAAGGCACGACAACGCAGGCTAGGCAATGCACGGCAAGGCAAGGAAAGGGTAACGCAAGGCAAGGCACGGTTAGGCAAGGCAAGGCTAATGCACAACAACGCACGGCTAGGCAATGCACGGCCAGGCAAGGAAAGGGTAACGCAAGGCAAGGCTCTGTCCGGCGAGGCAAGGGTAAGGCACGACAACGCAAGGCTAGGCAATGCACGGAAGCTAAGCAAAGAGTAACGGAAGGCAAGGAAGGCAAGGGAAAGCAAGGCAAGTTAAGGGTAAGGGAAGGAACTGCACGGCAAGGGGAAACAAGGCTCAGGCACGACAACGCAAGCTAGGCAATGCACGGCAAGGCAAGGAAAGGGTAACGCAAGGCAAGGCACGATCAGGCGAGGCAAGGCTAATGCACGACAAAGCAAGGCTAGGCAGTGCACGGCTAGGCAAGGAAAGAGTAACGGAAGGATAGTAAGGCAAGGCAAAGCAAGGCAAGGCAAGAGTAACGGAAGGAACGGCACGGCAAGCGGATGCAAGGCTGAGGCACGACAACGCAAGGCTAGGCAATGCACGGCAAGGCAAGGAAAGGGTAACGCAAGGCAAGGCACGGTGAGGCAAGGCAAGGCTAAGGCACGAAAACGCAAGGCTACGCAATGCACGGAAGGCAAGCAAAGAGTAACGGAAGGCAAGGAAGGCAAGGCAAAGCAAGGCAACGCAAGCAAGGGTACGGCAAGGTGAAACAAGGCTAAGGCACGACAACGCACGGCTAGGCAATGCACGGCAAAGCAAGGAAAGGGTAACGCAAGGCAAGGCACGGTCAGGCAAGGTAAGGTTAATGCACGACAACGCAAGCCTAGGCAATGCACGGCAAGGCAAGGAAAGAGTAACGGAAGGCAAGGAATGCAATGGAAAGCAAGGCAAGGCAAGAGTAACGGAAGGAACGGCACGGCAAGGGGAAGCAAGGCTAAGGCACGACAACGCAAGGCTAGGCAATGCACGACAAGGCAAGGAAAGGGTAACGCAAGGCAAGGCACGGTGAGGCAAGGCAAGGCTAAGGCAAGAAAACGCAAGGCTAGGCAATGCACGGAAGGCAAGCAAAGTGTAACGGAAGGCAAGAAAGGCAAGGGAAAGCAAGGCAAGGCAAGGGTAAGGGAAGGAACGGCACGTCAAGGGGAAACAAGGCTAAGGCACGACAACGCAAGCTAGGCAATGCACGGCAAGGCAAGGAAAGGGTAACGCAAGGCAAGGCACGGTGAGGAAAGGCAAGGCTAATGCACAACAACGCACGTCTAGGCAATGCACGGCAAGGCAAGGAAAGGGTAACGCAAGGGAAGTCACGGTCAGGCGAGGCAAGGCTAAGGCACGACAACGCAAGGCTAGGCAATGCACGGAAGGCAAGCAAAGAGTAACGGAAGGCAAGGAAGGCAAGGCAAAGCAAGGCAAGGCAAAGGTAAAGGAAGGAACGGCACGGCAAGGGGAAACAAGGCTAAGGCACGGCAACGCACCGCTAGGCAATGCACGGCCAGGCAAGGAAAGGGTAACGCAAGGCAAGGCTCTGTCAGGCGAGGCAAGGCTAAGGCACGACAACGCAAGGCTAGGCAATGCACGGATGGTAAGCAAAGAGTAACGGAAGGCAAGAAAGGCAAGGGAAAGCAAGGCAAGGCAAGGGTTAGGGAAGGAACGGCACTGCAAGGGGAAACAAGGCTAAGGCACGACAACGCAAGCTAGGCAATGCACGGCAAGGCAAGGAAAGGGTAACGCAAGGCAAGGCACGGTCAGTCGAGGCAAGGCTAATGCACGACAACGCAAGGCTAGGCAGTGAACGGCTAGGCAAGGAAAGAGTAACAGAAGGAAAGGAAGGCAAGGCAAAGCAATGCAAGGCAAGTGTAACAAAAGGCACGGCACGGCAAGGGGAACCAAGGGTAAGGCACGACAACGCAAGGTAGGCAATGCACGGCAAGGCAAGGAAAGGGTAACGCAAGGCAAGGCACGGTGAGGCAAGGCAAGGCTAATGTACAACAACGCACGTCTAGGCAATGCACGGCAAGGCAAGGAAAAGGTAACGCAAGGGAAGTCACGGTCAGGCGAGGCAAGGCTAAGGCACGACAACGCAAGGCTAGGCATTGCACGGAAGGTAAGCAAAGAGCAACGGAAGGCAAGGAAGGTAAGGGAAAGCAAGGCAAGTTAAGGTTAAGGGAAGGAACGGCACGGCAAGGGGAAACAAGGCTAAGGCACGACAACGCAATCTAGGCAATGCACGGCAAGGCAAGGAAAGGGTAACCCAAGGCAAGCCACGGTCAGGAAATGCAAGGCTAATGCACGACAACGGAAGGCTAGGCAATGCACGGCAAGGCAAGGAAAGACTAACGGAATGTAAGGAATGCAAGGGAAAGCAAGGCAAGGCAAGAGTAACGGAAGGAACGGCACGGCAAGGGGAAACAAGGCTAAGGCACGACAACGCAAGGCTAGGCAAAGCACGGCAAGGCAAGGAAAGGGTAACGCAAGGCAAGGCACGGTGAGGCAAGGCAAGGCCAATGCACGACAACGCACGGCTAGGCAAAGCAAGGCAAGGGAAGGAGAGGGTAACGCAAGGCAAGGCACGGTCAAGCGAGGCAAGGCTAAGGCACGACAATGCAAGGCTAGGCAATGCATGGAAGGTAAGCAAAGAGTAACGGAAGGCAAGGAAGGCAAGGGAAAGCAAGGCAAGTTAAGAGTAAGGGAAGGAACGGCACGGCAAGGGGAAACAACGCTAAGGCAAGACAACGCCAGCTAGGAAATGCACGGCAAGGCAAGGAAAGGGTAACGCAAGGCAAGGCACGGTCAGTCGAGGCAAGGCTAATGCACGACAACGCAAGGCTTGGCAGTGCACGGCTAGGCAAGGAAAGCGTAACAGAAGGAAAGGAAGGCAAGGCAAAGCAAGGCAAGGCAAGTGTAACAAAAGCCACGGCACGGCAAGGGGAAACAAGGCTAAGGCACGACAACGCAAGCTAGGCAATGCACGGAAAGGCAAGGAAAGGGTAACGCAAGGCAAGGCAGGGTCAGGCGAGACAAGGCTAAGGCACGAAAACGCAAGGCTAGGCAATGCACGGAAGGCAAGCAAAGAGTAACGGAAGGCAAGGAATGCAAGGCAAAGCAAGGCAACGCAAGCAAGGCTACGGCAAGGTGAAACAAGGCTAAGGCACGACAACGCACGGCTAGGCAATGCACGGCAAAGAAAGGAAAGGGTAACGCAAGGCAAGGCACGGTCAGGCAAGGTAAGGTTAATGCACGACAACGCAAGGCTAGGCAATGCACGGGAAGGCAAGCAAAGAGTAACGGAAGGCAAGGAATGCAAGGGAAAGCAAGGCAAGGCAAGAGTAACGGAAGGAACGGCACGGCAAGGGGAAGCAAGGCTAAGGCACGACAACGCAAGGCTAGGCAATGCACGGCAAGTCAAGGAAAGGGTAACGCAAGGCAAGGCACGGTGAGGCAAGGCAAGGCTAAGGCACGAAAACGCAAGACTAGGCAATGCACGGAAGGCAATCAAAGAGTAACGGAAGGCAAGAAAGGCAAGGGAAAGCAAGGCAAGGCAAGGGTAAGGGAAGGAACGGCACGTCAAGGGGAAACAAGGCTAAGGCACGACAACGCAAGCTAGGCAATGCACGGCAAGGCAAGGAAATGGTAACGCAAGGCAAGGCACGGTCAGTCGAGGCAAGGCTAATGCACGACAACGCAAGGCTAGGCAGTGCACGGCTAGGCAAGGAAAGAGTAACAGAAGGAAAGGAAGGCAAGGCAAAGCAAGGCAAGGCAAGTGTAACAAAAGGCACGGCACGGCAAGGGGAAACAAGGGTAAGGCACGACAACGCAAGGTAGGCAATGCACGGCAAGGCAAGGAAAGGGTAACGCAAGGCAAGGCACGATCAGGCGAGGCAAGGCTAATGCACGACAACGCAAGGCTTGGCAGTGCACGGCTAGGCAAGGAAAGCGTAATAGAAGGAAAGGAAGGCCAGGCAAAGCAATGCAAGGCAAGTGAAACCAAAGGCACGACACGGCAAGGGGAAACAAGGCTAAGGCACGACAACGCAAGCTAGGCAATGCACGGCAAGGCAAGGAAAGGGTAACGCAAGGCAAGGCACGGTCAGTCGAGGCAAGGCTAATGCACGACAACGCAAGGCTTGGCAGTGCACGGAAAGGCAAGGAAAGCGTAACAGAAGGAAAGGAAGGCAAGGCAAAGCAAAGCAAGGCAAGTGAAACAAAAGGCACGGCACGGCAAGGGGAAACAAGGCTAAGGCACGACAACGCAAGCTAGGCAATGCACGGCAAGGCAAGGAAAGGGTAACGCAAGGCAAGGCACTGTCAGGCGAGGCAAGGCTAATGCACGACAACGCAAGGTTAGGCAATGCACGGAAGGTAAGCAAAGAGTAACGGAAGGCAAGGAAGGCAAGGGAAAGCAAGGCATGGCAAGGGTAACGGAAGGAACGGCACGGCAAGGTGAAACAAGGCTAAGGCACGGCAACGCACGGCTAGGCAATACACGGCCAGGCAAGGAAAGGGTAACGCAAGGCAAGGCACGGTCAGTCGAGGCAAGGCTAATGCACGACAACGCAAGGCTAGGCAGTGCAAGGCTAGGGAAGGAAAGAGTAACAGAAGGAAAGGAAGGCAAGGCAAAGCAATGCAAGGCAAGTGAAACAAAAGGCACGGCACGGCAAGGGGAACCAAGGGTAAGGCACGACAACGCAAGCTAGGCAATGCACGGCAAGGCAAGGAAAGGGTAACGTAAGGCAAGGCACGGTGAGTCAAGGCAAGGCTAATGCACAACAACGCACGGCTAGGCAATGCACGGCAAGGCAAGGAAAGGGTAACGCAAGGGAAGTCACGGTCAGGCGAGGCAAGGCTACGGCACGACAACGCAAGGCTAGGAAATGCACGGAAGGTAAGCAAAGTGTAACGGAAGGCAAGGAAGGCAAGGGAAAGCAAGGGAAGTCAAGAGTAAGGGAAGGAACGGCACGGCAAGGGGAAACAAGGCTAAGGCACGACGACGCAAGCTAGGCAAAGCACGGCCAGGCAAGGAAAGGGTAACGCAAGGCAAGGCTCTGTCAGGCGAGGCAAGGCTAAGGCACGACAACGCAAGGCTAGGCAATGCACGGAAGGCAAGCAAAGAGTAACGGAAGGCAAGGAATGCAAGGCAAAGCAAGGCAACGCAAGCAAGGCTACGGCAAGGTGAAACAAGGCTAAGGCACGACAACGCACGGCTAGGCAATGCACGGCAAAGAAAGGAAAGGGTAACGCAAGGCAAGGCACGGTCAGGCAAGGTAAGGTTAATGCACGACAACGCAAGGCTAGGCAATGCACGGGAAGGCAAGCAAAGAGTAACGGAAGGCAAGGAATGCAAGGGAAAGCAAGGCAAGGCAAGAGTAACGGAAGGAACGGCACGGCAAGGGGAAGCAAGGCTAAGGCACGACAACGCAAGGCTAGGCAATGCACGGCAAGTCAAGGAAAGGGTAACGCAAGGCAAGGCACGGTGAGGCAAGGCAAGGCTAAGGCACGACAACGCAAGGTAGGCAATGCACGGAAGGCAAGCAAAGAGTAACGGAAGGCAAGAAAGTCAAGGGAAAGCAAGGGAAGGCAAGGGTAAGGGAAGGAACGGCACGTCAAGGGGAAACAAGGCTAAGGCACGACAACGCAAGCTAGGCAATGTACGGCAAGGCAAAGAAAGGGTAACGCAAGGCAAGGCACGGTGAGGCAAGGCAAGGCTAATGCACGACAACGCACGGCTAGGCAAAGCAAGGAAAGGGAAAGAGAGGGTAACGCAAGGCAAGGCAGGGTCAAGCGAGGCAAGGCTAAGGCACGACAACGCAAGGCTAGGCAATGCACGAAAGGTAAGCAAAGAGTATCGGAAGGCAAGGAAGGCAAGGGAAAGCAAGGCAAGTTAAGAGTAAGGGAAGGAACGGCACGGCAAGGGGAAACAAGGCTAAGGCACGACAACGCAAGGCTAGGCAGTGCACGGCTAGGAAAGGAACGAGTAACGGAAGGAATGGAAGGCAAGGCAAAGAAAGGCAAGGCAAGTGTAACAAAAGGCACGGCACGGCAAGGGGAAACAAGGCTAAGGCACGACAACGGAAGCCAGGCAATGCACGGCAAGGCAAGGAAAAGGTAACGCAAGGCAAGGCACCGTCAGTCCAGGCAAGGCTAATGCACGACAACGCAAGGCTTGGCAGTGCACGGCTAGGCAAGGAAAGAGTAACAGAAGGAAAGGAAGGCAAGGCAAAGCAATGCAAGGCAAGTGAAACAAATGGCACGGCACGGAAAGGGGAAACAAGGGTAAGGCACGACAACGCAGGCTAGGCAATGCACGGCAAGGCAAGGAAAGGGTAACGCAAGGCAAGGCACGGTTAGGCAAGGCAAGGCTAATGCACAACAACGCACGGCTAGGCAATGCACGGCCAGGCAAGGAAAGGGTAACGCAAGGCAAGGCTCTGTCCGGCGAGGCAAGGGTAAGGCACGACAACGCAAGGCTAGGCAATGCACGGAAGCTAAGCAAAGAGTAACGGAAGGCAAGGAAGGCAAGGGAAAGCAAGGCAAGTTAAGGGTAAGGGAAGGAACTGCACAGCAAGGGGAAACAAGGCTCAGGCACGACAACGCAAGCTAGGCAATGCACGGCAAGGCAAGGAAAGGGTAACGCAAGGCAAGGCACGATCAGGCGAGGCAAGGCTAATGCACGACAAAGCAAGGCTAGGCAGTGCACGGCTAGGCAAGGAAAGAGTAACGGAAGGATAGTAAGGCAAGGCAAAGCAAGGCAAGGCAAGAGTAACGGAAGGAACGGCACGGCAAGCGGATGCAAGGCTGAGGCACGACAACGCAAGGCTAGGCAATGCACGGCAAGGCAAGGAAAGGGTAACGCAAGGCAAGGCACGGTGAGGCAAGGCAAGGCTAAGGCACGAAAACGCAAGGCTAGGCAATGCACGGAAGGCAAACAAAGAGTAACGGAAGGCAAGAAAGGCAAGGGAAAGCAAGGCAAGGCAAGGGTAAGGGAAGGAACGGCACGTCAAGAGGAAACAAGGCTAAGGCACGACAACGCAAGCTAGGCAATGCACGGCAAGGCAAGGAAAGGGTAACACAAGGAAAGGCACGGTCAGTCGAGGCAAGGCTAATGCACGACAATGCAAGGCTAGGCAGTGCACGGCTAGGCAACGAAAGAGTAACAGAAGGAAAGGAAGGCAAGGCAAAGCAAGGCAAGGCAAGTGTAACAAAAGGCACGGCACGGCAAGGGAAATCAAGGGTAAGGCACGACAACGCAAGGTAGGCAATGCACGGCAAGGCAAGGAAAGGGTAACGCAAGGCAAGGCACGGTGAGGAAATGCAAGGCTAATGCACAACAACGGACGTCTAGGCAATGCACGGCAAGGCAAGGAAAGGATAACGCAAGGGAAGTCACGGTCAGGCGAGGCAAGGCTAAGGCAAGACAACGCAAGGCTAGGCAATGCACGGAAGGCAAGCAAAGAGTAACGGAAGGCAAGGAAGGCAAGGGAAAGCAAGGCAAGGCAAGGGTAACGGAAGGAACGGCACGGCAAGGGGAAACAAGGCTAAGGCACGGCAACGCACCGCTAGGCAATGCACCCCCAGGCAAGGAAAGGGTAACGCAAGGCAAGGCTCTGTCAGGCGAGGCAAAGCTAAGGCACGACAACGCAAGGCTAGGCAATGCACGGAAGGTAAGCAAAGAGTAACGGAAGGCAAGGAAGGCAAGGGAAAGCAAGGCAAGGCAAGAGTAACGGAAGGAACGGCACGGCAAGGGGAAGCAAGGCTAAGGCACGACAACGCAAGGCTAGGCAATGCACGGCAAGGCAAGGAAAGGGTAACGCAAGGCAAGGCACGGTGAGGCAAGGCAAGGCTAAGGCACGAAAACGCAAGGCTAGGCAATGCACGGAAGGCAAGCAAAGAGTAACGGAAGGCAAGGAATGCAAGGCAAAGCAAGGCAACGCAAGCAAGGCTACGGCAAGGTGAAACAAGGCTAAGGCACGACAACGCACGGCTAGGCAATGCACGGCAAAGAAAGGAAAGGGTAACGCAAGGCAAGGAACGGTCAAGCAAGGTAAGGTTAATGCACGACAACGCAAGGCTAGGCAATGCACGGGAAGGCAAGCAAAGAGTAACGGAAGGCAAGGAGTGCAAGGGAAAGCAAGGCAAGGCAAGAGTAACGGAAGGAACGGCACGGCAAGGGGAAGCAAGGCTAAGGCACGACAACGCAAGGCTAGGCAATGCACGGCAAGTCTAGGAAAGGGTAACGCAAGGCAAGGCACGGTGAGGCAAGGCAAGGCTAAGGCACGAAAACGCAAGGCTAGGCAATGCACGGAAGGCAAGCAAAGAGTAACGGAAGGCAAGAAAGGCAAGGGAAAGCAAGGCAAGGCAAGGGTAAGGGAAGGAACGGCACGTCAAGGGGAAACAAGGCTAAGGCACGACAACGCAAGCTAGGCAATGCACGGCAAGGCAAGGAAATGGTAACGCAAGGCAAGGCACGGTCAGTCGAGGCAAGGCTAATGCACGACAACGCAAGGCTAGGCAGTGCACGGCTAGGCAAGGAAAGAGTAACAGAAGGAAAGGAAGGCAAGGCAAAGCAAGGCAAGGCAAGTGTAACAAAAGGCACAGCACGGCAAGGGGAAACAAGGGTAAGGCACGACAACGCAAGGTAGGCAATGCACGGCAAGGCAAGGAAAGGGTAACGCAAGGCAAGGCACGATCAGGCGAGGCAAGGCTAATGCACGACAACGCAAGGCTTGGCAGTGCACGGCTAGGCAAGGAAAGCGTAACAGAAGGAAAGGAAGGCCAGGCAAAGCAATGCAAGGCAAGTGAAACCAAAGGCACGGCACGGCAAGGGGAAACAAGGCTAAGGCACGACAACGCAAGCTAGGCAATGCACGGCAAGGCAAGGAAAGGGTAACGCAAGGCAAGGCACGGTCAGTCGAGGCAAGGCTAATGCACGACAACGCAAGGCTTGGCAGTGCACGGCTAGGCAAGGAAAGCGTAACAGAAGGAAAGGAAGGCAAGGCAAAGCAATGCAAGGCAAGTGAAACAAAAGGCACGGCACGGCAAGGGGAAACAAGGGTAAGGCACGACAACGCATGCTAGGCAATGCACGGCAAGGCAAGGAAAGGGTAACGCAAGGCAAGGCACTGTCAGGCGAGGCAAGGCTAATGCACGACAACGCAAGGCTAGGCAATGCACGGAAGGTAAGCAAAGAGTAACGGAAGGCAAGGATGGCAAGGGAAAGCAAGGCAAGTTAAGGGTAAGGGAAGGAACAGCACGGCAAGGGGAAACAGGGCTAAGGCATGACAACGCAAACTAGGCAATGCACGGCAAGGCAAGGAAAGGGTAACGCAAGGCAAGGCACGGTCAGGCAAGGCAAGCCTAATGCACGACAACGCAAGGCTAGGCAATGCACGGCAAGGGAAGGAAAGAGTAACGGAAGGCAAGGAATGCAAGGGAAAGCAAGGCAAGGCAAGAGTAACTGAAGGAACGGCACGGCAAGGGGAAGCAAGGCTAAGGCACGACAACGCAAGCTACGCAATGCACGGCAAGGCAAGGAAAGGGTAATGCAAGGCAAGGCACGGTCAGTCGAGGCAAGGCTAATGCACGACAACGCAAGGCTAGGCAGTGCACGGCTAGGCAAGGAAAGAGTAACAGAAGGAAAGGAAGTCAAGGCAAAGCAAGGCAAGGCAAGTGTAACAAAAGGCACGGCACGGCAAGGGGAAACAAGGGTAAGGCACGACAACGCAAGGTAGTCAATGCAGGGCAAGGCAAGGAAAGGGTAACGCAAGGCAAGGCACGGTGAGGCAAGGCAAGGCTAATGCACAACAACGCACGTCTACGCAATGCACGGCAAGGCAAGGAAGGGGTAACGCAAGGGAAGTCACGGTCAGGCGAGGCAAGGCTAAGGCACGATAACGCAAGGCTAGGCAATGCAGGGAAGGCAAGCAAAGAGTAACGGAAGGCAAGGAAGGCAAGGGAAAGCAAGGCATGGCAAGGGTAACGGAAGGAACGGCACGGCAAGGTGAAACAAGGCTAAGGCACGGCAACGTACGGCTAGGCAATGCACGGCCAGCAAAGAAAGGGTAACGCAAGGCAAGGATCTGTCAGGCGAGGCAAGGCTAAGGCACGACAACGCAAGGCTAGGCAATGCACGGAAGGTAAGCAAAGAGTAACGGAAGGCAAGGAAGGCAAGGGAAAGCAAGGTAAGTTAAGGGTAAGGGAAGGAACCGAACGGCAAGGGGAAACAAGCCTAAGGCACGACAACGCAAGCTAGGCAATGCACGGCAAGGCAAGGAAAGGGTAACGCAAGGCAAGGCACGATCAGGCGCGGCAAGGCTAATGCACGACAACGCAAGGCTAGGCAGTGCAAGGCTAGGCAAGGAAAGAGTAACAGAAGGAAAGGAAGGCAAGGCAAAGCAATGCAAGGCAAGTGAAACAAAAGGCACGGCACGGCAAGGGGAACCAAGGGTAAGGCACGACAACGCAAGCTAGGCAATGCACGGCAAGGCAAGGAAAGGGTAACGTAAGGCAAGGCACGGTGAGTCAAGGCAAGGCTAATGCACAACAACGCACGGCTAGGCAATGCACGGCAAGGCAAGGAAAGGGTAACGCAAGGGAAGTCACGGTCAGGCGAGGCAAGGCTACGGCACGACAACGCAAGGCTAGGAAATGCACGGAAGGTAAGCAAAGAGTAACGGAAGGCAAGGAAGGCAAGGGAAAGCAAGGGAAGTCAAGAGTAAGGGAAGGAACGGCACGGCAAGGGGAAACAAGGCTAAGGCACGACAACGCCAGCTAGGCAAAGCACGGCAAGGCAAGGAAAGGGTAACGCAAGGCAAGGCACGGACAGGCAAGGCAAGGCTAATGCACGACAACGCAAAGTTAGGCAGTGCACGGCTAGGCAAGGAACGAGTAACGGAAGGAATGGAAGGCAAGGCAAAGCAAGGCAAGGCAAGTGTAACAAAAGGCACGGCACGGCAAGGGGAAACAAGGCTAAGGCACGACAACGCAAGCTAGGCAATGCACGGAAAGGCAAGGAAAGGGTAACGCAAGGCAAGGCAGGGTCAGGCGAGACAAGGCTAAGGCACGAAAACGCAAGGCTAGGCAATGCACGGAAGGCAAGCAAAGAGTAACGGAAGGCAAGGAATGCAAGGCAAAGCAAGGCAACGCAAGCAAGGCTACGGAAAGGTGAAACAAGGCTAAGGCACGACAACGCACGGCTAGGCAATGCACGGAAAAGAAAGGAAAGGGTAACGCAAGGCACGGCACGGTCAGGCATGGTAAGGTTAATGCACGACAACGCAAGGCTAGGCAATGCACGGGAAGGCAAGCAAAGAGTAACGGAAGGCAAGGAATGCAAGGGAAAGCAAGGCAAGGCAAGAGTAACGGAAGGAACGGCACGGCAAGGGGAAGCAAGGCTAAGGCACGACAACGCAAGGCTAGGCAATGCACGGCAAGTCAAGGAAAGGGTAACGCAAGGCAAGGCACGGTGAGGCAAGGCAAGGCTAAGGCACGACAACGCAAGGTAGGCAATGCACGGAAGGCAAGCAAAGAGTAACGGAAGGCAAGAAAGTCAAGGGAAAGCAAGGGAAGGCAAGGGTAAGGGAAGGAACGGCACGTCAAGGGGAAACAAGGCTAAGGCACGACAACGCAAGCTAGGCAATGCACGGCAAGGCAAGGAAAGGGTAACGCAAGGCAAGGCACGGTGAGGCAAGGCAAGGCTAATGCACGACAACGCACGGCTAGGCAAAGCAAGGCAAGGGAAAGAGAGGGTAAGGCAAGGCAAGGCAGGGTCAAGCGAGGCAAGGCTAAGGCACGACAACGCAAGGCTAGGCAATGCACGAAATGTAAGCAAAGAGTATCGGAAGGCAAGGAAGGCAAGGGAAAGCAAGGCAAGTTAAGAGTAAGGGAAGGAACGGCACGGCAAGGGGAAACAAGGCTAAGGCACGACAACGCAAGGCTAGGCAGTGCACGGCTAGGAAAGGAACGAGTAACGGAAGGAATGGAAGGCAAGGCAAATAAAGGCAAGGCAAGTGTAACAAAAGGCACGGCACGGCAAGGGGAAACAAGGCTAAGGCACGACAACGGAAGCCAGGCAATGCACGGCAAGGCAAGGAAAAGGTAACGCAAGGCAAGGCACCGTCAGTCGAGGCAAGGCTAATGCACGACAACGCAAGGCTTGGCAGTGCACGGCTAGGCAAGGAAAGAGTAACAGAAGGAAAGGAAGGCAAGGCAAAGCAATGCAAGGCAAGTGAAACAAATGGCACGGCACGGCAAGGGGAAACAAGGGTAAGGCACGACAACGCAGGCTAGGCAATGCACGGCAAGGCAAGGAAAGGGTAACGCAAGGCAAGGCACGGTTAGGCAAGGCAAGGCTAATGCACAACAACGCACGGCTAGGCAATTCACTGGAAGGCAAGGAAAGGGTAAAGCAAAGGAAGTCACGGTCAGGCGAGGTAAGGCTAAGGCACGACAACGCAAGGCTAGGCAATGCAGGTAAGGCAAGCAAAGAGTAACGGAAGGCAAGGAAGGCAAGGGAAAGCAAGGCAAGTTAAGGGTAAGGGAAGGAACTGCACGGCAAGGGGAAACAAGGCTCAGGCACGACAACGCAAGCTAGGCAATGCACGGCAAGGCAAGGAAAGGGTAACGCAAGGCAAGGCACGATCAGGCGAGGCAAGGCTAATGCACGACAAAGCAAGTCTAGGCAGTGCACGGCTAGGCAAGGAAAGAGTAACGGAAGGATAGGAAGGCAAGGCAAAGCAAGGCAAGGCAAGAGTAACGGAAGGAACGGCACGGCAAGCGGAAGCAAGGCTGAGGCACGACAACGCAAGGCTAGGCAATGCACGGCAAGGCAAGGAAAGGGTAACGCAAGGCAAGGCACGGTGAGGCAAGGCAAGGCTAAGGCACGAAAACGCAAGGCTAGGCAATGCACGGAAGGCAAACAAAGAGTAACGGAAGGCAAGAAAGGCAAGGGAAAGCAAGGCAAGGCAAGGGTAAGGGAAGGAACGGCACGTCAAGAGGAAACAAGGCTAAGGCACGACAACGCAAGCTAGGCAATGCACGGCAAGGCAAGGAAAGGGTAACGCAAGGCAAGGCACGGTGAGGCAAGGCAAGGCTAATGCACGACAACGCACGGCTAGGCAAAGCAAGGCAAGGGAAAGAGAGGGTAAGGCAAGGCAAGGCAGGGTCAAGCGAGGCAAGGCTAAGGCACGACAACGCAAGGCTAGGCAATGCACGAAATGTAAGCAAAGAGTATCGGAAGGCAAGGAAGGCAAGGGAAAGCAAGGCAAGTTAAGAGTAAGGGAAGGAACGGCACGGCAAGGGGAAACAAGGCTAAGGCACGACAACGCAAGGCTAGGCAGTGCACGGCTAGGAAAGGAACGAGTAACGGAAGGAATGGAAGGCAAGGCAAAGAAAGGCAAGGCAAGTGTAACAAAAGGCACGGCACGGCAAGGGGAAACAAGGCTAAGGCACGACAACGGAAGCCAGGCAATGCACGGCAAGGCAAGGAAAAGGTAACGCAAGGCAAGGCACCGTCAGTCGAGGCAAGGCTAATGCACGACAACGCAAGGCTTGGCAGTGCACGGCTAGGCAAGGAAAGAGTAACAGAAGGAAAGGAAGGCAAGGCAAAGCAATGCAAGGCAAGTGAAACAAATGGCACGGCACGGCAAGGGGAAACAAGGGTAAGGCACGACAACGCAGGCTAGGCAATGCACGGCAAGGCAAGGAAAGGGTAACGCAAGGCAAGGCACGGTTAGGCAAGGCAAGGCTAATGCACAACAACGCACGGCTAGGCAATTCACTGGAAGGCAAGGAAAGGGTAAAGCAAAGGAAGTCACGGTCAGGCGAGGTAAGGCTAAGGCACGACAACGCAAGGCTAGGCAATGCAGGTAAGGCAAGCAAAGAGTAACGGAAGGCAAGGAAGGCAAGGGAAAGCAAGGCAAGTTAAGGGTAAGGGAAGGAACTGCACGGCAAGGGGAAACAAGGCTCAGGCACGACAACGCAAGCTAGGCAATGCACGGCAAGGCAAGGAAAGGGTAACGCAAGGCAAGGCACGATCAGGCGAGGCAAGGCTAATGCACGACAACGCAAGTCTAGGCAGTGCACGGCTAGGCAAGGAAAGAGTAACGGAAGGATAGGAAGGCAAGGGAAAGCAAGGCAAGGCAAGGGTAACGGAAGGAACGGCACGGCAAGGGGAAACAAGGCTAAGGCACGGCAACGCACCGCTAGGCAATGCACGGCCAGGCAAGGAAAGGTAACGCAAGGCAAGGCTCTGTCAGGCGAGGCAAGGCTAAGGCACGACAACGCAAGGCTAGGCAATGCACGGAAGGTAAGCAAAGAGTAACGGAAGGCAAGGAAGGCAAGGGAAAGCAAGGCAAGTTAAGGGTAAGGGAAGGAACGGCACGGCAAGGGGAAACAAGGCTAAGGCACGACAACGCAAGCTAGGCAATGCACGGCAAGGCAAGGAAAGGGTAACGCAAGGCAAGGCACGATCAGGCGAGGCAAGGCTAATGCACGACAACGCAAGGCTAGGCAGTGCACGGCTAGGCAAGGAAAGAGTAACGGAAGGAAAGGAAGGCAAGGCAAAGCAAGGCAAGGCAAGAGTAACGGAAGGAACGGCACGGCAAGGGGAAGCAAGGCTAAGGCACGACAACGCAAGGCTAGGCAATGCACGGCAAGGCAAGGAAAGGGTAACGCAAGGCAAGGCACGGTGAGGCAAGGCAAGGCTAAGGCACGAAAACGCAAGGCTAGGCAATGCACGGAAGGCAAGCAAAGAGTAACGGAAGGCAAGAAAGGCAAGGGAAAGCAAGGCAAGGCAAGGGTTAGGGAAGGAACGGCACGGCAAGGGGAAACAAGGCTAAGGCACGACAACGCAAGCTAGGCAATGCACGGCAAGGCAAGGAAAGGGTAACGCAAGGCAAGGCACGGTCAGTCGAGGCAAGGCTAATGCACGACAACGCAAGGCTAGGCAGTGAACGGCTAGGCAAGGAAAGAGTAACAGAAAGAAAGGAAGGCAAGGCAAAGCAAGGCAAGGCAAGTGTAACAAAAGGCACGGCACGGCAAGGGGAAACAAGGGTAAGGCACGACATCGCAAGGTAGGCAATGCACGGCAAGGCAAGGAAAGGGTAACGCAAGGCAAGGCACGGTGAGGCAAGGCAAGGATAATGCACAACAACGCACGTCTAGGCAATGCACGGGAAGGCAAGCAAAAGGTAACGCAGGGGAAGTCACGGTCAGGCGAGGCAAGGCTAAGGCACGACAAAGCAAGGCTAGGCAATGCAGGGAAGGCAAGCAAAGTGTAAGGGAAGGCAAGGAAGGCAAGGGAAAGCAAGGCAAGGCAAGGGTAACGGAAGGAACGGCACGGCAAGGGGAAACAAGGCTAAGGCACGGCAACGCACGGCTAGGCAAGGCACGGCCAGGCAAGGAAAGGGTAACGCAAGGCAAGGCTCTGTCAGGCGAGGCAAAGCTAAGGCACGACAACGCAAGGCTAGGCAATGCACGGAAGGTAAGCAAAGAGTAACGGAAGGCAAGGAAGGCAAGGGAAAGCAAGGCAAGTTAAGGGTAAGGGAAGGAACGCCACGGCAAGGGGAAACAAGGCTAAGGCACGACAACGCAAGCTAGGCAATGCACGGCAAGGCAAGGAAAGGGTAACGCAAGGCAAGGCACGGTCAGTCGAGTCAGGGCTAATGCACGACAACGCAAGGCTTGGCAGTGCAAGGCTAGGCAAGGAAAGAGTAACAGAAGGAAAGAAAGGCAAGGCAAAGCAATGCAAGGCAAGTGAAACAAAAGGCACGGCACGGCAATGGGAAACAAGGGTAATGCACGACAACGCAAGGTAGGCAATGCACGGCAAGGCAAGGAAAGGGTAACTTAAGGCAAGGCACGGTGAGTCAAGTCAAGGCTACTGCACAACAACGCACGGCCAGGCAATGCACGGCAAGGCAAGAAAGGGTAACGCAAGGGAAGTCACGGTCAGGCGAGGCAAGGCTACGGCACGACAACGCAAGGCTAGGCAATGCACGGAAGGTAAGCAAAGAGTAAAGGAAGGCAAGGAAGGCAAGGGAAAGCAAGGCAAGTCAAGAGTACGGGAAGGAACGGCACGGCAAGGGGAAACAAGGCTAAGGCACGACAACGCAAGCTAGGCAATGCACGGCAAGGCAAGGAAAGGGTAACGCAAGGCAAGGCACGGTCAGGCAAGGCAAGGCTAATGCACGAGAACGCAAAGCTAGGCAGTGCACGGCTAGGCAAGGAACGAGTAACGGAAGGAATGGAAGGCAAGGCAAAGCAAGGCAAGGCAAGTGTAACAAAAGGCACGGCACGGCAAGGGGAAACAAGGTTAAGGCACGACAACGCAAGCTAGGCAATGCACGGAAAGGCAAGGAAAGGGTAACGCAAGGCAAGGGAGGGTCAGGCGAGACAAGGCTAAGGCACGAAAACGCAAGGCTAGGCAATGCACGGAAGGCAAGCAAAGATTAACGGAAGGGAAGGAATGCAAGGCAAAGCAAGGTAACGCAAGCAAGGCTATGGCAAGGTCAAAAAAAGGCTACGGCACGACAACGCAAGGTTACGCAATGCACGGAAGGCAAGCAAAGAGTAACGGAAGACAAGGAAGGCAAGGCAAAACAAGGCAACGCAAGCAAGGCTACGGCAAGGTGAAACAAGGCTAAGGCACGACAACGCACGGCTAGGCAATGCACGGCAAAGCAAGGAAAGGGTAACGCAAGGCAAGGCACGGTCAGGCAAGGTAAGGTTAATGCACGACAACGCAAGGCTAGGCAATGCACGGCAAGGCAAGGAAAGAGTAACGGAAGGCAAGGAATGCAAGGGAAAGCAAGGCAAGGCAAGAGTAACGGAAGGAACGGCACGTCAAGAGGAAACAAGGCTAAGGCACGACAACGCAAGCTAGGCAATGCACGGCAAGGCAAGGAAAGGGTAACGCAAGGCAAGGCACGGTCAGTCGAGGCAAGGCTAATGCACGACAACGCAAGGCTAGGCAGTGCACGGCTAGGCAAGGAAAGAGTAACAGAAGGAAAGGAAGGCAAGGCAAGTGTAACAAAAGGCACGGCACGGCAAGGGGAAACAAGGGTAAGGCACGACAACGCAAGGTAGGCAATGCACGGCAAGGCAAGGAAAGGGTAACGCAAGGCAAGGCACGGTGAGGAAAGGCAAGGCTAATGCACAACAACGCACGTCTAGGCAATGCACGGCAAGGCAAGGAAAGGGTAACGCAAGGGAAGTCACGGTCAGGCGAGGCAAGGCAAGGCACGACACCGCAAGGCTAGGCAATGCACGGAAGGCAAGCAAAGAGTAACGGAAGGCAAGGAAGGCAAGGGAAAGCAAGGCAAGGCAAAGGTAAAGGAAGGAACGGCACGGCAAGGGGAAACAAGGCTAAGGCACGGCAACGCACGGCTAGGCAATGCACGGCCAGGCAAGGAAAGGGTAATGCAAGGCAAGGCACGGTCAGGCAAGGCAAGGCAAATACACAACAACGCAAGGCTAGGCAGTGCACGGCTAGGCAAGGAACGAGTAACGGAAGGAATGGAAGGCAAGGCAAAGCAAGGCAAGGCAAGGTTAACGGAACGAACGGCTCGGCAAGGGGAAACAAGGCTAAGGCACGGTAACGCACGGCTAGGCAATACACGGCCAGGCAAGGAAAGGGTAACGCAAGGCAAGGCTCTGTCAGGCGAGGCAAGGGTAAGGCACGACAACGCAAGGCTAGGCAATGCACGGAAGGTAAGCAAAGAGTAACGGAAGGCAAGGAAGGCAAGGGAAATCAAGGCAAGTTAAGGGTAAGGGAAGGAACTGCACGGCAAGGGGAAACAAGGCTAAGGCACGACAACGCAAGCTAGGCAATGCACGGCAAGGCAAGGAAAGGGTAACGCAAGGCAAGGCACGATCAGGCGAGGCAAGGCTAATGCACGACAACGCAAGGCTAGGCAGTGCACGGCTAGGCAAGGAAAGAGTAACGGAAGGATAGGAAGGCAAGGCAAAGCAAGGCAAGGCAAGAGTAACGGAAGGAACGGCACGGCAAGCGGAAGCAAGGCTAAGGCACGACAACGCAAGGCTAGGCAATGCAGGTAAGGCAAGCAAAGAGTAACGGAAGGCAAGGAAGGCAAGGGAAATCAAGGCAAGTTAAGGGTAAGGGAAGGAACTGCACGGCAAGGGGAAACAAGGCTAAGGCACGACAACGCAAGCTAGGCAATGCACGGCAAGGCAAGGAAAGGGTAACGCAAGGCAAGGCACGATCAGGCGAGGCATGGCTAAAGCACGACAACGCAAGGCTAGGCAGTGCACGGCTAGTTAAGGAAAGAGTAACGGAAGGCAAGGAAGGCAAGGGAAAGCAAGGCAAGGCAAGATAACGGAAGGAACGGCACGGCAAGCGGAAGCAAGGCTAAGGCACGACAACGCAAGGCTAGGCAATGCACGGCAAGGCAAGAAAAGGGTAACGCAATGCAAGGCACGGTGAGGCAAGGCAAGGCTAAGGCACGAAAACGCAAGGCTAGGCAATGCACGGAAGGCAAACAAAGAGTAACGGAAGGCAAGAAAGGCAAGGGAAAGCAAGGCAAGGCAAGGGTAAGGGAAGGAACGGCACGTCAAGAGGAAACAAGGCTAAGGCACGACAACGCAAGGTAGGCAATGCACGGCAAGGCAAGGAAAGGGTAACGCAAGGCAAGGCACGGTGAGGCAAGGCAAGGCTAATGGCCAACAACGAACGTCTAGGCAATGCACGGCAAGGCAAGGAAAAGGTAACGCAAGGGAAGTCACGGTCAGGCGAGGCAAGGCTAAGGCACGACAACGCAAGGCTAGGCAATGCAGGGAAGGCAAGCAGAGTAACGGAAGGCAAGGACGGCAAGGGAAAGCAAGGCAAGGCAAGGGTAACGGAAGGAACGGCACGGCAAGGGGAAACAAGGCTAAGGCACGGCAACGCACGGCTAGGCAAGGCACGGCCAGGCAAGGAAAGTGTAACGCAAGGCAAGGCTCTGTCAGGCGAGGCAAAGCTAAGGCAGGACAACGCAAGGCTAGGCAATGCACGGAAGGTAAGCAAAGAGCAACGGAAGGCAAGGAAGGCAAGGGAAAGCAAGGCAAGTTAAGGGTAAGGGAAGGAACCGCACGGCAAGGGGAAACAAGGCTAAGGCACGACAACGCAAGCTAGGCAATGCACGGCAAGGCAAGGAAAGGGTAACGCAAGGAAAGGCACGGTCAGTCGAGGCAGGGCTAATGTACGACAACGCAAGGCTTGGCAGTGCAAGGCTAGGCAAGGAAAGAGTAACAGAAGGAAAGGAAGGCAAGGCAAATCAATGCAAGGCAAGTGAAAAAAAAGGCACGGCACGGCAAGGGGAAACAAGGGTAAGACACGACAACGCAAGCTAGGCAATGCACGGCAAGGCAAGGAAAGGGTAACGTAAGGCAAGGCACGGTGAGTCAAGTCAAGGCTAATGCACAACAACGCACGGCTAGGCAATGCACGGCAAGGCAAGGAAAGGGTAACGCAAGGGAAGTCACGGTCAGGCGAGGCAAGGCTACGGCACGACAACGCAAGGCTAGGCAATGCACGGAAGGCAAGCAAAGAGTAACAGAAGGGAAGGAATGCAAGGCAAAGCAAGGTAACGCAAGCAAGGCTATGGCAAGGTCAAAAAAAGGCTACGGCACGACAACGCAAGGCTACGCAATGCACGGAAGGCAAGCAAAGAGTAACGGAAGGCAAGGAAGGCAAGGCAAAGCAAGGCAACGCAAGCAAGGGTACGGCAAGGTGAAACAAGGCTAAGGCACGACAACGCACGGCTAGGCAATGCACGGCAAAGCAAGGAAAGGGTAACGCAAGGCAAGGCACGGTCAGGCAAGGTAAGGTTAATGCACGACAACGCAAGCCTAGGCAATGCACGGCAAGGCAAGGAAAGAGTAACGGAAGGCAAGGAATGCAATGGAAAGCAAGGCAAGGCAAGAGTAACGGAAGGAACGGCACGGCAAGGGGAAGCAAGGCTAAGGCACGACAACGCAAGGCTAGGCAATGCACGACAAGGCAAGGAAAGGGTAACGCAAGGCAAGGCACGGTGAGGCAAGGCAAGGCTAAGGCAAGAAAACGCAAGGCTAGGCAATGCACGGAAGGCAAGCAAAGTGTAACGGAAGGCAAGAAAGGCAAGGGAAAGCAAGGCAAGGCAAGGGTAAGGGAAGGAACGGCACGTCAAGGGGAAACAAGGCTAAGGCACGACAACGCAAGCTAGGCAATGCACGGCAAGGCAAGGAAAGGGTAACGCAAGGCAAGGCACGGTGAGGAAAGGCAAGGCTAATGCACAACAACGCACGTCTAGGCAATGCACGGCAAGGCAAGGAAAGGGTAACGCAAGGGAAGTCACGGTCAGGCGAGGCAAGGCTAAGGCACGACAACGCAAGGCTAGGCAATGCACGGAAGGCAAGCAAAGAGTAACGGAAGGCAAGGAAGGCAAGGGAAAGCAAGGCAAGGCAAAGGTAAAGGAAGGAACGGCACGGCAAGGGGAAACAAGGCTAAGGCACGGCAACGCACCGCTAGGCAATGCACGGCCAGGCAAGGAAAGGGTAACGCAAGGCAAGGCTCTGTCAGGCGAGGCAAGGCTAAGGCACGACAACGCAAGGTTAGCAATGCACGGATGGTAAGCAAAGAGTAACGGAAGGCAAGAAAGGCAAGGGAAAGCAAGGCAAGGCAAGGTTTAGGGAAGGAACGGCACTGCAAGGGGAAACAAGGCTAAGGCACGACAACGCAAGCTAGGCAATGCACGGCAAGGCAAGGAAAGGGTAACGCAAGGCAAGGCACGGTCAGTCGAGGCAAGGCTAATGAACGACAACGCAAGGCTAGGCAGTGAACGGCTAGGCAAGGAAAGAGTAACAGAAGGAAAGGAAGGCAAGGCAAAGCAATGCAAGGCAAGTGTAACAAAAGGCACGGCACGGCAAGGGGAACCAAGGGTAAGGCACGACAACGCAAGGTAGGCAATGCACGGCAAGGCAAGGAAAGGGTAACGCAAGGCAAGGCACGGTGAGGCAAGGCAAGGCTAATGCACAACAACGCACGTCTAGGCAATGCACGGCAAGGCAAGGAAAAGGTAACGCAAGGGAAGTCACGGTCAGGCGAGGCAAGGCTAAGGCACGACAACGCAAGGCTAGGCATTGCACGGAAGGTAAGCAAAGAGCAACGGAAGGCAAGGAAGGTAAGGGAAAGCAAGGCAAGTTAAGGTTAAGGGAAGGAACGGCACGGCAAGGGGAAACAAGGCTAAGGCACGACAACGCAATCTAGGCAATGCACGGCAAGGCAAGGAAAGGGTAACCCAAGGCAAGCCACGGTCAGGAAATGCAAGGCTAATGCACGACAACGGAAGGCTAGGCAATGCACGGCAAGGCAAGGAAAGACTAACGGAATGTAAGGAATGCAAGGGAAAGCAAGGCAAGGCAAGAGTAACGGAAGGAACGGCACGGCAAGGGGAAACAAGGCTAAGGCACGACAACGCAAGGCTAGGCAAAGCACGGCAAGGCAAGGAAAGGGTAACGCAAGGCAAGGCACGGTGAGGCAAGGCAAGGCCAATGCACGACAACGCACGGCTAGGCAAAGCAAGGCAAGGGAAGGAGAGGGTAACGCAAGGCAAGGCACGGTCAAGCGAGGCAAGGCTAAGGCACGACAATGCAAGGCTAGGCAATGCATGGAAGGTAAACAAAGAGTAACGGAAGGCAAGGAAGGCAAGGGAAAGCAAGGCAAGTTAAGAGTAAGGGAAGGAACGGCACGGCAAGGGGAAACAACGCTAAGGCAAGACAACGCCAGCTAGGAAATGCACGGCAAGGCAAGGAAAGGGTAACGCAAGGCAAGGCACGGTCAGTCGAGGCAAGGCTAATGCACGACAACGCAAGGCTTGGCAGTGCACGGCTAGGCAAGGAAAGCGTAACAGAAGGAAAGGAAGGCAAGGCAAAGCAAGGCAAGGCAAGTGTAACAAAAGCCACGGCACGGCAAGGGGAAACAAGGCTAAGGCACGACAACGCAAGCTAGGCAATGCACGGAAAGGCAAGGAAAGGGTAACGCAAGGCAAGGCAGGGTCAGGCGAGACAAGGCTAAGGCACGAAAACGCAAGGCTAGGCAATGCACGGAAGGCAAGCAAAGAGTAACGGAAGGCAAGGAATGCAAGGCAAAGCAAGGCAACGCAAGCAAGGCTACAGCAAGGTGAAACAAGGCTAAGGCACGACAACGCACGGCTAGGCAATGCACGGCAAAGAAAGGAAAGGGTAACGCAAGGCAAGGCACGGTCAGGCAAGGTAAGGTTAATGCACGACAACGCAAGGCTAGGCAATGCACGGGAAGGCAAGCAAAGAGTAACGGAAGGCAAGGAATGCAAGGGAAAGCAAGGCAAGGCAAGAGTAACGGAAGGAACGGCACGGCAAGGGGAAGCAAGGCTAAGGCACGACAACGCAAGGCTAGGCAATGCACGGCAAGTCAAGGAAAGGGTAACGCAAGGCAAGGCACGGTGAGGCAAGGCAAGGCTAAGGCACGAAAACGCAAGACTAGGCAATGCACGGAAGGCAATCAAAGAGTAACGGAAGGCAAGAAAGGCAAGGGAAAGCAAGGCAAGGCAAGGGTAAGGGAAGGAGCGGCACGTCAAGGGGAAACAAGGCTAAGGCACGACAACGCAAGCTAGGCAATGCACGGCAAGGCAAGGAAATGGTAACGCAAGGCAAGGCACGGTCAGTCGAGGCAAGGCTAATGCACGACAACGCAAGGCTAGGCAGTGCACGGCTAGGCAAGGAAAGAGTAACAGAAGGAAAGGAAGGCAAGGCAAAGCAAGGCAAGGCAAGTGTAACAAAAGGCACGGCACGGCAAGGGGAAACAAGGGTAAGGCACGACAACGCAAGGTAGGCAATGCACGGCAAGGCAAGGAAAGGGTAACGCAAGGCAAGGCACGATCAGGCGAGGCAAGGCTAATGCACGACAACGCAAGGCTTGGCAGTGCACGGCTAGGCAAGGAAAGCGTAATAGAAGGAAAGGAAGGCCAGGCAAAGCAATGCAAGGCAAGTGAAACCAAAGGCACGACACGGCAAGGGGAAACAAGGCTAAGGCACGACAACGCAAGCTAGGCAATGCACGGCAAGGCAAGGAAAGGGTAACGCAAGGCAAGGCACGGTCAGTCGAGGCAAGGCTAATGCACGACAACGCAAGGCTTGGCAGTGCACGGAAAGGCAAGGAAAGCGTAACAGAAGGAAAGGAAGGCAAGGCAAAGCAAAGCAAGGCAAGTGAAACAAAAGGCACGGCACGGCAAGGGGAAACAAGGCTAAGGCACGACAACGCAAGCTAGGCAATGCACGGCAAGGCAAGGAAAGGGTAACGCAAGGCAAGGCACTGTCAGGCGAGGCAAGGCTAATGCACGACAACGCAAGGTTAGGCAATGCACGGAAGGTAAGCAAAGAGTAACGGAAGGCAAGGAAGGCAAGGGAAAGCAAGGCATGGCAAGGGTAACGGAAGGAACGGCACGGCAAGGTGAAACAAGGCTAAGGCACGGCAACGCACGGCTAGGCAATACACGGCCAGGCAAGGAAAGGGTAACGCAAGGCAAGGCACGGTCAGTCGAGGCAAGGCTAATGCACGACAACGCAAGGCTAGGCAGTGCAAGGCTAGGGAAGGAAAGAGTAACAGAAGGAAAGGAAGGCAAGGCAAAGCAATGCAAGGCAAGTGAAACAAAAGGCACGGCACGGCAAGGGGAACCAAGGGTAAGGCACGACAACGCAAGCTAGGCAATGCACGGCAAGGCAAGGAAAGGGTAACGTAAGGCAAGGCACGGTGAGTCAAGGCAAGGCTAATGCACAACAACGCACGGCTAGGCAATGCACGGCAAGGCAAGGAAAGGGTAACGCAAGGGAAGTCACGGTCAGGCGAGGCAAGGCTACGGCACGACAACGCAAGGCTAGGAAATGCACGGAAGGTAAGCAAAGAGTAACGGAAGGCAAGGAAGGCAAGGGAAAGCAAGGGAAGTCAAGAGTAAGGGAAGGAACGGCACGGCAAGGGGAAACAAGGCTAAGGCACGACGACGCAAGCTAGGCAAAGCACGGCCAGGCAAGGAAAGGGTAACGCAAGGCAAGGCTCTGTCAGGCGAGGCAAGGCTAAGGCACGACAACGCAAGGCTAGGCAATGCACGGAAGGCAAGCAAAGAGTAACGGAAGGCAAGGAATGCAAGGCAAAGCAAGGCAACGCAAGCAAGGCTACGGCAAGGTGAAACAAGGCTAAGGCACGACAACGCACGGCTAGGCAATGCACGGCAAAGAAAGGAAAGGGTAACGCAAGGCAAGGCACGGTCAGGCAAGGTAAGGTTAATGCACGACAACGCAAGGCTAGGCAATGCACGGGAAGGCAAGCAAAGAGTAACGGAAGGCAAGGAATGCAAGGGAAAGCAAGGCAAGGCAAGAGTAACGGAAGGAACGGCACGGCAAGGGGAAGCAAGTCTAAGGCACGACAACGCAAGGCTAGGCAATGCACGGCAAGTCAAGGAAAGGGTAACGCAAGGCAAGGCACGGTGAGGCAAGGCAAGGCTAAGGCACGACAACGCAAGGTAGGCAATGCACGGAAGGCAAGCAAAGAGTAACGGAAGGCAAGAAAGTCAAGGGAAAGCAAGGGAAGGCAAGGGTAAGGGAAGGAACGGCACGTCAAGGGGAAACAAGGCTAAGGCACGACAACGCAAACTAGGCAATGTACGGCAAGGCAAAGAAAGGGTAACGCAAGGCAAGGCACGGTGAGGCAAGGCAAGGCTAATGCACGACAACGCACGGCTAGGCAAAGCAAGGCAAGGGAAAGAGAGGGTAACGCAAGGCAAGGCAGGGTCAAGCGAGGCAAGGCTAAGGCACGACAACGCAAGGCTAGGCAATGCACGAAAGGTAAGCAAAGAGTATCGGAAGGCAAGGAAGGCAAGGGAAAGCAAGGCAAGTTAAGAGTAAGGGAAGGAACGGCACGGCAAGGGGAAACAAGGCTAAGGCACGACAACGCAAGGCTAGGCAGTGCACGGCTAGGAAAGGAACGAGTAACGGAAGGAATGGAAGGCAAGGCAAAGAAAGGCAAGGCAAGTGTAACAAAAGGCACGGCACGGCAAGGGGAAACAAGGCTAAGGCACGACAACGGAAGCCAGGCAATGCACGGCAAGGCAAGGAAAAGGTAACGCAAGGCAAGGCACCGTCAGTCCAGGCAAGGCTAATGCACGACAACGCAAGGCTTGGCAGTGCACGGCTAGGCAAGGAAAGAGTAACAGAAGGAAAGGAAGGCAAGGCAAAGCAATGCAAGGCAAGTGAAACAAATGGCACGGCACGGAAAGGGGAAACAAGGGTAAGGCACGACAACGCAGGCTAGGCAATGCACGGCAAGGCAAGGAAAGGGTAACGCAAGGCAAGGCACGGTTAGGCAAGGCAAGGCTAATGCACAACAACGCACGGCTAGGCAATGCACGGCCAGGCAAGGAAAGGGTAACGCAAGGCAAGGCTCTGTCCGGCGAGGCAAGGGTAAGGCACGACAACGCAAGGCTAGGCAATGCACGGAAGCTAAGCAAAGAGTAACGGAAGGCAAGGAAGGCAAGGGAAAGCAAGGCAAGTTAAGGGTAAGGGAAGGAACTGCACGGCAAGGGGAAACAAGGCTCAGGCACGACAACGCAAGCTAGGCAATGCACGGCAAGGCAAGGAAAGGGTAACGCAAGGCAAGGCACGATCAGGCGAGGCAAGGCTAATGCACGACAAAGCAAGGCTAGGCAGTGCACGGCTAGGCAAGGAAAGAGTAACGGAAGGATAGTAAGGCAAGGCAAAGCAAGGCAAGGCAAGAGTAACGGAAGGAACGGCACGGCAAGCGGATGCAAGGCTGAGGCACGACAACGCAAGGCTAGGCAATGCACGGCAAGGCAAGGAAAGGGTAACGCAAGGCAAGGCACGGTGAGGCAAGGCAAGGCTAAGGCACGAAAACGCAAGGCTACGCAATGCACGGAAGGCAAGCAAAGAGTAACGGAAGGCAAGGAAGGCAAGGCAAAGCAAGGCAACGCAAGCAAGGGTACGGCAAGGTGAAACAAGGCTAAGGCACGACAACGCACGGCTAGGCAATGCACGGCAAAGCAAGGAAAGGGTAACGCAAGGCAAGGCACGGTCAGGCAAGGTAAGGTTAATGCACGACAACGCAAGCCTAGGCAATGCACGGCAAGGCAAGGAAAGAGTAACGGAAGGCAAGGAATGCAATGGAAAGCAAGGCAAGGCAAGAGTAACGGAAGGAACGGCACGGCAAGGGGAAGCAAGGCTAAGGCACGACAACGCAAGGCTAGGCAATGCACGACAAGGCAAGGAAAGGGTAACGCAAGGCAAGGCACGGTGAGGCAAGGCAAGGCTAAGGCAAGAAAACGCAAGGCTAGGCAATGCACGGAAGGCAAGCAAAGTGTAACGGAAGGCAAGAAAGGCAAGGGAAAGCAAGGCAAGGCAAGGGTAAGGGAAGGAACGGCACGTCAAGGGGAAACAAGGCTAAGGCACGACAACGCAAGCTAGGCAATGCACGGCAAGGCAAGGAAAGGGTAACGCAAGGCAAGGCACGGTGAGGAAAGGCAAGGCTAATGCACAACAACGCACGTCTAGGCAATGCACGGCAAGGCAAGGAAAGGGTAACGCAAGGGAAGTCACGGTCAGGCGAGGCAAGGCTAAGGCACGACAACGCAAGGCTAGGCAATGCACGGAAGGCAAGCAAAGAGTAACGGAAGGCAAGGAAGGCAAGGCAAAGCAAGGCAAGGCAAAGGTAAAGGAAGGAACGGCACGGCAAGGGGAAACAAGGCTAAGGCACGGCAACGCACCGCTAGGCAATGCACGGCCAGGCAAGGAAAGGGTAACGCAAGGCAAGGCTCTGTCAGGCGAGGCAAGGCTAAGGCACGACAACGCAAGGCTAGGCAATGCACGGATGGTAAGCAAAGAGTAACGGAAGGCAAGAAAGGCAAGGGAAAGCAAGGCAAGGCAAGGGTTAGGGAAGGAACGGCACTGCAAGGGGAAACAAGGCTAAGGCACGACAACGCAAGCTAGGCAATGCACGGCAAGGCAAGGAAAGGGTAACGCAAGGCAAGGCACGGTCAGTCGAGGCAAGGCTAATGCACGACAACGCAAGGCTAGGCAGTGAACGGCTAGGCAAGGAAAGAGTAACAGAAGGAAAGGAAGGCAAGGCAAAGCAATGCAAGGCAAGTGTAACAAAAGGCACGGCACGGCAAGGGGAACCAAGGGTAAGGCACGACAACGCAAGGTAGGCAATGCACGGCAAGGCAAGGAAAGGGTAACGCAAGGCAAGGCACGGTGAGGCAAGGCAAGGCTAATGCACAACAACGCACGTCTAGGCAATGCACGGCAAGGCAAGGAAAAGGTAACGCAAGGGAAGTCACGGTCAGGCGAGGCAAGGCTAAGGCACGACAACGCAAGGCTAGGCATTGCACGGAAGGTAAGCAAAGAGCAACGGAAGGCAAGGAAGGTAAGGGAAAGCAAGGCAAGTTAAGGTTAAGGGAAGGAACGGCACGGCAAGGGGAAACAAGGCTAAGGCACGACAACGCAATCTAGGCAATGCACGGCAAGGCAAGGAAAGGGTAACCCAAGGCAAGCCACGGTCAGGAAATGCAAGGCTAATGCACGACAACGGAAGGCTAGGCAATGCACGGCAAGGCAAGGAAAGACTAACGGAATGTAAGGAATGCAAGGGAAAGCAAGGCAAGGCAAGAGTAACGGAAGGAACGGCACGGCAAGGGGAAACAAGGCTAAGGCACGACAACGCAAGGCTAGGCAAAGCACGGCAAGGCAAGGAAAGGGTAACGCAAGGCAAGGCACGGTGAGGCAAGGCAAGGCCAATGCACGACAACGCACGGCTAGGCAAAGCAAGGCAAGGGAAGGAGAGGGTAACGCAAGGCAAGGCACGGTCAAGCGAGGCAAGGCTAAGGCACGACAATGCAAGGCTAGGCAATGCATGGAAGGTAAGCAAAGAGTAACGGAAGGCAAGGAAGGCAAGGGAAAGCAAGGCAAGTTAAGAGTAAGGGAAGGAACGGCACGGCAAGGGGAAACAACGCTAAGGCAAGACAACGCCAGCTAGGAAATGCACGGCAAGGCAAGGAAAGGGTAACGCAAGGCAAGGCACGGTCAGTCGAGGCAAGGCTAATGCACGACAACGCAAGGCTTGGCAGTGCACGGCTAGGCAAGGAAAGCGTAACAGAAGGAAAGGAAGGCAAGGCAAAGCAAGGCAAGGCAAGTGTAACAAAAGCCACGGCACGGCAAGGGGAAACAAGGCTAAGGCACGACAACGCAAGCTAGGCAATGCACGGAAAGGCAAGGAAAGGGTAACGCAAGGCAAGGCAGGGTCAGGCGAGACAAGGCTAAGGCACGAAAACGCAAGGCTAGGCAATGCACGGAAGGCAAGCAAAGAGTAACGGAAGGCAAGGAATGCAAGGCAAAGCAAGGCAACGCAAGCAAGGCTACGGCAAGGTGAAACAAGGCTAAGGCACGACAACGCACGGCTAGGCAATGCACGGCAAAGAAAGGAAAGGGTAACGCAAGGCAAGGCACGGTCAGGCAAGGTAAGGTTAATGCACGACAACGCAAGGCTAGGCAATGCACGGGAAGGCAAGCAAAGAGTAACGGAAGGCAAGGAATGCAAGGGAAAGCAAGGCAAGGCAAGAGTAACGGAAGGAACGGCACGGCAAGGGGAAGCAAGGCTAAGGCACGACAACGCAAGGCTAGGCAATGCACGGCAAGTCAAGGAAAGGGTAACGCAAGGCAAGGCACGGTGAGGCAAGGCAAGGCTAAGGCACGAAAACGCAAGACTAGGCAATGCACGGAAGGCAATCAAAGAGTAACGGAAGGCAAGAAAGGCAAGGGAAAGCAAGGCAAGGCAAGGGTAAGGGAAGGAACGGCACGTCAAGGGGAAACAAGGCTAAGGCACGACAACGCAAGCTAGGCAATGCACGGCAAGGCAAGGAAATGGTAACGCAAGGCAAGGCACGGTCAGTCGAGGCAAGGCTAATGCACGACAACGCAAGGCTAGGCAGTGCACGGCTAGGCAAGGAAAGAGTAACAGAAGGAAAGGAAGGCAAGGCAAAGCAAGGCAAGGCAAGTGTAACAAAAGGCACGGCACGGCAAGGGGAAACAAGGGTAAGGCACGACAACGCAAGGTAGGCAATGCACGGCAAGGCAAGGAAAGGGTAACGCAAGGCAAGGCACGATCAGGCGAGGCAAGGCTAATGCACGACAACGCAAGGCTTGGCAGTGCACGGCTAGGCAAGGAAAGCGTAATAGAAGGAAAGGAAGGCCAGGCAAAGCAATGCAAGGCAAGTGAAACCAAAGGCACGACACGGCAAGGGGAAACAAGGCTAAGGCACGACAACGCAAGCTAGGCAATGCACGGCAAGGCAAGGAAAGGGTAACGCAAGGCAAGGCACGGTCAGTCGAGGCAAGGCTAATGCACGACAACGCAAGGCTTGGCAGTGCACGGAAAGGCAAGGAAAGCGTAACAGAAGGAAAGGAAGGCAAGGCAAAGCAAAGCAAGGCAAGTGAAACAAAAGGCACGGCACGGCAAGGGGAAACAAGGCTAAGGCACGACAACGCAACGGCACGGCAAGGTGAAACAAGGCTAAGGCACGGCAACGCACGGCTAGGCAATACACGGCCAGGCAAGGAAAGGGTAACGCAAGGCAAGGCACGGTCAGTCGAGGCAAGGCTAATGCACGACAACGCAAGGCTAGGCAGTGCAAGGCTAGGGAAGGAAAGAGTAACAGAAGGAAAGGAAGGCAAGGCAAAGCAATGCAAGGCAAGTGAAACAAAAGGCACGGCACGGCAAGGGGAACCAAGGGTAAGGCACGACAACGCAAGCTAGGCAATGCACGGCAAGGCAAGGAAAGGGTAACGTAAGGCAAGGCACGGTGAGTCAAGGCAAGGCTAATGCACAACAACGCACGGCTAGGCAATGCACGGCAAGGCAAGGAAAGGGTAACGCAAGGGAAGTCACGGTCAGGCGAGGCAAGGCTACGGCACGACAACGCAAGGCTAGGAAATGCACGGAAGGTAAGCAAAGTGTAACGGAAGGCAAGGAAGGCAAGGGAAAGCAAGGGAAGTCAAGAGTAAGGGAAGGAACGGCACGGCAAGGGGAAACAAGGCTAAGGCACGACGACGCAAGCTAGGCAAAGCACGGCCAGGCAAGGAAAGGGTAACGCAAGGCAAGGCTCTGTCAGGCGAGGCAAGGCTAAGGCACGACAACGCAAGGCTAGGCAATGCACGGAAGGCAAGCAAAGAGTAACGGAAGGCAAGGAATGCAAGGCAAAGCAAGGCAACGCAAGCAAGGCTACGGCAAGGTGAAACAAGGCTAAGGCACGACAACGCACGGCTAGGCAATGCACGGCAAAGAAAGGAAAGGGTAACGCAAGGCAAGGCACGGTCAGGCAAGGTAAGGTTAATGCACGACAACGCAAGGCTAGGCAATGCACGGGAAGGCAAGCAAAGAGTAACGGAAGGCAAGGAATGCAAGGGAAAGCAAGGCAAGGCAAGAGTAACGGAAGGAACGGCACGGCAAGGGGAAGCAAGGCTAAGGCACGACAACGCAAGGCTAGGCAATGCACGGCAAGTCAAGGAAAGGGTAACGCAAGGCAAGGCACGGTGAGGCAAGGCAAGGCTAAGGCACGACAACGCAAGGTAGGCAATGCACGGAAGGCAAGCAAAGAGTAACGGAAGGCAAGAAAGTCAAGGGAAAGCAAGGGAAGGCAAGGGTAAGGGAAGGAACGGCACGTCAAGGGGAAACAAGGCTAAGGCACGACAACGCAAGCTAGGCAATGTACGGCAAGGCAAAGAAAGGGTAACGCAAGGCAAGGCACGGTGAGGCAAGGCAAGGCTAATGCACGAAAACGCACGGCTAGGCAAAGCAAGGCAAGGGAAAGAGAGGGTAACGCAAGGCAAGGCAGGGTCAAGCGAGGCAAGGCTAAGGCACGACAACGCAAGGCTAGGCAATGCACGAAAGGTAAGCAAAGAGTATCGGAAGGCAAGGAAGGCAAGGGAAAGCAAGGCAAGTTAAGAGTAAGGGAAGGAACGGCACGGCAAGGGGAAACAAGGCTAAGGCACGACAACGCAAGGCTAGGCAGTGCACGGCTAGGAAAGGAACGAGTAACGGAAGGAATGGAAGGCAAGGCAAAGAAAGGCAAGGCAAGTGTAACAAAAGGCACGGCACGGCAAGGGGAAACAAGGCTAAGGCACGACAACGGAAGCCAGGCAATGCACGGCAAGGCAAGGAAAAGGTAACGCAAGGCAAGGCACCGTCAGTCCAGGCAAGGCTAATGCACGACAACGCAAGGCTTGGCAGTGCACGGCTAGGCAAGGAAAGAGTAACAGAAGGAAAGGAAGGCAAGGCAAAGCAATGCAAGGCAAGTGAAACAAATGGCACGGCACGGAAAGGGGAAACAAGGGTAAGGCACGACAACGCAGGCTAGGCAATGCACGGCAAGGCAAGGAAAGGGTAACGCAAGGCAAGGCACGGTTAGGCAAGGCAAGGCTAATGCACAACAACGCACGGCTAGGCAATGCACGGCCAGGCAAGGAAAGGGTAACGCAAGGCAAGGCTCTGTCCGGCGAGGCAAGGGTAAGGCACGACAACGCAAGGCTAGGCAATGCACGGAAGCTAAGCAAAGAGTAACGGAAGGCAAGGAAGGCAAGGGAAAGCAAGGCAAGTTAAGGGTAAGGGAAGGAACTGCACAGCAAGGGGAAACAAGGCTCAGGCACGACAACGCAAGCTAGGCAATGCACGGCAAGGCAAGGAAAGGGTAACGCAAGGCAAGGCACGATCAGGCGAGGCAAGGCTAATGCACGACAAAGCAAGGCTAGGCAGTGCACGGCTAGGCAAGGAAAGAGTAACGGAAGGATAGTAAGGCAAGGCAAAGCAAGGCAAGGCAAGAGTAACGGAAGGAATGGCACGGCAAGCGGATGCAAGGCTGAGGCACGACAACGCAAGGCTAGGCAATGCACGGCAAGGCAAGGAAAGGGTAACGCAAGGCAAGGCACGGTGAGGCAAGGCAAGGCTAAGGCACGAAAACGCAAGGCTAGGCAATGCACGGAAGGCAAACAAAGAGTAACGGAAGGCAAGAAAGGCAAGGGAAAGCAAGGCAAGGCAAGGGTAAGGGAAGGAACGGCACGTCAAGAGGAAACAAGGCTAAGGCACGACAACGCAAGCTAGGCAATGCACGGCAAGGCAAGGAAAGGGTAACACAAGGAAAGGCACGGTCAGTCGAGGCAAGGCTAATGCACGACAATGCAAGGCTAGGCAGTGCACGGCTAGGCAACGAAAGAGTAACAGAAGGAAAGGAAGGCAAGGCAAAGCAAGGCAAGGCAAGTGTAACAAAAGGCACGGCACGGCAAGGGAAATCAAGGGTAAGGCACGACAACGCAAGGTAGGCAATGCACGGCAAGGCAAGGAAAGGGTAACGCAAGGCAAGGCACGGTGAGGAAATGCAAGGCTAATGCACAACAACGGACGTCTAGGCAATGCACGGCAAGGCAAGGAAAGGATAACGCAAGGGAAGTCACGGTCAGGCGAGGCAAGGCTAAGGCAAGACAACGCAAGGCTAGGCAATGCACGGAAGGCAAGCAAAGAGTAACGGAAGGCAAGGAAGGCAAGGGAAAGCAAGGCAAGGCAAGGGTAACGGAAGGAACGGCACGGCAAGGGGAAACAAGGCTAAGGCACGGCAACGCACCGCTAGGCAATGCACCCCCAGGCAAGGAAAGGGTAACGCAAGGCAAGGCTCTGTCAGGCGAGGCAAAGCTAAGGCACGACAACGCAAGGCTAGGCAATGCACGGAAGGTAAGCAAAGAGTAACGGAAGGCAAGGAAGGCAAGGGAAAGCAAGGCAAGGCAAGAGTAACGGAAGGAACGGCACGGCAAGGGGAAGCAAGGCTAAGGCACGACAACGCAAGGCTAGGCAATGCACGGCAAGGCAAGGAAAGGGTAACGCAAGGCAAGGCACGGTGAGGCAAGGCAAGGCTAAGGCACGAAAACGCAAGGCTAGGCAATGCACGGAAGGCAAGCAAAGAGTAACGGAAGGCAAGGAATGCAAGGCAAAGCAAGGCAACGCAAGCAAGGCTACGGCAAGGTGAAACAAGGCTAAGGCACGACAACGCACGGCTAGGCAATGCACGGCAAAGAAAGGAAAGGGTAACGCAAGGCAAGGAACGGTCAAGCAAGGTAAGGTTAATGCACGACAACGCAAGGCTAGGCAATGCACGGGAAGGCAAGCAAAGAGTAACGGAAGGCAAGGAGTGCAAGGGAAAGCAAGGCAAGGCAAGAGTAACGGAAGGAACGGCACGGCAAGGGGAAGCAAGGCTAAGGCACGACAACGCAAGGCTAGGCAATGCACGGCAAGTCTAGGAAAGGGTAACGCAAGGCAAGGCACGGTGAGGCAAGGCAAGGCTAAGGCACGAAAACGCAAGGCTAGGCAATGCACGGAAGGCAAGCAAAGAGTAACGGAAGGCAAGAAAGGCAAGGGAAAGCAAGGCAAGGCAAGGGTAAGGGAAGGAACGGCACGTCAAGGGAAGGAACGGCACGGCAAGGGGAAACAAGGCTAAGGCACGACAACGCAAGGCTAGGCAGTGCACGGCTAGGCAGAGTAACAGAAGGAAAGGAAGGCAAGGCAAAGCAAGGCAAGGCAAGTGTAACAAAAGGCACAGCACGGCAAGGGGAAACAAGGGTAAGGCACGACAACGCAAAGGCAATGCACGGCAAGGCAAGGAAAGGGTAACGCAAGGCAAGGCACGTCGAGGCAAGGCTAATGCACGACAACGCAAGGCTTGGCAGTGCACGGCTAGGCAAGGAAAGAGTAACAGAAGGAAAGGAAGGCAAGGCAAAGCAATGCAAGGCAAGTGAAACCAAAGGCACGGCACGGCAAGGGGAAACAAGGCTAAGGCACGACAACGCAGGCTAGGCAATGCACGGCAAGGCAAGGAAAGGGTAACGCAAGGCAAGGCACGGTTAGGCAAGGCAAGGCTAATGCACAACAACGCAAGGCAATTCACTGGAAGGCAAGGAAAGGGTAAAGCAAAGGAAGTCACGGTCAGGCGAGGTAAGGCTAAGGCACGACAACGCAAGGCTAGGCAATGCAGGTAAGGCAAGCAAAGAGTAACGGCAAGGCAAGGAAGCAAGGGAAAGCAAGGCAAGTTAAGGGTAAGGGAAGGAACTGCACGGCAAGGGGAAACAAGGCTCAGGCACGACAACGCAAGCTAGGCAATGCACGGCAAGGCAAGGAAAGGGTAACGCAAGGCAAGGCACTGATCAGGCGAGGCAAGGCTAATGCACGACAAAGCAAGTCTAGGCAGTGCACGGCTAGGCAAGCAAAGAGTAACGGAAGGCAAGGAAGGCAAGGCAAAGCAAGGCAAGGCAAGAGTAACGGAAGGAACGGCACGGCAAGGGGAAACAAGGCTAAGGCACGACAACGCAAGGCTAGGCAATGCACGGCAAGGCAAGGAAAGGGTAACGCAAGGCAAGGCACGGTCAGGCAAGGCAAGGCTAATGCACGACAACGCAAGGCTAGGCAATGCACGGAAGGCAAACAAAGAGTAACGGAAGGCAAGGAATGCAAGGGAAAGCAAGGCAAGGCAAGAGTAAGGGAAGGAACGGCACGGCAAGGGGAAGCAAGGCTAAGGCACGACAACGCAAGCTAGGCAATGCACGGCAAGGCAAGGAAAGGGTAATGCAAGGCAAGGCACGGTCAGTCGAGGCAAGGCTAATGCACGACAACGCAAGGCTAGGCAGTGCACGGCTAGGCAAGGAAAGAGTAACAGAAGGAAAGGAAGTCAAGGCAAAGCAAGGCAAGGCAAGTGTAACAAAAGGCACGGCACGGCAAGGGGAAACAAGGGTAAGGCACGACAACGCAAGGTAGGCAATGCACGGCAAGGCAAGGAAAGGGTAACGCAAGGCAAGGCACGGTGAGGCAAGGCAAGGCTAATGCACAACAACGCACGTCTAGGCAATGCACGGCAAGGCAAGGAAAGGGTAACGCAAGGGAAGTCACGGTCAGGCGAGGCAAGGCTAAGGCACGACAACGCAAGGCTAGGCAATGCACGGAAGGCAAGCAAAGAGTAACGGAAGGCAAGGAAGGCAAGGGAAAGCAAGGCAAGGCAAGGGTAACGGAAGGAACGGCACGGCAAGGGGAAACAAGGCTAAGGCACGGGAACGCACCGCTAGGCAATGCACGGCCAGGCAAGGAAAGGGTAACGCAAGGCAAGGCTCTGTCAGGCGAGGCAAGGCTAAGGCACGACAACGCAAGGCTAGGCAATGCACGGAGGGTAAGCAAAGAGTAACGGAAGGCAAGGAAGGCAAGGGAAAGCAAGGCAAGTTAAGGGTAAGGGAAGGAACGGCACGGCAAGGGGAAACAAGGCTAAGGCACGACAACGCAAGCTAGGCAATGCACGGCAAGGCAAGGAAAGGGTAACGCAAGGCAAGGCACGATCAGGCGAGCCAAGGCTAATGCACGACAACGCAAGGGCAGGGCACGACAACGCAAGGCTAGGCAATGCACGGCAAGGCAAGGAAAGGGTATAGGCAGTGCACGGCTAGGCAAGGAACGAGTAACGGAAGGAATGGAAGGCAGGGCAAAGCAAGGCAAGGCAAGTGAAACAAAAAGCACGGCACGGCAAGGGGAAAAAAGGCTAAGGCACGACAACGCAAGCTAGGCAATGCACGGAAGGCAAGGAAAGGGTAACGCAAGGCAAGGCAGGGTCAGGCGAGACAAGGCTAAGGCACGAAAACGCAAGGCTAGGCAATGCACGGAAGGCAAGCAAAGAGTAACGGAAGGCAAGGAATGCAAGGCAAAGCAAGGCAACGCAAGCAAGGCTACGGAAAGGTGAAACAAGGCTAAGGCACGACAACGCACGGCTAGGCAATGCACGGAAAAGAAAGGAAAGGGTAACGCAAGGCACGGCACGGTCAGGCATGGTAAGGTTAATGCACGACAACGCAAGGCTAGGCAATGCAGGGAAGGCAAGCAAAGAGTAACGGAAGTCAAGGAATGCAAGGGAAAGCAAGGCAAGGCAAGAGTAACGGAAGGAACGGCACGGAAAGGGGAAGCAAGGCTAAGGCACGACAACGCAAGGCTAGGCAATGCACGGCAAGGCAAGGAAAGGGTAACGCAAGGCAAGGCACGGTGAGGCAAGGCAAGGCTAAGGCACGAAAACGCAAGGCTAGGCAATGCACGGAAGGCAAGCAAAGAGTAACGGAAGGCAAGAAAGGCAAGGGAAAGCAAGGCAAGGCAAGGGTAAGGGAAGGAACGGCACGTCAAGGGGAAACAAGGCTAAGGCACGACAACGCAAGCTAGGCAATGCACGGCAAGGCAAGGAAAGGGTAACGCAAGGCAAGGCACGGTCAGTCGAGGCAAGGCTAATGCACGACAACGCACGGCTAGGCAAAGCAAGGCAAGGGAAAGAGAGGGTAACGCAAGGCAAGGCACGGTCAAGCGAGGCAAGGCTAAGGCACGACAACGCAAGGCTAGGCAATGCACGAAAGGTAAGCAAAGAGTATCGGAAGGCAAGGAAGGCAAGGGAAAGCAAGGCAAGTTAAGAGTAAGGGAAGGAACGGCACGGCAAGGGGAAACAAGGCTAAGGCACGACAACGCAAGGCTAGGCAGTGCACGGCTAGGCAAGGAAAGAGTAACAGAAGGAAAGGAAGGCAAGGCAAAGCAAGGCAAGGCAAGTGTAACAAAAGGCACGGCACGGCAAGGGGAAACAAGGCTAAGGCACGACATCGCAAGGTAGGCAATGCACGGCAAGGCAAGGAAAGGGTAACGCAAGGCAAGGCACGGTGAGGCAAGGCAAGGATAATGCACAACAACGCACGTCTAGGCAATGCACGGCAAGGCAAGGAAAAGGTAACGCAGGGGAAGTCACGGTCAGGCGAGGCAAGGCTAAGGCACGACAACGCAAGGCTAGGCAATGCAGGGAAGGCAAGCAAAGTGTAAGGGAAGGCAAGGAAGGCAAGGGAAAGCAAGGCAAGGCAAGGGTAACGGAAGGAACGGCACGGCAAGGGGAAACAAGGCTAAGGCACGGCAACGCACGGCTAGGCAAGGCACGGCCAGGCAAGGAAAGGGTAACGCAAGGCAAGGCTCTGTCAGGCGAGGCAAAGCTAAGGCACGACAACGCAAGGCTAGGCAATGCACGGAAGGTAAGCAAAGAGTAACGGAAGGCAAGGAAGGCAAGGGAAAGCAAGGCAAGTTAAGGGTAAGGGAAGGAACCCCACGGCAAGGGGAAACAAGGCTAAGGCACGACAACGCAAGCTAGGCAATGCACGGCAAGGCAAGGAAAGGGTAACGCAAGGCAAGGCACGGTCAGTCGAGTCAGGGCTAATGCACGACAACGCAAGGCTTGGCAGTGCAAGGCTAGGCAAGGAAAGAGTAACAGAAGGAAAGGAAGGCAAGGCAAAGCAATGCAAGGCAAGTGAAACAAAGGGCACGGCACGGCAATGGGAAACAAGGGTAATGCACGACAACGCAAGCTAGGCAATGCACGGCAAGGCAAGGAAAGGGTAACTTAAGGCAAGGCACGGTGAGTCAAGTCAAGGCTACTGCACAACAACGCACGGCCAGGCAATGCACGGCAAGGCAAGAAAGGGTAACGCAAGGGAAGTCACGGTCAGGCGAGGCAAGGCTACGGCACGACAACGCAAGGCTAGGCAATGCACGGAAGGTAAGCAAAGAGTAAAGGAAGGCAAGGAAGGCAAGGGAAAGCAAGGCAAGTCAAGAGTAAGGGAAGGAACGGCACGGCAAGGGGAAAGAAGGCTAAGGCACGACAACTCAAGCTGGGCAACGCACGGCAAGGCTAGGAAAGGGTAACGCATGGCAAGGCACGGTCAGGCAAGGCAAGGCTAATGCACGAGAACGCAAAGCTAGGCAGTGCACGGCTAGGCAAGGAACGAGTAACGGAAGGAATGGAAGGCAAGGCAAAGCAAGGCAAGGCAAGTGTAACAAAAGGCACGGCACGGCAAGGGGAAACAAGGTTAAGGCACGACAACGCAAGCTAGGCAATGCACGGAAAGGCAAGGAAAGGGTAACGCAAGGCAAGGGAGTGTCAGGCGAGACAAGGCTAAGGCACGAAAACGCAAGGCTAGGCAATGCACGGAAGGCAAGCAAAGATTAACGGAAGGGAAGGAATGCAAGGCAAAGCAAGGTAACGCAAGCAAGGCTATGGCAAGGTCAAAAAAAGGCTACGGCACGACAACGCAAGGCTACGCAATGCACGGAAGGCAAGCAAAGAGTAACGGAAGACAAGGAAGGCAAGGCAAAGCAAGGCAACGCAAGCAAGGCTACGGCAAGGTGAAACAAGGCTAAGGCACGACAACGCACGGCTAGGCAATGCACGGCAAAGCAAGGAAAGGGTAACGCAAGGCAAGGCACGGTCAGGCAAGGTAAGGTTAATGCACGACAACGCAAGGCTAGGCAATGCACGGCAAGGCAAGGAAAGAGTAACGGAAGGCAAGGAATGCAAGGGAAAGCAAGGCAAGGCAAGAGTAACGGAAGGAACGGCACGTCAAGAGGAAACAAGGCTAAGGCACGACAACGCAAGCTAGGCAATGCACGGCAAGGCAAGGAAAGGGTAACGCAAGGCAAGGCACGGTCAGTCGAGGCAAGGCTAATGCACGACAACGCAAGGCTAGGCAGTGCACGGCTAGGCAAGGAAAGAGTAACAGAAGGAAAGGAAGGCAAGGCAAGTGTAACAAAAGGCACGGCACGGCAAGGGGAAACAAGGGTAAGGCACGACAACGCAAGGTAGGCAATGCACGGCAAGGCAAGGAAAGGGTAACGCAAGGCAAGGCACGGTGAGGAAAGGCAAGGCTAATGCACAACAACGCACGTCTAGGCAATGCACGGCAAGGCAAGGAAAGGGTAACGCAAGGGAAGTCACGGTCAGGCGAGGCAAGGCAAGGCACGACAACGCAAGGCTAGGCAATGCACGGAAGGCAAGCAAAGAGTAACGGAAGGCAAGGAAGGCAAGGGAAAGCAAGGCAAGGCAAAGGTAAAGGAAGGAACGGCACGGCAAGGGGAAACAAGGCTAAGGCACGGCAACGCACGGCTAGGCAATGCACGGCCAGGCAAGGAAAGGGTAACGCAAGGCAAGGCACGGTCAGGCAAGGCAAGGCAAATACACGACAACGCAAGGCTAGGCAGTGCACGGCTAGGCAAGGAACGAGTAACGGAAGGAATGGAAGGCAAGGCAAAGCAAGGCAAGGCAAGGTTAACGGAAGGAACGGCTCGGCAAGGGGAAACAAGGCTAAGGCACGGTAACGCACGGCTAGGCAATACACGGCCAGGCAAGGAAAGGGTAACGCAAGGCAAGGCTCTGTCAGGCGAGGCAAGGGTAAGGCACGACAACGCAAGGCTAGGCAATGCACGGAAGGTAAGCAAAGAGTAACGGAAGGCAAGGAAGGCAAGGGAAATCAAGGCAAGTTAAGGGTAAGGGAAGGAACTGCACGGCAAGGGGAAACAAGGCTAAGGCACGACAACGCAAGCTAGGCAATGCACGGCAAGGCAAGGAAAGGGTAACGCAAGGCAAGGCACGATCAGGCGAGGCAAGGCTAATGCACGACAACGCAAGGCTAGGCAGTGCACGGCTAGGCAAGGAAAGAGTAACGGAAGGATAGGAAGGCAAGGCAAAGCAAGGCAAGGCAAGAGTAACGGAAGGAACGGCACGGCAAGCGGAAGCAAGGCTAAGGCACGACAACGCAAGGCTAGGCAATGCAGGTAAGGCAAGCAAAGAGTAACGGAAGGCAAGGAAGGCAAGGGAAATCAAGGCAAGTTAAGGGTAAGGGAAGGAACTGCACGGCAAGGGGAAACAAGGCTAAGGCACGACAACGCAAGCTAGGCAATGCACGGCAAGGCAAGGAAAGGGTAACGCAAGGCAAGGCACGATCAGGCGAGGCAAGGCTAAAGCACGACAACGCAAGGCTAGGCAGTGCACGGCTAGTTAAGGAAAGAGTAACGGAAGGATAGGAAGGCAAGGCAAAGCAAGGCAAGGCAAGATAACGGAAGGAACGGCACGGCAAGCGGAAGCAAGGCTAAGGCACGACAACGCAAGGCTAGGCAATGCACGGCAAGGCAAGAAAAGGGTAACGCAAGGCAAGGCACGGTGAGGCAAGGCAAGGCTAAGGCACGAAAACGCAAGGCTAGGCAATGCACGGAAGGCAAACAAAGAGTAACGGAAGGCAAGAAAGGCAAGGGAAAGCAAGGCAAGGCAAGGGTAAGGGAAGGAACGGCACGTCAAGAGGAAACAAGGCTAAGGCACGACAACGCAAGGTAGGCAATGCACGGCAAGGCAAGGAAAGGGTAACGCAAGGCAAGGCACGGTGAGGCAAGGCAAGGCTAATGGCCAACAACGAACGTCTAGGCAATGCACGGCAAGGCAAGGAAAAGGTAACGCAAGGGAAGTCACGGTCAGGCGAGGCAAGGCTAAGGCACGACAACGCAAGGCTAGGCAATGCAGGGAAGGCAAGCAGAGTAACGGAAGGCAAGGACGGCAAGGGAAAGCAAGGCAAGGCAAGGGTAACGGAAGGAACGGCACGGCAAGGGGAAACAAGGCTAAGGCACGGCAACGCACGGCTAGGCAAGGCACGGCCAGGCAAGGAAAGTGTAACGCAAGGCAATGCTCTGTCAGGCGAGGCAAAGCTAAGGCAGGACAACGCAAGGCTAGGCAATGCACGGAAGGTAAGCAAAGAGCAACGGAAGGCAAGGAAGGCAAGGGAAAGCAAGGCAAGTTAAGGGTAAGGGAAGGAACCGCACGGCAAGGGGAAACAAGGCTAAGGCACGACAACGCAAGCTAGGCAATGCACGGCAAGGCAAGGAAAGGGTAACGCAAGGAAAGGCACGGTCAGTCGAGGCAGGGCTAATGTACGACAACGCAAGGCTTGGCAGTGCAAGGCTAGGCAAGGAAAGAGTAACAGAAGGAAAGGAAGGCAAGGCAAATCAATGCAAGGCAAGTGAAAAAAAAGGCACGGCACGGCAAGGGGAAACAAGGGTAAGACACGACAACGCAAGCTAGGCAATGCACGGCAAGGCAAGGAAAGGGTAACGTAAGGCAAGGCACGGTGAGTCAAGTCAAGGCTAATGCACAACAACGCACGGCTAGGCAATGCACGGCAAGGCAAGGAAAGGGTAACGCAAGGGAAGTCACGGTCAGGCGAGGCAAGGCTACGGCACGACAACGCAAGGCTAGGCAATGCACGGAAGGCAAGCAAAGAGTAACAGAAGGGAAGGAATGCAAGGCAAAGCAAGGCAACGCAAGCAAGGGTACGGCAAGGTGAAACAAGGCTAAGGCACGACAACGCACGGCTAGGCAATGCACGGCAAAGCAAGGAAAGGGTAACGCAAGGCAAGGCACGGTCAGGCAAGGTAAGGTTAATGCACGACAACGCAAGCCTAGGCAATGCACGGCAAGGCAAGGAAAGAGTAACGGAAGGCAAGGAATGCAATGGAAAGCAAGGCAAGGCAAGAGTAACGGAAGGAACGGCACGGCAAGGGGAAGCAAGGCTAAGGCACGACAACGCAAGGCTAGGCAATGCACGACAAGGCAAGGAAAGGGTAACGCAAGGCAAGGCACGGTGAGGCAAGGCAAGGCTAAGGCAAGAAAACGCAAGGCTAGGCAATGCACGGAAGGCAAGCAAAGTGTAACGGAAGGCAAGAAAGGCAAGGGAAAGCAAGGCAAGGCAAGGGTAAGGGAAGGAACGGCACGTCAAGGGGAAACAAGGCTAAGGCACGACAACGCAAGCTAGGCAATGCACGGCAAGGCAAGGAAAGGGTAACGCAAGGCAAGGCACGGTGAGGAAAGGCAAGGCTAATGCACAACAACGCACGTCTAGGCAATGCACGGCAAGGCAAGGAAAGGGTAACGCAAGGGAAGTCACGGTCAGGCGAGGCAAGGCTAAGGCACGACAACGCAAGGCTAGGCAATGCACGGAAGGCAAGCAAAGAGTAACGGAAGGCAAGGAAGGCAAGGCAAAGCAAGGCAAGGCAAAGGTAAAGGAAGGAACGGCACGGCAAGGGGAAACAAGGCTAAGGCACGGCAACGCACCGCTAGGCAATGCACGGCCAGGCAAGGAAAGGGTAACGCAAGGCAAGGCTCTGTCAGGCGAGGCAAGGCTAAGGCACGACAACGCAAGGCTAGGCAATGCACGGATGGTAAGCAAAGAGTAACGGAAGGCAAGAAAGGCAAGGGAAAGCAAGGCAAGGCAAGGGTTAGGGAAGGAACGGCACTGCAAGGGGAAACAAGGCTAAGGCACGACAACGCAAGCTAGGCAATGCACGGCAAGGCAAGGAAAGGGTAACGCAAGGCAAGGCACGGTCAGTCGAGGCAAGGCTAATGCACGACAACGCAAGGCTAGGCAGTGAACGGCTAGGCAAGGAAAGAGTAACAGAAGGAAAGGAAGGCAAGGCAAAGCAATGCAAGGCAAGTGTAACAAAAGGCACGGCACGGCAAGGGGAACCAAGGGTAAGGCACGACAACGCAAGGTAGGCAATGCACGGCAAGGCAAGGAAAGGGTAACGCAAGGCAAGGCACGGTGAGGCAAGGCAAGGCTAATGCACAACAACGCACGTCTAGGCAATGCACGGCAAGGCAAGGAAAAGGTAACGCAAGGGAAGTCACGGTCAGGCGAGGCAAGGCTAAGGCACGACAACGCAAGGCTAGGCATTGCACGGAAGGTAAGCAAAGAGCAACGGAAGGCAAGGAAGGTAAGGGAAAGCAAGGCAAGTTAAGGTTAAGGGAAGGAACGGCACGGCAAGGGGAAACAAGGCTAAGGCACGACAACGCAATCTAGGCAATGCACGGCAAGGCAAGGAAAGGGTAACCCAAGGCAAGCCACGGTCAGGAAATGCAAGGCTAATGCACGACAACGGAAGGCTAGGCAATGCACGGCAAGGCAAGGAAAGACTAACGGAATGTAAGGAATGCAAGGGAAAGCAAGGCAAGGCAAGAGTAACGGAAGGAACGGCACGGCAAGGGGAAACAAGGCTAAGGCACGACAACGCAAGGCTAGGCAAAGCACGGCAAGGCAAGGAAAGGGTAACGCAAGGCAAGGCACGGTGAGGCAAGGCAAGGCCAATGCACGACAACGCACGGCTAGGCAAAGCAAGGCAAGGGAAGGAGAGGGTAACGCAAGGCAAGGCACGGTCAAGCGAGGCAAGGCTAAGGCACGACAATGCAAGGCTAGGCAATGCATGGAAGGTAAGCAAAGAGTAACGGAAGGCAAGGAAGGCAAGGGAAAGCAAGGCAAGTTAAGAGGAAGGGAAGGAACGGCACGGCAAGGGGAAACAACGCTAAGGCAAGACAACGCAAGCTAGGAAATGCACGGCAAGGCAAGGAAAGGGTAACGCAAGGCAAGGCACGGTCAGTCGAGGCAAGGCTAATGCACGACAACGCAAGGCTTGGCAGTGTACGGCTAGGCAAGGAAAGCGTAACAGAAGGAAAGGAAGGCAAGGCAAAGCAATGCAAGGCAAGTGAAACAAAAGGCACGGCAAGGCAAGGGGAAACAAGGGTAAGGCACGACAACGCAAGCTAGGCAATGCACGGCAAGGCAAGGAAAGGGTAACGAAAGGCAAGGCACTGTCAGGCGAGGCAAGGCTAAGGCACGAAAACGCAAGGCTAGGCAATGCACGGAAGGCAAGCAAAGAGTAACGGAAGGCAAGAAAGGCAAGGGAAAGCAAGGCAAGGCAAGGGTAAGGGAAGGAACGGCACGGCAAGTGGAAACAAGGCTAAGGCACGACAACGCAAGCTGGGCAATGCACGGCAAGGCAAGGAACGGGTAACGCAAGGCAAGGCACGGTCAGTCGAGGCAAGGTAAGGCACGAAAACGCAATTCTAGGCAATGCACGGAAGGCAAGTAAAGAGTAACGGAAGGCAAGGAATGCAAGGCAAAGCAAGGTAACGCAAGCAAGGCTATGGCAAGGTCAAAAAAAGGCTACGGCACGACAACGCAAGGCTACGCAATGCACGGAAGGCAAGCAAAGAGTAACGGAAGGCAAGGAAGGCAAAGCAAAGCAAGGCAACGCAAGCAAGGCTACGGCAAGGTGAAACAAGGCTAAGGCACGACAACGCACGGCTAGGCAATGCACGGCAAGTCAAGGAAAGGGTAACGCAAGGCAAGGCACGGTGAGGCAAGGCAAGGCTAAGGCACGAAAACGCAAGGCTACGCAATGCACGGAAGGCCAGCAAAGAGTAACGGAAGGCAAGAAAGGCAAGGGAAAGCAAGGCAAGGCAAGGGTAAGGGAAGGAACGGCACGTCAAGGGGAAACAAGGCTAAGGCACGACAACGCAAGCTAGGCAATGCAAGGCAAGGCAAGGAAAGGGTAACGCAAGGCAAGGCACGGTGAAGCAAGGCAAGGCTAAGGCACGAAAACGCAAGGCTAGGCAATGCAAGGAAGGCAAGCAAAGAGTAACGGAAGGCAAGAAAGGCAAGGGAAAGCAAGGCAAGGCAAGGGTAAGGGAAGGAACGGCACGGCAAGGGGAAACAAGGCTAAGGCACGACAACGCAAGCTAGGCAATGCACGGCAAGGCAAGGAAAGGGTAACGCAAGGCAAGGCACGGTCAGCCGAGGCAAGGCTAATGCACGACAACGCAAGGCTAGGCAGTGCACGGCTAGGCAAGGAAAGAGTAACAGAAGGAAAGGAAGGCAAGGCAAAGCAAGGCAAGGCAAGTGTAACAAAAGGCACGGCACGGCAAGGGGAAACAAGGCTAAGGCACGACAACGCAAGGTAGGCAATGCACGGAAGACAAGCAAAGAGTAACGGAAGGCAAGAAAGTCAAGGGAAAGCAAGGGAAGGCAAGGGTAAGGGAAGGAACGGCACGTCAAGGGGAAACAAGGCTAAGGCACGACAACGCAAGCTAGGCAATGCACGGCAAGGCAAGGAAAGGGTAACGCAAGGCAAGGCTCGGTGAGGCAAGGCAAGGCTAATGCACGACAACGCACGGCTAGGCAAAGCAAGGCAAGGGAAAGAGAGGGTAACGCAAGGCAAGGTAGGGTCAAGCGAGGCAAGGCTAAGGCACGACAACGCAAGGCTAGGCAATGCACGAAAGGTAAGCAAAGAGTAACGGAAGGCAAGGAAGGCAAGGGAAAGCAAGGCAAGTTAAGAGTAAGGGAAGGAACGGCACGGCAAGGGGAAACAAGGCTAAGGCACGACAACGCAAGGCTAGGCAGTGCACGGCTAGGAAAGGAACGAGTAACGGAAGGAATGGAAGGCAAGGCAAAGCAAGGCAAGGCAAGTGTAACAAAAGGCACGGCACGGCAAGGGGAAACAAGGCTAAGGCACGACAACGCAAGCCAGGCAATGCACGGCAAGGCAAGGAAAAGGTAACGCAAGGCAAGGCACCGTCAGTCGAGGCAAGGCTAATGCACGACAACGCAAGGCTTGGCAGTTCACGGCTAGGCAAGGAAAGAGTAACAGAAGGAAAGGAAGGCAAGGCAAAGCAATGCAAGGCAAGTGAAACAAATGGCACGGCACGGCAAGGGGAAACAAGGGTAAGGCACGACAACGCAAGCTAGGCAATGCACGGCAAGGCAAGGAAAGGGTAACGCAAGGCAAGGCACGGTTAGGCAAGGCAAGGCTAATGCAAAACAACGCACGGCTAGGCAATTCACGGCAAGGCAAGGAAAGGGTAAAGCAAAGGAAGTCACGGTCAGGCGAGGTAAGGCTAAGGCACGACAACGCAAGGCTAGGCAATGCAGGTAAGGCAAGCAAAGAGTAACGGAAGGCAAGGAAGGCAAGGGAAAGCAAGGCAAGGCAAGGTTAACGGAAGGAACGGCTCGGCAAGGGGAAACAAGGCTAAGGCACGGTAACGCACGGCTAGGCAATGCACGGCCAGTCAAGGAAAGGGTAACGCAAGGCAAGGCTCTGTCAGGCGAGGCAAGGGTAAGGCACGACAACGCAAGGCTAGGCAATGCACGGAAGGTAAGCAAAGAGTAACGGAAGGCAAGGAAGGCAAGGGAAAGCAAGGCAAGTTAAGGGTAAGGGAAGGAACTGCACGGCAAGGGGAAACAAGGCTCAGGCACGACAACGCAAGCTAGGCAATGCACGGCAAGGCAAGGAAAGGGTAACGCAAGGCAAGGCACGATCAGTCGAGGCAAGGCTAATGCACGACAACGCAAGGCTAGGCAGTGCACGGCTAGGCAAGGAAAGAGTAACGGAAGGATAGGAAGGCAAGGCAAAGCAAGGCAAGGCAAGAGTAACGGAAGGAACGGCACGGCAAGCGGAAGCAAGGCTAAGGCACGACAACGCAAGGCTAGGCAATGCACGGCAAGGCAAGGAAAGGGTAACGCAAGGCAAGGCACGGTGAGGCAAGGCAAGGCTAAGGCACGAAAACGCAAGGCTAGGCAATGCACGGAAGGCAAACAAAGAGTAACGGAAGGCAAGAAAGGCAAGGGAAAGCAAGGCAAGGCAAGGGTAAGGGAAGGAACGGCACGGCAAGGGGAAACAAGGGTAAGGCACGACAACGCAAGGTAGGCAATGCACGGCAAGGCAAGGAAAGGGTAACGCAAGGCAAGGCACGGTCAGTCGAGGCAAGGCTAATGCACGACAACGCAAGGCTAGGCAGTGCACGGCTAGGCAACGAAAGAGTAACAGAAGGAAAGGAAGGCAAGGCAAAGCAAGGCAAGGCAAGTGTAACAAAAGGCACGGCACGGCAAGGGGAAACAAGGGTAAGGCACGACAACGCAAGGTAGGCAATGCACGGCAAGGCAAGGAAAGGGTAACGCAAGGCAAGGCACGGTGAGGAAAGGCAAGGCTAATGCACAACAACGGACGTCTAGGCAATGCACGGCAAGGCAAGGAAAGGATAACGCAAGGGAAGTCACGGTCAGGCGAGGCAAGGCTAAGGCACGACAACGCAAGGCTAGGCAATGCACGGAAGGCAAGCAAAGAGTAACGGAAGGCAAGGAAGGCAAGGGAAAGCAAGGCAAGGCAAGGGTAACGGAAGGAACGGCACGGCAAGGGGAAACAAGGCTAAGGCACGGCAACGCACCGCTAGGCAATGCACGGCCAGGCAAGGAAAGGGTAACGCAAGGCAAGGCTCTGTCAGGCGAGGCAAGGCTAAGGCACGACAACGCAAGGCTAGGCAATGCACGGAAGGTAAGCAAAGAGTAACGGAAAGCAAGGAAGGCAAGGGAAAGCAAGGCAAGTTAAGGGTAAGGGAAGGAACGGCACGGAAAGGGGAAACAAGGCTAAGGCACGACAACGCAAGCTAGGCAATGCACGGCAAGGCAAGGAATGGGTAACGCAAGGCAAGGCACGATCAGGCGAGGCAAGGCTAATGCACGACAACGCAAGGCTAGGCAGTGCACGGCTAGGCAAGGAAAGAGTAACGGAAGGAAAGGAAGGCAAGGCAAAGCAAGGCAAGGCAAGAGTAACGGAAGGAACGGCACGGCAAGGGGAAGCAAGGCTAAGGCACGACAACGCAAGGCTAGGCAATGCACGGCAAGGCAAGGAAAGGGTAACGCAAGGCAAGGCATCGTGAGGCAAGGCAAGGCTAAGGCACGAAAACGCAAGGCTAGGCAATGCACGGAAGGCAAGCAAAGAGTAACGGAAGGCAAGAAAGGCAAGGGAAAGCAAGGCAAGGGAAGGGTTAGGGAAGGAACGGCACGGCAAGGGGAAACAAGGCTAAGGCACGACAACGCAAGCTAGGCAATGCACGGCAAGGCAAGGAAAGGGTAACGCAAGGCAAGGCACGGTCAGTCGAGGCAAGGCTAATGCACGACAACGCAAGGCTTGGCAGTGAACGGCTAGGCAAGGAAAGAGTAACAGAAGGAAAGGAAGGCAAGGCAAAGCAAGGCAAGGCAAGTGTAACAAAAGGCACGGCACGGGAAGGGGAAACAAGGGTAAGGCACGACAACGCAAGCTAGGCAATGCACGGCAAGGCAAGGAAAGGGTAACGTAAGGCAAGGCACGGTGAGTCAAGTCAAGGCTACTGCACAACAACGCACGGCTAGGCAATGCACGGCAAGGCAAGGAAAGGGTAACGCAAGGGAAGTCACGGTCAGGCGAGGCAAGGCTACGGCACGACAACGCAAGGCTAGGCAATGCACGGAAGGTAAGCAAAGAGTAAAGGAAGGCAAGGAAGGCAAGGGAAAGCAAGGCAAGTCAAGAGTAAGGGAAGGAACGGCACGGCAAGGGGAAAGAAGGCTAAGGCACGACAACGCCAGCTAGGCAAAGCACGGCAAGGCAAGGAAAGTGTAACGCAAGGCAAGGCACGGTCAGGTAAGGCAAGGCTAATGCACGACAACGCAAAGCTAGGCAGTGCACGGCTAGGCAAGGAACGAGTAACGGAAGGAATGGAAGGCAAGGCAAAGCAAGGCAAGGCAAGTGTAACAAAAGGCACGGCACGGCAAGGGGAAACAAGGCTAAGGCACGACAACGCAAGCTAGGCAATGCACGGAAAGGCAAGGAAAGGGTAACGCAAGGCAAGGCAGGGTCAGGCGAGACAAGGCTAAGGCACGAAAACGCAAGGCTAGGCAATGCACGGAAGGCAAGCAAAGAGTAACGGAAGGGAAGGAATGCAAGGCAAAGCAAGGTAACGCAAGCAAGGCTATGGCAAGGTCAAAAAAAGGCTACGGCACGACAACGGAAGGCTACGCAAGGCACGGAAGGCAAGCAAACAGTAACGGAAGACAAGGAAGGCAAGGCAAAGCAAGGCAACGCAAGCAAGGCTACGGCAAGGTGAAACAAGGCTAAGGCACGACAACGCACGGCTAGGCAATGCACGGCAAAGCAAGGAAAGGGTAACGCAAGGCAAGGCACGGTCAGGCAAGGTAAGGTTAAGGCACGACAACGCAAGGCTAGGCAATGCACGGCAAGGCAAGGAAAGAGTAACGGAAGGCAAGGAATGCAAGGGAAAGCAAGGCAAGGCAAGAGTAACGGAAGGAACGGCACGGCAAGGGGAAGCAAGGCTAAGGCACGACAACGCAAGGCTAGGCAATGCACGGCAAGGCAAGGAAAGGGTAACGCAAGGCAAGGCACGGTGAGGCAAGGCAAGGCTAAGGCACGAAAACGGAAGGCTAGGCAATGCACGGAAGGCAAGCAAAGAGTAACGGAAGGCAAGAAAGGCAAGGGAAAGCAAGGCAAGGGAAGGGTAAGGGAAGGAACGGCACGTCAAGAGGAAACAAGGCTAAGGCACGACAACGCAAGCTAGGCAATGCACGGCAAGGCAAGGAAAGGGTAACGCAAGGCAAGGCACGGTCAGTCGAGGCAAGGCTAATGCACAACAACGCAAGGCTAGGCAGTGCACGGCTAGGCAAGGAAAGAGTAACAGAAGGAAAGGAAGGCAAGGCAAGTGTAACAAAAGGCACGGCACGGCAAGGGGAAACAAGGGTAAGGCACGACAACGCAAGCTAGGCAATGCACGGCAAGGCAAGGAAAGGGTAACGCAAGGCAAGGCACGGTTAGGCAAGGCAAGGCTAATGCACAACAACGCACGGCTAGGCAATTCACGGCAAGGCAAGGAAAGGGTAAAGCAAGGGAAGTCACGGTCAGGCGAGGTAAGGCTAAGGCACGACAACGCAAGGCTAGGCAATGCAGGTAAGGTAAGCAAGGAGTAACGGAAGGCAAGGAAGGCAAGGGAAATCAAGGCAAGTTAAGGGTAAGGGAAGGAACTGCACGGCAAGGGGAAACAAGGCTAAGGCACGACAACGCAAGCTAGGCAATGCACGGCAAGGCAAGGAAAGGGTAACGCAAGGCAAGGCACGATCAGGCGAGGCAAGGCTAATGCACGACAACGCAAGGCTAGGCAGTGCACGGCTAGGCAAGGAAAGAGTAACAGAAGGATAGGAAGGCAAGGCAAAGCAAGGCAAGGCAAGAGTAAGGGAAGGAACGGCACGGCAAGCGGAAGCAAGGCTAAGGCACGACAACGCAAGGCTAGGCAATGCACGGCAAGGCAAGGAAAGGGTAACGCAAGGCAAGGCACAGTCAGGCAAGGCAAGGCTAATGCACGACAACGCAAAGTTAGTCAGTGCACGGCTAGGCAAGGAACGAGTAACGGAATGTAAGGAATGCAAGGGAAAGCAAGGCAAGGCAAGTGTAACGGAAGGAACGGCACGGCAAGGGGAAACAAGGCTAAGGCACGACAACGCAAGGCTAGGCAAAGCACGGCAAGGCAAGGAAAGGGTAACGCAAGGCAAGGCACGGTGAGGCAAGGTTAGGCTAATGCACGACAACGCACGGCTAGGCAAAGCAAGGCAAGGGCAGGAGAGGGTAACGCAAGGCAAGGCACGGTCAAGCGAGGCAAGGCTAAGGCACGACAATGCAAGGCTATTCAATGCAGGGAAGGCAAGCAAAGAGTAAGGGAAGGCAAGGAAGGCAAGTGAAAGCAAGTCATGGCAAGGGTAACGGAAGGAACGGCATGGCAAGGGGAAACAAGGCTAAGGCACGACAACGCACGGCTAGGCAATGCACGGCCAGGCAAGGAAAGGGTAACGCAAGGCAAGGCTCTGTCAGGCGAGGCAAGGCTAAGGCACGACAACGCAAGGCTAGGCAGTGTACGGCTACGCAAGGAAAGAGCAACGGAAGGATAGGAAGGCAAGGCAAAGCAAGGCAAGGAAAGTGTAACAAAAGGCACGGCACAGCAAGGGGAAACAAGGCTAAGGCACGACAACGCAAGCTAGGCAATGCACGGCAAGGCAAGGAAAGGGTAACGCAAGGCAAGGCACGGTCAGTCGAGGCAGGGCTAATGCACGACAACGCAAGGCTTGGCAGTGCAAGGCTAGGCAAGGAAAGAGTAAAAGAAGGAAAGGAAGGCAAGGCAAAGCAATGCAAGGCAAGTGAAACAAAAGGCACGGCACGGCAAGGGGAACCAAGGGTAAGGCATGACAACGCAAGCTAGGCAATGCACGGAAAGGCAAGGAAAGGGTAACGCAAGGCAAGGCAGTGTCAGGCGAGACAAGGCTAAGGCACGAAAACGCAAGGCTAGGCAATGCACGGAAGGCAAGCAAAGAGTAACAGAAGGGAAGGAATGCAAGGCAAAGCAAGGTAACGCAAGCAAGGCTACGGCAAGGTGAAACAAGGCTAAGGCACGACAACGCACGGCTAGGCAATGCACGGCAAAGCAAGGAAAGGGTAACGCAAGGCAAGGCACGGTCAGGCAATGTAAGGTTAATGCACGACAACGCAAGGCTAGGCAATGCACGGCAAGGCAAGGAAAGAGTAACGGAAGGCAAGGAATGCAAGGGAAAGCAAGGCAAGGCAAGAGTAACGGAAGGAACGGCACGGCAAGGGGAAGCAAGGCTAAGGCACGACAACGCAAGGCTAGGCAATGCACGGCAAGGCAAAGAAAGGGTAACGCAATACAAGGCACGGTGAGGCAAGGCAAGGCTAAGGCACGACAACGCAAGGCTAGGCAATGCACGGAAGGCAAGCAAAGAGTAACGGAAGGCAAGGAAGGCAAGGGAAAGCAAGGCAAGGCAAAGGTAAAGGAAGGAACGGCACGGCAAGGGGAAACAAGGCTAAGGCACGACAACGCAAGCTAGGCAATGCACGGCCAGGCAAGGAAAGGGTAACGCAAGGCAACGTCTGGCTCTGTCAGGCGAGGCAAGGCTAAGGCACGACAACGCAAGGCTAGGCAATGCACGGAAGGTAAGCAAAGAGTAACGGAAGGCAAGAAAGGCAAGGGAAAGCAAGGCAAGGCAAGCGTTATGGAAGGAACGGCACGGCAAGGGGAAACAAGGCTAAGGCACGACAACGCAAGCTAGGCAATGCACGGCAAGGCAAGGAAAGGGTAACGCAAGGCAAGGCAGGGTCAGTCGAGGCAAGGCTAATGCACGACAACGCAAGGCTAGGCAGTGAACGGCTAGGCAAGGAAAGACTAACAGAAGGAAAGGAAGGCAAGGCAAAGCAATGCAAGGCAAGTGTAACAAAAGGCACGGCACGGCAAGGGGAACCAAGGGTAAGGCACGACAACGCAAGGTAGGCAATGCACAGCAAGGCAAGGAAAGGGTAACGTAAGGCAAGGCACGGTGAGTCAAGTCAAGGCTACTGCACAACAACGCACGGCTAGGCAATGCACGGCAAGGCAAGGAAAGGGTAACGCAAGGGAAGTCACGATCAGGCGAGGCAAGGCTAACGGCACGACAACGCAAGGCTAGGCAATGCACGGAAGGCAAGCAAAGAGTAAAGGAAGGCAAGGAAGGCAAGGGAAAGCAAGGCAAGGCAAGAGTAAGGGAAGGAACGGCACGGCAAGGGGAAACAAGGCTAAGGCACGACAACGCCAGCTAGGCAAAGCACGGCAAGGCAAGGAAAGTGTAACGCAAGGCAAGGCACGGTCAGGTAAGGCAAGGCTAATGCACGACAACGCAAAGCTAGGCAGTGCACGGCTAGGCAAGGAACGAGTAACGGAAGGAATGGAAGGCAAGGCAAAGCAAGGCAAGGCAAGTGTAACAAAAGGCACGGCACGGCAAGGGGAAACAAGTCTAAGGCACGACAACGCAAGCTAGGCAATGCACGGAAAGGCAAGGAAAGGGTAACGCAAGGCAAGGCAGGGTCAGGCGAGACAAGGCTAAGGCACGAAAACGCAAGGCTAGGCAATGCACGGAAGGCAAGCAAAGAGTAACGGAAGGGAAGGAATGCAAGGCAAAGCAAGGTAACGCAAGCAAGGCTATGGCAAGGTCAAAAAAAGGCTACGGCACGACAACGCAAGGCTACGCAAGGCACGGAAGGCAAGCAAACAGTAACGGAAGACAAGGAAGGCAAGGCAAAGCAAGGCAACGCAAGCAAGGCTACGGCAAGGTGAAACAAGGCTAAGGCACGACAACGCACGGCTAGGCAATGCACGGCAAAGCAAGGAAAGGGTAACGCAAGGCAAGGCACGGTCAGGCAAGGTAAGGTTAATGCACGACAACGCAAGGCTAGGCAATGCACGGCAAGGCAAGGAAAGAGTAACGGAAGGCAAGGAATGCAAGGGAAAGCAAGGCAAGGCAAGAGTAACGGAAGGAACGGCACGGCAAGGGGAAACAAGGCTAAGGCACGACAACGCAAGGCTAGGCAATGCACGGCAAGGCAAGGAAAGGGTAACGCAAGGCAAGGCACGGTAGCAGGAGGCTAAGGCAAGGCTAAGGCAGGAAGGTAACGAAAGGCAACGGCAAGGCTAAGGCAATGCAAGGCAACGGAAGGCAAGCAAAGAGTAACGGAAGGCAAGAAAGGCAAGGGAAAGCAAGGCAAGGGAAGGGTAACGGAAGGAACGGCACGTCAAGAGGAAACAAGGCTAAGGCACGACAACGCAAGCTAGGCAATGCACGGCAAGGCAAGGAAAGGGTAACGCAAGGCAAGGCACGGTCAGTCGAGGCAAGGCTAATGCACGACAACGCAAGGCTAGGCAGTGCACGGCTAGGCAAGGAAAGAGTAACGGAAGGAAGGAAAAGGGAAGGCAAGGCAAGTGTAACAAAAGGCACGGCACGGCAAGGGGAAACAAGGGTAAGGCACGACAACGCAAGCTAGGCAATGCACGGCAAGGCAAGGAAAGGGTAACGCAAGGCAAGGCACGGTCAGGCAAGGCAAGGCTAATGCACGACAACGCACGGCTAGGCAATTCACGGCAAGGCAAGGAAAGGGTAAAGCAAGGGAAGCACGGTCAGGCGAGGTAAGGCTAAGGCACGACAACGCAAGGCTAGGCAATGCAGGTAAGGTAAGCAAGAGTAACGGAAGGCAAGGAAGGCAAGGGAAATCAAGGCAAGTGAAGGGTAAAAGGCACGGCACGGCAAGGGGAAACAAGGCTAAGGCACGACAACGCAAGCTAGGCAATGCACGGCAAGGCAAGGAAAGGGTAACGCAAGGCAAGGCACGGTCAGGCAAGGCAAGGCTAAGGCACGAAAACGCAAGGCTAGGCAATGCACGGAAGGCAAGCAAAGAGTAACGGAAGGCAAGGAAGGCAAGGGAAAGCAAGGCAAGGCAAGAGTAAGGGAAGGAACGGCACGGCAAGCGGAAACAAGGCTAAGGCACGACAACGCAAGCTAGGCAATGCACGGCAAGGCAAGGAAAGGGTAACGCAAGGCAAGGCACGGTCAGGCAAGGCAAGGCTAATGCACGACAACGCAAAGTTAGGCAGTGCACGGCTAGGCAAGGAACGAGTAACGGAAGGAATGGAAGGCAAGGCAAAGCAAGGCAAGGCAAGTGTAACAAAAGGCACGGCACGGCAAGGGGAAACAAGGCTAAGGCACGACAACGCAAGCTAGGCAATGCACGGCAAGGCAAGGAAAGGGTAACGCAAGGCAAGGCAAGGCAAGGAGGCTAATGGACAACGCACGGCTAGGAGAGGCAAGGCAGGAAGGGTAAGGCACGGAGCGAAAGGCTAAGGCACGACTGCAAGGCAATGCAGGGAAGGCAAGCAAAGAGTAACGGAAGGCAAGGAAGGCAATGAAAGCAAGGCATGGCAAGGGTAACGGAAGGAACGGCATGGCAAGGGGAAACAAGGCTAAGGCACGACAACGCACGGCTAGGCAATGCACGGCCAGGCAAGGAAAGGGTAACGCAAGGCAAGGCCGTCAGGCGAGGCAAGGCTAAGCACGACAACGCAAGGCTAGGCAGTGACGGCTAGCAAGGAAAGAGAACGAAGGATAGGAAGGCAAGGCAAAGCAAGGCAAGGAAGGTAAAAGGACGGCACGGCAAGGGGAAACAAGGCTAAGGCACGACAACGCACGGCTAGGCAATGCACGGCAAGGCAAGGAAAGGGTAACGCAAGGCAAGGCACGGTCAGGCAAGGTAAGGCTAATGCACGACAACGCAAGGCTAGGCAATGCACGGCAAGGCAAGGAAAGAGTAACGGAAGGCAAGGAAGGCAAGGCAAAGCAATGCAAGGCAAGTGAAACAAAAGGCACGGCACGGCAAGGGGAACCAAGGGTAAGGCACGACAACGCAAGCTAGGCAATGCACGGAAAGGCAAGGAAAGGGTAACGCAAGGCAAGGCAGTGTCAGGCGAGACAAGGCTAAGGCACGAAAACGCAAGGCTAGGCAATGCACGGAAGGCAAGCAAAGAGTAACAGAAGGGAAGGAATGCAAGGCAAAGCAAGGTAACGCAAGCAAGGCTACGGCAAGGTGAAACAAGGCTAAGGCACGACAACGCACGGCTAGGCAATGCACGGCAAAGCAAGGAAAGGGTAACGCAAGGCAAGGCACGGTCAGGCAAGGTAAGGTTAATGCACGACAACGCAAGGCTAGGCAATGCACGGCAAGGCAAGGAAAGAGTAACGGAAGGCAAGGAATGCAAGGGAAAGCAAGGCAAGGCAAGAGTAACGGAAGGAACGGCACGGCAAGGGGAAGCAAGGCTAAGGCACGACAACGCAAGGCTAGGCAATGCACGGCAAGGCAAAGAAAGGGTAACGCAAGGCAAGGCACGGTGAGGCAAGGCAAGGCTAAGGCACGACAACGCAAGGCTAGGCAATGCACGGAAGGCAAGCAAAGAGTAACGGAAGGCAAGGAAGGCAAGGGAAAGCAAGGCAAGGCAAAGGTAAAGGAAGGAACGGCACGGCAAGGGGAAACAAGGCTAAGGCACGACAACGCAAGCTAGGCAATGCACGGCCAGGCAAGGAAAGGGTAACGCAAGGCAACGCTCTGTCAGGCGAGGCAAGGCTAAGGCACGACAACGCAAGGCTAGGCAATGCACGGAAGGTAAGCAAAGAGTAACGGAAGGCAAGAAAGGCAAGGGAAAGCAAGGCAAGGCAAGCGTTATGGAAGGAACGGCACGGCAAGGGGAAACAAGGCTAAGGCACGACAACGCAAGCTAGGCAATGCACGGCAAGGCAAGGAAAGGGTAACGCAAGGCAAGGCAGGGTCAGTCGAGGCAAGGCTAATGCACGACAACGCAAGGCTAGGCAGTGAACGGCTAGGCAAGGAAAGACTAACAGAAGGAAAGGAAGGCAAGGCAAAGCAATGCAAGGCAAGTGTAACAAAAGGCACGGCACGGCAAGGGGAACCAAGGGTAAGGCACGACAACGCAAGGTAGGCAATGCACAGCAAGGCAAGGAAAGGGTAACGCAAGGCAAGGCACGGTGAGGCAAGGCAAGGCTAATGCACAACAACGCACGTCTAGGCAATGCACTGCAAGGCAAGGAAAAGGTAACGCAAGGGAAGTCACGATCAGGCGAGGCAAGGCTAAGGCACGACAACGCAAGGCTAGGCAATGCAGGGAAGGCAAGCAAAGAGTAACGGAAGTCAAGGAAGGCAAGGGAAAGCAAGGCAAGGCAAGGGTAACGGAGGGAACGGCACGGCAAGGGGAAACAAGGCTAAGGAACGAAAACGCAAGGCTAGGCAAAGCACGGCAAGGCAAGGAAAGGGTAACGCAAGGCAAGGCACGGTGAGACAAGGCAAGGCAAAGGCACGGCAACGCACGGCTAGGCAATGCACGGCCATGCAAGGAAAGGGTAACGCAAGGCAAGGCTCTGTCAGGCGAGGCAAGGCTAAGTCACGACAACGCAAGGCTAGGCATTGCACGGAAGGTAAGCAAAGAGCAACGGAAGGCAAGGAAGTTAAGGGAAAGCAAGGCAAGTTAAGGGTAAGGGAAGGAACGGCACGGCAAGGGGAAACAATGCTAAGGCAAGACAACGCAATCTAGGCAATGCACGGCAAGGCAAGGAAAGGGTAACCCAAGGCAAGCCACGGTTAGGAAATGCAAGGCTAATGCACGACAACGGAAGGCTAGGCAATGCACGGCAAGGCAAGGAAAGAGTAACGGAATGTAAGGAATGCAAGGGAAAGCAAGGCAAGGCAAGAGTAACGGAAGGAACGGCACGGCAAGGGGAAACAAGGCTAAGGCACGACAACGCAAGGCTAGGCAAAGCACGGCAAGGCAAGGAAAGGGTAACGCAAGGCAAGGCACGGTGAGGCAAGGTTAGGCTAATGCACGACAACGCACGGCTAGGCAAAGCAAGGCAAGGGCAGGAGAGGGTAACGCAAGGCAAGGCACGGTCAAGCGAGGCAAGGCTAAGGCACGACAATGCAAGGCTATTCAATGCAGGGAAGGCAAGCAAAGAGTAAGGGAAGGCAAGGAAGGCAAGGGAAAGCAAGGCATGGCAAGGGTAACGGAAGGAACGGCATGGCAAGGGGAAACAAGGCTAAGGCACGACAACGCACGGCTAGGCAATGCACGGCCAGGCAAGGAAAGGGTAACGCAAGGCAAGGCTCTGTCAGGCGAGGCAAGGCTAAGGCACGACAACGCAAGGCTAGGCAGTGTACGGCTACGCAAGGAAAGAGCAACGGAAGGATAGGAAGGCAAGGCAAAGCAAGGCAAGGCAAGTGTAACAAAAGGCACGGCACGGCAAGGGGAAACAAGGCTAAGGCACGACAACGCAAGCTAGGCAATGCACGGCAAGGCAAGGAAAGGGTAACGCAAGGCAAGGCACGGTCAGTCGAGGCAGGGCTAATGCACGACAACGCAAGGCTTGGCAGTGCAAGGCTAGGCAAGGAAAGAGTAACAGAAGGAAAGGAAGGCAAGGCAAAGCAATGCAAGGCAAGTGAAACAAAAGGCACGGCACGGCAAGGGGAAGCAAGGGTAAGGCACGACAACGCAAGCTAGGCAATGCACGGCAAGGCAAGGAAAGGGTAACGCAAGGCAAGGCACGGTGAGGCAAGGCAAGGCTAAGGCACGAAAACGCAAGGCTAGGCAATGCACGGAAGGTAAGCAAAGAGTAACGGAAGGCAAGGAAGGCAAGGGAAAGGAAGGCAAGTCAAGAGTAAGGGAAGGAACGGCACGGCAAGGGGAAACAAGGCTAAGGCACGACAACGCTAGCTAGGCAAAGCACGGCAAGGCAAGGAAAGGGTAACGCAAGGCAAGGCACGGTCAGGCAAGGCAAGGCTAATGCACGACAACGCAGAGTTAGGCAGTGCACGGCTAGGCAAGGAACGAGTAACGGAAGGAATGGAAGGCAAGGCAAAGCAAGGCAAGGCAAGTGTAACAAAAGGCACGGCACGGCAAGGGGAAACAAGGCTAAGGCACGACAACGCAAGCTAGGCAATGCACGGAAAGGCAAGGAAAGGGTAACGCAAGGCAAGGCAGGGTCAGGCGAGACAAGGCTAAGGCACGAAAACGCAAGGCTAGGCAATGCACGGAAGGCAAGCAAAGAGTAACGGAAGGCAAGGAATGCAAGGCAAAGCAAGGTAACGCAAGCAAGGCTATGGCAAGGTCAAAAAAAGGCTACGGCACGACAACGCAAGGCTACGCAATGCACGGAAGGCAAGCAAAGTGTAACGGAAGGCAAGGAACGCAAGGCAAAGCAAGGCAACGCAAGCAAGGCTACGGCAAGGTGAAACAAGGCTAAGGCACGACAACGCACGGCTAGGCAATGCACGGCAAAGAAAGGAAAGGGTAACGCAAGGCAAGGCACGGTCAGGCAAGGTAAGGTTAATGCACGACAACGCAAGGCTAGGCAATGCACGGCAAGGCAAGGAAAGAGTAACGGAAGGCAAGGAATGCAAGGGAAAGCATGGCAAGGCAAGAGTAACGGAAGGAACGGCACGGCAAGGGGAAGCAAAGCTAAGGCACGACAACGCAAGGCTAGGCAATGCACGGCAAGTCAAGGAAAGGGTAACGCAAGGCAAGGCACGGTGAGGCAAGGCAAGGCTAAGGCACGAAAACGCAAGGCTAGGCAATGCACGGAAGGCAAGCAAAGAGTAACGGAAGGCAAGAAAGGCAAGGGAAAGCAAGGCAAGGCAAGGGTAAGGGAAGGAACGGCACGTCAAGGGGAAACAAGGCTAAGGCACGACAACGCAAACTAGACAATGCACGGCAAGGCAAGGAAAGGGTAACGCAAGGCAAGGCACGGTGAGGCAAGGCAAGGCTAAGGCACGAAAACGCAAGGCTAGGCAATGCACGGAAGGCAAGCAAAGAGTAACGGAAGGCAAGAAAGGCAAGGGAAAGCAAGGCAAGGCAAGGGTAAGGGAAGGAACAGCACGGCAAGGGGAAACAAGGCTAAGGCACGACAACGCAAGCTAGGCAATGCACGGCAAGGCAAGGAAAGTGTAACGCAAGGCAAGGCACGGTCAGTCGAGGCAAGGCTAATGCACGACAACGCAAGGCTAGGCAGTGCACGGCTAGGCAAGGAAAGAGTAACAGAAGGAAAGGAAGGCAAGGCATGGCAAGGAAAGGCAAGTGTAACAAAAGGCACGGCACGGCAAGGGGAAACAAGGGTAAGGCACGACAACGCAAGGTAGGCAATGCACGGAAGGCAAGCAAAGAGTAACGGAAGGCAAGAAAGTCAAGGGAAAGCAAGGGAAGGCAAGGGTAAGGGAAGGAACGGCACGTCAAGGGGAAACAATGCTAAGGCACGACAACGCAAGCTAGGCAATGCACGGCAAGGCAAGGAAAGGGTAACGCAAGGCAAGGCACGGTGAGGCAAGGCAAGGCTAATGCACGACAACGCACGGCTAGGCAAAGCAAGGCAAGGGAAAGAGAGGGTAACGCAAGGCAAGGCACGGTCAAGCGAGGCAAGGCTAAGGCACGACAACGCATGGCTAGGCAATGCACGAAAGGTAAGCAAAGAGTAACGGAAGGCAAGGAAGGCAAGGGAAAGCAAGGCAAGTTAAGAGTAAGGGAAGGAACGGCACGGCAAGGGGAAACAAGGCTAAGGCACGACAACGCAAGCTAGGCAATGCACGAAAGGTAAGCAAAGAGTAACGGAAGGCAAGGAAGGCAAGGCAAAGCAAGGCAAGGCAAGTGTAACAAAAGGCACGGCACGGCAAGGGGAAACAAGGCTAAGGCACGACAACGCAAGCCAGGCAATGCACGGCAAGGCAAGGAAAAGGTAACGCAAGGCAAGGCACCGTCAGTCGAGGCAAGGCTAATGCACGACAACGCAAGGCTTGGCAGTGCACGGCTAGGCAAGGAAAGAGTAACAGAAGGAAAGGAAGGCAAGGCAAAGCAATGCAAGGCAAGTGAAACAAATGGCACGGCACGGCAAGTGAAAACAAGGGCAAGGCACGACAACGCAAGCTAGGCAATGCACGGCAAGGCAAGGAAAGGGTAACGCAAGGCCAGGCACGATCAGGCGAGGCAAGGCTAATGCACGACAACGCAAGGCTAGGCAGTGCACGGCTAGGCAAGGAAAGAGTAACGGAAGGATAGGAAGGCAAGGCAAAGCAAGGCAAGGCAAGAGTAACGGAAGGAACGGCACGGCAAGCGGAAGCAAGGCTAAGGCACGGCAACGCAAGGCTAGGCAATGCACGGCAAGGCAAGGAAAGGGTAACGCAAGGCAAGGCACGGTCAGGCAAGGCAAGGCTAAGGCACGACAACGCAAGGCTAGGCAATGCACGGAAGGCAAACAAAGAGTAACGGAAGGCAAGAAAGGCAAGGGAAAGCAAGGCAAGGCAAGGGTAATGTAAGGAACGGCACGTCAAGAGGAAACAAGGCTAAGGCACGACAACGCAAGCTAGGCAATGCACGGCAAGGCAAGGAAAGGGTAACGCAAGGCAAGGCACGGTCAGTCGAGGCAAGGCTAATGCACGACAACGCAAGGCTAGGCAGTGCACGGCTAGGCAACGAAAGAGTAACAGAAGGAAAGGAAGGCAAGGCAAAGAAAGGCAAGGCAAGTGTAACAAAAGGCACGGCACGGCAAGGGGAAACAAGGGTAAGGCACGACAACGCAAGGTAGGCAATGCACGGCAAGGCAAGGAAAGGGTAACGCAAGGCAAGGCACGGTGAGGAAAGGCAAGGCTAATGCACAACAACGGACGTCTAGGCAATGCACGGCAAGGCAAGGAAAGGATAACGCAAGGGAAGTCACGGTCAGGCGAGGCAAGGCTAAGGCACGACAACGCAAGGCTAGGCAATGCACGGAAGGCAAGCAAAGAGTAACGGAAGGCAAGGAAGGCAAGGGAAAGCAAGGCAAGGCAAGGGTAACGGAAGGAACGGCACGGCAAGGGGAAACAAGGCTAAGGCACGGCAACGCACCGCTAGGCAATGCACGGCCAGGCAAGGAAAGGGTAACGCAAGGCAAGGCTCTGTCAGGCGAGGCAAGGCTAAGGCACGACAACGCAAGGCTAGGCAATGCACGGAAGGTAAGCAAAGAGTAACGGAAGGCAAGGAAGGCAAGGGAAAGCAAGGCAAGTTAAGGGTAAGGGAAGGAACGGCACGGCAAAGGGAAACAAGGCTAAGGCACGACAACGCAAGCTAGGCAATGCACGGTAAGGCAAGGAAAGGGTAACGCAAGGCAAGGCACGGTCAGTCGAGGCAAGGCTAATGCACGACAACGCAAGGCTAGGCAGTGAACGGCTAGGCAAGGAAAGAGTAACAGAAGGAAAGGAAGCCAAGGCAAAGCAAGGCAAGGCAAGTGAAACAAAAGGCACGGCACGGCAAGGGGAAACAAGGGTAAGGCACGACAACGCAAGCTAGGCAATGCACGGCAATGCAAGGAAAGGGTAACGTAAGGCAAGGCACGGTGAGTCACGTCAAGGCTACTGCACAACAACGCACGGCTAGGCAATGCACGGCAAGGCAAGGAAAGGGTAACGCAAGGGAAGTCACGGTCAGGCGAGGCAAGGCTACGGCACGACAACGCAAGGCTAGGCAATGCACGGAAGGTAAGCAAAGAGTAAAGGAAGGCAAGGAAGGCAAGGGAAAGCAAGGCAAGTCAAGAGTAAGGGAAGGAACGGCACGGCAAGGGGAAAGAAGGCTAAGGCACGACAACGCCAGCTAGGCAAAGCACGGAAAGGCAAGGAAAGGGTAACGCAAGGCAAGGCACGGTCAGGCAAGGCAAGGCTAATGCACGACAACGCAAAGCTAGGCAGTGCACGGCTAGGCAAGGAACGAGTAACGGAAGGAATGGAAGACAAGGCAAAGCAAGGCAAGGCAAGTGTAACAAAAGGCACGGCACGGCAAGGGGAAACAAGGCTAAGGCACGACAACGCAAGCTAGGCAATGCACGGAAAGGCAAGGAAAGGGTAACGCAAGGCAAGGCAGGGTCAGGCGAGACAAGGCTAAGGCACGAAAACGCAAGGCTAGGCAATGCACAGAAGGCAAGCAAAGATTAACGGAAAGGAAGGAATGGAAGGCAAAGCAAGGTAACGCAAGCAAGGCTATGGCAAGGTCAAAAAAAGGCTACGGCACGACAACGCAAGGCTACGCAATGCACGGAAGGCAAGCAAAGAGTAACGGAAGACAAGGAAGGCAAGGCAAAGCAAGGCAACGCAAGCAAGGCTACGGCAAGGTGAAACAAGGCTAAGGCACGACAACGGACGGCTAGGCAATGCACGGCAAAGCAAGGAAAGGGTAACGCAAGGCAAGGCACGGTCAGGCAAGGTAAGGTTAATGCACGACAACGCAAGGCTAGGCAATGCACGGCAAGGCAAGGAAAGAGTAACGGAAGGCAAGGAATGCAAGGGAAAGCAAGGCAAGGCAAGAGTAACGGAAGGAACGGCACGTCAAGAGGAAACAAGGCTAAAGCACGACAACGCAAGCTAGGCAATGCACGGCAAGGCAAGGAAAGGGTAACGCAAGGCAAGGCACGGTCAGTCGAGGCAAGGCTAATGCACGACAACGCAAGGCTAGGCAGTGCACGGCTAGGCAAGGAAAGAGTAACAGAAGGAAAGGAAGGCAAGGCAAGTGTAACAAAAGGCACGGCACGGCAAGGGGAAACAAGGGTAAGGCACGACAACGAAAGGTAGGCAATGCACGGCAAGGCAAGGAAAGGGTAACGCAAGGCAAGGCACGGTGAGGAAAGGCAAGGCTAATGCACAACAACGCACGTCTAGGCAATGCACGGCAAGGCAAGGAAAGGGTAACGGAAAGGAAGTCACGGTCAGGCGAGGCAAGGCAAGGCACGACAACGCAAGGCTAGGCAATGCACGGAAGGCAAGCAAAGAGTAACGGAAGGCAAGGAAGGCAAGGGAAAGCAAGGCAAGGCAAAGGTAAAGGAAGGAACGGCACGGCAAGGGGAAACAAGGCTAAGGCACGGCAACGCACGGCTAGGCAAGGAAAGGGTAACGCAAGGCAAGGCACGGTCAGGCAAGGCAAGGCAAATACACGACAACGCAAGGCTAGGCAGTGCACGGCTAGGCAAGGAACGAGTAACGGAAGGAATGGAAGGCAAGGCAAAGCAAGGCAAGGCAAGTGTAACAAAAGGCACGGCACGGCAAGGGGAAACAAGGCTAAGGCACGACAACGCAAGCCAGGCAATGCACGGCAAGGCAAGGAAAAGGTAACGCAAGGCAAGGCACCGTCAGTCGAGGCAAGGCTAATGCACGACACCGCAAGGCTTGGCAGTGCACGGCTAGGCAAGGAAAGAGTAACAGAAGGAAAGGAAGACAAGGCAAAGCAATGCAAGGCAAGTGAAATAAAAGGCACGGCACGGCAAGGGGAATCAAGGGTAAGGCACGACAACGCAAGCTAGGCAATGCACGGCAAGGCAAGGAAAGGGTAACGCAAGGCAAGGCACGGTTAGTCAAGGCAAGTCTAATGCACAACAACGCACGGCTAGGCAATTCACGGCAAGGCAAGGAAAGGGTAAAGCAAGGGAAGTCACGGTCAGGCGAGGTAAGGCTAAGGCACGACAACGCAAGGCTAGGCAATGCAGGTAAGGCAAGCAAAGAGTAACGGAAGGCAAGGAAGGCAAGGGAAAGCAAGGCAAGGCAAGGTTAACGGAAGGAACGGCTCGGCAAGGGGAAACAAGGCTAAGGCACGGTAACGCACGGCTAGGCAATGCACGGCCAGGCAAGGAAAGGGTAACGCAAGGCAAGGCTCTGTCAGGCGAGGCAAGGGTAAGGCACGACAACGCAAGGCTAGGCAATGCACGGAAGGTAAGCAAAGAGTAACGGAAGGCAAGGAAGGCAAGGGAAATCAAGGCAAGTTAAGGGTAAGGGAAGGAACTGCACGGCAAGGGGAAACAAGGCTAAGGCACGACAACGCAAGGCTAGGCAATGCACGGCAAGGCAAGGAAAGGGTAACGCAAGGCAAGGCACGGTGAGGCAAGGCAAGGCTAAGGCACGAAAACGCAAGGCTAGGCAATGCACGGAAGGCAAACAAAGAGTAACGGAAGGCAAGAAAGGCAAGGGAAAGCAAGGCAAGGCAAGGGTAAGGGAAGGAACGGCACGTCAAGAGGAAACAAGGCTAAGGCACGACAACGCAAGGTAGGCAATGCACGGCAAAGCAAGGAAAGGGTAACCCAAGGCAAGCCACGGTCAGGAAATGCAAGGCTAATGCACGACAACGGAAGGCTAGGCAATGCACGGCAAGGCAAGGAAAGGGTAACGCAAGGCAAGGCACGGTGAGGCAAGGCAAAGCCAATGCACGACAACGCACGGCTAGGCAAAGCAAGGCAAGGGAAGGAGAGGGTAACGCAAGGCAAGGCACGGTCAAGCGAGGCAAGGCTAAGGCACGACAATGCAGGGCTAGGCAATGCATGGAAGGTAAGCAAAGAGTAACGGAAGGCAAGGAAGGCAAGGGAAAGCAAGGCAAGTTAAGAGTAAGGGAAGGAACGGCACGGCAAGGGGAAGCAAGGCTAAGGCACGACAACGCAAGGCTAGGCAATGCACGGCAAGGCAAGGAAAGGGTAACGCAAGGCAAGGCATCGTGAGGCAAGGCAAGGCTAAGGCACGAAAACGCAAGGCTAGGCAATGCACAGAAGGCAAGCAAAGAGTAACGGAAGGCAAGAAAGGCAAGGGAAAGCAAGGCAAGGGAAGGGTTAGGGAAGGAACGGCACGGCAAGGGGAAACAAGGCTAAGGCACGACAACGCAAGCTAGGCAATGCACGGCAAGGCAAGGAAAGGGTAACGCAAGGCAAGGCACGGTCAGTCGAGGCAAGGCTAATGCACGACAACGCAAGGCTTGGCAGTGAACGGCTAGGCAAGGAAAGAGTAACAGAAGGAAAGGAATGCAAGGCAAAGCAAGGCAAGGCAAGTGTAACAAAAGGCACGGCACGGGAAGGGGAAACAAGGGTAAGGCACGACAACGCAAGCTAGGCAATGCACGGCAAGGCAAGGAAAGGGTAACGTAAGGCAAGGCACGGTGAGTCAAGTCAAGGCTACTGCACAACAACGCACGGCTAGGCAATGCACGGCAAGGCAAGGAAAGGGTAACGCAAGGGAAGTCACGGTCAGGCGAGGCAAGGCTACGGCACGACAACGCAAGGCTAGGCAATGCACGGAAGGTAAGCAAAGAGTAAAGGAAGGCAAGGAAGGCAAGGGAAAGCAAGGCAAGTCAAGAGTAAGGGAAGGAACGGCACGGCAAGGGGAAAGAAGGCTAAGGCACGACAACGCCAGCTAGGCAAAGCACGGCAAGGCAAGGAAAGTGTAACGCAAGGCAAGGCACGGTCAGGTAAGGCAAGGCTAATGCACGACAACGCAAAGCTAGGCAGTGCACGGCTAGGCAAGGAACGAGTAACGGAAGGAATGGAAGGCAAGGCAAAGCAAGGCAAGGCAAGTGTAACAAAAGGCACGGCACGGCAAGGGGAAACAAGTCTAAGGCACGACAACGCAAGCTAGGCAATGCACGGAAAGGCAAGGAAAGGGTAACGCAAGGCAAGGCAGGGTCAGGCGAGACAAGGCTAAGGCACGAAAACGCAAGGCTAGGCAATGCACGGAAGGCAAGCAAAGAGTAACGGAAGGGAAGGAATGCAAGGCAAAGCAAGGTAACGCAAGCAAGGCTATGGCAAGGTCAAAAAAAGGCTACGGCACGACAACGCAAGGCTACGCAAGGCACGGAAGGCAAGCAAACAGTAACGGAAGACAAGGAAGGCAAGGCAAAGCAAGGCAACGCAAGCAAGGCTACGGCAAGGTGAAACAAGGCTAAGGCACGACAACGCACGGCTAGGCAATGCACGGCAAAGCAAGGAAAGGGTAACGCAAGTCAAGGCACGGTCAGGCAAGGTAAGGTTAAGGCACGACAACGCAAGGCTAGGCAATGCACGGCAAGGCAAGGAAAGAGTAACGGAAGGCAAGGAATGCAAGGGAAAGCAAGGCAAGGCAAGAGTAACGGAAGGAACGGCACGGCAAGGGGAAGCAAGGCTAAGGCACGACAACGCAAGGCTAGGCAATGCACGGCAAGGCAAGGAAAGGGTAACGCAAGGCAAGGCACGGTGAGGCAAGGCAAGGCTAAGGCACGAAAACGGAAGGCTAGGCAATGCACGGAAGGCAAGCAAAGAGTAACGGAAGGCAAGAAAGGCAAGGGAAAGCAAGGCAAGGGAAGGGTAAGGGAAGGAACGGCACGTCAAGAGGAAACAAGGCTAAGGCACGACAACGCAAGCTAGGCAATGCACGGCAAGGCAAGGAAAGGGTAACGCAAGGCAAGGCACGGTCAGTCGAGGCAAGGCTAATGCACAACAACGCAAGGCTAGGCAGTGCACGGCTAGGCAAGGAAAGAGTAACAGAAGGAAAGGAAGGCAAGGCAAGTGTAACAAAAGGCACGGCACGGCAAGGGGAAACAAGGGTAAGGCACGACAACGCAAGCTAGGCAATGCACGGCAAGGCAAGGAAAGGGTAACGCAAGGCAAGGCACGGTTAGGCAAGGCAAGGCTAATGCACAACAACGCACGGCTAGGCAATTCACGGCAAGGCAAGGAAAGGGTAAAGGAAGGGAAGTCACGGTCAGGCGAGGTAAGGCTAAGGCACGACAACGCAAGGCTAGGCAATGCAGGTAAGGTAAGCAAGGAGTAACGGAAGGCAAGGAAGGCAAGGGAAATCAAGGCAAGTTAAGGGTAAGGGAAGGAACTGCACGGCAAGGGGAAACAAGGCTAAGGCACGACAACGCAAGCTAGGCAATGCACGGCAAGGCAAGGAAAGGGTAACGCAAGGAAAGGCACGATCAGGCGAGGCAAGGCTAATGCACGACAACGCAAGGCTAGGCAGTGCACGGCTAGGCAAGGAAAGAGTAACAGAAGGATAGGAAGGCAAGGCAAAGCAAGGCAAGGCAAGAGTAAGGGAAGGAACGCCACGGCAAGCGGAAGCAAGGCTAAGGCACGACAACGCAAGGCTAGGCAATGCACGGCAAGGCAAGGAAAGGGTAACGCAAGGCAAGGCACAGTCAGGCAAGGCAAGGCTAATGCACGACAACGCAAAGTTAGTCAGTGCACGGCTAGGCAAGGAACGAGTAACGGAAGGAATGGAAGGCAAGGCAAAGCAAGGCAAGGCAAGTGTAACAAAAGGCACGGCACGGCAAGGGGAAACAAGGCTAAGGCACGACAACGCAAGCTAGGCAATGCACGGAAAGGCAAGGAAAGGGTAACGCAAGGCAAGGCAGTGTCAGGCGAGACAAGGCTAAGGCACGAAAACGCAAGGCTAGGCAATGCACGGAAGGCAAGCAAAGAGAAACAGAAGGGAAGGAATGCAAGGCAAAGCAAGGTAACGCAAGCAAGGCTACGGCAAGGTGAAACAAGGCTAAGGCACGACAACGCACGGCTAGGCAATGCACGGCAAAGCAAGGAAAGGGTAACGCAAGGCAAGGCACGGTCAGGCAAGGTAAGGTTAATGCACGACAACGCAAGGCTAGGCAATGCACGGCAAGGCAAGGAAAGAGTAACGGAAGGCAAGGAATGCAAGGGAAAGCAAGGCAAGGCAAGAGTAACGGAAGGAACGGCACGGCAAGGGGAAGCAAGGCTAAGGCACGACAACGCAAGGCTAGGCAATGCACGGCAAGGCAAAGAAAGGGTAACGCAAGGCAAGGCACGGTGAGGCAAGGCAAGGCTAAGGCACGACAACGCAAGGCTAGGCAATGCACGGAAGGCAAGCAAAGAGTAACGGAAGGCAAGGAAGGCAAGGGAAAGCAAGGCAAGGCAAAGGTAAAGGAAGGAACGGCACGGCAAGGGGAAACAAGGCTAAGGCACGACAACGCAAGCTAGGCAATGCACGGCCAGGCAAGGAAAGGGTAACGCAAGGCAACGCTCTGTCAGGCGAGGCAAGGCTAAGGCACGACAACGCAAGGCTAGGCAATGCACGGAAGGTAAGCAAAGAGTAACGGAAGGCAAGAAAGGCAAGGGAAAGCAAGGCAAGGCAAGCGTTATGGAAGGAACGGCACGGCAAGGGGAAACAAGGCTAAGGCACGACAACGCAAGCTAGGCAATGCACGGCAAGGCAAGGAAAGGGTAACGCAAGGCAAGGCAGGGTCAGTCGAGGCAAGGCTAATGCACGACAACGCAAGGCTAGGCAGTGAACGGCTAGGCAAGGAAAGACTAACAGAAGGAAAGGAAGGCAAGGCAAAGCAATGCAAGGCAAGTGTAACAAAAGGCACGGCACGGCAAGGGGAACCAAGGGTAAGGCACGACAACGCAAGGTAGGCAATGCACAGCAAGGCAAGGAAAGGGTAACGCAAGGCAAGGCACGGTGAGGCAAGGCAAGGCTAATGCACAACAACGCACGTCTAGGCAATGCACTGCAAGGCAAGGAAAAGGTAACGCAAGGGAAGTCACGATCAGGCGAGGCAAGGCTAAGGCACGACAACGCAAGGCTAGGCAATGCAGGGAAGGCAAGCAAAGAGTAACGGAAGTCAAGGAAGGCAAGGGAAAGCAAGGCAAGGCAAGGGTAACGGAAGGAACGGCACGGCAAGGGGAAACAAGGCTAAGGAACGAAAACGCAAGGCTAGGCAAAGCACGGCAAGGCAAGGAAAGGGTAACGCAAGGCAAGGCACGGTGAGACAAGGCAAGGCAAAGGCACGGCAACGCACGGCTAGGCAATGCACGGCCATGCAAGGAAAGGGTAACGCAAGGCAAGGCTCTGTCAGGCGAGGCAAGGCTAAGTCACGACAACGCAAGGCTAGGCATTACACGGAAGGTAAGCAAAGAGCAACGGAAGGCAAGGAAGTTAAGGGAAAGCAAGGCAAGTTAAGGGTAAGGGAAGGAACGGCACGGCAAGGGGAAACAAGGCTAAGGCAAGACAACGCAATCTAGGCAATGCACGGCAAGGCAAGGAAAGGGTAACCCAAGGCAAGCCACGGTCAGGAAATGCAAGGCTAATGCACGACAACGGAAGGCTAGGCAATGCACGGCAAGGCAAGGAAGGCAATGCACGGCAAGCAAGGAAAGAGTAACGGAATGTAAGGAATGCAAGGGAAAGCAAGGCAAGGCAAGAGTAACGGAAGGAACGGCACGGCAAGGGGAAACAAGGCTAAGGCACGACAACGCAAGGCTAGGCAAAGCACGGCAAGGCAAGGAAAGGGTAACGCAAGGCAAGGCACGGTGAGGCAAGGTTAGGCTAATGCACGACAACGCAGGGCTAGGCAAAGCAAGGCAAGGGCAGGAGAGGGTAACGCAAGGCAAGGCACGGTCAAGCGAGGCAAGGCTAAGGCACGACAATGCAAGGCTATTCAATGCAGGGAAGGCAAGCAAAGAGTAAGGGAAGGCAAGGAAGGCAAGGGAAAGCAAGGCATGGCAAGGGTAACGGAAGGAACGGCATGGCAAGGGGAAACAAGGCTAAGGCACGACAACGCACGGCTAGGCAATGCACGGCCAGGCAAGGAAAGGGTAACGCAAGGCAAGGCACGGTGAGGCAAGGCAAGGCTAAGGCACGAAAACGCAAGGCTAGGCAATGCACGGAAGGCAAACAAAGAGTAACGGAAGGCAAGAAAGGCAAGGGAAAGCAAGGCAAGGCAAGGGTAAGGGAAGGAACGGCACGTCAAGAGGAAACAAGGCTAAGGCACGACAACGCAAGGTAGGCAATGCACGGCAAAGCAAGGAAAGGGTAACCCAAGGCAAGGCACGGTCAGGAAATGCAAGGCTAATGCACGACAACGGAAGGCTAGGCAATGCACGGCAAGGCAAGGAAAGGGTAACGCAAGGCAAGGCACGGTGAGGCAAGGCAAAGCCAATGCACGACAACGCACGGCTAGGCAAAGCAAGGCAAGGGAAGGAGAGGGTAACGCAAGGCAAGGCACGGTCAAGCGAGGCAAGGCTAAGGCACGACGATGCAGGGCTAGGCAATGCATGGAAGGTAAGCAAAGAGTAACGGAAGGCAAGGAAGGCAAGGGAAAGCAAGGCAAGTTAAGAGTAAGGGAAGGAACGGCACGGCAAGGGGAAGCAAGGCTAAGGCACGACAACGCAAGGCTAGGCAATGCACAGAAGGCAAGCAAAGAGTAACGGAAGGCAAGAAAGGCAAGGGAAAGCAAAGCAAGGGAAGGGTTAGGGAAGGAACGGCACGGCAAGGGGAAACAAGGCTAAGGCACGACAACGCAAGCTAGGCAATGCACGGCAAGGCAAGGAAAGGGTAACGTAAGGCAAGGCACGGTCAGTCGAGGCAAGGCTAATGCACGACAACGCAAGGCTTGGCAGTGAACGGCTAGGCAAGGAAAGAGTAACAGAAGGAAAGGAAGGCAAGGCAAAGCAAGGCAAGGCAAGTGTAACAAAAGGCACGGCACGGGAAGGGGAAACAAGGGTAAGGCAAGACAACGCAAGCTAGGCAATGCACGGCAAGGCAAGGAAAGGGTAACGTAAGGCAAGGCACGGTGAGTCAAGTCAAGGCTACTGCACAACAACGCACGGCTAGGCAATGCACGGCAAGGCAAGGAAAGGGTAACGCAAGGGAAGTCACGGTCAGGCGAGGCAAGGCTACGGCACGACAACGCAAGGCTAGGCAATGCACGGAAGGTAAGCAAAGAGTAAAGGAAGGCAAGGAAGGCAAGGGAAAGCAAGGCAAGTCAAGAGTAAGGGAAGGAACGGCACGGCAAGGGGAAAGAAGGCTAAGGCACGACAACGCCAGCTAGGCAAAGCACGGCAAGGCAAGGAAAGTGTAACGCAAGGCAAGGCACGGTCAGGTAAGGCAAGGCTAATGCACGACAACGCAAAGCTAGGCAGTGCACGGCTAGGCAAGGAACGAGTAACGGAAGGAATGGAAGGCAAGGCAAAGCAAGGCAAGGCAAGTGTAACAAAAGGCACGGCACGGCAAGGGGAAACAAGTCTAAGGCACGACAACACAAGCTAGGCAATGCACGGAAAGGCAAGGAAAGTGTAACGCAAGGCAAGGCAGGGTCAGGCGAGACAAGGCTAAGGCACGAAAACGCAAGGCTAGGCAATGCACGGAAGGCAAGCAAAGAGTAACGGAAGGGAAGGAATACAAGGCAAAGCAAGGTAACGCAAGCAAGGCTATGGCAAGGTCAAAAAAAGGCTACGGCACGACAACGCAAGGCTACGCAAGGCACGGAAGGCAAGCAAACAGTAACGGAAGACAAGGAAGGCAAGGCAAAGCAAGGCAACGCAAGCAAGGCTACGGCAAGGTGAAACAAGGCTAAGGCACGACAACGCACGGCTAGGCAATGCACGGCAAAGCAAGGAAAGGGTAACGCAAGGCAAGGCACGGTCAGGCAAGGCAAGGTTAAGGCACGACAACGCAAGGCTAGGCAATGCACGGCAAGGCAAGGAAATAGTAACGGCAGGCAAGGAATGCAAGGGAAAGCAAGGCAAGGCAAGAGTAACGGAAGGAACGGCACGGCAAGGGGAAGCAAGGCTAAGGCACGACAACGCAAGGCTAGGCAATGCACGGCAAGGCAAGGAAAGGGTAACGCAAGGCAAGGCACGGTGAGGCAAGGCAAGGCAAAGGCACGAAAACGGAAGGCTAGGCAATGCACGGAAGGCAAGCAAAGAGTAACGGAAGGCAAGAAAGGCAAGGGAAAGCAAGGCAAGGCAAGAGTAAGGGAAGGAACGGCACGGCAAGCGGAAGCAAGGCTAAGGCACGACAACGCAAGGCTAGGCAAAGCACGGCAAGGCAAGGAAAGGGTAACGCAAGGCAAGGCACAGTCAGGCAAGGCAAGGCTAATGCACGACAACGCAAAGTTAGTCAGTGCACGGCTAGGCAAGGAACGAGTAACGGAAGGAATGGAAGGCAAGGCAAAGCAAGGCAAGGCAAGTGTAACAAAAGGCACGGCACGGCAAGGGGAAACAAGGCTAAGGCACGACAACGCAAGCTAGGCAATGCACGGAAAGGCAAGGAAAGGGTAACGCAAGGCAAGGCAGTGTCAGGCGAGACAAGGCTAAGGCACGAAAACGCAAGGCTAGGCAATGCACGGAAGGCAAGCAAAGAGTAACAGAAGGGAAGGAATGCAAGGCAAAGCAAGGTAACGCAAGCAAGGCTACGGCAAGGTGAAACAAGGCTAAGGCACGACAACGCACGGCTAGGCAATGCACGGCAAAGCAAGGAAAGGGTAACGCAAGGCAAGGCACGGTCAGGCAAGGTAAGGTTAATGCACGACAACGCAAGGCTAGGCAATGCACGGCAAGGCAAGGAAAGAGTAACGGAAGGCAAGGAATGCAAGGGAAAGCAAGGCAAGGCAAGAGTAACGGAAGGAACGGCACGGCAAGGGGAAGCAAGGCTAAGGCACGACAACGCAAGGCTAGGCAATGCACGGCAAGGCAAGGAAAGGGTAACGCAAGGCAAGGCACGGTGAGGCAAGGCAAGGCTAAGGCACGACAACGCAAGGCTAGGCAATGCACGGAAGGCAAGCAAAGAGTAACGGAAGGCAAGGAAGGCAAGGGAAAGCAAGGCAAGGCAAAGGTAAAGGAAGGAACGGCACGGCAAGGGGAAACAAGGCTAAGGCACGACAACGCAAGCTAGGCAATGCACGGCCAGGCAAGGAAAGGGTAACGCAAGGCAACGCTCTGTCAGGCGAGGCAAGGCTAAGGCACGACAACGCAAGGCTAGGCAATGCACGGAAGGTAAGCAAAGAGTAACGGAAGGCAAGAAAGGCAAGGGAAAGCAAGGCAAGGCAAGCGTTATGGAAGGAACGGCACGGCAAGGGGAAACAAGGCTAAGGCACGACAACGCAAGCTAGGCAATGCACGGCAAGGCAAGGAAAGGGTAACGCAAGGCAAGGCAGGGTCAGTCGAGGCAAGGCTAATGCACGACAACGCAAGGCTAGGCAGTGAACGGCTAGGCAAGGAAAGACTAACAGAAGGAAAGGAAGGCAAGGCAAAGCAAAGCAAGGCAAGTGTAACAAAAGGCACGGCACGGCAAGGGGAACCAAGGGTAAGGCACGACAACGCAAGGTAGGCAATGCACAGCAAGGCAAGGAAAGGGTAACGCAAGGCAAGGCACGGTGAGGCAAGGCAAGGCTAATGCACAACAACGCACGTCTAGGCAATGCACTGCAAGGCAAGGAAAAGGTAACGCAAGGGAAGTCACGATCAGGCGAGGCAAGGCTAAGGCACGACAACGCAAGGCTAGGCAATGCAGGGAAGGCAAGCAAAGAGTAACGGAAGTCAAGGAAGGCAAGGGAAAGCAAGGCAAGGCAAGGGTAACGGAAGGAACGGCACGGCAAGGGGAAACAAGGCTAAGGAACGAAAACGCAAGGCTAGGCAAAGCACGGCAAGGCAAGGAAAGGGTAACGCAAGGCAAGGCACGGTGAGACAAGGCAAGGCAAAGGCACGGCAACGCACGGCTAGGCAATGCACGGCCATGCAAGGAAAGGGTAACGCAAGGCAAGGCTCTGTCAGGCGAGGCAAGGCTAAGTCACGACAACGCAAGGCTAGGCATTGCACGGAAGGTAAGCAAAGAGCAACGGAAGGCAAGGAAGTTAAGGGAAAGCAAGGCAAGTTAAGGGTAAGGGAAGGAACGGCACGGCAAGGGGAAACAAGGCTAAGGCAAGACAACGCAATCTAGGCAATGCACGGCAAGGCAAGGAAAGGGTAACCCAAGGCAAGCCACGGTCAGGAAATGCAAGGCTAATGCACGACAACGGAAGGCTAGGCAATGCACGGCAAGGCAAGGAAAGAGTAACGGAATGTAAGGAATGCAAGGGAAAGCAAGGCAAGGCAAGAGTAACGGAAGGAACGGCACGGCAAGGGGAAACAAGGCTAAGGCACGACAACGCAAGGCTAGGCAAAGCACGGCAAGGCAAGGAAAGGGTAACGCAAGGCAAGGCACGGTCAGGCAAGGCAAGGCTAATGCACGACAACGCAGAGTTAGGCAGTGCACGGCTAGGCAAGGAACGAGTAACGGAAGGAATGGAAGGCAAGGCAAAGCAAGGCAAGGCAAGTGTAACAAAAGGCACGGCACGGCAAGGGGAAACAAGGCTAAGGCACGACAACGCAAGCTAGGCAATGCACGGAAAGGCAAGGAAAGGGTAACGCAAGGCAAGGCAGGGTCAGGCGAGACAAGGCTAAGGCACGAAAACGCAAGGCTAGGCAATGCACGGAAGGCAAGCAAAGAGTAACGGAAGGCAAGGAATGCAAGGCAAAGCAAGGTAACGCAAGCAAGGCTATGGCAAGGTCAAAAAAAGGCTACGGCACGACAACGCAATGCTACGCAATGCACGGAAGGCAAGCAAAGTGTAACGGAAGGCAAGGAACGCAAGGCAAAGCAAGGCAACGCAAGCAAGGCTACGGCAAGGTGAAACAAGGCTAAGGCACGACAACGCACGGCTAGGCAATGCACGGCAAAGAAAGGAAAGGGTAACGCAAGGCAAGGCACGGTCAGGCAAGGTAAGGTTAATGCACGACAACGCAAGGCTAGGCAATGCACGGCAAGGCAAGGAAAGAGTAACGGAAGGCAAGGAATGCAAGGGAAAGCATGGCAAGGCAAGAGTAACGGAAGGAACGGCACGGCAAGGGGAAGCAAAGCTAAGGCACGACAACGCAAGGCTAGGCAATGCACGGCAAGTCAAGGAAAGGGTAACGCAAGGCAAGGCACGGTGAGGCAAGGCAAGGCTAAGGCACGAAAACGCAAGGCTAGGCAATGCACGGAAGGCAAGCAAAGAGTAACGGAAGGCAAGAAAGGCAAGGGAAAGCAAGGCAAGGCAAGGGTAAGGGAAGGAACGGCACGTCAAGGGGAAACAAGGCTAAGGCACGACAACGCAAACTAGACAATGCACGGCAAGGCAAGGAAAGGGTAACGCAAGGCAAGGCACGGTGAGGCAAGGCAAGGCTAAGGCACGAAAACGCAAGGCTAGGCAATGCACGGAAGGCAAGCAAAGAGTAACGGAAGGCAAGAAAGGCAAGGGAAAGCAAGGCAAGGCAAGGGTAAGGGAAGGAACAGCACGGCAAGGGGAAACAAGGCTAAGGCACGACAACGCAAGCTAGGCAATGCACGGCAAGGCAAGGAAAGAGTAACAGAAGGAAAGGAAGGCAAGGCATGGCAAGGAAAGGCAAGTGTAACAAAAGGCACGTCACGGCAAGGGGAAACAAGGGTAAGGCACGACAACGCAAGGTAGGCAATGCACGGAAGGCAAGCAAAGAGTAACGGAAGGCAAGAAAGTCAAGGGAAAGCAAGGGAAGGCAAGGGTAAGGGAAGGAACGGCACGTCAAGGGGAAACAATGCTAAGGCACGACAACGCAAGCTAGGCAATGCACGGCAAGGCAAGGAAAGGGTAACGCAAGGCAAGGCACGGTGAGGCAAGGCAAGGCTAATGCACGACAACGCACGGCTAGGCAAAGCAAGGCAAGGGAAAGAGAGGGTAACGCAAGGCTAGGCACGGTCAAGCGAGGCAAGGCTAAGGCACGACAACGCATGGCTAGGCAATGCACGAAAGGTAAGCAAAGAGTAACGGAAGGCAAGGAAGGCAAGGGAAAGCAAGGCAAGTTAAGAGTAAGGGAAGGAACGGCACGGCAAGGGGAAACAAGGCTAAGGCACGACAACGCAAGCTAGGCAAAGCACGGCAAGGCAAGGAAAGGGTAACGCAAGGCAAGGCACGGTCAGGCAAGGCAAGGCTAATGCACGACAACGCAAGGCTAGGCAGTGCACGGCTAGGAAAGGAACGAGTAACGGAAGGAATGGAAGGCAAGGCAAAGCAAGGCAAGGCAAGTGTAACAAAAGGCACGGCACGGCAAGGGGAAACAAGGCTAAGGCACGACAACGCAAGCCAGGCAATGCACGGCAAGGCAAGGAAAAGGTAACGCAAGGCAAGGCACCGTCAGTCGAGGCAAGGCTAATGCACGACAACGCAAGGCTTGGCAGTGCACGGCTAGGCAAGGAAAGAGTAACAGAAGGAAAGGAAGGCAAGGCAAAGCAATGCAAGGCAAGTGAAACAAATGGCACGGCACGGCAAGTGAAAACAAGGGTAAGGCACGACAACGCAAGCTAGGCAATGCACGGCAAGGCAAGGAAAGGGTAACGCAAGGCCAGGCACGATCAGGCGAGGCAAGGCTAATGCACGACAACGCAAGGCTAGGCAGTGCACGGCTAGGCAAGGAAAGAGTAACGGAAGGATAGGAAGGCAAGGCAAAGCAAGGCAAGGCAAGAGTAACGGAAGGAACGGCACGGCAAGCGGAAGCAAGGCTAAGGCACGGCAACGCAAGGCTAGGCAATGCACGGCAAGGCAAGGAAAGGGTAACGCAAGGCAAGGCACGGTGAGGCAAGGCAAGGCTAAGGCACGAAAACGCAAGGCTAGGCAATGCACGGAAGGCAAACAAAGAGTAACGGAAGGCAAGAAAGGCAAGGGAAAGCAAGGCAAGGCAAGGGTAATGTAAGGAACGGCACGTCAAGAGGAAACAAGGCTAAGGCACGACAACGCAAGCTAGGCAATGCACGGCAAGGCAAGGAAAGGGTAACGCAAGGCAAGGCACGGTCAGTCGAGGCAAGGCTAATGCACGACAACGCAAGGCTAGGCAGTGCACGGCTAGGCAACGAAAGAGTAACAGAAGGAAAGGAAGGCAAGGCAAAGCAAGGCAAGGCAAGTGTAACAAAAGGCACGGCACGGCAAGGGGAAACAAGGGTAAGGCACGACAACGCAAGGTAGGCAATGCACGGCAAGGCAAGGAAAGGGTAACGCAAGGCAAGGCACGGTGAGGAAAGGCAAGGCTAATGCACAACAACGGACGTCTAGGCAATGCACGGCAAGGCAAGGAAAGGATAACGCAAGGGAAGTCACGGTCAGGCGAGGCAAGGCTAAGGCACGACAACGCAAGGCTAGGCAATGCACGGAAGGCAAGCAAAGAGTAACGGAAGGCAAGGAAGGCAAGGGAAAGCAAGGCAAGGCAAGGGTAACGGAAGGAACGGCACGGCAAGGGGAAACAAGGCTAAGGCACGGCAACGCACCGCTAGGCAATGCACGGCCAGGCAAGGAAAGGGTAACGCAAGGCAAGGCTCTGTCAGGCGAGGCAAGGCTAAGGCACGACAACGCAAGGCTAGGCAATGCACGGAAGGTAAGCAAAGAGTAACGGAAGGCAAGGAAGGCAAGGGAAAGCAAGGCAAGTTAAGGGTAAGGGAAGGAACGGCACGGCAAAGGGAAACAAGGCTAAGGCACGACAACGCAAGCTAGGCAATGCACGGTAAGGCAAGGAAAGGGTAACGCAAGGCAAGGCACGGTCAGTCGAGGCAAGGCTAATGCACGACAACGCAAGGCTAGGCAGTGAACGGCTAGGCAAGGAAAGAGTAACAGAAGGAAAGGAAGGCAAGGCAAAGCAAGGCAAGGCAAGTGAAACAAAAGGCACGGCACGGCAAGGGGAAACAAGGGTAAGGCACGACAACGCAAGCTAGGCAATGCACGGCAATGCAAGGAAAGGGTAACGTAAGGCAAAGCACGGTGAGTCACGTCAAGGCTACTGCACAACAACGCACGGCTAGGCAATGCACGGCAAGGCAAGGAAAGGGTAACGCAAGGGAAGTCACGGTCAGGCGAGGCAAGGCTACGGCACGACAACGCAAGGCTAGGCAATGCACGGAAGGTAAGCAAAGAGTAAAGGAAGGCAAGGAAGGCAAGGGAAAGCAAGGCAAGTCAAGAGTAAGGGAAGGAACGGCACGGCAAGGGGAAAGAAGGCTAAGGCACGACAACGCCAGCTAGGCAAAGCACGGAAAGGCAAGGAAAGGGTAACGCAAGGCAAGGCACGGTCAGGCAAGGCAAGGCTAATGCACGACAACGCAAAGCTAGGCAGTGCACGGCTAGGCAAGGAACGAGTAACGGAAGGAATGGAAGGCAAGGCAAAGCAAGGCAAGGCAAGTGTAACCAAAGGCACGGCACGGCAAGGGGAAACAAGGCTAAGGCACGACAACGCAAGCTAGGCAATGCACGGAAAGGCAAGGAAAGGGTAACGCAAGGCAAGGCAGGGTCAGGCGAGACAAGGCTAAGGCACGAAAACGCAAGGCTAGGCAATGCACAGAAGGCAAGCAAAGATTAACGGAAAAGAAGGAATGGAAGGCAAAGCAAGGTAACGCAAGCAAGGCTATGGCAAGGTCAAAAAAAGGCTACGGCACGACAACGCAAGGCTACGCAATGCACGGAAGGCAAGCAAAGAGTAACGGAAGACAAGGAAGGCAAGGCAAAGCAAGGCAACGCAAGCAAGGCTACGGCAAGGTGAAACAAGGCTAAGGCACGACAACGGACGGCTAGGCAATGCTAGGCAAAGCAAGGAAAGGGTAACGCAAGGCAAGGCACGGTCAGGCAAGGTAAGGTTAATGCACGACAACGCAAGGCTAGGCAATGCACGGCAAGGCAAGGAAAGAGTAACGGAAGGCAAGGAATGCAAGGGAAAGCAAGGCAAGGCAAGAGTAACGGAAGGAACGGCACGTCAAGAGGAAACAAGGCTAAAACACGACAACGCAAGCTAGGCAATGCACGGCAAGGCAAGGAAAGGGTAACGCAAGGCAAGGCACGGTCAGTCGAGGCAAGGCTAATGCACGACAACGCAAGGCTAGGCAGTGCACGGCTAGGCAAGGAAAGAGTAACAGAAGGAAAGGAAGGCAAGGCAAGTGTAACAAAAGGCACGGCACGGCAAGGGGAAACAAGGGTAAGGCACGACAACGAAAGGTAGGCAATGCACGGCAAGGCAAGGAAAGGGTAACGCAAGGCAAGGCACGGTGAGGAAAGGCAAGGCTAATGCACAACAACGCACGTCTAGGCAATGCACGGCAAGGCAAGGAAAGGGTAACGGAAGGGAAGTCACGGTCAGGCGAGGCAAGGCAAGGCACGACAACGCAAGGCTAGGCAATGCACGGAAGGCAAGCAAAGAGTAACGGAAGGCAAGGAAGGCAAGGGAAAGCAAGGCAAGGCAAAGGTAAAGGAAGGAACGGCACGGCAAGGGGAAACAAGGCTAAGGCACGGCAACGCACGGCTAGGCAAGGAAAGGGTAACGCAAGGCAAGGCACGGTCAGGCAAGGCAAGGCAAATACACGACAACGCAAGGCTAGGCAGTGCACGGCTAGGCAAGGAACGAGTAACGGAAGGAATGGAAGGCAAGGCAAAGCAAGGCAAGGCAAGTGTAACAAAAGGCACGGCACGGCAAGGGGAAACAAGGCTAAGGCACGACAACGCAAGCCAGGCAATGCACGGCAAGGCAAGGAAAAGGTAACGCAAGGCAAGGCACCGTCAGTCGAGGCAAGGCTAATGCACGACACCGCAAGGCTTGGCAGTGCACGGCTAGGCAAGGAAAGAGTAACAGAAGGAAAGGAAGACAAGGCAAAGCAATGCAAGGCAAGTGAAATAAAAGGCACGGCACGGCAAGGGGAATCAAGGGTAAGGCACGACAACGCAAGCTAGGCAATGCACGGCAAGGCAAGGAAAGGGTAACGCAAGGCAAGGCACGGTTAGTCAAGGCAAGTCTAATGCACAACAACGCACGGCTAGGCAATTCACGGCAAGGCAAGGAAAGTGTAAAGCAAGGGAAGTCACGGTCAGGCGAGGTAAGGCTAAGGCACGACAACGCAAGGCTAGGCAATGCAGGTAAGGCAAGCAAAGAGTAACGGAAGGCAAGGAAGGCAAGGGAAAGCAAGGCAAGGCAAGGTTAACGGAAGGAACGGCTCGGCAAGGGGAAACAAGGCTAAGGCACGGTAACGCACGGCTAGGCAATGCACGGCCAGGCAAGGAAAGGGTAACGCAAGGCAAGGCTCTGTCAGGCGAGGCAAGGGTAAGGCACGACAACGCAAGGCTAGGCAATGAACGGAAGGTAAGCAAAGAGTAACGGAAGGCAAAGAAGTCAAGGGAAATCAAGGCAAGTTAAGGGTAAGGGAAGGAACTGCACGGCAAGGGGAAACAAGGCTAAGGCACGACAACGCAAGGCTAGGCAATGCACGGCAAGGCAAGGAAAGGGTAACGCAAGGCAAGGCACGGTGAGGCAAGGCAAGGCTAAGGCACGAAAACGCAAGGCTAGGCAATGCACGGAAGGCAAACAAAGAGTAACGGAAGGCAAGAAAGGCAAGGGAAAGCAAGGCAAGGCAAGGGTAAGGGAAGGAACGGCACGTCAAGAGGAAACAAGGCTAAGGCACGACAACGCAAGGTAGGCAATGCACGGCAAAGCAAGGAAAGGGTAACCCAAGGCAAGCCACGGTCAGGAAATGCAAGGCTAATGCACGACAACGGAAGGCTAGGCAATGCACGGCAAGGCAAGGAAAGGGTAACGCAAGGCAAGGCACGGTGAGGCAAGGCAAAGCCAATGCACGACAACGCACGGCTAGGCAAAGCAAGGCAAGGGAAGGAGAAGGGTAACGCAAGGCAAGGCACGGTCAGCAAGGCAAGGCTAAGGCACGAGGCTAAACGCAACGGAAGGCTAGGCAATGCACGGCAAGGCAAGGAAAGGGTAACGCAAGGCAAAGGAAGCAAAGAGTAGGCAAAGCAAGGCAACAAGGAGAAGGGTAACGCAAGGCAAAGGCAAGGGGAAGGCACGAGGCAAGGCAAGCATGGAAGGAAGCAAAGAGTAACGAAGGCAAGGAAGGCAAGGAAAGTGCAAGAAGAGAAGGGAAGGAACGGCACGGCAAGGGGAAACAAGGCTAAGGCACGACAACGCAAGCTAGGCAATGCACGGAAAGGCAAGGAAAGGGTAACGCAAGGCAAGGCAGGGTCAGGCGAGACAAGGCTAAGGCACGAAAACGCAAGGCTAGGCAGTGCACGGCTAGGCAAGGAACGAGTAACGGAAGGAATGGAAGGCAAGGCAAAGCAAGGCAAGGCAAGTGTAACAAAAGGCACGGCACGGCAAGGGGAAACAAGGCTAAGGCACGACAACGCAAGCTAGGCAATGCACGGCAAGGCAAGGAAAAGGTAACGCGAGGCAAGGCACGGTCAGTCGAGGCAAGGCTAATGCACGACAACGCAAGGCTTGGCAGTGCACGGCTAGGCAAGGAAAGAGTAACAGAAGGAAAGGAAGGCAAGGCAAAGCAAGGCAAGGCAAGTGTAACAAAGGCACGGCACGGCAAGGGGAAACAAGGGTAAGGCACGACAACGCAAGCTAGGCAATGCACGGCAAGGCAAGGAAAGGGTAACGCAAGGCAGGCACGATCAGGCGAGGCAAGGCTAATGCACGACAACGCAAGGCTAGGCAGTGCACGGCTAGGCAAGGAAAGAGTAACGGAAGGATAGGAAGGCAAGGCAAAGCAAGGCAAGGCAAGAGTAACGGAAGGAACGGCACGGCAAGCGGAAGCAAGGCTAAGGCACGGCAACGCAAGGCTAGGCAATGCACGGCAAGGCAAGGAAAGGGTAACGCAAGGCAAGGCACGGTGAGGCAAGGCAAGGCTAAGGCACGAAAACGCAAGGCTAGGCAATGCACGGAAGGCAAGCAAAGAGTAACGGAAGGCAAGGAAGGCAAGGGAAAGCAAGGCAAGGCAAGGGTAATGTAAGGAACGGCACGGCAAGGGGAAACAAGGCTAAGGCACGACAACGCAAGCTAGGCAATGCACGGCAAGGCAAGGAAAGGGTAACGCAAGGCAAGGCACGGTCAGTCGAGGCAAGGCTAATGCACGACAACGCAAGGCTAGGCAGTGCACGGCTAGGCAAGGAAAGAGTAACAGAAGGAAAGGAAGGCAAGGCAAAGCAAGGCAAGGCAAGTGTAACAAAAGGCACGGCACGGCAAGGGGAAACAAGGGTAAGGCACGACAACGCAAGGTAGGCAATGCACGGCAAGGCAAGGAAAGGGTAACGCAAGGCAAGGCACGGTGAGGAAAGGCAAGGCTAATGCACAACAACGGACGTCTAGGCAATGCACGGCAAGGCAAGGAAAGGGTAACGCAAGGGAAGGCACGGTCAGGCGAGGCAAGGCTAAGGCACGACAACGCAAGGCTAGGCAATGCACGGAAGGCAAGCAAAGAGTAACGGAAGGCAAGGAAGGCAAGGGAAAGCAAGGCAAGGCAAGGGTAACGGAAGGAACGGCACGGCAAGGGGAAACAAGGCTAAGGCACGACAACGCACCGCTAGGCAATGCACGGCAAGGCAAGGAAAGGGTAACGCAAGGCAAGGCACGGTCAGGCAAGGCAAGGCTAAGGCACGACAACGCAAGGCTAGGCAATGCACGGAAGGCAAGCAAAGAGTAACGGAAGGCAAGGAAGGCAAGGGAAAGCAAGGCAAGTTAAGGGTAAGGGAAGGAACGGCACGGCAAAGGGAAACAAGGCTAAGGCACGACAACGCAAGCTAGGCAATGCACGGCAAGGCAAGGAAAGGGTAACGCAAGGCAAGGCACGGTCAGTCGAGGCAAGGCTAATGCACGACAACGCAAGGCTAGGCAGTGCACGGCTAGGCAAGGAAAGAGTAACAGAAGGAAAGGAAGGCAAGGCAAAGCAAGGCAAGGCAAGTGAAACAAAAGGCACGGCACGGCAAGGGGAAACAAGGGTAAGGCACGACAACGCAAGCTAGGCAATGCACGGCAAGGCAAGGAAAGGGTAACGTAAGGCAAAGCACGGTGAGTCACGGCAAGGCTAATGCACAACAACGCACGGCTAGGCAATGCACGGCAAGGCAAGGAAAGGGTAACGCAAGGGAAGTCACGGTCAGGCGAGGCAAGGCTACGGCACGACAACGCAAGGCTAGGCAATGCACGGAAGGTAAGCAAAGAGTAACGGAAGGCAAGGAAGGCAAGGGAAAGCAAGGCAAGTCAAGAGTAAGGGAAGGAACGGCACGGCAAGGGGAAACAAGGCTAAGGCACGACAACGCAAGCTAGGCAAAGCACGGCAAGGCAAGGAAAGGGTAACGCAAGGCAAGGCACGGTCAGGCAAGGCAAGGCTAATGCACGACAACGCAAGGCTAGGCAGTGCACGGCTAGGCAAGGAACGAGTAACGGAAGGAATGGAAGGCAAGGCAAAGCAAGGCAAGGCAAGTGTAACCAAAGGCACGGCACGGCAAGGGGAAACAAGGCTAAGGCACGACAACGCAAGCTAGGCAATGCACGGAAAGGCAAGGAAAGGGTAACGCAAGGCAAGGCAGGGTCAGGCGAGACAAGGCTAAGGCACGAAAACGCAAGGCTAGGCAATGCACAGAAGGCAAGCAAAGATTAACGGAAAAGAAGGAATGAAAGGCAAAGCAAGGTAACGCAAGCAAGGCTATGGCAAGGTCAAAAAAAGGCTACGGCACGACAACGCAAGGCTACGCAATGCACGGAAGGCAAGCAAAGAGTAACGGAAGACAAGGAAGGCAAGGCAAAGCAAGGCAACGCAAGCAAGGCTACGGCAAGGTGAAACAAGGCTAAGGCACGACAACGGACGGCTAGGCAATGCTAGGCAAAGCAAGGAAAGGGTAACGCAAGGCAAGGCACGGTCAGGCAAGGTAAGGTTAATGCACGACAACGCAAGGCTAGGCAATGCACGGCAAGGCAAGGAAAGAGTAACGGAAGGCAAGGAATGCAAGGGAAAGCAAGGCAAGGCAAGAGTAACGGAAGGAACGGCACGTCAAGAGGAAACAAGGCTAAAACACGACAACGCAAGCTAGGCAATGCACGGCAAGGAAAGGAAAGGGTAACGCAAGGCAAGGCACGGTCAGTCGAGGCAAGGCTAATGCACGACAACGCAAGGCTAGGCAGTGCACGGCTAGGCAAGGAAAGAGTAACAGAAGGAAAGGCAAGGCAAGGCAAGTGTAACAAAAGGCACGGCACGGCAAGGGGAAACAAGGGTAAGGCACGACAACGAAAGGTAGGCAATGCACGGCAAGGCAAGGAAAGGGTAACGCAAGGCAAGGCACGGTGAGGAAAGGCAAGGCTAATGCACAACAACGCACGTCTAGGCAATGCACGGCAAGGCAAGGAAAGGGTAACGCAAGGGAAGTCACGGTCAGGCGAGGCAAGGCTAAGGCACGACAACGCAAGGCTAGGCAATGCACGGAAGGCAAGCAAAGAGTAACGGAAGGCAAGGAAGGCAAGGGAAAGCAAGGCAAGGCAAAGGTAAAGGAAGGAACGGCACGGCAAGGGGAAACAAGGCTAAGGCACGGCAACGCACGGCTAGGCAAGGAAAGGGTAACGCAAGGCAAGGCACGGTCAGGCAAGGCAAGGCAAATACACGACAACGCAAGGCTAGGCAGTGCACGGCTAGGCAAGGAACGAGTAACGGAAGGAATGGAAGGCAAGGCAAAGCAAGGCAAGGCAAGTGTAACAAAAGGCACGGCACGGCAAGGGGAAACAAGGCTAAGGCACGACAACGCAAGCTAGGCAATGCACGGCAAGGCAAGGAAAGAGTAACAGAAGGAAAGGAAGGCAAGGCATGGCAAGGAAAGGCAAGTGTAACAAAAGGCACGTCACGGCAAGGGGAAACAAGGGTAAGGCACGACAACGCAAGGTAGGCAATGCACGGAAGGCAAGCAAAGAGTAACGGAAGGCAAGAAAGTCAAGGGAAAGCAAGGGAAGGCAAGGGTAAGGGAAGGAACGGCACGTCAAGGGGAAACAATGCTAAGGCACGACAACGCAAGCTAGGCAATGCACGGCAAGGCAAGGAAAGGGTAACGCAAGGCAAGGCACGGTGAGGCAAGGCAAGGCTAATGCACGACAACGCACGGCTAGGCAAAGCAAGGCAAGGGAAAGAGAGGGTAACGCAAGGCAAGGCACGGTCAAGCGAGGCAAGGCTAAGGCACGACAACGCATGGCTAGGCAATGCACGAAAGGTAAGCAAAGAGTAACGGAAGGCAAGGAAGGCAAGGGAAAGCAAGGCAAGTTAAGAGTAAGGGAAGGAACGGCACGGCAAGGGGAAACAAGGCTAAGGCACGACAACGCAAGCTAGGCAAAGCACGGCAAGGCAAGGAAAGGGTAACGCAAGGCAAGGCACGGTCAGGCAAGGCAAGGCTAATGCACGACAACGCAAGGCTAGGCAGTGCACGGCTAGGAAAGGAACGAGTAACGGAAGGAATGGAAGTCAAGGCAAAGCAAGGCAAGGCAAGTGTAACAAAAGGCACGGCACGGCAAGGGGAAACAAGGCTAAGGCACGACAACGCAAGCGAGGCAATGCACGGCAAGGCAAGGAAAAGGTAACGCGAGGCAAGGCACCGTCAGTCGAGGCAAGGCTAATGCACGACAACGCAAGGCTTGGCAGTGCACGGCTAGGCAAGGAAAGAGTAACAGAAGGAAAGGAAGGCAAGGCAAAGCAATGCAAGGCAAGTGAAACAAATGGCACGGCACGGCAAGTGAAAACAAGGGTAAGGCACGACAACGCAAGCTAGGCAATGCACGGCAAGGCAAGGAAAGGGTAACGCAAGGCCAGGCACGATCAGGCGAGGCAAGGCTAATGCACGACAACGCAAGGCTAGGCAGTGCACGGCTAGGCAAGGAAAGAGTAACGGAAGGATAGGAAGGCAAGGCAAAGCAAGGCAAGGCAAGAGTAACGGAAGGAACGGCACGGCAAGCGGAAGCAAGGCTAAGGCACGGCAACGCAAGGCTAGGCAATGCACGGCAAGGCAAGGAAAGGGTAACGCAAGGCAAGGCACGGTGAGGCAAGGCAAGGCTAAGGCACGAAAACGCAAGGCTAGGCAATGCACGGAAGGCAAACAAAGAGTAACGGAAGGCAAGAAAGGCAAGGGAAAGCAAGGCAAGGCAAGGGTAATGTAAGGAACGGCACGTCAAGAGGAAACAAGGCTAAGGCACGACAACGCAAGCTAGGCAATGCACGGCAAGGCAAGGAAAGGGTAACGCAAGGCAAGGCACGGTCAGTCGAGGCAAGGCTAATGCACGACAACGCAAGGCTAGGCAGTGCACGGCTAGGCAACGAAAGAGTAACAGAAGGAAAGGAAGGCAAGGCAAAGCAAGGCAAGGCAAGTGTAACAAAAGGCACGGCACGGCAAGGGGAAACAAGGGTAAGGCACGACAACGCAAGGTAGGCAATGCACGGCAAGGCAAGGAAAGGGTAACGCAAGGCAAGGCACGGTGAGGAAAGGCAAGGCTAATGCACAACAACGGACGTCTAGGCAATGCACGGCAAGGCAAGGAAAGGATAACGCAAGGGAAGTCACGGTCAGGCGAGGCAAGGCTAAGGCACGACAACGCAAGGCTAGGCAATGCACGGAAGGCAAGCAAAGAGTAACGGAAGGCAAGGAAGGCAAGGGAAAGCAAGGCAAGGCAAGGGTAACGGAAGGAACGGCACGGCAAGGGGAAACAAGGCTAAGGCACGGCAACGCACCGCTAGGCAATGCACGGCCAGGCAAGGAAAGGGTAACGCAAGGCAAGGCTCTGTCAGGCGAGGCAAGGCTAAGGCACGACAACGCAAGGCTAGGCAATGCACGGAAGGTAAGCAAAGAGTAACGGAAGGCAAGGAAGGCAAGGGAAAGCAAGGCAAGTTAAGGGTAAGGGAAGGAACGGCACGGCAAAGGGAAACAAGGCTAAGGCACGACAACGCAAGCTAGGCAATGCACGGTAAGGCAAGGAAAGGGTAACGCAAGGCAAGGCACGGTCAGTCGAGGCAAGGCTAATGCACGACAACGCAAGGCTAGGCAGTGAACGGCTAGGCAAGGAAAGAGTAACAGAAGGAAAGGAAGGCAAGGCAAAGCAAGGCAAGGCAAGTGAAACAAAAGGCACGGCACGGCAAGGGGAAACAAGGGTAAGGCACGACAACGCAAGCTAGGCAATGCACGGCAATGCAAGGAAAGGGTAACGTAAGGCAAAGCACGGTGAGTCACGTCAAGGCTACTGCACAACAACGCACGGCTAGGCAATGCACGGCAAGGCAAGGAAAGGGTAACGCAAGGGAAGTCACGGTCAGGCGAGGCAAGGCTACGGCACGACAACGCAAGGCTAGGCAATGCACGGAAGGTAAGCAAAGAGTAAAGGAAGGCAAGGAAGGCAAGGGAAAGCAAGGCAAGTCAAGAGTAAGGGAAGGAACGGCACGGCAAGGGGAAAGAAGGCTAAGGCACGACAACGCCAGCTAGGAAAAGCACGGAAAGGCAAGGAAAGGGTAACGCAAGGCAAGGCACGGTCAGGCAAGGCAAGGCTAATGCACGACAACGCAAAGCTAGGCAGTGCACGGCTAGGCAAGGAACGAGTAACGGAAGGAATGGAAGGCAAGGCAAAGCAAGGCAAGGCAAGTGTAACAAAAGGCACGGCACGGCAAGGGGAAACAAGGCTAAGGCACGACAACGCAAGCTAGGCAATGCACGGAAAGGCAAGGAAAGGGTAACGCAAGGCAAGGCAGGGTCAGGCGAGACAAGGCTAAGGCACGAAAACGCAAGGCTAGGCAATGCACAGAAGGCAAGCAAAGATTAACGGAAAAGAAGGAATGGAAGGCAAAGCAAGGTAACGCAAGCAAGGCTATGGCAAGGTCAAAAAAAGGCTACGGCACGACAACGCAAGGCTACGCAATGCACGGAAGGCAAGCAAAGAGTAACGGAAGACAAGGAAGGCAAGGCAAAGCAAGGCAACGCAAGCAAGGCTACGGCAAGGTGAAACAAGGCTAAGGCACGACAACGGACGGCTAGGCAATGCTAGGCAAAGCAAGGAAAGGGTAACGCAAGGCAAGGCACGGTCAGGCAAGGTAAGGTTAATGCACGACAACGCAAGGCTAGGCAATGCACGGCAAGGCAAGGAAAGAGTAACGGAAGGCAAGGAATGCAAGGGAAAGCAAGGCAAGGCAAGAGTAACGGAAGGAACGGCACGTCAAGAGGAAACAAGGCTAAAACACGACAACGCAAGCTAGGCAATGCACGGCAAGGAAAGGAAAGGGTAACGCAAGGCAAGGCACGGTCAGTCGAGGCAAGGCTAATGCACGACAACGCAAGGCTAGGCAGTGCACGGCTAGGCAAGGAAAGAGTAACAGAAGGAAAGGAAGGCAAGGCAAGTGTAACAAAAGGCACGGCACGGCAAGGGGAAACAAGGGTAAGGCACGACAACGAAAGGTAGGCAATGCACGGCAAGGCAAGGAAAGGGTAACGCAAGGCAAGGCACGGTGAGGAAAGGCAAGGCTAATGCACAACAACGCACGTCTAGGCAATGCACGGCAAGGCAAGGAAAGGGTAACGGAAGGGAAGTCACGGTCAGGCGAGGCAAGGCAAGGCACGACAACGCAAGGCTAGGCAATGCACGGAAGGCAAGCAAAGAGTAACGGAAGGCAAGGAAGGCAAGGGAAAGCAAGGCAAGGCAAAGGTAAAGGAAGGAACGGCACGGCAAGGGGAAACAAGGCTAAGGCACGGCAACGCACGGCTAGGCAAGGAAAGGGTAACGCAAGGCAAGGCACGGTCAGGCAAGGCAAGGCAAATACACGACAACGCAAGGCTAGGCAGTGCACGGCTAGGCAAGGAACGAGTAACGGAAGGAATGGAAGGCAAGGCAAAGCAAGGCAAGGCAAGTGTAACAAAAGGCACGGCACGGCAAGGGGAAACAAGGCTAAGGCACGACAACGCAAGCCAGGCAATGCACGGCAAGGCAAGGAAAAGGTAACGCAAGGCAAGGCACCGTCAGTCGAGGCAAGGCTAATGCACGACACCGCAAGGCTTGGCAGTGCACGGCTAGGCAAGGAAAGAGTAACAGAAGGAAAGGAAGACAAGGCAAAGCAATGCAAGGCAAGTGAAATAAAAGGCACGGCACGGCAAGGGGAATCAAGGGTAAGGCACGACAACGCAAGCTAGGCAATGCACGGCAAGGCAAGGAAAGGGTAACGCAAGGCAAGGCACGGTTAGTCAAGGCAAGTCTAATGCACAACAACGCACGGCTAGGCAATTCACGGCAAGGCAAGGAAAGTGTAAAGCAAGGGAAGTCACGGTCAGGCGAGGTAAGGCTAAGGCACGACAACGCAAGGCTAGGCAATGCAGGTAAGGCAAGCAAAGAGTAACGGAAGGCAAGGAAGGCAAGGGAAAGCAAGGCAAGGCAAGGTTAACGGAAGGAACGGCTCGGCAAGGGGAAACAAGGCTAAGGCACGGTAACGCACGGCTAGGCAATGCACGGCAAGGCAAGGAAAGGGTAACGCAAGGCAAGGCTCTGTCAGGCGAGGCAAGGGTAAGGCACGACAACGCAAGGCTAGGCAATGCACGGAAGGTAAGCAAAGAGTAACGGAAGGCAAGGAAGTCAAGGGAAATCAAGGCAAGTTAAGGGTAAGGGAAGGAACTGCACGGCAAGGGGAAACAAGGCTAAGGCACGACAACGCAAGGCTAGGCAATGCACGGCAAGGCAAGGAAAGGGTAACGCAAGGCAAGGCACGGTGAGGCAAGGCAAGGCTAAGGCACGAAAACGGAAGGCTAGGCAATGCACGGCAAGGCAAGGAAAGGGTAACGCAAGGCAAGGCACGGTGAGGCAAGGCAAAGCCAATGCACGACAACGCACGGCTAGGCAAAGCAAGGCAAGGGAAGGAGAGGGTAACGCAAGGCAAGGCACGGTCAAGCGAGGCAAGGCTAAGGCACGACAATGCAGGGCTAGGCAATGCATGGAAGGTAAGCAAAGAGTAACGGAAGGCAAGGAAGGCAAGGGAAAGCAAGGCAAGTTAAGAGTAAGGGAAGGAACGGCACGGCAAGGGGAAACAACGCTAAGGCACGACAACGCAAGCTAGGAAATGCACGGCAAGGCAAGGAAAGGGTAACGCAAGGCAAGGCACGGTCAGTCGAGGCAGGGCTAATGCACGACAACGCAAGGCTTGGCAGTGCAAGGCTAGGCAAGGAAAGAGTAACAGAAGGAAAGGAAGGCAAGGCAAAGCAATGCAAGGCAAGTGAAACAAAAGGCACGGCACGGCACGGCAAGGGGAACCAAGGGTAAGGCACGACAACGCAAGCTAGGCAATGCACGGCAAGGCAAGGAAAGGGTAACGTAAGGCAAGGCACGGTGAGTCAAGGCAAGGCTAATGCACAACAACGCACGGCTAGGCAATGCACGGCAAGGCAAGGAAAGGGTAACGCAAGGGAAGTCACGGTCAGTCGAGGCAAGGCTAATGCACGACAACGCAAGGCTAGGCAGTGCACGGCTAGGCAAGGAAAGAGTAACAGAAGGAAAGGAAGGCAAGGCATGGCAAGGAAAGGCAAGTGTAACAAAAGGCACGGCACGGCAAGGGGAAACAAGGGTAAGGCACGACAACGCAAGGTAGGCAATGCACGGAAGGCAAGCAAAGAGTAACGGAAGGCAAGAAAGTCAAGGGAAAGCAAGGGAAGGCAAGGGTAAGGGAAGGAACGGCACGTCAAGGGGAAACAATGCTAAGGCACGACATCGCAAGCTAGGCAATCCACGGCAAGGCAAGGAAAGGGTAACGCAAGGAAAGGCACGGTGAGGCAAGGCAAGGCTAATGCACGACAACGCACGGCTAGGCAAAGCAAGGCAAGGGAAAGAGAGGGTAATGCAAGGCAAGGCACGATCAAGCGAGGCAAGGCTAAGGCACGACAACGCATGGCTAGGCAATGCACGAAAGGTAAGCAAAGAGTAACGGAAGGCAAGGAAGGCAAGGGAAAGCAAGGCAAGTGAAGAGTAAGGGAAGGAACGGCACGGCAAGGGGAAACAACGCTAAGGCACGACAACGCAAGCTAGGCAAAGCACGGCAAGGCAAGGAAAGGGTAACGCAAGGCAAGGCACGGTCAGGCAAGGCAAGGCTAATGCACGACAACGCAAGGCTAGGCAGTGCACGGCTAGGAAAGGAACGAGTAACGGAAGGAATGGAAGGCAAGGCAAAGCAAGGCAAGGCAAGTGTAACAAAAGGCACGGCACGGCAAGGGGAAACAAGGCTAAGGCACGACAACGCAAGCCAGGCAATGCACGGCAAGGCAAGGAAAAGGTAACGCAAGGCAAGGCACCGTCAGTCGAGGCAAGGCTAATGCACGACTACGCAAGGCTTGGCAGTGCACGGCTAGGCAAGGAAAGAGTAACAGAAGGAAAGGAAGGCAAGGCAAAGCAATGCAAGGCAAGTGAAACAAATGGCACGGCACGGCAAGTGAAAACAAGGGTAAGGCACGACAACGCAAGCTAGGCAATGCACGGTAAGGCAAGGAAAGGGTAACGCAAGGCAAGGCACGGTTAGGCAAGGCAAGGCTAATGCACAACAACGCACGGCTAGGCAATTCACGGCAAGGCAAGGAAAGGGTAAAGCAAAGGAAGTCACGTTTAGGCGAGGTAAGGCTAAGGCAAGACAACGCAAGGCTAGGCAATGCAGGTAAGGCAAGCAAAGAGTAACGGAAGGCAAGGAAGGCAAGGGAAAGCAAGGAAAGTCAAGAGTAAGGGAAGGAACGGCACGGCAGGGGGAAACAAGGCTAAGGCACGACAACGGAAGCTGGGCAAAGCACGGCAAGGCAAGGAAAGGGTAACGGAAGGCAAGGCACGGTCAGGCAAGGCAAGGCTAATGCACGACAACGCAAGGGTAGGCAGTGCACGGCTAGGCAAGGAACGAGTAACGGAAGGAATGGAAGGCAAGGCAAAGCAAGGCAAGGCAAGTGTAACAAAAGCACGGCACGGCAAGGGGAAACAAGGCTAAGGCACGACAACGCAAGCTAGGCAATGCACGGCAAGGCAAGGAAAGGGTAACGCAAGGCAAGGCAGGGTCAGGCGAGACAAGGCTAAGGCACGACAACGCAAGGCTAGGCAATGCACGGCAAGGCAAGGAAAGGGTAACGCAAGGGAAGGCACGGTGAGGAAAGGCAAGGCTAATGCACAACAATGCACGTCTAGGCAATGTACGGCAAGGCAAGGAAAGGGTAACGCAGGGGAAGTCACGGTCAGGCGAGGCAACGCTAAGTCACGACAACGCAAGGCTAGGCAATGCACGGAAGTAAGCAAAGAGCAACGGAAGGCAAGGAAGGCAAGGGAAAGCAAGGCAAGGCAAGAGTAACGGAAGGAACGGCACGGCAAGGGGAAGCAAGGCTAAGGCACGACAACGCAAGCTAGGCAATGCACGGCAAGGCAAGGAAAGGGTAACGCAAAGCAAGGCACGGTCAGTCGAGGCAAGGCTAATGTACTACAACGCAAGGCTAGGTATTGCACGGCTAGGCAAGGAAAGAGTAACAGAAGGAAAGGAAGGCAAGGCAAAGCAAGGCAAGGCAAGTGTAACAAAACGCACGGCACGGCAAGGGGAAACAAGGGTAAGGCACGACAACGCAAGGTAGGCAATGCACGGCAAGGCAAGGAAAGAGTAACGCAAGGCAAGGCACGGTGAGGCAAGGCAAGGCTAATGCACAACAACGCACGTCTAGGCAATGTACGGCAAGGCAAGGAAAGGGTAACGCAACGAAAGGCTCTGTCAGGGGAGGCAAGGCTAAGGCACGACAACGCAAGGCTAGGCAATGCACGGAAGGTAAGCAAAGAGTAACGGAAGGCAAGGAAGGCAAGGGAAAGCAAGGCAAGTTAAGGGTAAGGTAAGGAACGGCACGGCAAGAGGAAACAAGGCTAAGGCACGACAACGCAAGCAAGGCAATGCACGGCAAGGCAAGGAAAGGGTAACGCAAGGCAAGGCACGATCAGGCGAGGCAAGGCTAATGCACGACAACGCAAGGCTAGGCAGTGCACGGCTAGGCAAGGAAAGAGTAACGGAATGATAGGAAGGCAAGGCAAAGCAAGGCAATGCAAGTGTAACAAACGGCACGGCCCGGCAAGGGGAAACAAGGCTAAGGCACGACAACGCAAGCTAGGCAATGCACGGCAAGGCAAGGAAAGGGTAACGCAAGGCAAGGCACGGTCAGGAAATGCAAGGCTAATGCACGACAACGGAAGGCTAGGCAATGCACGGCAAGGCAAGGAAAGAGTAACGGAATGTAAGGAATGCAAGGGAAAGCAAGGCAAGGCAAGAGTAACGGAAGGAACGGCACGGCAAGGGGAAACAAGGCTAAGGCACGACAACGCAAGGCTAGGCAAAGCACGGCAAGGCAAGGAAGGGGTAACGCAAGGCAAGGCACGGTGAGGCATGGCAAGGCTAATGCACGACAACGCACGGCTAGGCAAAGCAAGGCAAGGGAAGGAGAGGGTAACACAAGGCCAGGCACGGTCAGGCGAGGGAAGGCTAATGCACGACAACGCAAGGCTTGGCAGTGCACGGCTAGGCAAGGAAAGCGTAACAGAAGGAAAGGAAGGCAAGGCAAAGCAATGCAAGGCAAGTGAAACAAATGGCACGGCACGGCAAGGGGAAACAAGGCTAAGGCACGACAACGCAAGCTAGGCAATGCACGACAAGGCAAGGAAAGGGTAACGCAAGGCAAGGCACGGTCAGTCGAGGCAAGGCTAATGCACGACAACGCAAGGCTTGGCAGTGCACGGCTAGGCAAGGAAAGCGTAACAGAAGGAAAGGAAGGCAAGGCAAAGCAATGCAAGGCAAGTGAAACAAAAGGCACGGCACGGCAAGGGGAAAAAAGGGTAAGGCACGACAACGCAAGCTAGGCAATGCACGGCAAGGCAAGGAAAGGGTAACGCAATGGAAGGCACGGTGAGGAAAGGCAAGGCTAATGCACAACAACGCACGTCTAGGCAATGCACGGCAAGGCAAGGAAAGGGTAACGCAAGGGAAGTCACGGTCAGGCGAGGCAAGGCTAAGTCACGACAACGCAAGGCTAGGCAATGCACGGAAGGTAAGCAAAGAGCAACGGAATGCAAGGAAGGCAAGGGAAAGCAAGGCAAGTTAAGGGTAAGGGAAGGAACGGCACGGCAAGGGGAAACAAGGCTAAGGCACGACAACGCAAGCTAGGCAATGCACGGCAAGGCAAGGAAAGGGTAACGCAAGGCAAGGCACGGTCAGGAAATGCAAGGCTAATGTACGACAACGGAAGTCTAGGCAATGCACGGCAAGGCAAGGAAAGAGTAACGGAATGTAAGGAATGCAAGGGAAAGCAAGGCAAGGCAAGAGTAACGTAAGGAACGGCACGGCAAGGGGAAACAAGGCTAAGGCACGACAACGCAAGCTAGGCAATGCACGGCAAGGCAAGGAAAGGGCAACGCAAGGCAAGGCACGGTCAGGCAAGGCAAGGCTAATGCAAGACAACGCAAGGCTAGGCAATGCACGGCAAGGCAAGGAAAGAGTAACGGAAGGCAAGGAATGCAAGGGAAAGCAAGGCAAGGCAAGAGTAACGGAAGGAACGGCACGGCAAGGGGAAGCAAGGCTAAGGCACGACAACGCAAGGCTAGGCAATGCACGGCAAGGGAAGGAAAGGGTAGCGCAAGGCAAGTCACGGTGAGGCAAGGCAAGGCTAAGGCACGAAAACGCAAGGCTAGGCAATGCACGGAAGGCAAGCAAAGAGTAACGGAAAGCAAGAAAGGCAAGGGAAAGCAAGGCAAGGCAAGAGTAAGGGAAGGAACGGCACGGAAATGGGAAACAAGGCTAAGGCACGACAACGCAAGCTAGGCAATGCACGGCAAGGCAAGGAAAGGGTAACGCAAAGCGAGGCACGGTCAGTCGAGGCAAGGCTAATGCACGACAACGCAAGGCTAGGTAGTGCACGGCTAGGCAAGGAAAGAGTAACAGAAGGAAAGGAAGGCAAGGCAAAGCAAGGCAAGGCAAGTGTAACAAAAGGCACGGCACGGCAAGGGGAAACAAGGGTAAGGCACGACAACGCAAGGTAGGCAATGCACGGCAAGGCAAAGAAAGGGTAACGCAACGAAAGGCTCTGTCAGGCGAGGCAAGGCTAAGGCACGACAACGCAAGGCTAGGCAATGCACGGAAGGTAAGCAAAGAGTAACGAAAGGCAAGGAAGGCAAGGGAAAGCAAGGCAAGTTAAGGGTAAGGTAAGGAACGGCACGGGAAGAGGAAACAAGGCTAAGGCACGACAACGCAAGCAAGGCAATGCACGGCAAGGCAAGGAAAGGGTAACGCAAGGCAAGGCACGGTCAGGAAATGCAAGGCAAATGCACGACAACGGAAGGCTAGGCAATGCACGGCAAGGCAAGGAAAGAGTAACGGAATGTAAGGAATACAAGGGAAAGCAAGGCAAGGCAAGAGTAACGGAAGGAAAGGCACGGCAAGGGGAAACAAGGCTAAGGCACGGCAACGCAAGGCTACGCAAAGCACGGCAAGGCAAGGAAAGGGTAACGCAAGGCAAGGCACGGTGAGGCAAGGCAAGGCTAATGCACGACAACGCACGGCTAGGCAAAGCAAGGCAAGGGAAGGACAGGGTAACGCAAGGGCAGGCACGGTCAGTCGAGAGAAGGCTAATGCACGACAACGCAAGGCTTGGCAGTGCACGGCTAGGCAAGGAAAGCGTAACAGAAGGAAAGGAAGGCAAGGTAAAGCAATGCAAGGCAAGTGAAACAAAAGGCACGGCACGGCAAGGGGAAACAAGGCTAAGGCACGACAACGCAAGCTAGGCAATGCACGGCAAGGCAAGGAAAGGATAACGCAAGGCAAGGCACGGTCAGTCGAGGCAAGGCTAATGCACGAAAACGGAAGGCTTGGCAGTGCACGGCTAGGCAAGGAAAGCGTAACAGAAGGAAAGGAAGGCAAGGCAAAGCAATGCAAGGCAAGTGAAACAAAAGGCACGGCACGGTAAGGGGAAAATGGGTAAGGCACGACAACGCAAGTTAGGCAATGCACGGCAAGGCAAGGAAAGGGTAACGCAAGGCAAAGCACGGTCAGACAAGGCAAGGCTAATGCACGACAACGCAAGGCTAGGCAATGCACGGTAAGGCAAGGAAAGAGTAACGGAAGGCAAGGAATGCAAGGGAAACAAGGCAAGGCAAGAGTAACGGAAGGAACGGCACGGCAAGGGGAAACAAGGGTAAGGCACGACAACGCAAGGTAGGCAATGCACGGCAAGGCAAGGAAAGGGTAACGCAAGGCAAGGCACGGTGAGGCAAGGCAAGGCTAATGCACAACAACGCACGTCTAGGTAATGTACGGCAAGGCAAGGAAAGGGTAACGCAAGGAAAGGCTCTGTCAGGCGAGGCAAGGCTAAGGCACGACAACGCAAGGCTAGGCAATGCACGGAAGGTAAGCAAAGAGTAACGGAAGGCAAGGAAGGCAAGGGAAAGCAAGGCAAGTTAAGGGTAAGGTAAGGAACGGCACGGCAAGAGGAAACAAGGCTAAGGCACGAGAACGCAAGCAAGGCAATGCACGGCAAGGCAAGGAAAGGGTAACGCAAGGCAAGGCACGGTCAGGAAATGCAAGGCTAATGCACGACAACGGAAGGCTAGGCAATGCACGGCAAGGCAAGGAAAGAGTAACGGAATGTAAGGAATGCAAGGGAAAGCAAGGCAAGGCAAGAGTAACGGAAGGATAGGAAGGCAAGGCAAAGCAAGGCAAGGCAAGTGTAACAAACGGCACGGCACGGCAAGGGGAAACAAGGCTAAGGCACGACAACGCAAGCTAGGCAATGCACGGCAAGGCAAGGAAAGGGTAACGCAAGGCAAGGCACGGTCAGGAAATGCAAGGCTAATGCACGAAAACGGAAGGCTAGGCAATGCACGGCAAGGCAAGGAAAGAGTAACGGAATGTAAGGAATGCAAGGGAAAGCAAGGCAAGGCAAGAGTAACGGAAGGAACGGCACGGCAAGGGGAAACAAGGCTAAGGCACGACAACGCAAGGCTAGGCAAAGCACGGCAAGGCAAGGAAGGGGTAACGCAAGGCAAGGCACGGTGAGGCATGGCAAGACTAATGCACGACAACGCACTGCTAGGCAAAGCAAGACAAGGGAAGGAGAGGGTAACGCAAGGCCAGGCACTGTCAGTCGAGGGAAGGCTAATGCACGACAACGGAAGGCTAGGCAATGCACGGCAAGGCAAGGAAAGCGTAACAGAAGGAAAGGAAGGCAAGGCAAAGCAATGCAAGGCAAGTGAAACAAATGGCACGGCACGGCAAGGGGAAACAAGGCTAAGGCACGACAACGCCAGCTAGGCAATGCACGACAAGGCAAGGAAAGGGTAACGCAAGGCAAGGCACGGTCAGTCGAGGCAAGGCTAATGAACGACAACGCAAGGCTTGGCAGTGCACGGCTAGGCAAGGAAAGCGTAACAGAAGTAAAGGAAGGCAAGGCAAAGCAATGCAAGGCAAGTGAAACAAAAGGCACGGCACGGCAAGGGGAAAAAAGGGTAAGGCACGACAACGCAAGCTAGGCAATGCACGGCAAGGCAAGGAAAAGTTAACGCAAGGGAAGGCACGGTGAGGAAAGGCAAGGCTAATGCACAACAACGCACGTCTAGGCAATGCACGGCAAGGCAAGGAAAGGGTAACGCAAGGGAAGTCACGGTCAGGCGAGGCAAGGCTAAGTCACGACAACGCAAGGCTAGTCAATGCACGGAAGGTAAGCAAAGAGCAACGGAATGCAAGGAAGGCAAGGGAAAGCAAGGCAAGTTAAGGGTAAGGGAAGGAACGGCACGGCAAGGGGAAACAAGGCTAAGGCACGACAACGCAAGCTAGGCAATGCACGGCAAGGCAAGGAAAGGGTAACGCAAGGCAAGGCACGGTCAGGAAATGCAAGGCTAATGTACGACAACGGAAGTCTAGGCAATGCACGGCAAGGCAAGGAAAGAGTAACGGAATGTAAGGAATGCAAGGGAAAGCAAGGCAAGGCAAGAGTAACGTAAGGAACGGCACGGCAAGGGGAAAAATGGCTAAGGCACGACATCGCAAGCTAGGCAATGCACGGCAAGGCAAGGAAAGGGCAACGCAAGGCAAGGCACGGTCAGGCAAGGCAAGGCTAATGCACGACAACGCAAGGCTAGGCAATGCACGGCAAGGCAACGAAAGAGTAACGGAAGGCAAGGAATGCAAGGGAAAGCAAGGCAAGGCAAGAGTAACGGAAGGAACGGCACGGCAAGGGGAAGCAAGGCTAAGGCACGACAACGCAAGGCTAGGCAATGCACGGCAAGGGAAGGAAAGGGTAGCGCAAGGCAAGGCACGGTGAGGCAAGGCAAGGCTAAGGCACGAAAACGCAAGGCTAGGCAATGCACGGAAGGCAAGCAAAGAGTAACGGAAAGCAAGAAAGGCAAGGGAAAGCAAGGCAAGGCAAGAGTAAGGGAAGGAACGGCACGGAAAGGGGAAACAAGGCTAAGGCACGACAACGCAAGCTAGGCAATGCACGGCAAGGCAAGGAAAGGGTAACGCAAAGCAAGGCACGGTCAGTCGAGGCAAGGCTAATGCACGACAACGCAAGGCTAGGTAGTGCACGGCTAGGCAAGGAAAGAGTAACAGAAGGAAAGGAAGGCAAGGCAAAGCAAGGCAAGCCAAGCGTAACAAAAGGCACGGCACGGCAAGGGGAAACAAGGGTAAGGCACGACAACGCAAGGTAGGCAATGCACGGCAAGGCAAAGAAAGGGTAACGCAAGGCAATGCACGGTGAGGCAAGGCAAGGCTAATGCACAACAACGCACGTCTAGGCAATGTACGGCAAGGCAAGGAAAGGGTAACGCAACGAAAGCCTCTGTCAGGCGAGGCAAGGCTAAGGCACGACAACGCAAGGCTAGGCAATGCACGGAAAGTAAGCAAAGAGTAACGGAAGGCAAGGAAGGCAAGGGAAAGCAAGGCAAGTTAAGGGTAAGGGAAGGAACTGCACGGCAAGGGGAAACAAGGCTAAGGCACGACAACGCAAGGCTAGGCAATGCACGGCAAGGCAAGGAAAGGGTAACGCAAGGCAAGGCACGGTCAGGAAATGCAAGGCTAATGCACGACAACGGAAGGCTAGGCAATGCACGGCAAGGCAAGGAAAGAGTAACGGAATGTAAGGAATACAAGGGAAAGCAAGGGAAGGCAAGAGTAACGGAAGGAAAGGCACGGCAAGGGGAAACAAGGCTAAGGCACGGCAACGCAAGGCTAGGCAAAGAACGACAAGGCAAGGAAAGGGTAACGCAAGGCAAGGCACGGTGAGGCAAGGCAAGGCTAATGCACGACAACGCACGGCTAGGCAAAGCAAGGCAAGGGAAGGACACGGTAACGCAAGGCCAGGCACGGTCAGTCGAGAGAAGGCTAATGCACGACAACGGAAGGCTTGGCAGTGCACGGCTAGGCAAGGAAAGCGTAACCTAAGGAAAGGAAGGCAAGGGAAAGCAATGCAAGGCAAGTGAAACAAAAGGCACGGCACGGCAAGGGGAAACAAGGCTAAGGCACGACAACGCAAGCTAGGCAATGCACGGCAAGGCAAGGAAAGGGTAACGCAAGGCAAGGCACGGTCAGTCGAGGCAAGGCTAATGCACGAAAACGGAAGGCTTGGCAGTGCACGGCTAGGCAAGGAAAGCGTAACAGAAGGAAAGGAAGGCAAGGCAAAGCAATGCAAGGCAAGTGAAACAAAAGGCACGGCACGGTAAGGGGAAAAAAGGGTAAGGCACGACAACGCAAGCTAGGCAATGCACGGCAAGGCAAGGAAAGGGTAACGCAAGGCAAGGCACGGTGAGGCAAGGCAAGGCTAAGGCACGAAAACGCAAGGCTAGGCAATGCACGGCAAGGCAAGGAAAGGGTAACGCAAGGGAAGTCACGGTCAGGCGAGGCAAGGCTAAGTCACGACAACGCAAGGCTAGTCAATGCACGGAAGGTAAGCAAAGAGCAACGGAATGCAAGGAAGGCAAGGGAAAGCAAGGCAAGTTAAGGGTAAGGGAAGGAACGGCACGGCAAGGGGAAACAAGGCTAAGGCACGACAACGCAAGCTAGGCAATGCACGGCAAGGCAAGGAAAGGGTAACGCAAGGCAAGGCACGGTCAGGAAATGCAAGGCTAATGCACGACAACGGAAGTCTAGGCAATGCACGGCAAGGCAAGGAAAGAGTAACGGAATGTAAGGAACGCAAGGGAAAGCAAGGCAAGGCAAGAGTAACGTAAGGAACGGCACGGCAAGGGGAAAAATGGCTAAGGCACGACATCGCAAGCTAGGCAATGCACGGCAAGGCAAGGAAAGGGCAACGCAAGGCAAGGCACGGTCAGGCAAGGCAAGGCTAATGCACGACAACGCAAGGCTAGGCAATGCACGGCAAGGCAACGAAAGAGTAACGGAAGGCAAGGAATGCAAGGGAAAGCAAGGCAAGGCAAGAGTAACGGAAGGAACGGCACGGCAAGGGGAAGCAAGGCTAAGGCACGACAACGCAAGGCTAGGCAATGCACGGCAAGGGAAGGAAAGGGTAGCGCAAGGCAAGGCACGGTGAGGCAAGGCAAGGCTAAGGCACGAAAACGCAAGGCTAGGCAATGCACGGAAGGCAAGCAAAGAGTAACGGAAAGCAAGAAAGGCAAGGGAAAGCAAGGCAAGGCAAGAGTAAGGGAAGGAACGGCACGGAAAGGGGAAACAAGGCTAAGGCACGACAACGCAAGCTAGGCAATGCACGGCAAGGCAAGGAAAGGGTAACGCAAAGCAAGGCACGGTCAGTCGAGGCAAGGCTAATGCACGACAACGCAAGGCTAGGTAGTGCACGGCTAGGCAAGGAAAGAGTAACAGAAGGAAAGGAAGGCAAGGCAAAGCAAGGCAAGCCAAGTGTAACAAAAGGCACGGCACGGCAAGGGGAAACAAGGGTAAGGCACGACAACGCAAGGTAGGCAATGCACGGCAAGGCAAAGAAAGGGTAACGCAAGGCAATGCACGGTGAGGCAAGGCAAGGCTAATGCACAACAACGCACGTCTAGGCAATGTACGGCAAGGCAAGGAAAGGGTAACGCAACGAAAGCCTCTGTCAGGCGAGGCAAGGCTAAGGCACGACAACGCAAGGCTAGGCAATGCACGGAAAGTAAGCAAAGAGTAACGGAAGGCAAGGAAGGCAAGGGAAAGCAAGGCAAGTTAAGTGTAAGGTAAGGAACGGCACGGCAAGAGGAAACAAGGCTAAGGCACGACAACGCAAGCAAGGCAATGCACGGCAAGGCAAGGAAAGGGTAACGCAAGGCAAGGCACGGTCAGGAAATGCAAGGCTAATGCACGACAACGGAAGGCTAGGCAATGCACGGCAAGGCAAGGAAAGAGTAACGGAATGTAAGGAATACAAGGGAAAGCAAGGGAAGGCAAGAGTAACGGAAGGAAAGGCACGGCAAGGGGAAACAAGGCTAAGGCACGGCAACGCAAGGCTAGGCAAAGAACGACAAGGCAAGGAAAGGGTAACGCAAGGCAAGGCACGGTGAGGCAAGGCAAGGCTAATGCACGACAACGCACGGCTAGGCAAAGCAAGGCAAGGGAAGGACACGGTAACGCAAGGCCAGGCACGGTCAGTCGAGAGAAGGCTAATGCACGACAACGGAAGGCTTGGCAGTGCACGGCTAGGCAAGGAAAGCGTAACAGAAGGAAAGGAAGGCAAGGCAAAGCAATGCAAGGCAAGTGAAACAAAAGGCACGGCACGGCAAGGGGAAACAAGGCTAAGGCACGACAACGCAAGCTAGGCAATGCACGGCAAGGCAAGGAAAGGGTAACGCAAGGCAAGGCACGGTCAGTCGAGGCAAGGCTAATGCACGAAAACGGAAGGCTTGGCAGTGCACGGCTAGGCAAGGAAAGCGTAACAGAAGGAAAGGAAGGCAAGGCAAAGCAATGCAAGGCAAGTGAAACAAAAGGCACGGCACGGTAAGGGGAAAAAAGGGTAAGGCACGACAACGCAAGCTAGGCAATGCACGGCAAGGCAAGGAAAGGGTAACGCAAGGCAAGGCACGGTGAGGCAAGGCAAGGCTAAGGCACGAAAACGCAAGGCTAGGCAATGCACGGCAAGGCAAGGAAAGGGTAACGCAAGGGAAGTCACGGTCAGGCGAGGCAAGGCTAAGTCACGACAACGCAAGGCTAGTCAATGCACGGAAGGTAAGCAAAGAGCAACGGAATGCAAGGAAGGCAAGGGAAAGCAAGGCAAGTTAAGGGTAAGGGAAGGAACGGCACGGCAAGGGGAAACAAGGCTAAGGCACGACAACGCAAGCTAGGCAATGCACGGCAAGGCAAGGAAAGGGTAACGCAAGGCAAGGCACGGTCAGGAAATGCAAGGCTAATGTACGACAACGGAAGTCTAGGCAATGCACGGCAAGGCAAGGAAAGAGTAACGGAATGTAAGGAATGCAAGGGAAAGCAAGGCAAGGCAAGAGTAACGTAAGGAACGGCACGGCAAGGGGAAAAATGGCTAAGGCACGACATCGCAAGCTAGGCAATGCACGGCAAGGCAAGGAAAGGGCAACGCAAGGCAAGGCACGGTCAGGCAAGGCAAGGCTAATGCACGACAACGCAAGGCTAGGCAATGCACGGCAAGGCAACGAAAGAGTAACGGAAGGCAAGGAATGCAAGGGAAAGCAAGGCAAGGCAAGAGTAACGGAAGGAACGGCACGGCAAGGGGAAGCAAGGCTAAGGCACGACAACGCAAGGCTAGGCAATGCACGGCAAGGGAAGGAAAGGGTAGCGCAAGGCAAGGCACGGTGAGGCAAGGCAAGGCTAAGGCACGAAAACGCAAGGCTAGGCAATGCACGGAAGGCAAGCAAAGAGTAACGGAAAGCAAGAAAGGCAAGGGAAAGCAAGGCAAGGCAAGAGTAAGGGAAGGAACGGCACGGAAAGGGGAAACAAGGCTAAGGCACGACAACGCAAGCTAGGCAATGCACGGCAAGGCAAGGAAAGGGTAACGCAAAGCAAGGCACGGTCAGTCGAGGCAAGGCTAATGCACGACAACGCAAGGCTAGGTAGTGCACGGCTAGGCAAGGAAAGAGTAACAGAAGGAAAGGAAGGCAAGGCAAAGCAAGGCAAGCCAAGTGTAACAAAAGGCACGGCACGGCAAGGGGAAACAAGGGTAAGGCACGACAACGCAAGGTAGGCAATGCACGGCAAGGCAAAGAAAGGGTAACGCAAGGCAATGCACGGTGAGGCAAGGCAAGGCTAATGCACAACAACGCACGTCTAGGCAATGTACGGCAAGGCAAGGAAAGGGTAACGCAACGAAAGCCTCTGTCAGGCGAGGCAAGGCTAAGGCACGACAACGCAAGGCTAGGCAATGCACGGAAAGTAAGCAAAGAGTAACGGAAGGCAAGGAAGGCAAGGGAAAGCAAGGCAAGTTAAGTGTAAGGTAAGGAACGGCACGGCAAGAGGAAACAAGGCTAAGGCACGACAACGCAAGCAAGGCAATGCACGGCAAGGCAAGGAAAGGGTAACGCAAGGCAAGGCACGGTCAGGAAATGCAAGGCTAATGCACGACAACGGAAGGCTAGGCAATGCACGGCAAGGCAAGGAAAGAGTAACGGAATGTAAGGAATACAAGGGAAAGCAAGGGAAGGCAAGAGTAACGGAAGGAAAGGCACGGCAAGGGGAAACAAGGCTAAGGCACGGCAACGCAAGGCTAGGCAAAGAACGACAAGGCAAGGAAAGGGTAACGCAAGGCAAGGCACGGTGAGGCAAGGCAAGGCTAATGCACGACAACGCACGGCTAGGCAAAGCAAGGCAAGGGAAGGACACGGTAACGCAAGGCCAGGCACGGTCAGTCGAGAGAAGGCTAATGCACGACAACGGAAGGCTTGGCAGTGCACGGCTAGGCAAGGAAAGCGTAACAGAAGGAAAGGAAGGCAAGGCAAAGCAATGCAAGGCAAGTGAAACAAAAGGCACGGCACGGCAAGGGGAAACAAGGCTAAGGCACGACAACGCAAGCTAGGCAATGCACGGCAAGGCAAGGAAAGGGTAACGCAAGGCAAGGCACGGTCAGTCGAGGCAAGGCTAATGCACGAAAACGGAAGGCTTGGCAGTGCACGGCTAGGCAAGGAAAGCGTAACAGAAGGAAAGGAAGGCAAGGCAAAGCAATGCAAGGCAAGTGAAACAAAAGGCACGGCACGGTAAGGGGAAAAAAGGGTAAGGCACGACAACGCAAGCTAGGCAATGCACGGCAAGGCAAGGAAAGGGTAACGCAAGGCAAGGCACGGTGAGGCAAGGCAAGGCTAAGGCACGAAAACGCAAGGCTAGGCAATGCACGGAAGGCAAGCAAAGAGTAACGGAAGGCAAGGAAGGCAAGGGAAAGCAAGGCAAGGCAAGGGTAAGGAAAGGAACGGCACGCCAAGGGGAAACAAGGCTAAGGCACGACAACGCAAGCTAGGCAATGCACGGCATGGCAAGGAAAGGGTAACGCAAGGCCAGGCACGGTCAGTCGAGAGAAGGCTAATGCACGACAACGCAAGGCTTGGCAGTGCACGGCTAGGCAAGGAAAGCGTAACAGAAGGAAAGGAAGGCAAGGCAAAGCAATGCAAGGCAAGTGAAACAAAAGGCACGGCACGGCAAGGGGAAACAAGGATAAGGCACGACAACGCAAGCTAGGCAATGCACGGCAAGGCAAGGAAAGGGTAACGCAAGGCAAGGCACGGTGAGGCAAGGCAAGGCTAATGCACAACAACGCACGGCTAGGCAATGGACGGCAAGGCAAGGAAAGGGTAACGCAAGGGAAGTCACGGTCAGGCGAGGCAAGGCTACGGCACGACAACGCAAGGCTTGGCAGTGCACGGCTAAGCAAGGAAAGCGTAACAGAAGGAAAGGAAGGCAAGGCAAAGCAAGGCAAGGCAAGTGTAACAAAACGCACGGCACGGCAAGGGGAAACAAGGGTAAGGCACGACAACGCAAGGTAGGCAATGCACGGCAAGGCAAGGAAAGGGTAACGCAAGGCAAGGCACGGTGAGGCAAGGCAAGGCTAATGCACAACAACGCACGTCTAGGCAATGTACGGCAAGGCAAGGAAAGGGTAACGCAACGAAAGGCTCTGTCAGGAGAGGCAAGGCTAAGGCACGAAAACGCAAGGCTAGGCAATGCACGGAAGGCAAGCAAAGAGTAACGGAAGGCAAGGAAGGCAAGGGAAAGCAAGGCAAGGCAAGGGTAAGGAAAGGAACGGCACGCCAAGGGGAAACAAGGCTAAGGCACGACAACGCAAGCTAGGCAATGCACGGCATGGCAAGGAAAGGGTAACGCAAGGCCAGGCACGGTCAGTCGAGAGAAGGCTAATGCACGACAACGCAAGGCTTGGCAGTGCACGGCTAGGCAAGGAAAGCGTAAGAGAAGGAAAGGAAGGCAAGGCAAAGCAATGCAAGGCAAGTGAAACAAAAGGCACGGCACGGCAAGGGGAAGCAAGGCTAAGGCACGACAACGCAAGGCTAGGCAATGCACGGCAAGGCAAGGAAAGGGTAACGCAAGGCAAGGCACGGTGAGGCAAGGCAAGGCTAAGGCACGAAAACGCAAGGCTAGGCAATGCACGGAAGGCAAGCAAAGAGTAACGGAAGGCAAGGAAGGCAAGGGAAAGCAAGGCAAGTCAAGGGTAAGGAAAGGAACGGCACGCCAAGGGGAAACAAGGCTAAGGCACGACAACGCAAGCTAGGCAATGCACGGCATGGCAAGGAAAGGGTAACGCAAGGCCAGGCACGGTCAGTCGAGAGAAGGCTAATGCACGACAACGCAAGGCTTGGCAGTGCACGGCTAGGCAAGGAAAGCGTAACAGAAGGAAAGGAAGGCAAGGCAAAGCAATGCAAGGCAAGTGAAACAAAAGGCACGGCACGGCAAGGGGAAACAAGGCTAAGGCACGACAACGCAAGCTAGGCAATGCACGGCAAGGCAAGGAAAGGGTAACGCAAGGCAAGGCACGGTCAGTCGAGGCAAGGCTAATGCACGAAAACGGAAGGCTTGGCAGTGCACGGCTAGGCAAGGAAAGCGTAACAGAAGGAAAGGAAGGCAAGGCAAAGCAATGCAAGGCAAGTGAAACAAAAGGCACGGCACGGTAAGGGGAAAAAAGGGTAAGGCACGACAACGCAAGCTAGGCAATGCACGGCAAGGCAAGGAAAGGGTAACGCAAGGCAAGGCACGGTGAGGCAAGGCAAGGCTAAGGCACGAAAACGCAAGGCTAGGCAATGCACGGAAGGCAAGCAAAGAGTAAAGGAAGGCAAGGAAGGCAAGGGAAAGCAAGGCAAGGCAAGAGTAAGGAAAGGAACGGCACGCCAAGGGGAAACAAGGCTAAGGCACGACAACGCAAGCTAGGCAATCCACGGCATGGCAAGGAAAGGGTAACGCAAGGCAAGGCACGGTCAGTCGAGGCAAGGCTAATGCACGACAACGCAAGGCTTGGCAGTGCAAGGCTAGGCAAGGAAAGATTAACAGAAGGAAAGGAAGGCAAGGCAAAGCAATGCAAGGCAAGTGAAACAAAAGGCACGGCACGGCAAGGAGAAACAAGGGTAAGGCACGACAACGCAAGCTAGGGAATGCACGGCAAGGCAAGGAAAGGGTAACGTAAGGCAAGGCACGGTGAGGCAAGGCAAGGCTAATGCACAACAACGCACGGCTAGGCAATGGATGGCAAGGCAAGGAAAGGGTAACGCAAGGGAAGTCACGGTCAGGCGAGGCAAGGCTAAGTCACGACAACGCAAGGCTTGGCAGTGCACGGCTAGGGAAGGAAAGCGTAACAGAAGGAAAGGAAGGCAAGGCAAAGCAAGGCAAGGCAAGTGTAACAAAACGCACGGCACGGCAAGGGGAAACAAGGGTAAGGCACGACAACGCAAGGTAGGCAATGCACGGCAAGGCAAGGAAAGGGTAACGCAAGGCAAGGCACGGTGAGGCAAGGCAAGGCTAATGCACAACAACGCACGTCTAGGCAATGTACGGCAAGGCAAGGAAAGGGTAACGCAACGAAAGGCTCTGTCAGGAGAGGCAAGGCTAAGGCATGACAACGCAAGGCTAGGCAATGCACGGAAGGTAAGCAAAGAGTAACGGAAGGCAACGAAGGCAAGGGAAAGCAAGGCAAGTTAAGGGTAAGGTAAGGAACGGCACGGCAAGAGGAAACAAGGCTAAGGCACGACAACGCAAGCAAGGCAATGCACGGCAAGGCAAGGAAAGGGTAACGCAAGGCAAGGCACGGTCAGGACATGCAAGGCTAATGCACGACAACGGAAGGCTAGGCAATGCACGGCAAGGCAAGGAAAGAGTAACGGAATGTAATGAATACAAGGGAAAGCAAGGCAAGGCAAGAGTAACGGAAGGAAAGGCACGGCAAGGGGAAACAAGGCTAACGCACGGCAACGCAAGGCTAGGCAAAGCACGGCAAGGCAAGGAAAGGGTAACGCAAGGCAAGGCACGATCAGGCGAGGCAAGGCTAATGCACGACAACGCAAGGCTAGGCAGTGCACGGCTAGGCAAGGAAAGAGTAACGGAAGGATAGGAAGGCAAGGCAAAGCAAGGCAATGCAAGTGTAACAAACGGCACGGCCCGGCAAGGGGAAACAAGGCTAAGGCACGACAACGCAAGCTAGGCAATGCACGGCAAGGCAAGGAAAGGGTAACGCAAGGCAAGGCACGGTCAGGAAATGCAAGGCTAATGCACGACAACGGAAGGCTAGGCAATGCACGGCAAGGCAAGGAAAGAGTAACGGAATGTAAGGAATGCAAGGGAAAGCAAGGCAAGGCAAGAGTAACGGAAGGAACGGCACGGCAAGGGGAAACAAGGCTAAGGCACGACAACGCAAGGCTAGGCAAAGCACGGCAAGGCAAGGAAGGGGTAACGCAAGGCAAGGCACGGTGAGGCATGGCAAGGCTAATGCACGACAACGCACGGCTAGGCAAAGCAAGGCAAGGGAAGGAGAGGGTAACGCAAGGCCAGGCACGGTCAGTCGAGGGAAGGCTAATGCACGACAACGCAAGGCTTGGCAGTGCACGGCTAGGCAAGGAAAGCGTAACAGAAGGAAAGGAAGGCAAGGCAAAGCAATGCAAGGCAAGTGAAACAAATGGCACGGCACGGCAAGGGGAAACAAGGCTAAGGCACGACAACGCAAGCTAGGCAATGCACGACAAGGCAAGGAAAGGGTAACGCAAGGCAAGGCACGGTCAGTCGAGGCAAGGCTAATGCACGACAACGCAAGGCTTGGCAGTGCACGGCTAGGCAAGGAAAGCGTAACAGAAGGAAAGGAAGGCAAGGCAAAGCAATGCAAGGCAAGTGAAACAAAAGGCAAGGACGGCACGGCAAGGGGAAAAAAGGGTAAGGCACGACAACGCAAGCTAGGCAATGCACGGCAAGGCAAGGAAAGGGTAACGCAATGGAAGGCACGGTGAGGAAAGGCAAGGCTAATGCACAACAACGCACGTCTAGGCAATGCACGGCAAGGCAAGGAAAGGGTAACGCAAGGGAAGTCACGGTCAGGCGAGGCAAGGCTAAGTCACGACAACGCAAGGCTAGGCAATGCACGGAAGGTAAGCAAAGAGCAACGGAATGCAAGGAAGGCAAGGGAAAGCAAGGCAAGTTAAGGGTAAGGGAAGGAACGGCACGGCAAGGGGAAACAAGGCTAAGGCACGACAACGCAAGCTAGGCAATGCACGGCAAGGCAAGGAAAGGGTAACGCAAGGCAAGGCACGGTCAGGAAATGCAAGGCTAATGTACGACAACGGAAGTCTAGGCAATGCACGGCAAGGCAAGGAAAGAGTAACGGAATGTAAGGAATGCAAGGGAAAGCAAGGCAAGGCAAGAGTAACGTAAGGAACGGCACGGCAAGGGGAAACAAGGCTAAGGCACGACAACGCAAGCTAGGCAATGCACGGCAAGGCAAGGAAAGGGCAACGCAAGGCAAGGCACGGTCAGGCAAGGCAAGGCTAATGCACGACAACGCAAGGCTAGGCAATGCACGGCAAGGCAAGGAAAGAGTAACGGAAAGCAAGGAATGCAAGGGAAAGCAAGGCAAGGCAAGAGTAACGGAAGGAACGGCACGGAAAGGGGAAGCAAGGCTAAGGCACGACAACGCAAGGCTAGGCAATGCACGGCAAGGGAAGGAAAGGGTAGCGCAAGGCAAGGCACGGTGAGGCAAGGCAAGGCTAAGGCACGAAAACGCAATGCTAGGCAATGCACGGAAGGCAAGCAAAGAGTAACGGAAAACAAGAAAGGCAAGGGAAAGCAAGGCAAGGCAAGAGTAAGGGAAGGAACGGCACGGAAAGGGGAAACAAGGCTAAGACACGACAACGCAAGCTAGGCAATGCACGGCAAGGCAAGGAAAGGGTAACGCAAAGCAAGGCACGGTCAGTCGAGGCAAGGCTAATGCACGACAACGCAAGGCTAGGTAGTGCACGGCTAGGCAAGGAAATAGTAACAGAAGGAAAGGAAGGCAAGGCAAAGCAAGGCAAGGCAAGTGTAACAAAAGGCACGGCACGGCAAGGGGAAACAAGGGTAAGGCACGACAACGCAAGGTAGGCAATGCACGGCAAGGCAAAGAAAGGGTAACGCAAGGCAAGGCACGGTGAGGCAAGGCAAGGCTAATGCACAACAACGCACGTCTAGGCAATGTACGGCACGGCAAGGAAAGGGTAACGCAACGAAAGCCTCTGTCAGGCGAGGCAATGCTAAGGCACGACAACGCAAGGCTAGGCAATGCACGGAAGGTAAGCAAAGAGTAACGGAAGGCAAGGAAGGCAAGGGAAAGCAAGGCAAGTTAAGGGTAAGTTAAGGAACGGCACGGCAAGAGGAAACAAGGCTAAGGCACGACAACGCAAGCAAGGCAATGCACGGCAAGGCAAGGAAAGGGTAACGCAAGGCAAGGCACGGTTAGGAAATGCAAGGCTAATGCACGACAACGGAAGGCTAGGCAATGCACGGCAAGGCAAGGAAAGAGTAACGGAATGTAAGGAATAAAAGGGAAAGCAAGGCAAGGCAAGAGTAACGGAAGGAAAGGCACGGCAAGGGGAAAGAAGGCTAAGGCACGGCAACGCAAGGCTAGGCAAAGCACGACAAGGCAAGGAAAGGGTAACGCAAGGCAAGGCACGGTGAGGCAAGGCAAGGCTAATGCACGACAACGCACGGCTAGGCAAAACAAGGCAAGGGAAGGACAGGGTAACGCAAGGCCAGGCACGGTCAGTCGAGAGAAGGCTAATGCACGACAACGCAAGGCTTGGCAGTGCACGGCTGGGCAAGGAAAGCGTGACAGAAGGAAAGGAAGGCAAGGCAAAGCAATGCAGGGCAAGTGAAACAAAAGGCACGGCACGGAAAGGGGAAACAAGGCTAAGGCACGACAACGCAAGCTAGGCAATGCACGGCAAGGCAAGGAAAGGGTAACGCAAGTCAAAGCACGGTCAGACAAGGCAAGGCTAATGCACGACAACGCAAGGCTAGGCAATGCACGGTAAGGCAAGGAAAGAGTAACGGAAGGCAAGGAATGCAAGGGAAACAAGGCAAGGCAAGAGTAACGGAAGGAACGGCACGGCAAGGGGAAGCAAGGCTAAGGCACGACAACGCAAGGCTAGGCAATGCACGGCAAGGCAAGGAAAGGGTAACGCAAGGCAAGGCACGGTGAGGCAAGGCAAGGCTAAGGCACGAAAACGCAAGGCTAGGCAATGCACGGAAGGCAAGCAAAGAGTAACGGAAGGCAAGGAAGGCAAGGGAAAGCAAGGCAAGGCAAGGGTAAGGAAAGGAACGGCACGCCAAGGGGAAACAAGGCTAAGGCACGACAACGTAAGCTAGGCAATGCACGGCATGGCAAGGAAAGGGTAACGCAAGGCCAGGCACGGTCAGTCGAGAGAAGGCTAATGCACGACAACGCAAGACTTGGCAGTGCACGGCTAGGCAAGGAAAGCGTAACAGAAGGAAAGGAAGGCAAGGCAAAGCAATGCAAGGCAAGTGAAACAAAAGGCACGGCACGGCAAGGGGAAACAAGGATAAGGCACGACAACGCAAGCTAGGCAATGCACGGCAAGGCAAGGAAAGGGTAACGCAAGGCAAGGCACGGTCAGTCGAGGCAAGGCTCATGCACGAAAACGGAAGGCTTTGCAGTGCACGGCTAGGCAAGGAAAGCGTAACAGAAGGAAAGGAAGGCAAGGCAAAGCAATGCAAGGCAAGTGAAACAAAAAGCACGGCACGGTAAGGGGAAAAAAGGGTAAGGCACGACAACGCAAGCTAGGCAATGCACGGCAAGGCAAGGAAAGGGTAACGCAAGGCAAGGCACGGTCAGGAAATGCAAGGCTAATGTACGACAACGGAAGTCTAGGCAATGCACGGCAAGGCAAGGAAAGAGTAACGGAATGTAAGGAATGAAAGGGAAAGCAAGGCAAGGCAAGAGTAACGTAAGGAACGGCACGGCAAGGGGAAACAAGGCTAAGGCACGACAACGCAAGCTAGGCAATGCACGGCAAGGCAAGGAAAGGGCAACGCAAGGCAAGGCACGGTCAGGCAAGGCAAGGCTAATGCACGACAACGCAAGGCTAGGCAATGCACGGCAAGGCAAGGAAAGAGTAACGGAAGGCAAGGAATGCAAGGGAAAGCAAGGCAAGGCAAGAGTAACGGAAGGAACGGCACGGCAAGGGGAAGCAAGGCTAAGGCACGACAACGCAAGGCTAGGCAATGCAAGGCAAGGGAAGGAAAGGGTAGCGCAAGGCAAGGCACGGTGAGGCAAGGCAAGGCTAATGCACGAAAACGCAAGGCTAGGCAATGCACGGAAGGCAAGCAAAGAGTAACGGAAAGCAAGAAAGGCAAGGGAAAGCAAGGCAAGGCAAGAGTAAGGGAAGGAACGGCACGGAAAGGGGAAACAAGGCTAAGGCACGACAACGCAAGCTAGGCAATGCACGGCAAGGCAAGGAAAGGGTAACGCAAAGCAAGGCACGGTCAGTCGAGGCAAGGCTAATGCACGACAACGCAAGGCTAGGTAGTGCACGGCTAGGCAAGGAAAGAGTAACAGAAGGAAAGGAAGGCAAGGCAAAGCAATGCAAGGCAAGTGAAACAAAAGGCACGGCACGGCAAGGGGAAAAAAGGATAAGGCACGACAACGCAAGCTAGGCAATGCACCCCAAGGCAAGGAAAGGGTAACGCAAAGCAAGGCACGGTCAGTCGAGGCAAGGCTAATGCACGACAACGCAAGGCTAGGTAGTGCACGGCTAGGCAAGGAAAGAGTAACAGAAGGAAAGGAAGGCAAGGCAAAGCAAGGCAAGGCAAGTGTAACAAAAGGCACGGCACGGCAAGGGGAAACAAGGGTAAGGCACGACAACGCAAGGTAGGCAATGCACGGCAAGGCAAAGAAAGGGTAACGCAAGGCAAGGCACGGTGAGGCAAGGCAAGGCTAATGTACAACAACGCACGTCTAGGCAATGTACGGCAAGGCAAGGAAAGGGTAACGCAACGAAAGCCTCTGTCAGGCGAGGCAAGGCTAAGGCACGACAACGCAAGGCTAGGCAATGCACGGAAGGTAAGCAAAGAGTAACGGAAGGCAAGGAAGGCAAGGGAAAGCAAGGCAAGTTAAGGGTAAGGAAAGGAACGGCACGGCAAGAGGAAACAAGGCTAAGGCACGACAACGCAAGCAAGGCAATGCACGGCAAGGCAAGGAAAGGGTAACGCAAGGCAAGGCACGGTGAGGCAAGGCAAGGCTAATGCACGACAACGCACGGCTAGGCAAAGCAAGGCAAGGGAAGGACAGGGTAACGCAAGGCCAGGCACGGTCAGTCGAGAGAAGGCTAATGCACGACAACGCAAGGCTTGGCAGTGCACGGCTAGTCAAGGAAAGCGTAACAGAAGGAAAGGAAGGCAAGGCAAAGCAATGCAAGGCAAGTGAAACAAAAGGCACGGCACGGCAAGGGGAAACAAGGCTAAGGCACGACAACGCAAGCTAGGCAATGCACGGCAAGGCAAGGAAAGGGTAACGCAAGGCAAGGCACGGTCAGTCGAGGCAAGGCTAATGCACGAAAACGGAAGGCTTGGCAGTGCACGGCTAGGCAAGGAAAGCGTAACAGAAGGAAAGGAAGGCAAGGCAAAGCAATGCAAGGCAAGTGAAACAAAAGGCACGGCACGGTAAGGGGCAAAAAGGGTAAGGCACGACAACGCAAGCTAGGCAATGCACGGCAAGGCAAGGAAAGGGTAACGCAAGGCAAAGCACGGTCAGACAAGGCAAGGCTAATGCACGACAACGCAAGGCTAGGCAATGCACGGTAAGGCAAGGAAAGAGTAACCGAAGGCAAGGAATGCAAGGGAAACAAGGCAAGGCAAGAGTAACGGAAGGAACGGCACGGCAAGGGGAAGCAAGGCTAAGGCACGACAACGCAAGGCTAGGCAATGCACGGCAAGGCAAGGAAAGGGTAACGCAAGGCAAGGCACGGTGAGGCAAGGCAAGGCTAAGGCACGAAAACGCAAGGCTAGGCAATGCACGGAAGGCAAGCAAAGAGTAACGGAAGGCAAGGAAGGCAAGGGAAAGCAAGGCAAGGCAAGGGTAAGGAAAGGAACGGCACGCCAAGGGGAAACAAGGCTAAGGCACGACAACGCAAGCTAGGCAATCCACGGCATGGCAAGGAAAGGGTAACGCAAGGCAAGGCACTGTCAGTCGAGGCAAGGCTAATGCACGACAACGCAAGGCTTGGCAGTGCAAGGCTAGGCAAGGAAAGATTAACAGAAGGAAAGGAAGGCAAGGCAAAGCAATGCAAGGCAAGTGAAACAAAAGGCACGGCACGGCAAGGAGAAACAAGGGTAAGGCACGACAACGCAAGCTAGGGAATGCACGGCAAGGCAAGGAAAGGGTAACGTAAGGCAAGGCACGGTGAGGCAAGGCAAGGCTAATGCACAACAACGCACGGCTAGGCAATGGACGGCAAGGCAAGGAAAGGGTAACGCAAGGGAAGTCACGGTCAGGCGAGGCAAGGCTACGGCACGACAACGCAAGGCTTGGCAGTGCACGGCTAGGCAAGGAAAGCGTAACAGAAGGAAAGGAAGGCAAGGCAAAGCAATGCAAGGCAAGTGAAACAAAAGGAACGGCACGGTAAGGGGAAAAAAGGGTAAGGCACGACAACGCAAGCTAGGCAATGCAAGGCAAGGCAAGGAAAGGGTAACGCAAGGCAAGGCACGGTCAGACAAGGCAAGGCTAATGCACGACAACGCAAGGCTAGGCAATGCACGGTAAGGCAAGGAAAGAGTAACGGAAGGCAAGGAATGCAAGGGAAACAAGGCAAGGCAAGAGTAACGGAAGGAACGGCACGGCAAGGGGAAGCAAGGCTAAGGCACGACAACGCAAGGCTAGGCAATGCACGGCAAGGCAAGGAAAGGGTAACGCAAGGGAAGGCACGGTGAGGAAAGGCAAGGCTAATGTACAACAACGAACGTCTAGGCAATGCACGGCAAGGCAAGGAAAGGGTAACGCAGGGGAAGTCACGGTCAGGCGAGGCAACGCTAAGTCACGACAACGCAAGGCTAGGCAATGCACGGAAGGTAAGCAAAGAGCAACGGAAGGCAAGGAAGGCAAGGGAAAGCAAGGCAAGGCAAGAGTAACGGAAGGAACGGCACGGCAAGAGGAAGGAAGGCTAAGGCACGACAACGCAAGGGTAGGCAATGCACGGCAAGGCAAGGAAAGGGTAACGCAAGGCAAGGCACGGTGAGGCAAGGCAAGGCTAAGGCACGAAAACGCAAGGCTACGCAATGCACGGAAGGCAAGCAAAGAGTAACGGAAAGCAAGAAAGGCAAGGGAAAGCAAGGCAAGGCAAGAGTAAGGGAAGGAACGGCACGGAAAGGGGAAACAAGGCTAAGGCACGACAACGCAAGCTAGGCAATGCACGGCAAGGCAAGGAAAGGGTAACGCAAAGCAAGGCACGGTCAGTCGAGGCAAGGCTAATGTACTACAACGCAAGGCTAGGTAGTGCACGGCTAGGCAAGGAAAGAGTAACAGAAGGAAAGGAAGGCAAGGCAAAGCAAGGCAAGGCAAGTGTAACAAAACGCACGGCTAGGCAATGCACGGCAAGGCAAGGAAAGGGTAACGCAAGGCAAGGCACGGTGAGGCAAGGCAAGGCTAATGCACAACAACGCACGTCTAGGCAATGCGCGGCAAGGCAAGGAAAGGGTAACGCAAAGAAAGGCTCTGTCAGGAGAGGCAAGGCTAAGGCATGACAACGCAAGGCTAGGCAATGCACGGAAGGTAAGCAAAGAGTAACGGAAGGCAAGGAAGGCAAGGGAAAGCAAGGCAAGTTAAGGGTAAGGTAAGGAACGGCACGGCAAGAGGAAACAAGGCTAAGGCACGACAACGCAAGCAAGGCAATGCACGGCAAGGCAAGGAAAGGGTAACGCAAGGCAAGGCACGGTCAGGAAATGCAAGGCTAATGCACGACAACGGAAGGCTAGGCAATGCACGGCAAGGCAAGGAAAGAGTAACGGAATGTAATGAATACAAGGGAAAGCAAGGCAAGGCAAGTGTAACGGAAGGAAAGGCACGGCAAGGGGAAACAAGGCTAAGGCACGGCAACGCAAGGCTAGGCAAAGCACGGCAAGGCAAGGAAAGGTAACGCAAGGCAAGGCACGATCAGGCGAGGCAACGCTAATGCACGACAACGCAAGGCTAGGCAGTGCACGGCTAGGCAAGGAAAGAGTAACGGATGGATAGGAAGGCAAGGCAAAGCAAGGCAATGCAAGTGTAACAAACGGCACGGCCCGGCAAGGGGAAACAAGGCTAAGGCACGACAACGCAAGCTAGGCAATGCACGGCAAGGCAAGGAAAGGGTAACGCAAGGCAAGGCACGGTCAGGAAATGCAAGGCTAATGCACGACAACGGAAGGCTAGGCAATGCACGGCAAGGCAAGGAAAGAGTAACGGAATGTAAGGAATGCAAGGGAAAGCAAGGCAAGGCAAGAGTAACGGAAGGAACGGCACGGCAAGGGGAAACAAGGCTAAGGCACGACAACGCAAGGCTAGGCAAAGCACGGCAAGGCAAGGAAGGGGTAACGCAAGGCAAGGCACGGTGAGGCATGGCAAGGCTAATGCACGACAACGCACGGCTAGGCAAAGCAAGGCAAGGGAAGGAGAGGGTAACGCAAGGCCAGGCACGGTCAGTCGAGGGAAGGCTAATGCACGACAACGCAAGGCTTGGCAGTGCACGGCTAGGCAAGGAAAGCGTAACAGAAGGAAAGGAAGGCAAGGCAAAGCAATGCAAGGCAAGTGAAACAAATGGCACGGCACGGCAAGGGGAAACAAGGCTAAGGCACGACAACGCAAGCTAGGCAATGCACGACAAGGCAAGGAAAGGGTAACGCAAGGCAAGGCACGGTCAGTCGAGGCAAGGCTAATGCACGACAACGCAAGGCTTGGCAGTGCACGGCTAGGCAAGGAAAGCGTAACAGAAGGAAAGGAAGGCAAGGCAAAGCAATGCAAGGCAAGTGAAACAAAAGGCACGGCACGGCAAGGGGAAAAAAGGGTAAGGCACGACAACGCAAGCTAGGCAATGCACGGCAAGGCAAGGAAAGGGTAACGCAATGGAAGGCACGGTGAGGAAAGGCAAGGCTAATGCACAACAACGCACGTCTAGGCAATGCACGGCAAGGCAAGGAAAGGGTAACGCAAGGGAAGTCACGGTCAGGCGAGGCAAGGCTAAGTCACGACAACGCAAGGCTAGGCAATGCACGGAAGGTAAGCAAAGAGCAACGGAATGCAAGGAAGGCAAGGGAAAGCAAGGCAAGTTAAGGGTAAGGGATGGAACGGCACGGCAAGGGGAAACAAGGCTAAGGCACGACAACGCAAGCTAGGCAATGCACGGCAAGGCAAGGAAAGGGCAACGCAAGGCAAGGCACGGTCAGGCAAGGCAAGGCTAAGGCACGAAAACGCAAGGCTAGGCAATGCACGGAAGGCAAACAAAGAGTAACGGAAAGCAAGAAAGGCAAGGGAAAGCAAGGCAAGGCAAGAGTAAGGGAAGGAATGGCACGGAAAGGGGAAACAAGGCTAAGGCGCGACAACGCAAGCTAGGCAATGCACGGCAAGGCAAGGAAAGGGTAACGCAAAGCGAGGCACGGTCAGTCGAGGCAAGGCTAATGCACGACAACGCAAGGCTAGGTAGTGCACGGCTAGGCAAGGAAATAGTAACAGAAGGAAAGGAAGGCAAGGCAAAGCAAGGCAAGTTAAGGGTAAGGTAAGGAACGGCACGGGAAGAGGAAACAAGGCTAAGGCACGACAACGCAAGCAAGGCAATGCACGGCAAGGCAAGGAAAGGGTAACGCAAGGCAAGGCACGGTCAGGAAATGCAAGGCTAATGCACGACAACGGAAGGCTAGGCAATGCACGGCAAGGCAAGGAAAGAGTAACGGAATGTAAGGAATACAAGGGAAAGCAAGGCAAGGCAAGAGTAATGGAAGGAAAGGCACGGCAAGGGGAAACAAGGCTAAGGCACAGCAACGCAAGGCTAGGCAAAGCACGGCAAGGCAAGGAAAGGGTAACGCAAGGCAAGGCACGGTGAGGCAAGGCAAGGCTAATGCACGACAACGCACGGCTAGGCAAAGCAAGCAAGGGAAGGACAGGGTAACGCAAGGCCAGGCACGGTCAGTCGAGAAAAGGCTAATGCACGACATCGCAAGGCTTGGCAGTGAACGGCTAGGCAAGGAAAGCGTAACAGAAGGAAAGGAAGGCAAGGCAAAGCAATGCAAGGCAAGTGAAACAAAAGGCACGGCACGGCAAGGGGAAACAAGGCTAAGGCACGACAACGCAAGCTAGGCAATGCACGGCAAGGCAAGGAAAGGATAACGCAAGGCAAGGCACGGTCAGTCGAGGCAAGGCTAATGCACGAAAACGGAAGGCTTGGCAGTGCACGGCTAGGCAAGGAAAGCGTAACAGAAGGAAAGGAAGGCAAGGCAAAGCAATGCAAGGCAAGTGAAACAAAAGGCACGGCACGGTAAGGGGAAAAAAGGGTAAGGCACGACAACGCAAGCTAGGCAATGCACGGCAAGGCAAGGAAAGGGTAACGCAAGGCAAAGCACGGTCAGACAAGGCAAGGCTAATGCACGACAACGCAAGGCTAGGCAATGCACGGTAAGGCAAGGAAAGAGTAACGGAAGGCAAGGAATGCAAGGGAAACAAGGCAAGGCAAGAGTAACGGAAGGAACGGCACGGCAAGGGGAAACAAGGGTAAGGCACGACAACGCAAGGTAGGCAATGCACGGCAAGGCAAGGAAAGGGTAACGCAAGGCAAGGCACGGTGAGGCAAGGCAAGGCTAATGCACAACAACGCACGTCTAGGCAATGTACGGCAAGGCAAGGAAAGGGTAACGCAACGAAAGGCTCTGTCAGGCGAGGCAAGGCTAAGGGACGAAAACGCAAGGCTAGGCAATGCACGGAAGGTAAGCAAAGAGTAACGGAAGGCAAGGAAGGCAAGGGAAAGCAAGGCAAGTTAAGGGTAAGGTAAGGAACGGCACGGCAAGAGGAAACAAGGCTAAGGCACGACAACGCAAGCAAGGCAATGCACGGCAAGGCAAGGAAAGGGTAACGCAAGGCAAGGCACGGTCAGGAAATGCAAGGCTAATGCACGACAACGGAAGGCTAGGCAATGCACGGCAAGGCAAGGAAAGAGTAACGGAATGTAATGAATACAAGGGAAAGCAAGGCAAGGCAAGAGTAACGGAAGGAAAGGCACGGCAAGGGGAAACAAGGCTAAGGCACGGCAACGCAAGGCTAGGCAAAGCACGGCAAGGCAAGGAAAGGGTAACGCAAGGCAAGGCACGATCAGGCGAGGCAAGGCTAATGCACGACAACGCAAGGCTAGGCAGTGCACGGCTAGGCAAGGAAAGAGTAACGGAAGGATAGGAAGGCAAGGCAAAGCAAGGCAATGCAAGTGTAACAAACGGCACGGCCCGGCAAGGGGAAACAAGGCTAAGGCACGACAACGCAAGCTAGGCAATGCACGGCAAGGCAAGGAAATGGTAACGCAAGGCAAGGCACGGTCAGGAAATGCAAGGCTAATGCACGAAAACGGAAGGCTAGGCAATAGACGGCAAGGCAAGGAAAGAGTAACGGAAAGTAAGGAATGCAAGGGAAAGCAAGGCAAGGCAAGGGTAAGGGAAGGAACGGCACGTCAAGGGGAAGCAAGGCTAAGGCACGACAACGTAAGGCTAGGCAATGCACGGCAAGGCAAGGAAAGGGTAACGCAAGGCAAGGCACGGTGAGGCAAGGCAAGGCTAATGCACGACAAAGCACCGCTAGGCAAAGCAAGGCAAGGGAAGGACACGGTAACGCAAGGCCAGGCACGGTCAGTCGAGAGAAGGCTAATGCACGACAACGCAAGGCTTGGCAGTGCACGGCTGGGCAAGGAAAGCGTGACAGAAGGAAAGGAAGGCAAGGCAAAGCAATGCAGGGCAAGTGAAACAAAAGGCACGGCACGGCAAGGGGAAACAAGGCTAAGGCACGACAACGCAAGCTAGGCAATGCACGGCAAGGCAAGGAAAGGGTAACGCAAGGCAAGGCACGATCAGGCGAGGCAAGGCTAATGCACGACAACGCAAGGCTAGGCAGTGCACGGCTAGGCAAGGAAAGAGTAACGGAAGGATAGGAAGGCAAGGCAAAGCAAGGCAATGCAAGTGTAACAAACGGCACGGCCCGGCAAGGGGAAACAAGGCTAAGGCACGACAACGCAAGCTAGGCAATGCACGGCAAGGCAAGGAAAGGGGTAACGCAAGGCAAGGCACGGTCAGGAAATGCAAGGCTAATGCACGACAACGGAAGGCTAGGCAATGCACGGCAAGGCAAGGAAAGAGTAACGGAATGTAAGGAATGCAAGGGAAAGCAAGGCAAGGCAAGGGTAACGGAAGGAACGGCACGGCAAGGGGAAACAAGGCTAAGGCACGACAACGCAAGGCTAGGCAAAGCACGGCAAGGCAAGGAAGGGGTAACGCAAGGCAAGGCACGGTGAGGCAAGGCAAGGCTAATGCACGACAACGCACGGCTAGGCAAAGCAAGGCAAGGGAAGGAGAGGGTAACGCAAGGCCAGGCACGGTCAGTCGAGGGAAGGCTAATGCACGACAACGCAAGGCTTGGCAGTGCACGGCTAGGCAAGGAAAGCGTAACAGAAGGAAAGGAAGGCAAGGCAAAGCAATGCAAGGCAAGTGAAACAAATGGCACGGCACGGCAAGGGGAAACAAGGCTAAGGCACGACAACGCAAGCTAGGCAATGCACGACAAGGCAAGGAAAGGGTAACGCAAGGCAAGGCACGGTCAGTCGAGGCAAGGCTAATGCACGACAACGCAAGGCTTGGCAGTGCACGGCTAGGCAAGGAAAGCGTAACAGAAGGAAAGGAAGGCAAGGCAAAGCAATGCAAGGCAAGTGAAACAAAAGGCACGGCACGGCAAGGGGAAAAAAGGGTAAGGCACGACAACGCAAGCTAGGCAATGCACGGCAAGGCAAGGAAAGGGTAACGCAAGGCAAGGCACGGTCAGGAAATGCAAGGCTAATGTACGACAACGGAAGGCTAGGCAATGCACGGCAAGGCAAGGAAAGAGTAACGCAAGGGAAGTCACGGTCAGGCGAGGCAAGGCTAAGGCACGACAACGCAAGGCTAGGCAATGCACGGAAGGTAAGCAAAGAGCAACGGAATGCAAGGAAGGCAAGGGAAAGCAAGGCAAGTTAAGGGTAAGGGAAGGAACGGCACGGCAAGGGGAAACAAGGCTAAGGCACGACAACGCAAGCTAGGCAATGCACGGCAAGGCAAGGAAAGGGTAACGCAAGGCAAGGCACGGTCAGGAAATGCAATGCTAATGCACGACAACGCAAGGCTAGGCAATGCACGGTAAGGCAAGGAAAGAGTAACGGAAGGCAAGGAATGCAAGGGAAAGCAAGGCAAGGCAAGAGTAACGTAAGGAACGGCACGGCAAGGGGAAACAAGGCTAAGGCACGACAACGCAAGCTAGGCAATGCACGGCAAGGCAAGGAAAGGGCAACGCAAGGCAAGGCACGGTCAGGCAAGGCAAGGCTAATGCACGACAACGCAAGGCTAGTCAATGCACGCAAGGCAAGCAAAGAGTAACGGAAAGCAAGAAAGGCAAGGGAAAGCAAGGCAAGGCAAGAGTAAGGGAAGGAACGGCACGGAAAGGGGAAACAAGGCTAAGGCACGACAACGCAAGCTAGGCAATGCACGGCAAGGCAAGGAAAGGGTAACGCAAAGCAAGGCACGGTCAGTCGAGGCAAGGCTAATGCACGACAACGCAAGGCTAGGTAGTGCACGGCTAGGCAAGGAAAGAGTAACAGAAGGAAAGGAAGGCAAGGCAAAGCAAGGCAAGGCAAGTGTAACAAAAGGCACGGCACGGCAAGGGGAAACAAGGGTAAGGCACGACAACGCAAGGTAGGCAATGCACGGCAAGGCAAAGAAAGGGTAACGCAAGGCAAGGCACGGTGAGGCAAGGCAAGGCTAATGCACAACAACGCACGTCTAGGCAATGTACGGCAAGGCAAGGAAAGGGTAACGCAACGAAAGCCTCTGTCAGGCGAGGCAAGGCTAAGGCACGACAACGCAAGGCTAGGCAATGCACGGAAGGTAAGGAAAGAGTAACGGAAGGCAAGGAAGGCAAGGGAAAGCAAGGCAAGTTAAGGGTAAGGAAAGGAACGGCACGGCAAGAGGAAACAAGGCTAAGGCACGACAACGCAAGCAAGGCAATGCACGGCAAGGCAAGGAAAGGGTAACGCAAGGCAAGGCACGGTCAGGAAATGCAAGGCTAATGCACGACAACGGAAGGCTAGGCAATGCAAGGCAAGGCAAGGAAAGAGTAACGGAATGTAAGGAATACAAGGGAAAGCAAGGCAAGGCAAGAGTAACGGAAGGAAAGGCACGGCAAGGGGAAACAAGGCTAAGGCACGGCAACGCAAGGCTAGGCAAAGCACGGCAAGGCAAGGAAAGGGTAACGCAAGGCAAGGCACGGTGAGGCAAGGCAAGGCTAATGCACGACAACGCACGGCTAGGCAAAGCAAGGCAAGGGAAGGACAGGGTAACGCAAGGCCAGGCACGGTCAGTCGAGAGAAGGCTAATGCACGACAACGCAAGGCTTGGCAGTGCACGGCTAGGCAAGGAAAGCGTAACAGAAGGAAAGGAAGGCAAGGCAAAGCAATGCAAGGCAAGTGAAACAAAAGGCACGGCACGGCAAGGGGAAACAAGGCTAAGGCACGACAACGCAAGCTAGGCAATGCACGGCAAGGCAAGGAAAGGGTAACGCAAGGCAAGGCACGGTCAGTCGATGCAAGGCTAATGCACGAAAACGGAAGGCTTGGCAGTGCACGGCTAGGCAAGGAAAGCGTAACAGAAGGAAAGGAAGGCAAGGCAAAGCAATGCAAGGCAAGTGAAACAAAAGGCACGGCACGGTAAGGGGAAAAAAGGGTAAGGCACGACAACGCAAGCTAGGCAATGCACGGCAAGGCAAGGAAAGGGTAACGCAAGGCAAAGCACGGTCAGACAAGGCAAGGCTAATGCACGACAACGCAAGGCTAGGCAATGCACGGTAAGGCAAGGAAAGAGTAACGGAAGGCAAGGAATGCAAGGGAAACAAGGCAAGGCAAGAGTAACGGAAGGAACGGCACGGCAAGGGGAAGCAAGGCTAAGGCACGACAACGCAAGGCTAGGCAATGCACGGCAAGGCAAGGAAAGGGTAACGCAAGGCAAGGCACGGTGAGGCAAGGCAAGGCTAAGGCACGAAAACGCAAGGCTAGGCAATGCACGGAAGGCAAGCAAAGAGTAACGGAAGGCAAGGAAGGCAAGGGAAAGCAAGGCAAGGCAAGGGTAAGGAAAGGAACGGCACGCCAAGGGGAAACAAGGCTAAGGCACGACAACGCAAGCTAGGCAATGCACGGCATGGCAAGGAAAGGGTAACGCAAGGCCAGGCACGGTCAGTCGAGAGAAGGCTAATGCACGACAACGCAAGGCTTGGCAGTGCACGGCTAGGCAAGGAAAGCGTAACAGAAGGAAAGGAAGGCAAGGCAAAGCAATGCAAGGCAAGTGAAACAAAAGGCACGGCACGGCAAGGGGAAACAAGGATAAGGCACGACAACGCAAGCTAGGCAATGCACGGCAAGGCAAGGAAAGGGTAACGCAAGGCAAGGCACGGTCAGTCGAGGCAAGGCTAATGCACGAAAACGGAAGGCTTGGCAGTGCACGGCTAGGCAAGGAAAGCGTAACAGAAGGAAAGGAAGGCAAGGCAAAGCAATGCAAGGCAAGTGAAACAAAAAGCACGGCACGGTAAGGGGAAAAAAGGGTAAGGCACGACAACGCAAGCTAGGCAATGCACGGCAAGGCAAGGAAAGGGTAACGCAAGGCAAGGCACGGTCAGGAAATGCAAGGCTAATGTACGACAACGGAAGTCTAGGCAATGCACGGCAAGGCAAGGAAAGAGTAACGGAATGTAAGGAATGCAAGGGAAAGCAAGGCAAGGCAAGAGTAACGTAAGGAACGGCACGGCAAGGGGAAACAAGGCTAAGGCACGACAACGCAAGCTAGGCAATGCACGGCAAGGCAAGGAAAGGGAACGCAAGGCAAGGCACGGTCAGGCAAGGCAAGGCTAATGCACGGCAACGCAAGGCTAGGCAATGCACGGCAAGGCAAGGAAAGAGTAACGGAAGGCAAGGAATGCAAGGGAAAGCAAAGCAAGGCAAGAGAAACGGAAGGAACGACACGGCAAGGGGAAGCAAGGCTAAGGCACGACAACGCAAGGCTAGGCAATGCATGGCAAGGGAAGGAAAGGGTAGCGCAAGGCAAGGCACGGTGAGGCAAGGCAAGGCTAATGCACGAAAACGCAAGGCTAGGCAATGCACGGAAGGCAAGCAAAGAGTAACGGAAAGCAAGAAAGGCAAGGGAAAGCAAGGCAAGGCAAGAGTAAGGGAAGGAACGGCACGGAAAGGGGAAACAAGGCTAAGGCACGACAACGCAAGCTAGGCAATGCACGGCAAGCCAAGGAAAGGGTAACGCAAAGCAAGGCACGGTCAGTCGAGGCAAGGCTAATGCACGACAACGCAAGGCTAGGTAGTGCACGGCTAGGCAAGGAAAGAGTAACAGAAGGAAAGGAAGGCAAGGCAAAGCAAGGAAAGGCAAGTGTAACAAAAGGCACGGCACGGCAAGGGGAAACAAGGGTAAGGCACGACAACGCAAGGTAGGCAATGCACGGCAAGGCAAAGAAAGGGTAACGCAAGGCAAGGCACGGTGAGGCAAGGCAAGGCTAATGCACAACAACGCACGTCTAGGCAATGTACGACAAGGCAAGGAAAGGGTAACGCAACGAAAGCCTCTGTCAGGCGAGGCAAGGCTAAGGCACGACAACGCAAGGCTAGGCAATGCACGGAAGGTAAGCAAAGAGTAACGGAAGGCAAGGAAGGCAAGGGAAAGCAAGGCAAGTTAAGTGTAAGGTAAGGAACGGCACGGCAAGAGGAAACAAGGCTAAGGCACGACAACGCAAGCAAGGCAATGCACGGCAAGGCAAGGAAAGGGTAACGCAAGGCAAGGCACGGTTAGGAAATGCAAGGCTAATGCACGACAACGGAAGGCTAGGCAATGCACGGCAAGGCAAGGAAAGAGTAACGGAATGTAAGGAATAAAAGGGAAAGCAAGGCAAGGCAAGAGTAACGGAAGGAAAGGCACGGCAAGGGGAAACAAGGCTAAGGCAAGGCAACGCAAGGCTAGGCAAAGCACGGCAAGGCAAGGAAAGGGTAACGCAAGGCAAGGCACGGAGAGGCAAGGCAAGGCTAATGCACGACAACGCACGGCTAGGCAAAGCAAGGCAAGGGAAGGACACGGTAACGCAAGGCCAGGCACGGTCAGTCGAGAGAAGGCTAATGCACGACAACGCAAGGCTTGGCAGTGCACGGCTGGGCAAGGAAAGCGTGACAGAAGGAAAGGAAGGCAAGGCAAAGCAATGCAGGGCAAGTGAAACAAAAGGCACGGCACGGCAAGGGGAAACAAGGCTAAGGCACGACAACGCAAGCTAGGCAATGCACGGCAAGGCAAGGAAAGGGTAACGCAAGGCAAGGCACGGTCAGTCGAGGCAAGGCTAATGCACGAAAACAAGGCTTGGCAGTGCACGGCTAGGCAAGGAAAGCGTAACAGAAGGAAAGGAAGGCAAGGCAAAGCAATGCAAGGCAAGTGAAACAAAAGGCACGGCACGGTAAGGGGAAAAAAGGGTAAGGCACGACAACGCAAGCTAGGCAATGCACGGCAAGGCAAGGAAAGGGTAACGCAAGGCAAAGCACGGTCAGACAAGGCAAGGCTAATGCACGACAACGCAAGGCTAGGCAATGCACGGTAAGGCAAGGAAAGAGTAACGGAAGGCAAGGAATGCAAGGGAAACAAGGCAAGGCAAGAGTAACGGAAGGAACGGCACGGCAAGGGGGAAGCAAGGCTAAGGCACGACAACGCAAGGCTAGGCAATGCACGGCAAGGCAAGGAAAGGGTAACGCAAGGCAAGGCACGGTGAGGCAAGGCAAGGCTAAGGCACGAAAACGCAAGGCTAGGCAATGCACGGAAGGCAAGCAAAGAGTAACGGAAGGCAAGGAAGGCAAGGGAAAGCAAGGCAAGGCAAGGGTAAGGAAAGGAACGGCACGCCAAGGGGAAACAAGGCTAAGGCACGACAACGTAAGCTAGGCAATGCACGGCATGGCAAGGAAAGGGTAACGCAAGGCCAGGCACGGTCAGTCGAGAGAAGGCTAATGCACGACAACGCAAGGCTTGGCAGTGCACGGCTAGGCAAGGAAAGCGTAACAGAAGGAAAGGAAGGCAAGGCAAAGCAATGCAAGGCAAGTGAAACAAAAGGCACGGCACGGCAAGGGGAAACAAGGATAAGGCACGACAACGCAAGCTAGGCAATGCACGGCAAGGCAAGGAAAGGGTAACGCAAGGCAAGGCACGGTCAGTCGAGGCAAGGCTAATGCACGAAAACGGAAGGCTTGGCAGTGCACGGCTAGGCAAGGAAAGCGTAACAGAAGGAAAGGAAGGCAAGGCAAAGCAATGCAAGGCAAGTGAAACAAAAAGCACGGCACGGTAAGGGGAAAAAAGGGTAAGGCACGACAACGCAAGCTAGGCAATGCACGGCAAGGCAAGGAAAGGGTAACGCAAGGCAAGGCACGGTCAGGAAATGCAAGGCTAATGTACGACAACGGAAGTCTAGGCAATGCACGGCAAGGCAAGGAAAGAGTAACGGAATGTAAGGAATGAAAGGGAAAGCAAGGCAAGGCAAGAGTAACGTAAGGAACGGCACGGCAAGGGGAAACAAGGCTAAGGCACGACAACGCAAGCTAGGCAATGCACGGCAAGGCAAGGAAAGGGCAACGCAAGGCAAGGCACGGTCAGGCAAGGCAAGGCTAATGCACGACAACGCAAGGCTAGGCAATGCACGGCAAGGCAAGGAAAGAGTAACGGAAGGCAAGGAATGCAAGGGAAAGCAAAGCAAGGCAAGAGTAACGGAAGGAACGACACGGCAAGGGGAAGCAAGGCTAAGGCACGACAACGCAAGGCTAGGCAATGCACGGCAAGGGAAGGAAAGGGTAGCGCAAGGCAAGGCACGGTGAGGCAAGGCAAGGCTAATGCACGAAAACGCAAGGCTAGGCAATGCACGGAAGGCAAGCAAAGAGTAACGGAAAGCAAGAAAGGCAAGGGAAAGCAAGGCAAGGCAAGAGTAAGGGAAGGAACGGCACGGAAAGGGGAAACAAGGCTAAGGCACGACAACGCAAGCTAGGCAATGCACGGCAAGGCAAGGAAAGGGTAACGCAAGGCAAGGCACGGTCAGTCGAGGCAAGGCTAATGCACGACAACGGAAGGCTAGGTAGTGCACGGCTAGGCAAGGAAAGAGTAACAGAAGGAAGGGAAGGCAAGGCAAAGCAAGGAAAGGCAAGTGTAACAAAAGGCACGGCACGGCAAGGGGAAACAAGGGTAAGGCACGACAACGCAAGGTAGGCAATGCACGGCAAGGCAAAGAAAGGGTAACGCAAGGCAAGGCACGGTGAGGCAAGGCAAGGCTAATGCACAACAACGCACGTCTAGGCAATGTACGACAAGGCAAGGAAAGGGTAACGCAACGAAAGCCTCTGTCAGGCGAGGCAAGGCTAAGGCACGACAACGCAAGGCTAGGCAATGCACGGAAGGTAAGCAAAGAGTAACGGAAGGCAAGGAAGGCAAGGGAAAGCAAGGCAAGTTAAGTGTAAGGTAAGGAACGGCACGGCAAGAGGAAACAAGGCTAAGGCACGACAACTCAAGCAAGGCAATGCACGGCAAGGCAAGGAAAGGGTAACGCAAGGCAAGGCACGGTCAGGAAATGCAAGGCTAATGCACGACAACGGAAGGCTAGGCAATGCACGGCAAGGCAAGGAAAGAGTAACGGAATGTAAGGAATACAAGGGAAAGCAAGGCAAGGCAAGAGTAACGGAAGGAAAGGCACGGCAAGGGGAAACAAGGCTAAGGCACGGCAACGCAAGGCTAGGCAAAGCACGGCAAGGCAAGGAAAGGGTAACGCAAGGCAAGGCACGGAGAGGCAAGGCAAGGCTAATGCACGACAACGCACGGCTAGGCAAAGCAAAGCAAGGGAAGGACACGGTAACGCAAGGCCAGGCACGGTCAGTCGAGAGAAGGCTAATGCACGACAACGCAAGGCTTGGCAGTGCACGGCTGGCAAGGAAAGCGTAACAGAAGGAAAGGAAGGCAAGGCAAAGCAATGCAAGGCAAGTGAAACAAAAGGCACGGCACGGCAAGGGGAAACAAGGCTAAGGCACGACAACGCAAGCTAGGCAATGCACGGCAAGGCAAGGAAAGGGTAACGCAAGGCAAGGCACGGTCAGTCGAGGCAAGGCTAATGCACGAAAACGGAAGGCTTGGCAGTGCACGGCTAGGCAAGGAAAGCGTAACAGAAGGAAAGGAAGGCAAGGCAAAGCAATGCAAGGCAAGTGAAACAAAAGGCACGGCACGGTAAGGGGAAAAAAGGGTAAGGCACGACAACGCAAGCTAGGCAATGCACGGCAAGGCAAGGAAAGGGTAACGCAAGGCAAAGCACGGTCAGACAAGGCAAGGCTAATGCACGACAACGCAAGGCTAGGCAATGCACGGTAAGGCAAGGAAAGAGTAACGGAAGGCAAGGAATGCAAGGGAAACAAGGCAAGGCAAGAGTAACGGAAGGAACGGCACGGCAAGGGGAAGCAAGGCTAAGGCACGACAACGCAAGGCTAGGCAATGCACGGCAAGGCAAGGAAAGGGTAACGCAAGGCAAGGCACGGTGAGGCAAGGCAAGGCTAAGGCACGAAAACGCAAGGCTAGGCAATGCACGGAAGGCAAGCAAAGAGTAACGGAAGGCAAGGAAGGCAAGGGAAAGCAAGGCAAGGCAAGGGTAAGGAAAGGAACGGCACGCCAAGGGGAAACAAGGCTAAGGCACGACAACGCAAGCTAGGCAATGCACGGCATGGCAAGGAAAGGGTAACGCAAGGCCAGGCACGGTCAGTCGAGAGAAGGCTAATGCACGAAAACGCAAGGCTTGGCAGTGCACAGCTAGGCAAGGAAAGCGTAACAGAAGGAAAGGAAGGCAAGGCAAAGCAATGCAAGGCAAGTGAAAAAAAAGGCACGGCACGGCAAGGGGAAACAAGGCTAAGGCACGACAACGCAAGCTAGGCAATGCACGGCAAGGCAAGGAAAGGGTAACGCAAGGCAAGGCACGGTCAGTCGAGGCAAGGCTAATGCAGGTAGGCAATGCACGGCAAGGCAAGGAAAGAGTAACGGAAGGCAAGGAATGCAAGGGAAAGCAAAGCAAGGCAAGAGTAACGGAAGGAACGACACGGCAAGGGGAAGCAAGGCTAAGGCACGACAACGCAAGGCTAGGCAATGCACGGCAAGGGAAGGAAAGGGTAGCGCAAGGCAAGGCACGGTGAGGCAAGGCAAGGCTAATGCACGAAAACGCAAGGCTAGGCAATGCACGGAAGGCAAGCAAAGAGTAACGGAAAGCAAGAAAGGCAAGGGAAAGCAAGGCAAGGCAAGAGTAAGGGAAGGAACGGCACGGAAAGGGGAAACAAGGCTAAGGCACGACAACGCAAGCTAGGCAATGCACGGCAAGGCAAGGAAAGGGTAACGCAAAGCAAGGCACGGTCAGTCGAGGCAAGGCTAATGCACGACAACGCAAGGCTAGGTAGTGCACGGCTAGGCAAGGAAAGAGTAACAGAAGGAAAGGAAGGCAAGGCAAAGCAAGGAAAGGCAAGTGTAACAAAAGGCACGGCACGGCAAGGGGAAACAAGGGTAAGGCACGACAACGCAAGGTAGGCAATGCACGGCAAGGCAAAGAAAGGGTAACGCAAGGCAAGGCACGGTGAGGCAAGGCAAGGCTAATGCACAACAACGCACGTCTAGGCAATGTACGGCAAGGCAAGGAAAGGGTAACGCAACGAAAGCCTCTGTCAGGCGAGGCAAGGCTAAGGCACGACAACGCAAGGCTAGGCAATGCACGGAAGGTAAGCAAAGAGTAACGGAAGGCAAGGAAGGCAAGGGAAAGCAAGGCAAGTTAAGGGTAAGGTAAGGAACGGCACGGCAAGAGGAAACAAGGCTAAGGCACGACAACGCAAGCAAGGCAATGCACGGCAAGGCAAGGAAAGGGTAACGCAAGGCAAGGCACGGTCAGGAAATGCAAGGCTAATGCACGACAACGGAAGGCTAGGCAATGCACGGCAAGGCAAGGAAAGAGTAACGGAATGTAAGGAATACAAGGGAAAGCAAGGCAAGGCAAGAGTAACGGAAGGAAAGGCACGGCAAGGGGAAACAAGGCTAAGGCAAGGCAACGCAAGGCTAGGCAAAGCACGGCAAGGCAAGGAAAGGGTAACGCAAGGCAAGGCACGGAGAGGCAAGGCAAGGCTAATGCACGACAACGCACGGCTAGGCAAAGCAAAGCAAGGGAAGGACACGGTAACGCAAGGCCAGGCACGGTCAGTCGAGAGAAGGCTAATGCACGACAACGCAAGGCTTGGCAGTGCACGGCTGGCAAGGAAAGCGTAACAGAAGGAAAGGAAGGCAAGGCAAAGCAATGCAAGGCAAGTGAAACAAAAGGCACGGCACGGCAAGGGGAAACAAGGCTAAGGCACGACAACGCAAGCTAGGCAATGCACGGCAAGGCAAGGAAAGGGTAACGCAAGGCAAGGCACGGTCAGTCGAGGCAAGGCTAATGCACGAAAACGGAAGGCTTGGCACTGCACGGCTAGGCAAGGAAAGCGTAACAGAAGGAAAGGAAGGCAAGGCAAAGCAATGCAAGGCAAGTGAAACAAAAGGCACGGCACGGTAAGGGGAAAAAAGGGTAAGGCACGACAACGCAAGCTAGGCAATGCACGGCAAGGCAAGGAAAGGGTAACGCAAGGCAAAGCACGGTCAGACAAGGCAAGGCTAATGCACGACAACGCAAGGCTAGGCAATGCACGGTAAGGCAAGGAAAGAGTAACGGAAGGCAAGGAATGCAAGGGAAACAAGGCAAGGCAAGAGTAACGGAAGGAACAGCACGGCAAGGGGAAGCAAGGCTAAGGCACGACAACGCAAGGCTAGGCAATGCACGGCAAGGCAAGGAAAGGGTAACGCAAGGCAAGGCACGGTGAGGCAAGGCAAGGCTAAGGCACGAAAACGCAAGGCTAGGCAATGCACGGAAGGCAAGCAAAGAGTAACGGAAGGCAAGGAAGGCAAGGGAAAGCAAGGCAAGGCAAGGGTAAGGAAAGGAACGGCACGCCAAGGGGAAACAAGGCTAAGGCACGACAACGCAAGCTAGGCAATGCACGGCATGGCAAGGAAAGGGTAACGCAAGGCCAGGCACGGTCAGTCGAGAGAAGGCTAATGCACGAAAACGCAAGGCTTGGCAGTGCACAGCTAGGCAAGGAAAGCGTAACAGAAGGAAAGGAAGGCAAGGCAAAGCAATGCAAGGCAAGTGAAAAAAAAGGCACGGCACGGCAAGGGGAAACAAGGATAAGGCACGACAACGCAAGCTAGGCAATGCACGGCAAGGCAAGGAAAGGGTAACGCAAGGCAAGGCACGGTCAGTCGAGGCAAGGCTAATGCACGAAAACGGAAGGCTAGGCAATGCACGGCAAGGCAAGGAAAGAGTAACGGAAGGCAAGGAATGCAAGGGAAAGCAAAGCAAGGCAAGAGTAACGGAAGGAACGACACGGCAAGGGGAAGCAAGGCTAAGGCACGACAACGCAAGGCTAGGCAATGCACGGCAAGGGAAGGAAAGGGTAGCGCAAGGCAAGGCACGGTGAGGCAAGGCAAGGCTAATGCACGAAAACGCAAGGCTAGGCAATGCACGGAAGGCAAGCAAAGAGTAACGGAAAGCAAGAAAGGCAAGGGAAAGCAAGGCAAGGCAAGAGTAAGGGAAGGAACGGCACGGAAAGGGGAAACAAGGCTAAGGCACGACAACGCAAGCTAGGCAATGCACGGCAAGGCAAGGAAAGGGTAACGCAAAGCAAGGCACGGTCAGTCGAGGCAAGGCTAATGCACGACAACGCAAGGCTAGGTAGTGCACGGCTAGGCAAGGAAAGAGTAACAGAAGGAAAGGAAGGCAAGGCAAAGCAAGGAAAGGCAAGTGTAACAAAAGGCACGGCACGGCAAGGGGAAACAAGGGTAAGGCACGACAACGCAAGGTAGGCAATGCACGGCAAGGCAAAGAAAGGGTAACGCAAGGCAAGGCACGGTGAGGCAAGGCAAGGCTAATGCACAACAACGCACGTCGAGGCAATGTACGGCAAGGCAAGGAAAGGGTAACGCAACGAAAGCCTCTGTCAGGCGAGGCAAGGCTAAGGCACGACAACGCAAGGCTAGGCAATGCACGGAAGGTAAGCAAAGAGTAACGGAAGGCAAGGAAGGCAAGGGAAAGCAAGGCAAGTTAAGGGTAAGGTAAGGAACGGCACGGCAAGAGGAAACAAGGCTAAGGCACGACAACGCAAGCAAGGCAATGCACGGCAAGGCAAGGAAAGGGTAACGCAAGGCAAGGCACGGTCAGGAAATGCAAGGCTAATGCACGACAACGGAAGGCTAGGCAATGCACGGCAAGGCAAGGAAAGAGTAACGGAATGTAAGGAATACAAGGGAAAGCAAGGCAAGGCAAGAGTAACGGAAGGAAAGGCACGGCAAGGGGAAACAAGGCTAAGGCAAGGCAACGCAAGGCTAGGCAAAGCACGGCAAGGCAAGGAAAGGGTAACGCAAGGCAAGGCACGGAGAGGGAAGGCAAGGCTAATGCACGACAACGCACGGCTAGGCAAAGCAAAGCAAGGGAAGGACACGGTAACGCAAGGCCAGGCACGGTCAGTCGAGAGAAGGCTAATGCACGACAACGCAAGGCTTGGCAGTGCACGGCTGGCAAGGAAAGCGTAACAGAAGGAAAGGAAGGCAAGGCAAAGCAATGCAAGGCAAGTGAAACAAAAGGCACGGCACGGCAAGGGGAAACAAGGCTAAGGCACGACAACGCAAGCTAGGCAATGCACGGCAAGGCAAGGAAAGGGTAACGCAAGGCAAGGCACGGTCAGTCGAGGCAAGGCTAATGCACGAAAACGGAAGGCTTGGCACTGCACGGCTAGGCAAGGAAAGCGTAACAGAAGGAAAGGAAGGCAAGGCAAAGCAATGCAAGGCAAGTGAAACAAAAGGCACGGCACGGTAAGGGGAAAAAAGGGTAAGGCACGACAACGCAAGCTAGGCAATGCACGGCAAGGCAAGGAAAGGGTAACGCAAGGCAAAGCACGGTCAGACAAGGCAAGGCTAATGCACGACAACGCAAGGCTAGGCAATGCACGGTAAGGCAAGGAAAGAGTAACGGAAGGCAAGGAATGCAAGGGAAACAAGGCAAGGCAAGAGTAACGGAAGGAACAGCACGGCAAGGGGAAGCAAGGCTAAGGCACGACAACGCAAGGCTAGGCAATGCACGGCAAGGCAAGGAAAGGGTAACGCAAGGCAAGGCACGGTGAGGCAAGGCAAGGCTAAGGCACGAAAACGCAAGGCTAGGCAATGCACGGAAGGCAAGCAAAGAGTAACGGAAGGCAAGGAAGGCAAGGGAAAGCAAGGCAAGGCAAGGGTAAGGAAAGGAACGGCACGCCAAGGGGAAACAAGGCTAAGGCACGACAACGCAAGCTAGGCAATGCACGGCATGGCAAGGAAAGGGTAACGCAAGGCCAGGCACGGTCAATCGAGAGAAGGCTAATGCACGAAAACGCAAGGCTTGGCAGTGCACAGCTAGGCAAGGAAAGCGTAACAGAAGGAAAGGAAGGCAAGGCAAAGCAATGCAAGGCAAGTGAAAAAAAAGGCACGGCACGGCAAGGGGAAACAAGGATAAGGCACGACAACGCAAGCTAGGCAATGCACGGCAAGGCAAGGAAAGGGTAACGCAAGGCAAGGCACGGTCAGTCGAGGCAAGGCTAATGCACGAAAACGGAAGGCTTGGCAGTGCACGGCTAGGCAAGGAAAGCGTAACAGAAGGAAAGGAAGGCAAGGCAAAGCAATGCAAGGCAAGTGAAACAAAAGGCACGGCACGGTAAGGGGAAAAAAAGGGTAAGGCACGACAACGCAAGCTAGGCAATGCACGGCAAGGCAAGGAAAGGGTAACGCAAGGCAAGGCACGGTCAGGAAATGCAAGGCTAATGTACGACAACGGAAGTCTAGGCAATGCACGGCAAGGCAAGGAAAGAGTAACGGAATGTAAGGAATGCAAGGGAAAGCAAGGCAAGGCAAGAGTAACGTAAGGAACGGTTACGGCAAGGGGAAACAAGGCTAAGGCACGACAACGCAAGCTAGGCAATGCACGGCAAGGCAAGGAAAGGGCAACGCAAGGCAAGGCACGGTCAGGCAAGGCAAGGCTAATGCACGACAACGCAAGGCTAGGCAATGCACGGAAAGGCAAGGAAAGAGTAACGGAAGGCAAGGAATGCAAGGGAAAGCAAGGCAAGGCAAGGGTAAGGAAAGGAACGGCACGCCAAGGGGAAACAAGGCTAAGGCACGACAACGCAAGCTAGGCAATCCACGGCATGGCAAGGAAAGGGTAACGCAAGGCAAGGCACGGTCAGTCGAGGCAAGGCTAATGCACGACAACGCAAGTCTTGGCAGTGCAAGGCTAGGCAAGGAAAGATTAACAGAAGGAAAGGAAGGCAAGGCAAAGCAATGCAAGGCAAGTGAAACAAAAGGCACGGCACGGCAAGGAGAAACAAGGGTAAGGCACGACAACGCAAGCTAGGGAATGCACGGCAAGGCAAGGAAAGGGTAACGCAAGGCAAGGCACGGTGAGGCAAGGCAAGGCTAATGCACAACAACGCACGGCTAGGCAATGGACGGCAAGGCAAGGAAAGGGTAACGCAAGGGAAGTCACGGTCAGGCGAGGCAAGGCTACGGCACGACAACGCAAGGCTTGGCAGTGCACGGCTAGGCAAGGAAAGCGTAACAGAAGGAAAGGAAGGCAAGGCAAAGCAATGCAAGGCAAGTGAAACAAAAGGAACGGCACGGTAAGGGGAAAAAAGGGTAAGGCACGACAACGCAAGCTAGGCAATGCACGGCAAGGCAAGGAAAGGGTAACGCAAGGCAAAGCACGGTCAGCCAAGGCAAGGCTAATGCACGACAACGCAAGGCTAGGCAATGCACGGTAAGGCAAGGAAAGAGTAACGGAAGGCAAGGAATGCAAGGGAAACAAGGCAAGGCAAGAGTAACGGAAGGAACAGCACGGCAAGGGGAAGCAAGGCTAAGGCACGACAACGCAAGGCTAGGCAATGCACGGCAAGGCAAGGAAAGGGTAACGCAAGGCAAGGCACGGTGAGGCAAGGCAAGGCTAAGGCACGAAAACGCAAGGCTAGGCAATGCACGGAAGGCAAGCAAAGAGTAACGGAAGGCAAGGAAGGCAAGGGAAAGCAAGGCAAGGCAAGGGTAAGGAAAGGAACGGCACGCCAAGGGGAAACAAGGCTAAGGCACGACAACGCAAGCTAGGCAATGCACGGCATGGCAAGGAAAGGGTAACGCAAGGCCAGGCACGGTCAGTCGAGAGAAGGCTAATGCACGAAAACGCAAGGCTTGGCAGTGCACAGCTAGGCAAGGAAAGCGTAACAGAAGGGAAGGAAGGCAAGGCAAAGCAATGCAAGGCAAGTGAAAAAAAAGGCACGGCACGGCAAGGGGAAACAAGGATAAGGCACGACAACGCAAGCTAGGCAATGCACGGCAAGGCAAGGAAAGGGTAACGCAAGGCAAGGCACGGTCAGTCGAGGCAAGGCTAATGCACGAAAACGGAAGGCTAGGCAATGCACGGCAAGGCAAGGAAAGAGTAACGGAAGGCAAGGAATGCAAGGGAAAGCAAAGCAAGGCAAGAGTAACGGAAGGAACGACACGGCAAGGGGAAGCAAGGCTAAGGCACGACAACGCAAGGCTAGGCAATGCACGGCAAGGGAAGGAAAGGGTAGCGCAAGGCAAGGCACGGTGAGGCAAGGCAAGGCTAATGCACGAAAACGCAAGGCTAGGCAATGCACGGAAGGCAAGCAAAGAGTAACGGAAAGCAAGAAAGGCAAGGGAAAGCAAGGCAAGGCAAGAGTAAGGGAAGGAACGGCATAGGAAAGGGGAAACAAGGCTAAGGCACGACAACGCAAGCTAGGCAATGCACGGCAAGGCAAGGAAAGGGTAACGCAAAGCAAGGCACGGTCAGTCGAGGCAAGGCTAATGCACGACAACGCAAGGCTAGGTAGTGCACGGCTAGGCAAGGAAAGAGTAACAGAAGGAAAGGAAGGCAAGGCAAAGCAAGGAAAGGCAAGTGTAACAAAAGGCACGGCACGGCAAGGGGAAACAAGGGTAAGGCACGACAACGCAAGGTAGGCAATGCACGGCAAGGCAAAGAAAGGGTAACGCAAGGCAAGGCACGGTGAGGCAAGGCAAGGCTAATGCACAACAACGCACGTCGAGGCAATGTACGGCAAGGCAAGGAAAGGGTAACGCAACGAAAGCCTCTGTCAGGCGAGGCAAGGCTAAGGCACGACAACGCAAGGCTAGGCAATGCACGGAAGGTAAGCAAAGAGTAACGGAAGGCAAGGAAGGCAAGGGAAAGCAAGGCAAGTTAAGGGTAAGGTAAGGAACGGCACGGCAAGAGGAAACAAGGCTAAGGCACGACAACGCAAGCAAGGCAATGCACGGCAAGGCAAGGAAAGGGTAACGCAAGGCAAGGCACGGTCAGGAAATGCAAAGCTAATGCACGACAACGGAAGGCTAGGCAATGCACGGCAAGGCAAGGAAAGAGTAACGGAATGTAAGGAATACAAGGGAAAGCAAGGCAAGGCAAGAGTAACGGAAGGAAAGGCACGGCAAGGGGAAACACGGCTAAGGCAAGGCAACGCAAGGCTAGGCAAAGCACGGCAAGGCAAGGAAAGGGTAACGCAAGGCAAGGCACGGAGAGGCAAGGCAAGGCTAATGCACGACAACGCACGGCTAGGCAAAGCAAAGCAAGGGAAGGACACGGTAACGCAAGGCCAGGCACGGTCAGTCGAGAGAAGGCTAAGGCACGACAACGCAAGGCTTGGCAGTGCACGGCTGGCAAGGAAAGCGTAACAGAAGGAAAGGAAGGCAAGGCAAAGCAATGCAAGGCAAGTGAAACAAAAGGCACGGCACGGTAAGGGGAAAAAAGGGTAAGGCACGACAACGCAAGCTAGGCAATGCACGGCAAGGCAAGGAAAGGGTAACGCAAGGCAAAGCACGGTCAGACAAGGCAAGGCTAATGCACGACAACGCAAGGCTAGGCAATGCACGGTAAGGCAAGGAAAGAGTAACGGAAGGCAAGGAATGCAAGGGAAACAAGGCAAGGCAAGAGTAACGGAAGGAACAGCACGGCAAGGGGAAGCAAGGCTAAGGCACGACAACGCAAGGCTAGGCAATGCACGGCAAGGCAAGGAAAGGGTAACGCAAGGCAAGGCACGGTGAGGCAAGGCAAGGCTAAGGCACGAAAACGCAAGGCTAGGCAATGCACGGAAGGCAAGCAAAGAGTAACGGAAGGCAAGGAAGGCAAGGGAAAGCAAGGCAAGGCAAGGGTAAGGAAAGGAACGGCACGCCAAGGGGAAACAAGGCTAAGGCACGACAACGCAAGCTAGGCAATGCACGGCATGGCAAGGAAAGGGTAACGCAAGGCCAGGCACGGTCAGTCGAGAGAAGGCTAATGCACGAAAACGCAAGGCTTGGCAGTGCACAGCTAGGCAAGGAAAGCGTAACAGAAGGAAAGGAAGGCAAGGCAAAGCAATGCAAGGCAAGTGAAAAAAAAGGCACGGCACGGCAAGGGGAAACAAGGATAAGGCACGACAACGCAAGCTAGGCAATGCACGCCAAGGCAAGGAAAGGGTAACGCAAGGCAAGGCACGGTCAGTCGAGGCAAGGCTAATGCACGAAAACGGAAGGCTTGGCAGTGCACGGCTAGGCAAGGAAAGCGTAACAGAAGGAAAGGAAGGCAAGGCAAAGCAATGCAAGGCAAGTGAAACAAAAAGCACGGCACGGTAAGGGGAAAAAAGGGTAAGGCACGACAACGCAAGCTAGGCAATGCACGGCAAGGCAAGGAAAGGGTAACGCAATGCAAGGCACGGTCAGGAAATGCAAGGCTAATGTACGACAACGGAAGTCTAGGCAATGCACGGCAAGGCAAGGAAAGAGTAACGGAATGTAAGGAATGCAAGGGAAAGCAAGGCAAGGCAAGAGTAACGTAAGGAACGGTTACGGCAAGGGGAAACAAGGCTAAGGCACGACAACGCAAGCTAGGCAATGCACGGCAAGGCAAGGAAAGGGCAACGCAAGGCAAGGCACGGTCAGGCAAGGCAAGGCTAATGCACGACAACGCAAGGCTAGGCAATGCACGGAAAGGCAAGGAAAGAGTAACGGAAGGCAAGGAATGCAAGGGAAAGCAAGG